>NC_086155.1:154893369-155494330 GCF_035149785.1 Candoia aspera
CAGAATAAAGTCATGAAAGCCATCTGGGTGACCTTGGGCCAGTCACTCCCTCTCAGCCCAACCCACCTCACAGGGTTGCTGTTGTGGGGAAAATAGGAGGAGGAAGGAATATTTGGTATGTTTGCCGCCTTGAGTTATTTATAAAATAATAAAGTTATAAAAATAATAAACAAACTTCTCTCTCTCTCTCTCTCATTCTCTCTCTTCCCTTGTACTTCACCGTAGCACCCTTTTACCAATGCTCTTCTTTTTTAACTTGGCTTCTCCTATATTTATATGCCAGCAATACAAGTCAGTGCAACCCAGGCATGCTAGTAAGCGTGATTATTTCTCACTCTGCTCTCTCCTTCCATGATCAGAAATCTTTTTCCCCTTCTCTTTTTCTCCCCTGCCCCCCGCAGCATCAAACTTTATTGTCTGTTCCCAAACCAAGCTGTGTCAATGCAAAACCATTATGTGTGTATTTGTGTGTGCATAAATGTTATAACTTTAAATTTATTTATTTCTTTGCTGTGGCAAAAAGCCATTATGCCACCATATTTCTACTTCTCTTCTCTTCTCTTCCCTATAGCTGAACAGTGTGGACAGTTAAAATGAATCTCTTCTCAAGATCCTTTGCTTTAGCTTTCTCTCATTTAATTGCATATATAAAATTCCCATAAGCTAATTAATTGCTTCAGAACTCTGTGTCAGTGTACAAAATGTTAATTGTAACTATTGAAAACCATGTGATTATTTGATTGCCTTGAATGTCATTAACCTCAAACCTTTTTTAAAGTAAATTATATTGTTTGAATATTAATGATAGTTTCTTTCTTGGGTTTCTGGAATGCATGTGCCTATTTAATAACATATATTGTTCAGCCACAACAGAATTCATGCTGTGAAAGAACCCAGTTTGTTATTCAATCTGGGGGCATCTGTAACTCAAGCCCTGTGAAGTAGGACAAGTTGCCAGAGCCCCTTGCTTTTTATTTTAGAGAATTTTCACCACTCATGAGATTTTCAAGTATTCTTAATCCTTAACCTGAACACACAATAATCCAGGCCTAAGAACTATACCTCTAGAGAAGGACAGGCCTCTCCAGAGCTTTTGGTTTTCCTTCTTAAGAACCATGTCCATCCAGCAATCTGGTACCAGGGTAAAGTCACCACCTGGGCTTGGCAAAAAGGCTAGATAAAATCTAATTTCTATCCCAGGGTATTTATTAGAGTCCAAAAGAAGCAATTACAGTCAAAATAAAGTAAACCATAAGGTTTATTAACTGAAACTTATCAGACTTAGTTATACAAACATCAGGAAGCCTACAGTAGCTTTCAGAACAGGGACATGGAGAAGACTATTTAGGAATAGACTATTCCAGAGAACTTAAGAATGTTCCATTTTCTTCCAGACTCAGTTGAACCTTTTCTAGACCATATTGTACCACGTTGTCCATGTATTCTGGAAGTAATTCCTCCAAACTTTCTAATGGGTTAGTGAGGTTCTAACAAAAATCCAGAAATCACTGGAAAGAAAGAATGATTAAATAATACAAAGTCCTTTCCATGCTCAGATAGAGAGGGTGGTTTCTGTCCTTACCAATTTTTCCATAACTTCATGAATTCATTCTGTATCACTTCCATATTAATCTGAAAGTTTAAGGGGAAAATGCATGTGAGTTTCTATTTAAATATTTTTGAAATATATAGTTTGAACATTTCTCTCAAATAAATGCCATTCTTATGTGATTTTTTATTTAAAGGTTCTTCACAAAAAAATTATATGCACAGCCATTGAAGGAATGCAGATAAGTCATTTTGTATCTAAATTCATAATGGTCAAATTCCTTAAGCATTCCTATTTCAGATTTATTCATTTGAGCTTTATCTCTAGGTTGTAGCTACATAGAGACAGCAGAATTTGTAGAGGGAAAGACAAAAGGAATCAATGACATTTTATGAGGGATGCTTTAACCCAGGGGTCCCCAAATTCTTCAGCTCATTGCCCTTCATGAAGTTTCAGATTGTTCATCGACCCCCCCAAGCATTTATTATATGAAAATAATTTAATAAATACTAATAGTACTATGAATAACAACAACAACAACAGCAACAACAATGGATAATCATCGACCCCTGGGGGCTGATATTGACCACTTTGGAGAACCCTGTTTTAATCTCTTCCCTTGGGTGTATCACCTCCAGTGACTTTTTTCACATCTAATCTGCAAAAAAGACATTTTGCAGAAGCATATCAGAATACATGCAACTTCAAAAAAAAACTCCAATTAGTATTGAGGGACCTTCTACTTTTTTTTTTAATTTGTAGCAATTTTTACAATACGTATTCACCTTATTCATGAGTCAAACATTACAATAATGCTTTAAAAGAAAAGGAGCAAAATATATTGCTGTTGCAGTTCAAAACACACAAACATAAAGTGTTTGAAATCTACCTCTGACTTTCAAAATAATAAGCATTCTCCCTGTGCAAGGCATTCAACCCTTGGAATGACACACACAGGCATATCCTGTGGGAAGCCTTGTTAGAGATCAAGATTTACCATCTCAGACTATTTTGTGAAAAGTCCGTTAAGTAATTGCTGCAATCAACTGTTCAAAAGCAGAGGAATTGTGGGTGCTCACCTTTTTTTCCTGTAGAAAAAGGTCCCTTTGTTTATAACTTCTCTGTGTGTGTGTTTGTGTATATGCTACATTCTCGCGCATTCTCACCATCAAATCAAAATGTACTATAAATTTTATTGAACTACTTCAGCATGACATTGCAATATGCAAGGCACACTTATAATTCTTCACTTTATATATTATTTTTATGGCAGGAATTAAAAGTTTTATGGGGCAATAATTTCTGACATTACCATCCACTCTGAGGAACTCACTGCTACCTCATGTATACTGTACAGAGACCACTCTTAGGAGAAGATATTCTTTCAAGGTCATGTAAGTACCTCAAACTTGAAAAAAAAAGAAAAATGAAATAGCTAATACCTAAAGCAAATTATACTGCTTAGGACACATATGATTTGGATATCTTTAGACAGCAGTTTAAAAACAGAGGCACTCCTGACGGAAAAGAGAGATTTCTGGATAGTTTTGCAAAAGGATAAATCTGTGACACACTTCCATCATGAATAACCTTTACACATTCCTTTCCCTGTTTCCCACACCTAATACAACCCATCTTCCTCAGACAGTCAAATTCCATAATTTTGGAATATAATTATATTGAGAGCCTGGAAAAGTACCATTCCACAGATACCAAGGATTGATTTCAAGGAATATGTAATTTATCCATTTTTGAAAAGGCTGTTTTTTTCCACTAATTAAAAAATGACACAATGTTTCCTTTTAAATAGATTTCATAACATTTTACATGAATAGACAAATTCCAATGCATAATTTGATTTAATATATGATTGATTGATTGAATGAATGAATGAATAACTGATATATTTAGGTGATTTACATTAATTTAGTACATCAGTTTTACGGTTTTCTGTTTGTTTTATTTTATTTTTATTTGTTTTGGTATTACCATTTCATAAATAATTAATTTGTTGTATATTACTCTTACTTTGTTCTTGTAAATTGTTTTTTCTGTATTTCTCTTTTTAAAAATTGCTATAATTTTTTCAAGATAACTTGTATACATCAGTAGCTGTTTCAACACTATTTTGAAAAGAAATTGACAATATTTTTAGCAGTAATGATTAATAATTTGAATTTGAATGTTCTTCATAGTACTGAAAGAGATGCTGTGCTTACTGTTCCCAGCATTACTGGGAAAAGTCAAATTCCAGGACAACATGCATACAGTGCATGCCCATTACACTACTGCCTTTTGAGGTAGCAATGTTATGAAGAGCAGAGAAAAGAAGGGAGAAAATGGAAAAGAAAGAAAAGAGCAAAGCAAGCCAAAGAAATTAAAACTTGAAATAAGAAAAAGAAAAGACTATATGGTTAATCTAATATACATCAACACTATTCACTATTCACTATACTTGTCCATAATTTTTGTCCTTGCAAACCATCCTTGTTTCACTACTTCATGCATTGACTTTTGCTCTTTAAACACCTCACTTTTCTCTTTTTGAGGATCTCATCAATTCCATTCAACCATAAGTTTCTTGGGGTCCATTCCTCCCAAAATATTCACTCCTCCTTTATTTACTGACCTGGTGATTCAATCCTCATTCATTTTCTCCAAAGGACTAAACCACTTCAATGTACTTCTTTCATATTGGTCACACAATTTTGTCTTGAATCTATATTCACTCAGCACCCATTTATTCTTGACCCTATTTCTTCTTGTTTTACTACACCTACTTTTTAACTACTCCATTCCATTGCATGTTTACTTATGTTTGTGTTACTTTATTTATTTTTTTAAATACATGTTTTTCCTGACTCAACTCTCAGTTCCATATAGCAAAATGAGAAGAAGCATTCACTTCAACAGTTATTTCTGCCTTTCTCATACCTCCTAATGGGCCCCATATTACTCACAATCACAAGTATTCACATATATTAAAATTTCTCCATCCATTTCTCATATTTAGTAAATATTCTACCAAGGTACAAAAATTCATTTACCTTACCTTGCTTTTCACCATTCTAGTATAGTGTACAGTAATGTTCTCCATTTCCCCGGTCAAACACAAAATTATACATTAATTTTCAGATCCATTCTCCTTATTATATCATAGAATCAATCTAATGTTTGTTGCAAATCATGCAGGTTCTTAGCATGCATAGAAAAAGTACACGTATATTAGTGGCTGCAACCAACACCACAAGAATTTCTTTTACAGTTATCCAGAAATACATTAAACAACCAAGAGGACATCAAACATCCCTGTCTTTTACCCTACTCAGTTTTGAACCATTTGCTAGCATTATATTTATTTTCACACATCTTTTACTTCCATAATATAACAATCACTATATTCAGCAATCAACCTTCAACCCCATACTTGCACAAAACACTCCATTAGCCGTCCAATTCACTTTATCATACCCTTTCTCTAAATCAACAAACTTTCAATATATTTTCAGAATAACAACAAATTCCAATATGGATTTGAAACCTTAATTCTTTACCTTGAGGAATATTAGCAATTAAGAATAAAACAAATATTGTAAAATGTCTACAGAATATATTTTAGATTTCTGACCAAAACAAAATTAAACTTGGGTTACACACTAATCCCAGCAAAGTATATTCCAGAATGAAAACTGGGTAGATACAGATCAGAGATGATTGGAGATCATGAATTTTACATTTAGAAGACCTTGGTTTATGTGTAGTGTTGATAATTAAGGAGGTTGAATGAAACTGGGGAATAGCTCCCCATGAGAAACAATATCAGTCATTATATTGGGCAACATGGACCTGTCATCTGATTAAGTGTAAATCCTTTTCATATGTTCACATGCATGCTGTCATAACCTGTATTGAAATCATACTGCATTTTATTTACTATTTATTTCTCAAATTTATCACATTGCATTTTTTATTTAGTACTTATTTATCAAATTTTATCAAATTGCAAGTTTCATCAAATTTTATCAAATTGCAAATTAGTATTGCAAGACTAAGTTATTTATTTACACTGCAAACTTCAGATGTAGGAATGCAGCTTTTTCAATGAGTCATACACACATATACATACACATACACACATACATACATACAATCAAAATATGTGAAAAAAGAATTTAAACCAGAAAAGGTTTAATTTACTCTTTAGAGATAGTAGAGAAAATAATAAATACATCAGCTTATTATTTTTCTGTTATATACAGGTAGCTTCTGCTTCTCCTTTCCAGGGACCTCAAGCAGCTGTAATACATTAAGTAGTACTTTTTGTTCTGGGCACCTAAAATGCCCCTGAAGTTTTTAGTTACAGCCAGCAAGAGTCATTCCATTGATTTAGACATGTTTGGGGTCAGAGTCTTTGAACATGCATAAAACAATTTGATCCATGTCTTCCTCACGAATCTGGTTATTCTAGCTCATGGCACTTTTCAATTACATCAATACCAACTTAAAAATGGGGATCTGATGAGATTGCTTATCACTCTGAATCCACTTTTACTTTCTAACTTCAGAGGCTTAGGCTCTGGATTCCCATCTGCTTATGTTAAAAATATTTGACATAATAAATGAAGAAAACATGAGTTTTGACCTTCAGTGACCTTCAATAGGTATCTGCATTTTGTGAGCTTAGGTGTTCTTTGAATCTGGATGGACAATCCACAGTGATGGGCTCTCTTTGTTTCATCAAAGACAGGAAGAATAGCAATTCACCATGAACTATAGTGAGTTATCTCTGCTCTTAACAGTCTAAGTAATGATGATTACTCTTTATAGGTCTCTATCAAAGATTTTAGGAAAAAAAAAAAAGAATGACTGAAATTTCAGAGGGTGATAGCTGCCCTATACTTATTGTTGTTAATGACTAAAGACTGCGTGTAACAATTTTTGGAGAGAATAAAAGGCACAGTGCATGGACCAATGACACAAAGGAGACAAAGCTCTGTTACATACATGGGCAGAACCGTGATATTCTGATTCTTTTTGGTTTTTTGAAGGAGCATTCTGAATTTCTTATTTGTTTTTTAAAAAAACTATGTAAAGTGTTAAACTACAGTTATCATTCCCCATCTCAAAATAACACAAGGAACAAGGTAAGTCAGCTGTACAAAAAAGTATTATGGAAGTTGTTTGATCACATTGAGAGAATGAATAAGGGATCATAAAGCAAATGTATGAAGGAAGAATGAATAGTTGAGAGCAAAGATGAAACTGAAAATTGTGACTGGATGAAGCTGGTAGGATTCTGAAAAAAGAAAGTGGTGAGAAATTTAAGGAGCAGTAGGCAACGTATGAAGTAGAATAAGGACATAGCGGAAGCAAGAATTTTTTGTAAGGATAAAAAGATATGGAGAGCTACAGTGAATGCTATTGGTATAAAGTAGTATTAGCTCTGTATTCTTTTCTTTTTCATATTCATGCCTTTAATTTCTCTGGCCTACTATTTCTTACTCCTTTCCTATGCTCTATATGATGTTGCTTGACCAGAAAAGGAATAGCATGATATGTATGTATGTTTATCCATTACTCTGACTGCTTTATTTATTGAAATGAACCTGATGCCCTTTCTGTGTACCACATGTAATTCATTCATTCAAATTCCCTTTTTAGATTCAAGCAATAGGAGAACAAAAATTCAAAATATCACAAGCAAGTATTGCAAAGGACTCTATGGAAACATAATCAGTTTCAGACTAATAGATATGAAATATGACCTCATACCAATTCTGTCAGCCTATGTTAAATAAAATGTTCTGAGGCACTTGAATTGATCTAGCAACCAGATACAATTTGCTAACGTAGAATAGTAGGAGCTTATGTATTGCTGTAAAAAGTGAAAGCCTTCACCTAAATGTCTTGTAAGAGCAGCTTGTCTTGTTCTTGGGGCAAATATTCAATTTGGAGATTTGATTTGAAGGCAATTTAATAAAATCTCTGAACCTAATTGACTTGCTGTGACTTTCTAAATCAAATTGTAAAGTTGATACAAATTGTTGGATTGAATTGTGTGCCTCTGAATCTATATGGATGATTTGGACATATGCATAAATTATTTTTTGAACTTTTTTGACAATGTCAATCAATGTGATCCAATTTGGCAGTTTGACTGAAACCTCCAAACTGAATTGGATCATTTTAAAAAAAATGAATAGAATTATCAAATTGAATTGGATCCATTTTCCAAATCAAAACAATGATTCAAATCAGATTTTGCCATTTCAGCTAAACATGCAGGAAACATTACTAACTTAACAGCTCAGATACATAGGTATAAATCAACACATGGATGGATTTTAAATGAGAAGCTACCAAAACTATTTCAGACAATGGCAGTATTTTTAACAAGTACTTTAACAGCTTAAAGAGACAATATAAGATAATACTTGCTAAGCAGCTATAAAATAGTTTTACTTTTGACCCTCACAAAGAACTCACTGATCTAATATATCCTTATATGTTTCCAGCTTATGGGTCAAGTTTCAGTTGTCTCAGAATATTTTATGATGGTAGCAAAATGTGATATTAATTTGAAAATGGCAGGCGATGATTTAACAGGAAATTTGTTGACATTAATGTTTGAGAGAGGGTAATGTATGATGGGAAAAAAATAAATAGTAATGCAATCATGTAATAAATAATAATTGGTGAGTTCATGGAATCATTCACACAAATACTGGATAGTGTCATAAAGCATATAAAACGGTTGCTGACCTCTGCTTCCCAGGCATTATGTTTGCTATTAGGATGTACAGGTCATTTTTTGTTTTGCTTTGAAAGTACCAAAGCATTTAGCTTGAAAAGACATTGGAAGCATCATGTGTGTTGCCTTATTTCATGCTACTTTGTATTAATATAAGTGCACTCATTTTATTTAATATGAGTGTTTAAAATTGTGGTGGGATTCCAGTAATGATTTTATTGTAAACTGCCCAGAGTCCCCTTTTGGGGGAGATGGGCAGTGATAGAAATCTGAAAATAAAGAAATAAATACATAAATAAATACATAAATAAATAAATAAATGCTGGTTCTCAGGAAGGAGGGAGCACATTCCAAGGAGGAGGACAAGATAAAAGGAAACACAGTCCAGAAAGCGACTGTGGGAAAACTAAGAGGTTCAGAATAGCCCCACCCTAGAGCTTTCCCAGGTTATTATCCCTTAGTTTAGGTAGAGCTGCTTTAGTCTGGCAAGACTGATGTCAGGCCCAGCACCAGAACGACAAAGAATTGGTCTAGCTAAACTTCAGTTCTTTATTTGCTAACACTGTATAGACAGAATCTTGCCTGGGAAGAAGGGGAAATAACCTGGGAAAGCTCTAGGGCGGGGCTATTCTGAACCTCTTAGTTTTCCCACAGTCGCTTTCTGGACTGTGTTTCCTCTTATCTTGTCCTCCTTCTTGGAATGTGCTCCCTCCTTCCTGAGAACCAGCAACATTACTGAAATCCACCACACAAATGATGCTTTTATGCAAGATCAAAAATAACATTAAAGTACAAAAAGCATGTGTGAAATCAGTATAGAGAAAAGAGATTAGGGAGAGGAATAGTAAATGGTGTTGGTGTAAATTGGATTTGGATATACTTCCCGCCCCCCCGCTATTATTTCATGCCTTTATTTCCTTTTGTTTAAATCTTAAATCTTCTTTTCCTATGCTTTATATAATGCTGTTTACCCTAAAAGGAAATAGTGTGATTAGTCTCTCTATGAGTGTGTGTCTGTGCAGGTATCTGTTTTGTTTAATATGTTTTAAATGTGCACCCCATTGGGAAAACAAAAATGGAGCACATAGGCTTGAATTCAGTATAGTATAACAAGTGCACTGTCCTAAACAGGGAAAATTACGCTTTTAAGTTGTCTTTCCAGAGTTCAAAACCCTCCTATATTATTCTGTCATTATCCTAAAAATATCCAAAACATTTGTTTGTTTTACCTGTCATAAAAATAGAATATCAAGTGTAAAAGAAAATTAAAAACAATAACAAAGGTAGCAATTTAACAATAAATTCAAATGCAACAGAGGAAAAATTGTATATCCATAAATTCAGCTCTAGAAAGACATAAACCCACCAGTAACCATCAGAAGAGATTGGTAATAACATTATGTTAACATGGCATTGGGAAAAAAAATCCCAGGAAAAGAAAAACGATACATCTATAATTTTTTAAAATACTTTTTTATCTGGTGTAGAAAAGGCATTATAATGAGTGCCAAATGAGCTTCTAAAAATAGGGAGGCAGCATTGCTGAAAATGGTTCCTTCCAGTTTGAACTTTAGATTGATTGAGTACTTAGAGAAATACCTCTGCTAACTATCAGGGGTATGTTCTGAATGTGATCAAAACCTGGATCATGAGGTAGAATGAAAGAATTTGAAACAGTTTTTTATTTACTTGGTACAGAATAGATAGGTTAGAACCTTCTGATTCTAATCCTCTATGAAGATCATTCCTGATCTATTTTTCTGTAACTCCAGGTTGGTCTAAAGGACAGTGTTATGACAGCTGTGCCCCAACAATGATTAGGTAAAATGCCATGGGGAGGGAGGAGGAGGAATAATATTGGACTCAAATCAGACTGAACCTTATGATCAAACTACCATGGTCACAATTACAGTTACTAGGGTACCCTTAGGTTTATCAACCCATGGTTACCCCATCTCTCATTTTGAGAGATATATAGTTGACCTTTGTGAAGCAGCTAAGATTCAATTCAATAAAGGGAATGAAGATTTTGGAGGAGACCTGATTGACTGCCGTAGTGAAGAGGCCATGGCAGAGGGTCTGGTTACCTGTCACCCATAGCATCTGCCAGGATTGGCACACTTCCTTCGATTAAACAATGCCATCCATCAGGACCCCAGAAGCGCACTTTTCTGTGGCAGTGCCTGCCCTCCGTAATGAAGTTACGGAGTTACTGAGACCTGGACAGCTCCCACTCTGCTACTGTTTAGAAGAGGGGTGAAGACCTGACTCTTCACCCAGGCCTCTTCATTTCATTCTATCTGGTCTGTCGTGCTTGCCATCTTTTATCTTTTATTGATTTTACTATAATTTCTTTGTTTGGTTGTTGTGAGTCACCCAGAGTCATTAAGAGTTAGGCAGCATACAAATTTATTATTATTATTATTATTATTATTATTATTATTATTATTATTATATAAAGCAATCTGCATGACCTTGAACAACTTTGCAGAAGAGGCTCCTCTCAACCTTTTCCCCTAGGACCGGTTAAGTACTTCCAGGATGGGTGCAGGATTCTTCAGTATGCATGAAAAGCTTCTACTGTCTGGAAGTTTGCTCAGCCAATGTTATAGGAAAAACTCTGCTTTAACTTATCCCAAAGCATTCAGTGAAGAAAACTGCTCTTTGCAGCCTTCACTTAGAGGGACTCTAATGCAACCTTGTTTTGCTTTGCTCTTGGAAGTGAGTGCTGTTGCTTACAAAGCAGTGTTGAGGGCCGTTTCATTCAAAGCTTAAGCAAAACAAAACATTCATTCAAAGCTTCCCACAGCCTTACTGTTTAGTGTGTGTGTGTGTGTGTGTGTGAGAGAGAGAGAGAGTTATGCTAGACTGACCTGAATTAAAGACTGATATATTTTATGGGGAAAAACAGTAATTCTTTATATTTCTGCCTCAGTTGCTGAAAATCAATTTCAGTGCGCTCAGAAAGCAGCACCATTATTCTTTATAACTACCCTTTCCCTTTGTAAATGATATCTTTCAAGCCATCTATCTGAAATTTGGCATGGATTTTCCCCCTATTTTAGTGGCCATGAACACTGCTAATTTCATTCTGTACTGTCCCCAAACTGTAAAATTGAGGGCATTTTTTAAAGAAAATCAGATTAAAAGATTGTAACTCCAAAGCCTTTATACCATATAGCAGCTTTGAGACCATAGTAGTGTTATCTGTAATTTTAATCTAATTCTATAGAAAAACAAACAGTTAAACAACCCTCAACCATTTGTGTTTCCCTGTTAAGAATAAGGAAAAATAGAATTTATGAGGTTTTTGATATATACTTGTGTGTGTGTGGTATTTATACAGCAGTATTTATACAGTGTTGACTGGAAATTATTAACACTCTAATATTTAGATAACTTAAACCTTTAAAGTAAAGAAAAAGAAGAAATGTATATCAATATTAACTATGATTTCTAAAATGTTAATATAGATATGTATAAGTTGTTTACATTTTTACAAACAACTGCAAAAAAATTTAAATTATTTGTTATATAATAACTGTTTCTGTCTTAAGCTTAATACTTAAGGTCTCCCATGTATTTTCATTTAGTATTGTTTATGCATATTAAAAAGAAATAAAAATAAAAGAAACATTAACACCCCTCTACTGCTTTTCTTAGGTCATAAACATTCAAGGTGTAGCAAGTTGTATTCCTTTAAGCATTGCTTTAATTTAAGCCATGATAGCTACAATCTGAACATTACCTTTATCATTCTTAATGCCGCCATGTTCAACATGCACAAATTATAAATCAAAATTTTCCTATTCCAGAAGATTAAGGTAATATAAAACACTGTGACCCAAAATGGTGTGTTATTGTACACCATATAATCCCTTCAAATACATAAATATTACTTTTTATGGATGAAAAATGCTTTTCCTTCTGAACCTCTGGAATCCCTCATTCAGAAAATGACATCTATAACAGCTAGTGAGCAGAGAAAATGTGAGATTGTTTTGGAGCCTGTTTGCACTTGGACAGGAACTGCTCCAAGGATATTTTTAGAGCAGAGTGCTGGCTAAAGATTGAAACAAGCTTTTCTATGCATCTCAAACTTACTAAGTAATATTGCTTCAGATCTTTGATAGTGGAAATTCTGCTGCCATTTTTGGCAACAGTTTCTACTTCCTCGTGTAAATGAGGAGTAGATGAGGTGAGGTTATGAGAAGAAGTCAGGAGAAATTCATCTGATTCATATTTTAATGTAAAGGGGTTAATTCCCACTTCCCAAACTACTATACAAAGAAAAATGCAGTGATCTATTTTCACAAATCTGTTTTTTTTTTAAATGAAGTTCTCCTTTAAAAAAAATGCATATCAGCATGCAAATGTTACGCAGAATGCAGCCTAAAATGGGTACATTTGTACAAATGAACTGAAAACTTGGTAGGATTTTCCACAGTGACCTTCTGACCTACAGCTATAGAGAGAGAAGAAGGTAGGTAGGTAGGTAGGTAGGTAGGTAGGTAGGTAGGTAGGTAGGTAGGTATGGTTCCAAAAAGTTGAAATGCTATAGAAATGGAAACATTCCTCCATTGCTACAATTACTTGATGACTGATTAGTGAAACTACCCGTTTTGCTAGAGTTGTGGATATCTTTGCTTCAGCCATCTAATCAGAGCACCAAGATGTAAATTGTCTCCTGTACAGAAGCATTGCTTAGCTGAGGAGACCACTGTGGTGCTCAAGTAGTACTACAGGTAGTCCTCGTTTAGCGACCACAATTGGGACCAGCAACTCCATCTTTAAGCAAAGTGGTTTCTAAGTGAAACCGCAACTGTATTACAATCTGACTTCAACTTTCCTTTGTTATACAGACCTGTGAAGGTCGTAAATGCAAGGATTGATCGCAAAGTTATTTTTCATCACTGTCATAACTGCAAACAGTCGCTAAACAAGGACTACCTGTACAGGAATCTATGCTCTGTCAAACCATGAGAGGCCGATTCAAGCTTTATAGTGAAAAACCCAACCTTTGAATACGCACCTAGGAAACCGACTCCTGGAAAACTGCACTTTTTAACTTCTTCCTTCTCTTGTAAAAGGACAGCATGTATTAATTAGTTGCATGAGAGACTGCTACATGTAGTACTTTAGCCAGAGATCAGGGCCAGATTATACTTCTGCTGCAATATATTCCTTCTATATTGCAGGAAAAAAATTCTTTCTCCCATCAGCTCCTAATTCATTTCTGTTATGAAAAACTCTTATATTCACAACTGAAGACTTGATTCTTTTCTCCTAATCAGTCTCCTACAGATTCAACATTCCTTTTCTTACAATGGCTGTTTTAAAAGTAGCTTCTTCAGAGGCTATCCCATTCATTTTCTTTTCTGTACAAAGAAACATGCTAAGAGTGGGAGGGCCCCAACCCTAATATCAAAATGTATCCTTTCACAGAGTGAACAAAAGAGAATGAAACATGCATGAAACAGGAATTTGCCTTATGTCTGAGACCAGACAAATCTATTACTTGCACAATTTCACTTGCATAGATTCTGGGTGTCTGTTATAAAAACCTCCTTTCCTGAAGTTTTGAAAAGTACAAGCATTCTGTTAAGAAGTTTGTTGTAATTTCTGTTACTTTTATGGTACTTGATAAAATAATACAGAGATTCTACCAAAGGAACCTTTAGTAGCATCTCAACTATGTTTGCAGATGTTAATTAGTTCTCAACTGTTGCTTGGAGGAATGCATTTGGATAAAAAGTAATAGACCCTGCACCTTTCCTTTTAAATACTGTTAAATTTTTCATCTTTTAACTTGAGCAAAGAAGTTGCCAAATGTTGCTTAATGCCAGAAAGAAATTAAATACGTATTTTCCATCTGTATCATTAACTATATACATTTCCATTAAAATATATGTTTCCTTATATGAAAGAAACACTTCGTTGTTTCATTTCAGAAGCTTTGGCTTTTTGCCTTGGCTTTTAACATCTGGGGGAAAAATTAATTATCTATTTAACAGGATGTCTTCTGTGATAAGTAGTGATGGAAAGGGTGTAAAAGAAACATGTCATAAATTTCTCTAAGTGTACTGTGAGTCCTGCAAAACTGACCCCACTTCAGCAGGGTTAAGCAGAAATTACTAAAAGCCTCCTTTCTCCTTCAAAAAATTGGCACATTCACAAAAAAGTATTGTGGAAGATAACAGAAGTTTCTTAATGCTGTGTTCAACTTCAAAAAAAAAAAATCCATTGAGAAATTTACATTAACAAAAAAATGACCTAATTTTTTTTATTTTTAAAGCAGTTCATCTTGGAATTTAATTGCATGTAGTATTGGAAGCTTACTTCATTGATTGTTTTCTTTTATTGGATTTATATGCCACTGAATCATATCAACTCATAGCGGCTTACAGTCAGTTCCAGAATTAGAACTGTTGGCCAAAAAGGCCCGTGACTCGGCGCGAGTTGTCACCCGATAAACCACACCAAGGTGGGAAGGCCCTTTGTTCTCTTTTATTTCTGCACAGCAACAAGAGAGTTCTCCTGGTCAAGTGCAAGAGCCCCTGACTTCTCTTTTATACATTTTCTTGCAAGGAAATAAAGGCAACAAAATCTCTTTATTGGCTGATTCTTTTAGGACGTGCGCAGTAACCTTACATACTATGTACTATCCCATAATATTCCTTAGCATGCTCTATATTTTCTAAAAACCCCACCTTAGGGGTGTGCATTCTACTATGCTAATTAGCCTTTAGGTTACAGCTAGGTCAGTGGTGGTCCCGTAACAAGGTCACTCTGTGGGTTTTGAATACCTTGAAACCAGTCTTCTTCCCCTTTTTCCCAAGTACAGCAGACTTTCCTCCTACTGTCAGACACCTGCTGTTCAACCCACATCTTCTTGAAACTTAACCACAAGTATCTAATATTATCTGCTAGCAGGCAAGCATTAAACAATATTTTTTTCTTATGACTACCCAAGTCCTCAGAACAACCACAATGACAATGATTAAAATATCCATGGCAATGATCAACACTGACAGTTCACAATAATAACATAAATAAAATATACATATTACAATGGCAATAAGAATTCTATGGTACTAGAAAAACAATAAATATCTCCAGTGATAATAAATGACATTAATCATAATTAGAACAATATATTGAAAAAGAATCAATTTATAATCATACATTATTTGCATCCCTAATAATAATTCTAAATGCAGTTATCAATGGAAAGTTCAAACAGCCACCAAAGACTTTCTGGAACAACTCAGTCTGAAGAAACTTCCATAAGGGCTGCAAAATGGTAACCAATCTGATATCACAAGGAAGCATATTTCATAAAGTAGAAGCCATTTTGAAGAAGGATAATCTCTTGGCTTCTGTCACCTTGACTTTCCAAAAATGCAAGGCAGTGAAGAGTCTCTTTCTCTTAATAGGTTGATACTGATTGGAGAAGGCAGTTCTAAATATACCTTAGTGCCAAGCCATGTAGGGCTTTATAGGTCAAAACCAGCTTTTGAATTGCACTTGGAAATTGCCTACAAAAGCTCCAGGGAGAATCGCAATTGAAAGTAAAAAAGCTGTGAAGAAAAAGAGAAAAATTTAAAAATCACAAACTTGAGTCCTGACTGACTAATATGGCTGTTGAAATGGCCTTGCTCTTTATAGTGCTAGTGGTAGAGAGCTGAGTTTACTCTGAAACAATTTCTTCATGCTACCAAACTATAGCCCTTTGCAGATTAGCCATGATCTGACTCAGTGAGATGTTTTTCCTTTTAGACTCCCTCTTCATCAATAGAGTAAAGCACTTCACAGAGGCAAG
Organism: Candoia aspera; assembly: GCF_035149785.1. Taxonomy (NCBI): domain Eukaryota; kingdom Metazoa; phylum Chordata; class Lepidosauria; order Squamata; family Candoiidae; genus Candoia; species Candoia aspera. Next base: position 154,909,492 of record NC_086155.1, read on the forward strand.
TTGTTCTATCTCAATGGAGCAGGGGCCAATCTGCTTCAGTGGACTCTTTCCCCTTGCAGACAAAGGTATCCATGCAACCTGATTACAAGCAGAGCATCCCTTTGCTTTACAATGTCACTTTGAAGGTGCACCTAGCTTGAATTGTTGACCACTTTCATGCCCAATTGGAGTAAATGTATGCCTACATTGTTTTGTCAGTTGATGAACTATCAGTATAGTCCTAAATTGGATGGAAGGAAGAGAAACTAACAGATGTCCACCTTCATCCACATACCTGCTTTTAAAATTTTCCCTTGTATTGGTCACAAGGAGCTGAAGATAAGAAGCCAATGGATCCTATGTATACAGAATGCCCCATGATAACTTCTCCCCCAAAGGAGGGAGGCAAGGTCCTTCACTCTACAGTAATAAATCTGTATTGATAACTCACCTGTTTATTGACCCTAGTTGGTGAAAGGCAAGCTCCACAATACCCTGTATTTATCACCAGCATACTAAAGTTATGATACAATTAATGGCTCTGTCTTACTGAATAATCAAGAAACTGATAATTTCTTTAGCAAAGTCGCAGGTTAGCATATTATCCCCCTTTTTGTTGTTGTTATTGTTGTCATAATTATTTAATTAGTATTTTTTTTCTTCCCCTTTTTGCCTCAGGTTGGGATTTTTTCATGAGCTTCAACATGTACAATTTTGCTTTTCAGTCAAGTACTGAATTTTTGTATAGGTGAGCAGCAGTGGGAATTCACAACTGGTTGAGAATACTTTGCAGGTTAAAAAGCAAAAGCAACAATGCCACTACAAAAGAAACTTGGAAACAGGAAAGAAAAAAAATGGGGGAGGGGGAAGCAGGCATTTTTATCAGCCAAAGGAACAAAGATGTTCCTGAAGCGATATTTACATCCAAATGAATATAGCGACATAAAATGTTGTAGCTGGAGCTATTTACCCATCAGGGCTATTGGCCCATAAGGGCTCATCCATGTTAAGTATTCCATTTCTTTAGAATGGCATCTAATTGTTTCTTGAATGATCCTTGTGTTCTGCCTAAGCAATAGTGCCTGATAGGCCATTCCATATGTTTATAATGGTCTAAGAAGAAAAAAACAAGACAGCTTACTAACATCTGCTTTGCATTAGCCGCTTTTTAATTTCCATTTATGTCTCTTGAAATTCATGTTAAATGAGAAACAACAATATACTGTCACCCAAACCCAACTCCCAGTTAAATTAAAAAAGCTGAATTCGAGTCAGTTCAGTCCCATAAACATTTGTGGAATTATTACAACTTAACTCCAAATACTTCAATTTAACTAGTTTTTCACAAAGAATGTTTGGCAACTTGTATTTTTAAAATACTGCAGCCTGTTTTCTATTGCCTATTATTGCAAACATCCCTTAGTCTGTAATTTTATCAAATTTTGGAAGAACTAAACAACAGAACTCATTCCTATTGTGGGCACTTATTTGTTAATAATGAAAAGACATGTGGACATCAGATTTAGATAGTCATTCTTACAGAGATTTCTGTAAAATCTCTCCTTTTTCACTGAGTATATTCTTATCTTAAGACCCAGGATGGCTCTTGAAACATTATTTTTACGTATTAAGTCCAAGTTCAGAACATAGTGTGTAAGATTGTGTAGTGAGTGCTTTAACTTTAAATTGACAAATACTTTACAATTCTAAATTAAAAGAGATTTGGTTTTTAATTTTTATCCACTATCTGAACATCTCTGCATCCTTTACACAGGCTGATATATAATATAGCTGATTCCAGCCCTTTTGTTCAAGATACTGTGAAAGTTCACAATATGTAAATTGGCTTTAAAAAAAAGCAAATCCCTATTTTATGACAACTTTAACAATACTGTCCAGAAAGGTTAAAAGTTAAAAGTCTGTTTGGAATGCCTAGATTTTGCTAGCTAAATATTTCAACATATTCATTGGAGTATCATTCCCAAAAGTCATTTAACTGTGTTCTGATTATGTTACCTGTCATTTATAGACAGGTAGCATAATTGCATACATTTTCAATATGCATGAAAGCACAAATACTGCTTTCTCTTATAGAGTATTTCATTCATGACATCTGACAGCCCAAATTAATATACATAAACCAGAACAAAGTTGAACTATGTTAAATTGTTCAGATTCCCAATTAACAGTGCAATTGATTGATCTATTGATGATTATGTATTATCAAGTTGGTGTCAATCCTTAGCAACCACATAATTCCTGTTTATGCTAACTCAGCAGTAAATTTAGCAGAAATAACTTCCAAATTAATGAGCATAAAATTACAATCAGAGGTTGAAATAATCTTTTCTTATATATGGGATTAAGTTCCATTCAGCATAATGGAGATTACTTCAGAATTAACCTGTATAGGATTGCCTTTATAGGACAGCAGAGCTAAAATTTGTCACTAATGCATGTTTACATTATGGGAAATGGTTTTCCAGGAACCTAGGTCATGTGCTATCAAGTGCTATCTCCTTCTATTATTTATTCAAAGTACTGGATAGTGAACTTACTCTGTTCTGAAAAATGGGTTTATCCTATCCTCCCAACCGAGGTTTCTGCTGACCTGGAAAATTCTAGGCTTTATATTCATAGATTTTGGAGGTGGGAAGGGAGAAATTGCCCTTGGTCCCAATCACTGTAAGTTAGAGGGAGGAATCCATTTAAAAATATGGTATTTTTCAATATGCAGTATCTTCATGTTACTATATGAAAAGGTGAAAGGAAGAGGGTTTTTTTATTCTAGACTTTAAAAATTAGTAGTTACAATACATTGTGAAAAATTATTTCATTATTTTTCCTGCTTACTGGACCATTTACTCCAATGAACTCCTGTATATTGGACCATTTATTCAAATTGTCTCCTGTTTGTTGGGTTATTCATTTCAATGGACAAGAGAGAGGGGGAGAGGGAGAGGGGGAGGGGGAGATCACATTTCCATGAAATACAATGAGAGGAAAGTAGACCTTTAAATCTTAAAGAGCCCCCAACTGTTCATTTATTATTGTATTATTATTGTAGTTTATTAAATATGTTGTAAACAGAGTCCGTTTGAATTTAGCCAGTGTCAGAACCCACAATCAAAGAATAGTTAAATCATTCAATTATGTTCTCTGCCAATGAAGCAACGCGTGTCAAGCTCCGGATGGGAGCGGGAGAGATGCTGAGAGTGAGGAAGAATTATGTTTCATCTAATGGTGGAGTCCAAGGTCGTATCAGGCTGAGATGGGCAGAGTTGGAATGCTGAACTGTTGAGGGAAAGGGGGGATGGAATGTGAAGGGGGTTCTGACATCTCTGTGTGCTTTTTATTTGATAGCCTGTGTGAGAATTTTCTTTCAGTCGTGGCTTTTTTCTTTAATCTGTACACATCATCAGTAAATCTGAAATCTGCATTTCATCTGGATGCATGAGTCAGAACCTTATTGAGTCAACTGTGTCAGAACTTTACAGTCAGCATGTATGGTTCATAAATGAATAAGCCATAATTAAGATAATCTCTGATAGATAAATAAATGCATAATCACAGCTCATCAGTGACTTCATAGAGGCTTTAAAAAGAGACAAAACTGAACTCTCAGAGGAGACTCAGGGTGCAAAATAAATTTCTTTGGGACCCAAATGAGTGATTTGGAATTGTAAATTTACAATTTTATTCTGTTTGTACATTTTACCCTTTATTTATTCAATTTTGAATAAATATTCACAGAAGCACTAAAGTACATTAAAGCAACAAATAGAATGATAATTCTAAAAGGCACGCCACTATTACAACCAGGCAATACAGTAATCAGAACAAGTCTGGTAGCCCTTTTTAAGACTAAAACACTTTATTATATGGCATAAGCTTTTGTGAGCTGCAGCAGGTGAAAACAAAAGTTTATGTCTTATGATAAAATTATAGCAGCCAAATTCATCATTATCTCAAGAGGAACTTCCATAGTCAGGGAAGCATGAGTCTGCCATCTCAGCAGGCAACATCATACTAATGGGGTGGTCTGTTAAACAAACAAAAGTCTGACAATAAACTCCAGTGGTTCCAGATTGGATCCTAAGTGCTTTCTGGCCCAATGCAATTTTTTGAATTGCTACAGGTTATTCTGTTTCCTTTGAGATACATGCTCCTGATATTAATTAGTAAATGAGTATCAAGCTGTAGCAATTCTTTTTAGGCACTTCCTTAATGCTGTGATAAAGTCAAATGTGCCCATTCTCTCTTTACTTCTGAATCCAAGGATAGATAATTAAAATCTAGCTGGAGAACACTGGGTTGTACTTATTGTCACCACCATGATCACTATTGTGTTTTCATTCTTTCATATAAAGCAGCTGCTTCCCCTCCAATTGCCAAATATCATGCCTAATTCTGGTTCTAATTTCCTAAAAGTTCTCTCTCCTTACAAAAGACACATTTGTTTAAATGCTTCATTCTGCCAGTGCTTTAGACTTTATTTAGAAAGTATTTGGATGTTGCTTTTTGCAGCTTGCTTGACAGACAAAGCTTCTGGATCTGAAAAGCCCCCATGGGAAGAGTTTCTTCATAGCATCTTCTCTTGATGTTTAATTGAAGCCAGAGAGGCTAGGGATTGCACAAGGAATAACAAAGCACATGGACACACAGATACACACTCCTTGGTTTCTCTGTGGAGGTATGGGAAAGGCAAGAACCCAACCGGCACCCAGGAGAATTCTCTTGAAAGTTTAGTCTCCTCTGATACACAACTCAAAAGCAAGTCTCTTTCATCAGTTTGAAGGCATTCACTTCCTCCAAATTTACAAAGGGCATTTTTAGCATGCCATTATTTTCAACAGCCTTTCCGGAGAAAGTTGAATTCTCCAAATTTCTCACTCCCTATTTTCTGAAAGAAGGCATAGATATCTTCCCCTGCTTTTTCATTTTTCTTCTATTACATGCCTGAGTCAGCTAATGCTAATGCCCTGCCTTGGCATCAGAAATTAAATGCCTAGGAAGCTGCATCCATGTAGCCTGCATACACAATGAGCTATAATGATGCCCCAAACTACCATTGACACATAACTTGTCATTCTGTGATTGGAGGCAAACAAAGGAGCCTGCAAAACGTGTTAATTTTTTATGCATTTGCTGGTCCTTCCCTCTGAACTTTCTGTGCAAAAGCTGAAGGATTACATGCAAATGAGATCTTTTCACTATCGGTTGCTCTCTGGTTCTTGCAAACCCACTGCTGACAGCAAGGATAGTTTGGAGGGTGATGAAGGACAGAAGGACTCTTGCTTATAATGAGAAAAGAGGAGAAGTTGGGAGGGTGAACACATTTGTTGGGCTGAAGGATTACTGGAAAAAAGAAGACTTGGAGTGGGTTGCCATGTTGAGAGAAACAGATTGTATGCATTTCTATTGATTGTTTGCTTGCAACAGAAGTAGTGTTAGTGCCTAATCTTAAAAAAAAAATCTGTGTGAGAAATAGACAATCCTCTGACAGTTTTTTTTAAGTTGGAAAATGGGCAATTCCTCACTGATAAGAAAAATGCATTCTACAGCTTCTCAAAAGTAACTGCAAAAAACTGTTAATTCTTTTACTTTTCAAGATTTTCTGTTTCACTGATGAATCTTCAGCTAGATTACTACTCTGTCTTCTGCAATTACACATTTGGATATAAATACAGACTAGCAGATATATGTGTATTTTACAGTATGTGTTTTATATGCAATGGGCCTTATCTGGAAGTAATAAAACAATCCCCACCTGAAGGGAAAGGGTGAAAAACCTTTAAGCAACTGCTAAATATCTTCATCTCATCATGGGAGATTATACATATACACATACACATATTGTGTGTAAATAATCAATAATCAGATCATAGGGTTAATGTGATCATTCCACAGTAGATCCACTTATTAAGGACAGGTTGTAAAAAACACTTTTGCTTTTTTCACTATGTTCTTTAAATAATATTCCCTTAATTATCAGGGGCTGAAATGTCATCTTTCCTTTAATTTTTTTTTAATACGTAAGAAACTGGAAAAATCAGTGTAGCAGCTGTATTTCTTTTAAGAAAAACATTCTGCCAAGTTTCATTTGCCTATATCTGGCTTTAGGCTGAGACCGAGGAGGGAGTGGCCTACGGCACCAAAGCTTTGGAGGCACCAGTGCTACCCCTTCTTCTGTATCATTCTAAAACTGCAAACCTTTTCATCAGCAGGAGATGGTACCATCAGTCAATGTGACCTGGGGGTGTCATATACCCTTGAGCTGATACTGTGTGAATATGTGTGTGTATTTCAAACTGCTGTGCTAGTGTGATTCCATGAAACCTATTTTGAAATGGGACCACATTTTGATGGAAGCTCAACTCTACCAGCCTTCCTTTTGTCTGAATACAGTGTGGAGGGGGAAAAAAGGCCCAGTCTGGTTTCAGGCTAAGGCATAAGCAATCAGTGTTAACACAAGTGTGTTCTGTAGATTTCATGTAGCAAGACAAAGCATGAGAAATGTAATTTCCATGTATTCTGTTGCTCACTGAAGACTATCTAGCTATACTTGATTGGAAATGCATCTAATTAAACCTGAAACTAAAAAAGTTGGGATATGTGTTTTCTTCCTGTTTTTTCACAGTGCGAAACCTTGCCTGTGTAATTTTGAAATGGTACGGATGGCCTGTTGGTAGAAAGTGATAGCATGACTACAGCAGGGCGTATTTAAGACAAGTATTTTCCAACTCAAGTAAAAGACACTTCTTAAAAAGGGAGAGAGTGAGGAGTCATTAAAAATACTTTTTTATATGCAGAATATAATTAATCTTCAGAATAAGATTAACAACAATGGTTAGCATTTGATTTATATGATCAATTTAGGATTGGAAATACTGACCCCTTTAGGTTTTGTTTGATTGTTGTTTTTTGTAAAGACAGGAAGACAGGTTGATTTTCACTTTAACCAACAATCTTGGAGTAATTTTGTACTGCGTGAAATCAAGGACTGTTATTTTGTTCTGGATCTATGATTATTCACCTTATCATGCAGTCTTCTTTATATGTTAGATAAATCATAACATGTATCTGGTGTCTTTAGAATCTTGAGAGTTTTCATCAGAATCTTGACTGAAACATTTCCAATCTCTTTACTGAACTGTATGGTTTGTTAGCCCTGTCAAAAGCACTGGTTGGTCAATAATTTCTCATGAAAAAGTGAGAAATTAAAGTGTTCAGGCTGCCTTGGATTTTATTATAGTTCTGCATTTGTCCATGGCCAAATTAAGATTCTCATTTTTAACCCTGTATGTATAAAATAATTCAATTTATGTCACCTATTTTATTACAGTAATACAGTATGCCTCACCATATTCATTATACCTATTTCATTACACTGGATCTCTGTGGTTGGGGTGGGAGGAAGGCAGGACAGTCTCACATGTATACAATAATCTTTTAAAAGCTTTTTTATTTACTTTTTCCATGTGTTAGCCTAGTTCACCTGCTGCTGCTGCACTTCTTTATCAAATTATTGTAGTCTGTATCTTTTTTCCTTGTTTTTCTCTACTCAGTCTTTTCTTCTCCTTTACTAAACAATGTCCTTGTTCTGGACCAGAATGAGATTCAGTGGATTATGTGCTGCATGCTTGTTTTAAAATTTAGTAAGAGTAGTAAAATAATTAATAATATTAGTTTATCATTAATTAATCTTTACTTAAAATATTAATAATAACTTACAAGGATAGTTCCCAGTTATGATACTAGGTCTTTTCTTCCATAATAAGACTGACCTGGTTTCCAGCTCCCCTCTTTCCATCTGTCTAAATCATTCCTTCCCCACTTCCTATTGTTAACTACTAATAAATCTATAAACCCTGTCACTCAGATGGCTTTGTGTTCCTCATTGTGTGTTCCTCATTGATTCCTCCCACCTCTGCCTTAACGTGGGAATAAATAACCTGGGTTAGTCACCAGTACTTTAGTTCCTAAACCACAGTCAGTATGTTTCTCTTCTCCCCCTGAAAAGTCTGATTTTCAACTTTGAGAAACATTCATGTGTGGTCATATCAAAAGGTCATTAACTCTTACCACAGTTGGAACCACTTTGCTAAAAGTCAGTGGATGGAAAAGAGTTGACTCTCAGAAATAAATTTGAGGGGATCAATAGTCCCTATAATGATGAGAATGTGCATTGTCCTCATTGAAATACCCTAAGGAGGAGATACATGAATAAATGGTCTGGAAAATATTCCTGTATTAAACCTACCTAATTTTCTTCTCCATTTAAACTAATTGTATATAAATAAACTGGCTGTTAAGGCTAATTCTGCTAAATCCACCCTAAATAGATGTCATTGATTTGTGTTAGAGAAAGAATCAATGAGGAGAGTAAAAGTAGGGAGAAGGGGCACAATGAGCAATTAAAAGGGGCTTTTGGAATTCATTTGGAGAAGAGTCTTCCAAATTAGCAAGGTTTATGTGCTTTGAATGTTCTTTGTATCTTTCTTAGAGCAGTGTGTGCAGGTCATCATATTACAGCTTTATACTGTACTGTCATTTCTATTTCATGGGTATATTCTAGGAGAACTTTAGAATACATGATACACAGAAGAATGAGGCCTCTGACTCTCAGCACCAAGACATTTTTTGATTTCACACAGAAACATTTTTTTTTTAGATTATGCCTTTGTTGGACAAGACAGTGGTTGTCATGCAACTGTTTTCCAATAGAAATTAGTAATGAAATCATCAAAGGTACTAAGGCTGTTTTGACATAGAATTATCTTTGTCATCGCGATGGGTGACTTTTGTCTATGAAACAATAAATCTCCTGAACCTTCTAGAGGTTTTCAAATCTTCTAGATAGATTTGGGAATAGGGAATGAATTCCTATTTCCTATCTATTCTTTGGCTCCATGATATTAATCTGCTCACTTCCTTACAGTTCCCCCATGCTTTTATAAATCAAAATGAATTTGTAAAATGAAGTAATCTATGGTGGTAGAATTGAACGCAAATCAAAACTCCTTTTGGGCTTTTCCCTATAGTGTGTTACAATCTGGGCCCATCTGGATTCAAGGAACTAGATTCCTACTTGGATCCCTTACAGGTTCCAAGGCCTTTCACTCACTAAGGTAATGGGCTGTCATAGATAGAAACAAAATAAATATATTGTATCCATGCTTTGAAAGCCTCCACATTAAGTGACTATAATATTGTACTTGGGTATTTCTTTGAATGCATATTGCTAATGCTTAAAGAGTTACACTGAGGCCTGGTCCATTTCCAAATGTAATTCAGGGTACCTGCTCTTGCCTTTAAAACCAGATATATCAGACAGCTTGCTTCTGCTTTAACCTTCCTGTGCAATAGCTGAACCTTATCCTTACAAAATATATCACCATATAATTTTTGAGAGCTAAACAAGTAAAGTTCTGATGAATAAAAAACAAAATAGTAACTACCCGAATTCTGATCCATGTTTGAAAGATGGAGAAACTTGATCAACATGGATTTGCAATTAGGTTTTATTTTTTTTTCGTACTGATGAGAATTCAGCAACTCCTCTGGTGGGAGTGGGATGGAGACAGTGCATCCATTCTGGCTCTTCTTGACCTATCAGCGGCTTTCGATACCATCAACCATGGTACCTTTTTGGAGCAGCTCAGGGAGTTGGGGGTGGGTGGCGTGGTGTTGTGCTGGTTCACCTCCTTCCTCCAGGGCCGGACCCAATCGGTGTTGATAGGGAGTGAGAGATCCAACCCGCAGCCCCTCCTTTGTGGGGTGCCGTAGGGCTCAGTACTCTCTCCACTCTTTTTTAACATCTACATGAAGCCACTGGGCAAGATCATCCATCACCATGGGTTGAGGTATCATCAATATGCTGATGATACTCAATTATATGTCTCCATCCCGGGTGAAGTAAATGATGTCGTGACCATCCTCTCCAGGTGCCTGGGGGCTGTGGGGGCCTGGATGGGGAACAACAGGCTTCGACTGAACCCTGGTAAGATGGAGAGGCTGTGGATTAATGGCCCCTCAGTATCTGGGAAATTGTCATCTTTAGTCCTGGATGGGGTTGCTCTGCCCCAGACAGACCCGGTGCATAACTTGGGGGTTCTCTTGGACTCACAACTCCTGCTCAAAGAGCAGGTGGAAGTCGTGGCCAGGAGGGCCTTTGCTCAACTTTGGGTTGTACACCAGTTAAGCTCCTTCCTGGACCAAGAGGCCCTTCGAACCGTCAGTCACACCCTGTCATCTCCCATATAGACTTTGGTAATGCGCTTTACATGGGGCTACCCTTGAAGAATAACTAGAAGCTACAACTGGTCCAGAATGCAGCTGCGCGGACAATCTTGGGTGCTCCAAGGTTTGCACGTGTAACATATTTGCTACGCAAGCTGCACTGGGTTCCAGTCTGCTTCCAGGTCCAATTCAAAGTGTTGGTTATCATCTTTAAAGCCCTACATGGCATGGGACCAGGTTACCTGATGGACCGTCTCATCTCCACCACTCAACCCGTCCCACCCGGTCATACAGAGAGGGCATGTTACGGACCCTATCCATAAAAGAATTCCATCTGGCGAGATCTCAGAAACATGCCTTCTCTGTAGTAGCTGCCACCCTTTGGAACACTCTTCCCCCAGAGGTGAGACAGCCCCCCTTACTCCTGGACTTCCATAAAAAACTAAAAACGTGGTTTTGCCAGCAGGCCTGGAATGGGAAGGGGACCAGCCACTCCTGGGGATGGCTAGCATCATAGAATGATTCTAAATGGGCCCATTATACTGACTGAGAACTGCCATCTAGATTCTTTTTACTCTTATTGTATTTATTGTATTTATAATTGGCTGAATTTTAATTTCGTTTTTATTGTAAACCACCCAGAGTCCCTCCTTTGTGGGGGAGATGGGTGGTGATAAAAAAAATTGATAAAATAAATAAACAAACAAACAAACAAACATTGAATTTAATGTGAACGGCTACAGGAATCCAAGAGAATTATCAAGCAAATAGGGCAAATCTGAATATTTATTCTGATCCAAACTTTTATCATATTATTTGAATCTATTTCTATGATATCATTTCATCAGATTTATATGAATGGAGGCCCCTTTTTCCAACACACATATAATATAAACTATAATGTAGGCACTAAACCAGGGGAGAGCCAGTTTGGTGTAGTGGTTAAGGCACCAGGCTAGAAACCAGGAGACTGTGTGTCCCACCTTAGGCCCAAAGCCAGCTGGGTAACCTTGGGCCAGTCACTCTCTCTTAACCCTAGGAAGGAGGCAATGGCAAACCATTTCTGAAAACGTTGCCAAGAAAACTGCAGGGACTGCTCCAGGCAGTCACCAGGGGTCAATACTGCCTCAAAGGCACACATACACAAAAGAACTACACCAAGGTAGGTACCTTTTTTCATTCAGGTGATGGTGATGATGATGATGTGCAAGAGATATCCTGATTACTTGGTAGTATCACTGAATGCTAATACAGTAGCTAAAATTTTACCTTTGTTTCAGTGTGTGTATGGAATTGGGCTTTTAACACAATAGGTATAATAAGCTTAGCATCTGTTTTGTTTGTCATTTAAACAAACAAATCAGAAAATCACACTGTAAATGTTGATAGTGTAATTTCATGGCTCTCAAATACTTCCAAAAGAAAAAGGGGGGGGGGAGATCCTTATATTGTCCACCAGTGCATTGTTTTATCTGTCAAGAGTGGCAGATTCATGTTTAATGGCAAACAAAAACTGCCATTTTTTAGAAGAAAATTAACTATGAGCTAAAAAAGGGCAAAGAATAAAATTAGCATGTAGCACAATATTTTGTCACTTTATAAAGTGATATTTGCAAGGTGACTGTGTCTTTGACACTGATCCCTTATGCATGGTCTGTTGTGACAGGACATCAGTGGTGAGCAAGATCACACACCATCTGAAGGTTATTGATGAGCCAGGAATAGCAGATCTTCTAAATGCAGCTATTTATAATTCTTGCTTACTTGTAAGAAATGATAAGGAATATATAGAGGTCTGGTGTGGTACCTCTGACACTAGAGTCACTAACTGAAATACAGGCTAACTGCTGTTGAGTCACTTCCAAAATCTCCTCAATTTCTTCTTCATCTTCCCAGCCTAAAACTCTGGGAGACAAATATTTAAATGTTCAAATAAAGATACTCAGTTGTCAAGAAGGCCCATATTGAGAAATTGCATGAGGAGGGGAGGGAAGATTACTCAAGGCCCTGTCATTAAGTTAGTAGGACAAAGCAAAAAACCTGACACAGATATTTTGAAGCTAGTTAATTTTAAGCTTTCCTTTAGGTGTCAAAAAGTGGATATAACTATGGCAGGTCATCTTTTACAAAATGTAAATCCTTAGGGAAAATTCAGAAGAGGGCAATGAAAATGATGCATGGACTTGATGATATGCCCTAAAAAGGATAGGCTGAAGAAACTTGAGATATTCAGTCTAGAGAAGAATAGGGGAGATCTGATAGCCACATTCAGGTACATAAAGGAAAGCTACCAGAAAGATGGAGAAGAATTATTTTCCATAGCCACAGAAACTAGGACCAGACGTAATGGGTATTTCATTTAAATATAAGGGAAAAATTCCAGACAAGGGAAAAGTCTACATGTAGAGGTTGTGGTTTCTGTATCTCTGGAGGTTTTCAGAGGAGACCAAATTGCTACTTTTCATCAATAGTTTAATTGTTTTTTATGCACATTACAGAGGATTGGACTAGAAGATCCCTGTGGCCCTTCCAACTCTATCATTGTATGATACTTCCGCTAGAACAACACTAAATCTAAGCCAGTGGTTCTCAACCTTGGCAGCTTGAAGATGTGTTGACTCAACTCCCAAAATTCCCCAGCCAGCATTCTCACTGGGGAATTCTGGGAGTTGAAGTCCACACATCTTTAAGTTGCCAAGGTTGAGAAACACTGCTCTAAACTATTGCACATAACTCTGGAAGCTGGAATCAGGTTTAGTTTTTGCTATGCAGCTAAGCAAAATCCTGCCTGCACATTTTTTCTCTGTAATGGCAGTTCTAATATCATCACCAGAAACTGTAATATTCTTATGTCTATAAAATGAGATAAGCCCATTAGTAAAATTATTTGGATTTCAAAAAATTCTTCTAAATATACAGTGCAGCTCCAGGTGTCTCTTTGTCCCTTAACTTTGTTCACAAAGTAAACATAAGGGGCTATTCAAGATAGTAAACATAGCCATGGTTTCAAGTCTTAAGTGCTGGTCCTCAACACTTCATGAAAAAAGGAAGAATCACTGTGGGCTGTGGGCTTTACTTCCAAGCATTGGACTGGACTGTAACATCAAGTGCATGTGTCTGTGTGTTAAATAGATTTTATCCTATTTTTGTTTTTCTTGCCTCAGAGCTGAGTGACATTATAAAGTAAATAAATAATTATGATTAAGCAGGGTTGGACCAGGTTAGTACTTCGATCAAAGGCTCTCAAGAATTCCATGGCTGTAGGTTAGAATAGCACATTGGGGGAAAAAAGAAGGCAATGCCAAGCCATATTGCTGCAGAAACGCCCCCACCTAGACATGTCCATGTGGAATCAAGTCATCAGGAATCGAGCTCAGTTCAAGGAAACCTTTATATTTATATTTATATTTATATTTATATTTATATTTATATTTATATTTATATTTATATTTATATTTATTTAGGGCTTATATCAAGCTTGCTTGCTTGCTTGCTTACTAACTTTGGAGGTGATGAGTGTATTGGGAAGAGCAAAGCAGCATAAGTATAATAGTATACTTATGTATAGTGTAACAGTATAATTTGATTTATTTTTTTTAATAAATTATACTATTCCTCAGCTTTAACAAGTATTGCCTTTAGTTAGTTGGCCATGCTGGGGATTGCAGTGTTAACATATTTGGAAAATCCATGGTAGGCTGCACTGGATTGTACACACTAGTAGCAATGAGGGAGGAAAAAAGCATTTGATACCATCATAATAATTTGGTCCAGATACTATCAAAGATAAGAAAATAAACACATTGGAGCTATATAATTCATAATGTCTGTTTTCACTTGAAAGGGAGATAAGTGTGAATATAAGACAATTCCCCCAAAGGAGGAGACAGGGAAAAACAAAACAAAAACTACATAATGTCTGGCTTAAAGTTGCCACTTCAGCTGAAGCCAATTGTAGAAATTTCCCCACTTGTATAAATATGTGTATGTGATAAATTTGTGTAATAGATGTGGTTATGTTTGTGTGTGTATATATGGGGGGGGGGGTAGTATTCGTTCAGTAGCTTCTGACTCTTCGTGACTTCATGGACCAGCCCACGACAGAGCTTCCTGTTGGCTGTCAACACCCCCAGCTCCCCCAGGGACGAGTCCATCACCTCTAGAATATCATCCATCCACCTTGCCCTTGGTCGGCCCCTCTTCCTTTTGCCCTCCACTCTTCCCAGCATCAGCATCTTCTCCAGGGTGTCCTGTCTTCTCATTATGTGGCCAAAGTATTTCAGTTTTGCCTTTAATAGCATTCCCTCAAGTGAGCAGTCTGGCTTTATTTCCTGGAGGATGGACTGGTTTGATCTTCTTGCAGTCCAAGGCACTCTCAGAATTTTCCTCCAACACCACAGTTCAAAAGCATCGATCTTCTTTCTCTCAGCCTTCCTTATGGTCCAGCTCTCGCAGCCATATGTTACTACTGGGAATACCATCGCTTTAACTATGCAGACCTTGTTCTCAGTGTGATGTCTCTGCTCTTAACTATTTTATCGAGATTGGTCATTGCTCTTCTCTCAAGGATTAAACGTCTTCTGATTTCCTGACTGCAGTCAGCATCTGCAGCAATCTTCACACCTAGAAATACAAAGCCTTTCACTGCTTCTACATTTTCTCCCTCTATTTGCCAGTTATCAATCAAGCTGGTTGCCATAATCTTGGTTTTCTTGAGGTTTAGCTGCAAGCCAGCTTTTGCACTTTCTTCTTTCACCTTCATCATAAGGCTCCTCAGTTCCTCTTCGCTTTCAGCCATCAAAGTGGTATCATCTGCATATCTGAGATTGTTAATGTTTCTTCCAGCGATTTTAACTCCAGCCTTGGATTCCTCAAGCCCAGCATGTCGCATGATGTGTTCTGCGTACAAGTTGAATAGGTAGGGTGAGAGTATACAGCCCTGCCGTACTCCTTTCCCAATCTTAAACCAGTCCGTTGTTCTGCGGTTGTTCCGTGTGTATCTATACACATACACAATGATACATATATACAGTAGATATAGATCTTCCGCAAACCAAGAAAGCTTATGACTAAGTAATACTTTTATATTAGCATAATTAAAATGGTTTTAAATTGAAATTAGTTCCTTATAAACTAAAGCTCCCCAGGAGGAGGAAGAGATCTCCATCTGCATATGCTAACAATTTACTCACTCACATGTACAAACTTCAGATCTGAAGAAAAAAAAGGTACTTCAGAGTACAAGGGGATGCTTGTATAGCACAGGTCTGAAATCCCTTAAAGCATGGGTATTTTTCTCTGGAATCACACAGCTTCCATCTGCATTCGTGGGAAAAAACACAATTAGGTGAAAAAATTACCAACAGGTGCTATGGACATCATCATGCAACCTCCAAAATGTCATTTTCCCTTCAAATCTGAGGTCCTGACAGCCCTAATAAAACCAAAGAAACACATAGGATACACTCTCCCTTTCCTATTTCCAGCAGAAGCAGCAGAAATAAGTGGGGGGAGGAGGGAAGGATGGAGAAGGGGAAGGAATAGCATCACAGGCAGGAAAAGGAGAACAAAAATTGGCTAGAGATGAAATGAAATGAAGAGGTAAGAGGACCAGGGGAAAAAAGAAAATAGAGAGAAGCCATGCTTAAGCATTTCAAAAGAATTGAATTTATCAGGCAAACAGCCCATCCTAACATAATTTGCACGCTAATCTTCAAAGGAATATAGCACTGAAAGAGTGAAAAGAAAGAGCTAACAGCAGTTTGCTATGTACTCTGAAACTGCACACTCAACTGTTAGGAATAAAAAAGGTCTTTCCTGAATTGTTGATTTTGCCAACTGTGGGTCATTGCGTGTTGTTTTCTGTTGAATAAGCAGAGATTGCAAGAAGAATATAAGGCAGCCAGGTGCCAGAAAATGGGTTTACTCAGTAACTCCACAAGAAGAGCTAACAGGAATTTGCAAAGGGAATTCAGGAGAGAGTTAAAGCAGAAACCCACAAGTTTGTTCTTGACTAACCTACGATCCTGAGAAGGAAGCAAGAAGAAATAAAAGTCTTTCTACTTGTGGTTCACAATAAGACACAAAAGTGAACAGCCAGGAGTCTACAATTGTGAGTTGCGATGCTTGTGACATGCCTCCCTACCTAAAAACCAATCCGAGGGCATTTTATGTTGTGGCACCCACCCTTTGGAACATCATACCCCTGGAGATCAGACTGTCCCCAACCTTTCCGTAAGGCCTTAAAGACCTGGTTCTGTCACTGCACCTGGGGGTCAGGAGGTGAGGTTGAGCCCATGAATTGGCTATGTTAATTATTATGGATGGATCTGCTTTTATCCTGGCTGCTGTTTTATGTGTGTTGTTTGAGGGGGGGGGTCTGTTTTTTTATAATTTTTTTAACATTGTTAGCCACCCAGAGTCATTAACTGGAGATAGGCAGCCATATAAATTGAATACATATATACATAAATGTCAAAAGGTTTCATATATATATATATATATATATAGACATACATATACATACATATATACATAAATACATATATACATAAAAGTCAAAGGGTTTCAGCACTGGATGGCTACAATTCAGCTGATCAGAATGGATAATAATTTATCATTGAAAGAAAGAAGGCATTACAACAGGAACTGACAGTGGAATAACACTCAAAGACAGGAGCAAGCACAATGGGTACAATAAAAGCCAGAAGCAAGATATGTAGAAAATATTCTGCTCTGGTAAAATTCAGATACAGTTTTCAGCCCTTGCAGATAAGATAAGCTCTGAAACTACAGAGGAAGAAAAGTGATGCTGCAGAACAAGAGGGAGGATTTGTGGATTTCTTTAGGAAGGCACAGAGGATGCAACCATACGCTGTAAGAGAAGATTCAAGGTAACTGTAGTGACTCACTAATATAAGGAACTGAAACAAACATAGCACTCACTGGCCCATGAAATATGCTGTTTGCCCAGAGAAAGAGTTAGGGATGTGACAGAACAACCCCCAAGATTTGTAAAGTCCTGCTAATAAATGGGGGGGGGGGGGATTATGCTGTAAGCAACACTTACAACCATATCTCCATGGACCCTGAAACAGTCAGAAGGAAGCTCAAGATACTGAGGATTCAAATGTCCATGGACTCTTCCATAGTCTATGGAAAACAGTAGCTAGGGGGAGGAGCATACTTCAGATCAATATACTGTATATTGGCCACACAAAAGGTGTCAATGGGAGATAAGAGATTTCTGGTGGATTGGTGGTACAAGATGGGTTGTAACTCATAAAGACAGATAGCACTGCATTTGGTAAAAGCATGGTGAGCTTGATTAGGAAAGTTTTAAAAAGAATCCTGTGTGGGGTGGAAGCAAGGAACTAGAGTAAAGTGCACTGTAGAAAATATAAGAGTTGCTAAAATGGGGCTTCTTAAGCCACTCAGTAGTGTACGTTGTTCCAGTGCTCAGAGTATGGGGGGGGGGGGGATTGAACTTACACTCTTAGCCTAGGAAGGTGAATGTGAGTTAATAAATATAATGGAGACCTAGAGAGATGGCTCTCATGACTGGAATATAGCAATTAAAATGTACAATTTGTTCAAAAGGAATAGAAGGAGAGACGTTGCACAGTATGCTAAAAAAAAATCAATTTCTACTCTATGTGGATGAGGCTATATGTGGATGAGCTTTCCAAAAGCAAATTGCAGATCTTTCAAATAGGCATAAAGTCACAGTCTCTCTGACATCTGCTGGGAGACAAACTGCCAAGCATGGTTCTTCCAGGAAACTTCTATCTTGTCTTATTGACGGTTTTCTCCTCCAGAAGATGTAAGAAGGAGCAAGAGGATCAGGTATGCTTGAGACTAATAGTGGGCAAGTCTTAGCTAAGGAAACGACCATGCAAAGATGGAGTTCTTGATTTTAAGGGAAAATAAACTGAGCATAGGTATGTATGTGTAACCTAGAATTCAAAAAAGTGGATATTAATAAACTCAGAGCAACTGTAAGTGAGATTCCAGGGCAGGAAAAGCTAATGGGACAAGGAGCTTAAGAGGGTGGGAGTTCCTAAAGGACGAGATACTAAAAGCACAGTTGCAATCAACTCTAATGAAAAAATGGAGGACAGCAAAAGAAGCCATTAGGCTTATGAAAAGTGTTGTGATGATCTAAAAATAAAAAGGTCTTGTATAGAAAATGGAAACAAGGCCAGGTCACAAAGGAAGAGGACAGACAGATAGCTAAGAATAATAGAGCTGGGATCAAGAAAGCTAAATTCAGAATGAGCTGAGGTTAGCAAAGGATGCTGGGAGTGACCAAAATTACTTCTTTAGAGTTGTTCAAAATAAAAGCAAAAGAAAAGAATCAAGATATTAGCAGCTCAGTATAAATGACAAAATGCTAACAAAACACAAAAACCTGTGCTACTCAACCCAATTTTGGTTCAATCTTCTCCAACAAAAAGGTATGTTTTCCACCAACAAGATGAATACTCAGATTGAAACTTGAGACTGATAGAAATATGGTCAGGGACTATCTCTTTACTTTGAGAAAGTTGAATCTCCAAGACCAGATGACTTGCATCCTAGAATAATAAAGGAATTAGCTGATATTCTGACCAAAACCTTATTTGAAAGATCATGAAGAACTGGTAAAATGCTAGATGGCTAGAACAACCAGTATTGTACCTGTTTTCCCAAGGGTTGGGAGAGAGATCCAGGGAACAACAGTCTGATATCTAAACCTGAAAGATTCTAGAGTAGATCATAAAGAGATTGATCTACAAGCATCCTGAAAACAAGGTGGTAATTATGAGAAGTCATATTGGTTAAGAATAAATCTTGTCTGACTAACCTTATCTCGTTTTTAATCAGGTAATTTCCTTAATGGATTGTGGGAATGCTATAGACATAACTTGAATTCAGCAAAGCATTTGACAAAGTGCCTCATGACATATCAATTACCAAGCTATTTTAAAGTAGGCTGGATGGCATGACAATTAAGTGCTTACATAGCTGGCTTGAAAATTGCATTCAAATTGTTCATCAATTGTTCCTCAACAAATTAGAGATATCAAGCTGGGTACAACAAAAATTGGTTCTGGATTCTTTCCTAGTAGGAATTGCAAACTGAATATAAAGCTAGCAGTTTGGCTACAAAAAAGGGAAATGCAATTTTAGGTTGTGTTAAAAGAAATACAGTATAGCTTTCTGAATCATGAGAAATAATCATTCCACTGTATTCAGCTTTGGTCAGATTCCATCTCAAGTATGGTGTCAAAGTTTTAGGACAATTGTCCTGTTCAGACTATGAGACAGCTAGGCAATTACAATAGTTAATTGTAAATAAGGAAGGAATCCTTTATTTACAATTAACTATTTACATCAGATACGAGTCTATTAATCAGGCAATACAGTTCAATCAAGTCCACCCTGGCAGTGGAGGAGAACGAGGCAAGGCTGCAAGATAAGGAATAGAGGAAGTTCGTGGCAACACAGCAAGGTAGAACTCAGCTAGTCCTTGAAATGAAGCAGCAAGACCATGTGTAGCTAGAGCGTGTGGCAAGAATGAAGCACGAGGTTCAGCTAAAGGACAAGGCAAGGCAAGACTTGGCTACGGAGGCAAGGCAGGACTCAGCTGGGGCTGCAAGACAAGGCTTGGATCTTGAGGCAAGACAGGACTCAGCTGGAGTGGCAAGACAAGGACTCGACTGGAGCAGAGTGCAAAGGAGGCAAGTCCTCAGTGGTGGAAGGAGCTGGCACTGGTTCCACATCAGCTACAGGCAAGGCTCCTGGTTCTGGCAAGGACTCTCCTGAAGAAGCGGTTAGCTCAATGGATCAGTTATCTCTGGCGGCCTGCTCCTTGCACAGGTGCCTTTTTATCTGATTCTTTCTGCGCCGTTTCTCTTGGGGGGAAAAAGAAGCTAGAGCAAGAAGTGACAAAATGAAACCAAAAATAAATTGAGGGTTATACTCAGTTAGTGTACTGGTCTTGGATGAATATGACTGCGAAGCTATGCTGTCCTCACCATTATATTTTGATATTATTTGTTTATTTGTTTATTTATTTATTTATCTGCAGGCCTGCACATTATCAGAACTCTAGAGGGTGTTTTGCTTTGTTCTTTAGAAGGAGAAATTCTCCCAAGTCTTTGTGTTCAAAAATGACATGTTTGTAAAGTAATATGAATTAAATATGTGCTGTTTCAAGTTGAAAGAAAAAATCTTAAAAGATATTTTTATTCTCCTGTGAGGAAACAGTTTTCTGTAAGCATCTTCGGTGTTGGGATGTTCAAAGAAGTCTCTTTCCTTTGATTATTTACAGCGTTCTGACAGCAGAATTCTTATCCTTGTTAATTTAGATGGCTGATGAGGTCTGCATTTGACTACATGTTTTGCTACATTAGACAGTTTTATTTCTTTGCTATAAATGGAGTAATAAATCTACTGCCAGGTAGCTCTTTCACTGTGATTACTGGACAGTACAGCTTGACAAAGTAGAGCTTCAGAGCAGAAGTCAATAGGGAATTCCTGTCACCCTGCTTCAAAAGTATCTGCTTAAAGCATTTCACCCCTAAAGGTAGGTCACAAACAAATATAAGCAGCCTGACTGAGCATTGGTGCAATATTCCACTCTGGAGGTTTCATGGCTCAGTTTTACAATGTATGATTTTTCATCAGAATATCTTTAGAGGCATATACTCTATCTGGGCGAAGGTTCTACAGTTGTTTAATGAATGCATGTAGGTCATGGATGGGGCCTTTCCTCTCCCCACATGCCTACTGTACCCTCTGGAATGCCTCAGAAGATCTTGTGATCATAAAATACAACCTACTGCCCATATACTTCCTGTTAAAATGATTTTTGTATGCTTTAAGGGAATTTCCATTCATTTTTGTACATGGAATGGGCAAAATTGCATCCACAAATACAAGTCTATCCAAAACATGTCTATCCAAAGTTCTCATTGTCAAGGTTGGGCCATGATCTCTGGGGGCTGAAAAGATTTCCAGATCTTATAGTAAAAAGATTGATTTTGAAAAGATTATTCATCATATGTTCTAGACAAGCTTTCTTCAGCTTAATGTCCTTTGAATTCTTAGTCAGCATACTCCAAAGCTATGCTGACTGGAATCTGTGAATTGTAATCAAACATATCTGACGTCCCTAGATTGAAGGAGACAGTCCAAGGTCAATAGTATGATCACACTGTTACTTCTAATCTTTAGCATTTAGACTTCCGGACCTCATGTACACTATTAAAATACAGAGAACATATCCACACAGCAGCTTTGCCATGCTGTCTGGCCATTCTGGACCTAGAAGGAATATTGCTCAACACTTCCTCAAAGTGATTGTGCACTTGAAATGGGTGTCTGTACAGTTTTAACAAACAACATTTGAAGGATCATTGGCAGTTGCCTCAGGTGAAATTTCAGCCCCAGCCAATATCATCCACAATGTAAAAAGCCTCCTCCAGTTGGCATGCACAATACTCTGGTTACTCCATGTACTGCATTTTCCCCCCTTCTTTCCAGTTGTTCTGTTGACCAACTGAATTTTTAAAAATTCTTTAGAACTATAGGTTGACCAGTCAACTGGTTAACCAATTATCCACTAGGATAATTGCTACTAGGGTGTGGCAAAAAGTGTTTTGGAGCTCTTGACTGTCATCTGGGGGTTATCCAGGTTTGTGTAGCGACTGACTAAGTACAGTTGAAGTGCTGGATTTTGAGAAAGGTGTTTAATTGCCTTGGAACTACAAACTAGTTTGTAGTGGATTAAACTTTCACCTGCATGCATTAAGTCAAGGACACACTAATCAATTTCAGGGCTTTGCACTCTTTACAGTGACCAGTCAACCAGTTGACCAACCTATTTACCTCTGAAAAAAAAGTGACTTCAGAAGCCAGAGTTTTAGGCTCCTTCACAGCCAAAAGAGGCAGAGAGGCAGAAGAATAGGCCAGAAATTAGATGGAAAGGCATGGTCCCACAGGAAACCATAAGAACCAATTGAAACCACAAGTTTGTTGATATAAAACACATTATTTCTGGCAACCTTCCCCATGGTATCAATACTTCCTATATTATCTGCACATAGCCAGATAAGAGATAAAGCACATATAAGCCAGATAAGAAAACACACACAGCCAGATAAGAGCACCTAAAGCTATATTTTGGTTGCCACAGCTGTGGGGAGACAGTGAGACACAGGTAGTCACATGTGAAAATGTCGCTTAGAAATTTTGCTGGGACAATGAGGCTGTATGTATTTGCCTATAGAATGATTTTTTATTTTATATATGAGATGAAGAACCAAAGTTGGCTGTTAATGTTCTTGAGATTGCTCTTCAACTACTTATATTTGCTTTAATTCTTGCTCACGTGCAGTAGTGTTTTTTTATGCATAGTAGCTTCACCATGACAACCTTTCTAACTCATAAGAAAGCCTGGTTTATTTGTAAATTATGGTTAGTACTCATGCAAGTCTGAGTGAATTATTGACTTCATATCTTTGATCCACTTTGTGCTTCTTTCCCAGCAAATGTATATTTTGATAACTCTGATCTGGCCTCTGGAAGTTCCCTGAATAATATTATAAATATGTTTGGAGAATTGAATAGAAATTCCCCACCTTTTTTTAGCCCTGTTTCTGCCTTTATGGGATTCACTGCTTTTTTAAGCAGCCCTTTTAATTTCTAGCAAGGTCTTTTAACTCATTTAATGTGCAACATTTGTTTATGCTTAATTTATCTAAGTGGGGACATGTTTGCATTTTCCTTGAGTTGCAGAAAGGTTGATTGTGAGGGTGGAACTGCCTTCCTTCAGTGAATACATATTCTTTGAATTATAGTAATTACTGTAGGTTTCATTTGGATGCAGCTCTCCTCCATTTCTTCCTTGACAAGGTTAACAAGCAGAAGGAAATTGAACATCAGAATCTGAGTGTCTGATTGTGCTGGCAATTTGTAGACAATACCATTTTTGTGGTAAGTAAAAGAAGGCTCCTACACTTATAATTGATTTGTGCAAATACCCAGGAAAGCTTTAGTTAGAAGCCCTATGTTATAGTGACTGCAATGTCAACAGAACTTTATTATCTACACTTTGTATCTCTGAGATTATGCTTATCTACAATGCACAGCAGGTATGCAAGTCAACCTTTTAGAAAGCAATTTTACAATACTTCCACAATTGTTATCATCTGGAAATCCATTTGTCACATCTAAAACACTGACATGCCATCCAAGAAGCACAAAACATCACAAGTTACTTCCTCAGTCCTGTAATTCCTCTATGCATTCAACTTTTCCTAAGCTGCTGGAAGGAGGGAGTGTTACTTTTTAGGATTCTGTCTCTCTTTGGAATTTCTTTTGTGGGGGAGGAGACTCTTTATTGTTAATGTGGGTTGTTGCTTTGCCTCTTTCTTTCAATGGAATCATGTTGAAGGCATGTTTACAGCTAAGAGTCATTTGTTCTGAATGAATGGACAGTGGTTCAAATCAGTACAGAAAGACTCACATTCAGGACTTCCATTTGTATTCATTCTTGCCAGAGATGTTTGTCTTTAGCAGCAACAGCTAAAGGAGTGCAATTTTTCCCATCCATTTCTAATGGTCACTATTTTTCCCCAGATGAATTCAGCAGACAAGATTGTGGCTATCAATGACATCTCACACTGAAAGGAAAAGTTCCCTTCAGAAGCAATCCAGACACCTCTGTTTCTCCAGAATTTCCAGTGTGAATACTTAACCTGCCCCAAATAAGCTGTATTGTCTTCCTCAGATACTAAGAGCATCAGTTTGAAACTACTGATGAACTTCCACCTGTATATGAGGAGGGATTTTCCTTTTATTTTCAAGCCTTGATAAAGATAACTCATGATACCCTTCCTTATTGATCTTCTGTGACAGCATCAGAAATTCAAAAATACACAGTATTAATTCACTGAAATCTGAAAAAAACAACAACTCAGAGGTGATTTCATCCCCCTGGAAGCTCTTAAGCTAAACACTGACTGGTGGACTCCTGTTTTGGGCTTGCTCTTCACATATATAGATGAAATAAGACATAACCCACAACACTAGGGTGAGAGCACCATTGTCCCCATATTTAAGGAGGGGAATAGAACAGATCCAGCTAATTAAAGACCTATTAGCCTTTTTAAACATAATCAACAAACTCTACGCATACCATCTAGATTGCAAACTGCAGGACTGGATAAAGGAAGAATCTATATTGAGTAACAAACTAACAGGCTTTTGTTCTAGGCACTCTACCATTGATTAGGTCCTGGCTTCAGGCTACTTAACTGAGAAATATAGCCATGAAGCAAAGATATGGGGTCTTTGTAGATTTCAAATCAGCATTTTATTCCATTTCACGGGAAATCTTGTGGAGGAAATTAAAGAATACCAGCATAAACAGACATTTACTTTTTCTTATTCAACATCTGTATGAAAATTCTACTATCAAAGACAAATGTAACTCACATAATGTGCTAACCAATCTAATACCTGTCAGAAAAGAGTCAGACAGGGGTGCATTTGGCCCCTATATTATTTAATTTGTACCTAAACTTCCTAACTGGCTATCTGACTGATTCTAATTTACACCCACCTCAGATTGTAGACACTAGTGTACCTATTCTCCTATATGCTGATGATGTGACTCACAAACCTCAGATGACCTTAGACTGTGTTTAAGAATCTTGACTGACTACTGAAAAAAAACAGCTTTTGACATATTATTGCCAGAAAACTAAAGTACTGGTCTTTGCTAAAAAGCCTAAAAACTTAAGTGGATTATTGCAGGGGTTGAAATTGAACAAGTTAAGAGCTTCAAATATTTAGGGATGGTCCTACATGCTACTGCTTCTTGGAAAATCCATAAAGATTATATGAAACAATTAGCACTGAGGAACTCAGCAGAAATATTGAGTTTCTTTGACACCCTTGGCAAGGAATATATTATTGCACCATTGAAATCATTTGAGGCAAAGATTATGGCCCGTATGCTTTATGTCACACAGGCCCATTCCCTTATTATAGACCCCTATAAACAGTGCAAAGTAGGTTGCTATGATTAATTTTCCATGTACCTAAATGTTTATCAAATGCATCACTAAGGCTGGAGGTAGGATCACTGAAATTAGAGGCAAAGGCATGGCTGCTCATATTTAATTATTGGCTCAACAGCTTTTTTTCCCCAGCAGAATTGATCCCTCTATTTTTGACAAATCAATTTCAGCACTCCTGGTATCTACTAGTACTCAAAAAACTTGTCTCCCTTGACCTCTCTCTTGACCAGCTATTGTCCTTAGAATATAAGCAACCCTTTCAAATTATTAAAACCAGATTACTTTATACTGAACAACAGAATGAACTTAGTTTAACTTCTCATCATATCAAGGATCATTTACAATACCCTAGATGGGAACCAAATAGCTATTTAACCATGCTTATATCACCTGCTCAGCACTGAGCCTTTTTTAGAGCCAGACATGATATTTTACCTACAGCACTTTTCAGTGGTAGATTAGCCAAAATTTCTTTTTCCAGAACTTGTCCCTGCAATTCAAATTCAATAAAAACCACTGAAAAAGTTGTGTTGTACTGCTCATATTATCAAGGTAGCTGTCAATCTCTCATCTCTCCCTTGTTGGGATGTATGCCAGGATGATCAGTCAAGTTTTATCTTGCTTTTCTCTAATAAGACCATAGGCCTAATGTCATATAATGCAGCTAAATTTTGTGTCACAGCTATTGAAGCATGCAAACAAATTACTACTGAATTAGATCTGTTGTAACAAAGAATTATATTTTGCCCAGCTTGAGTTATATATTATGTCAATATAATTTTTCATACAGTTTTAAATCAGTTTTTATTATGCTATATTATTGTCGTGCATTTTTTTGCTGTCCAACTTTTTCATTGTTCTGACCATTGAAAGAAGAAGGGAAAGGGGAGGGGGAAGAGGGAGTTCTGTGGCACTGGAGTTAATGGTTTCTAAAACAGTTTGTAGCTCTTATCAGGCAGAGCTAACTATCAGGAGGAAGCAGGTTGTTAGAGCAATAATCCAACCTGCTTTGCTAGTCAAAGTTCCAGCAGAATTCACTTGGAATGATCCAAGGTGCTACACACTTAATTTTTAAAAGTTGGAACTTAATTCTTCCCTTCAACCTAAACCTAAATTTGCTAACCTAAATTTAAGTTTATTTAAACCTAAAGTCTGTTGTATCTGACAAGGGTTATCACACCTTGGCTTCAGTTTACATTGTCTTTGCCCAGTTAGAATTTTGCTTAGCCTGATTCATTAACTGTATCCCAGACCTGGGCTTCAGATATGTTATTTTGTTCTCCTGGTTTGTAATCCTTTGAATTATCACCTACTGTATGCACAGTAGTCCCAGTAAGAAGTGGGACTAACCCTAACCCAATGGCTGCAACTATAGAGGTCATAGTGATGATACAATATCACCCTTTAAAAAAAAAGACTGTTAAGTTTTTCAATGGCTTATACACTCTTTCTTTATTTTCTGCCAAAACTGGTGAGAAATCATCAGCCCATGCCCTATGTTATGTTATTTTTAAACCTAACTCTAAAATTCCTCCATAAACAGTAGGATCCAAATCCTTACAATCTCTTTTCTACACCATTTCCAGATTTATATTATTTCTGAATTGGGATCACCACCACTTAATATGCTATTCAACACAGGATTCCAAATGCTCAGATAAAACATTAGGCTATTTATTTTTCAGTCCTTTTCATTAAAATTATTGAGGTTTTTCCTGTTTGCCAAGTTGAAATACAGTATTAATAATTTTTCTGCTACTCATCTAAGCTCCTTATATTCTCCTTCTGCAATTCTCACTTTTCTCTTTGATTTTCAATGCACATCTGCTCAAGGGTGTCCCTGAAGGACAGTATTATTCATATACATAAACATCCTGGGTATTCACTGCCAGGTTCTAGGCTTAAAAATTATTCTTTAATTTCATCGTAGGAAGAAAGCTGCTTTAGTCTATGATAGCCAAAAATCGGAGGGAGTCTGATAGCAGCTTTTTAGATTAATACATTTTATTAAAAGGCGTAAGTTTTTCTGAGCCACAGCGTATTCCATCAGTAGCATGGAGTGGCTAAACTGATGTAGGATTAAAATAGGGATAAATCCGATAAAGTGTGCTATAGCTCATGAAAGTGTATGTCTTTTACTGAAAATTGTTATTCTGAAAAGGTGCTACCTTCTTCTGATCTTTAAATTCAAGAGGTGTGAATTGGACTCAATATCTCACACTGAGATAATGACCTGGTGCTCTAATGTCACAGTAGTTCTTACAAAACTGAGAGCTAGACAACCAACTGGAGAGAATGAACAGTGAAGAATTACTGTAGAATCAGAGTCTGATTCATTGCAAATGCTTCCTAAATTAGAAAAGTGTATTTATACTATTAACTTTCAAGTGACACATTCCAGGTACAAACTGATTTCTCTATGCAAGTGAAGTTAAATATATACCAACAAGCATTTGTTTATGCTACCACTGCTAACTATGAGAACTATGATATGATAATCTAATTAAGCACTTGTGATACTAGAAAAAGACGGCAGGTGAGATTATGTAATGCCTATTCAACTTCTTTTTTAAAGAAGTCTAATTTTAAAATGTATGCCTGTGTGATATGCTTATGTAATTTTATTTTGGAAGTCATAAGTTTTGGAGGCAAAACACTACAATTTGAATCAAAGTGTCAAAAGAGAAAGCTGGCTGCCAGAAGGAACTCTAACATTTGGTTGGTGCTCTGAAATAGGCAACTCATTTAAGCCAAATGTTAGCTTCCTCTGAATGTTAAAGGGAGGATGGTAGCTCTGATCCCAGCAGTCTGAAGTTCTTCCTTCTCAATGTCTTTACAGAGAGCTCTCCTGGGAATAAAAGATTGCTGGGATAGTTAGGCTGGGGGCTCTTTTCAGGCTGGGCAGTTGATACTGATTTTCATGTATATGGCTATGCTTAACAGCTCATTTCACTCAAGATAAAAAAAAGAGAAGGAAATATTTTATAGGCTAGAGCACAAGCTACCTTGAGTATCTTTTCTTGTTCTTCATTATACTAATAGAATAGATGGTGTTTTAATTGTCTAAAAACATATTGAAACTCTGTGCCAGCTTTTGATATTCCAAAGTGCTGAGCTGTATTATACAGTAGAATTTGGTTGATAGTTACTTTGTATTGAGCCCAGTGTTGGTCCCCTCTGCTTCAGTTACATCTAGTCATATCACCTGCCACCACAGCCCAACTACTTATTCCACCAAGTTTAGAGAAAATGAGGAAGAGGCAAACCTTTCAATATTGTCCTTTCAAGCATCTCAGTGTACCACTAAGTGAGAGGAGACAAAGATGGGAGGACATAGAATGAGGCTCTAAAATTGGGCCTCCTGAAGGGGGTAAAGCATGCTAAAATTGGTTAGGATGGGCTGATTGATCCCTCCTTTCAGATGTGAAGAAAACGACTGGCAATAAGGAAGCTGATCAAGAAAAAACCATGAAGCTTTGATGCTCTTAGGAACAGAACTCTGTTGGGGAGGAAGGCATCAAGATATTGAGGAGGGACATAGGATGAGAGTCCAAACTGAGAGTAAAAAGTCTGAGCTTCTAGTTATTCTATCATTCTATTAAGTTCATGAACTGTGTCCTTTCAAGAGTTAGTATCTTTTAAAAAAAAATTTTTTTAAATTTTTCTTAATACTCCTACTCTGCACCCCACTATTGTGGGTTTTCTGCAAAAACATTGATGAAGCTTTTCATTTAGGTATCACAATAATTTAAGAAAACCAGCTGTGGCAATGTCTCTTGCCTCTCTTCCTAAATAATGGCATGCCCCCTTGTTCACCTTGGGAGGACAAAAGAAAAAGGCAAGACAGTCGGTCGTGAAGAAGTTTCATTCAGTCCTACCAAAATTTGTCTTGAAGTTCTTAAGAGGGGTGTGTGTGTGTGTTTTAATGTTTTGTTCCTGTACCTTATTCTCAGGTTAATTGAAAGTTTCTTTTGAATTTATCAGAGTGGTATTTTTAAGCTGAGTTCATTATTGGAGATGGTAAAGAATTCTACTGCCAATTGTTTTCTGCTAACATCTTTTCATCACTCTGAAGTCTCCCTGTCTGTCTACATTTCCCAATCTGAAAAAAGATCAGGAGGAAGAGTTTCTGTATAACACCTTTCCTTGGAGGTCTAGTGAAGTGTGGGAAGGCAGGGAAGATACAGGTTGCTAAAGAAGTAATGGTATAACAGAAGAAAGAACATGCGCAAACATCCCTTGGCAACTTTATAAGTGCAATCCAGTGATGAGAATTTCTCTGAACAAATCCCTTTAAAGAGATTTTGCAAACAAATGCTCTTTCATTAACAAAGAAAAGACCATAAGGAAAATGCATTTTTCAACACAGCACAAGCTTTATTATCTAAGTATCTGTGAGGATGGACAGACATTTTTGGCCCAGTATCCCATTGGGAAAAATAGTAGAATGGGTTTAGAACAGAATGAAAAATTAACAGTTTAACAAGGAGTCTGGAAAACAGATAAACCTCAGACAAGGAATTATCTACTTTATTTCTTTGGTGTATCTGCTTTAAGTCAGCTCATACTGACAGCAGGAAATCCACTGCTGTAACTTCTGCTTCTTTCCATTTCCTCCCTATAACACTTCTATCCTCTGCTGCATTCTGTTGTCCATTCTGACTATATTTCTGACTTAGCAGCTTCCTGGTGTTTGTTGATTCTTGCTGTGACTTCTCTTAGAGTCTGTCATCTGCTGATCTTCCTTAGTTGATGCCACAGCATCCTGGAGACATGTTTGCCCAGTGGTGTGGTGGACTGTCCTCTCTGGCTCCCTCATATGAGGGTCTCAAGGCCCTTCTTCCACAATCCCTACTCTTGTAACTTCCCATAATCTGGAGGTGAGGTCTGTCTGGTTGCTACCACCCCCTTTGGTACATAGGAATTTTGTCTCCAGTACTGTTGAGGAGACAGAGAAAAGACCTTCTCTCTCCATTACTTTTTTTACTTATTTATTCATTAGGGTTATATCCCACCTTTATTTTTTTACAAGGTGGTTTACATAATGCTCCATCCTCCTATTTTACCCACAACAATTTTGGGAGGCAGGTTGGGCTGAGAGAGATTGACTGACTTCTGTACCTAAGGCCAGACTAGAATTTAGGACCTCATGCTAGGATGTAAAGTATGCTCTCACACAACTTCACAGTGTTCCCCCACCCCTTCTTCAATGATATATCTTGTTTGCTGAAAATTCTTGGGAGGGGGGATGCATTTAAATTAATAATTCTAGCTTCAAATGTAGCCCTGGATATTTGTTGCTGACTGTCCATTCAATGGCTTAAGGGGTGTCTTGACCTTTTAATCTTCCTGTTTTAGAATAAATTATACAATCACAGAGAGTTTTATGCATGTAAACAGTATATTTCTACAGTCAGCTGCTATAGCATTACAACCTCATTTTCACTTGACATCTTTTTTTTTTTAAGTTAAAGAGATTTTCATAGAGGACATAAGTTCAAGGAGGAAAATCAAACGCATAATGTATTTTCTTAGGTTAATCAGAACCTTAGCGCATCATACCTGCTCATTCCATTGCTCAGTTTTCAAAGTCATTTTTCCCACATCACACTTTTTTCCCCTTTCTGCTGATTTGCAGTTTTATCAAAGCACTGGAAAAGATGATCCACAATTATAAGAGCTTAACAAATGTATACCCATCCCTCAATTGCCACAAAAAACCTAGTTCCTTTTTAAGTTATGTCTAGCCTTTTTCCACCTCAGCACATCTTAAAATTGTAATTTGTCTTAACAACTTTCCATCATTCTTGTCTTTTCTCTCACACCTTCTTTTTTATCATAATTTTATTGAGGATTATATTAAAACAGATAAAACTAATACAATCTACATAAAAATATATGAAAAGTTTAAAAAGATAAAAAGTGAAGAAAAAAAGGAAAAAGGAAAAGAGAAAAGAGAAAGAAGGGAAGGGAAGGGAAGGGAAGGGAAGGGAAGGGAAGGGAAGAGAAGAGGGGAGGGGAGGGGAGAGGAGAGGAGCGGAGAAGAGAGGAGAGGAGAGGAGAGGAGGGGAGAAGAGAAGAGAAGAGAAGAGAAGAGAAGAGAAGAGAAGAGAAGAGAAGAGAAGAGAAGAGCTCCCCCTTCATTTCCAGCAAGTATAATCAACATTAACAACTTGTCACTATCTCTTAAAGTAAAATCAACCCATAATTCACACCATTTTGTATAAACCAATCTCTAAAACCTCATTTCTCCATCTTAATCAGCATAAGTCTATTAAGGGTTATCAGAAATAACATAATTATTACAAACTAAAGCTACTAAACCCAATTTGAATACTTCCTTTTATTTCTACATCTCCCTTTCTATTTAAACATATCCCCCTTATTTCTCCTCTTCAGTTAAACAAAACTTTAAAGCATCATCATCCAGTCCTAATCAACAAAAATCCATTAAACATTGCCAAAAATAGCAACCCATTTATTTTAACCTTGATCAAATAAACCAATTTTGTATTCTTTCTTCTTTCTCCCAATGATTTAATTTCCTCAAACAAAGTTCTGACATCTGCTTTCTCATATTCTCTTTGTCTCTTCTTTCAGAATCCTTGGCATCTTTATCAAGCCCCTTTTGTAATTCCAGTACAAGAAAGTTATCCACGTCACTGTTCATATTTTCATTGTCTCTTCTCACAAAATCCATAACAGCTTCAACAAGTCCCTTTTGTAAATCCAATGTAGAGAAGTTATCCAAATTACTCTTCTGGTTTAGTATTTGTATGTCTTTTTTAATTATTAAGTCATTGTCCAATTTCATTTGTAAATCCATTATTTCTATTTCTTTCTTATAGGCTATCATTTTTAAATCCACATTCAAATGAATTTCAGGTTTTGTTTTTTTCAGTTTAGCTTGTTCCTCTTCAGTAACATCTTCTAATTTTTCTGTAATTGCAGAAAACTTTATAATTACTTCCTGGGCCCATTCATCATAGATCTCTCATAAGGTAGCTATTGATGTATTTGTTTCCTTCTAGTGCCCTCTAGTGTCCAACCTTCAAAGTTATCTTATCAGTTGTTTCCATAGACATTTTCCCATGGGAAGGATTATTTCAATTAACTTCAAAGTCTTAAATCAAGTCCATCTGAGCCCTTAATCCATTTAAGATTTTCTAAAACCAATTCTAATCATCCTTTTGCTGTATATGTCAAAAAAAATTTTTTTTTACCAATCTTTAACCTCATTGTTACAACTTTGGTTCTTTTAAAGGATTGAAGAAAACTCATCCAATGATAAGACTTGCTGATCTGAAGGTTCTCAATCTTTAAGAAGCAGCAAAAAAAGAAAAAAGAAAATTAAACCCAAAGTGATTAAGAGGTGAGACTCGGTTGAACCTAAAATCTGTATAGGCTACATTGCTGGCTATAAGCTTGATGGAATCCCATAGTTCCTGCTGTCTGCTCACAAAAAAACAGCTGTCTAGAGTATATGTGGGTAATCTTGAGATCTCTTCTTTCTCCAGAGAGATTTTGGCAGTCTGGATCCAGCATTCAGACACCGTTTGGCTGCAACGTTGTCCCTCTATTCTAGGAATGTCAGTTTGCCATGGCATTCACCAGAAGTCTCTCTTCTCTCACACCTTCTAAAAAAATGAACATCCTTAATTTTCCCTTAGGGAAAAGGTAGAATAGTGATAATGGTGTAGATTTGCTTCCAGAAAGTACGGCATCACAGAATAAAGATCTTCTTTACCTGAAATTAATGTATAGTATATAAGGTCATGGTAGGCATCCTGGGGCTTGTAAATTTCAAATCAGATACTTTCTGGTAGGATATAGCTACTCTACTCATATTCTGAGAATAGGTAGCAGTGTCTGGCTTATGTTGAAGTGATCCCCATTCCACCTTCATGTTCCTCTACCCAAGACACATTTTTGCTAAGAGAAATTCAGAGGAGGACCAAACAAATAAGAAGATGCTACAGCTCAGTTATGTCTGCTTTTTGAACAGGTTGTATAACCCTTGAAGTTCTCATGTATGTTGCAAAGAAATTCTCAGAAGCCATGATCTGGATGGTGGTGATAATATTTGTGAAAAACTGTCTTCTTTGGATAAAGAGAATATTTCTAAATTTTGCACATTATACCCAAATTTGTCTCATGTTCTGAAAGTCAACTATGAGAAGAGGAAAAAAAAAACTTCAAACAATCAACTCTGAGCATGTTAGTCTTATTTCAGTCAGCTCTTGATATGGAAGTAGGAATGACTGTCACTTGGAAATAATACATACCTACCACTCAGAAGGTCATTACATTTTGGACTGAAATGTTCACATATAAACAGTTCTCAAGTTTACATATCTATATCCTTTACCTCATCTCTACAGAACTGCAGTGAAAATTACTTTTTCTCCCATACTCCTTTGCAGATTGATTAGCATTGCCATTACCGTACAGAGAATCACTTTTAAGAAATACAGGGGAAAAAATTAAAAGTCAGATATTTTGACAAAATTGTATCCACTTAAAATATTTGCAATTAGAGAAGACATTTCTGCTGCTGGCATTAACTCAAGTCATTATTCATTTTTTATGCTTCTCTAAGTTTCAATGAAAGGAAAATAGAATATGTGTGTGGAGATAAATACAGGTACGTTCCAACAGAAATATTACATCATTACAATAGCAAGTTATATACACCTTCAGTTATTAGTCATCCACACAGCATATATAATATTAGAGTGTTAAAGAAGAGAGATTACAACTGCTTCTTGGAAAATATCTTTTGCAGCTTTTGACAAATAGCCTTGCTAGGAAAATAAAATCACTTTTGGATAAAAGTTTCAGGCAAGGCTGGAACTTTACATCAAGCCAACTTTTGATGTTCCTTCTTATGATGCAATTGAAATGAAATATGGTAAACATTTTGAAATTACTTTTGAAATTTACATATTTGAGTCACCTTGCTCTCTTGAACAAACTGCCAAATGTTAACAAATAGCTGAAGCTACTACTGAGTTTATGTCCAAATTGAACATAATATGACTGGAGTCATGTCATCACATATAGACTCAACAGTGCCATTTTAGCAGGATTCTATAGGAAAAGTCAAGGAACAGAGACTCCCCCAAGTACATGAAGTCTCAGTTGCCTGGTGTTGAAGTAAGGTTGTATACTCCAGTCTAAATAGCTCCCTCCTAAGATTATTTGCATATGCCTTACCATCTGCATGGTCTCCTCCTGTGATGATCATCCTCATAATAATCATTGTCCAGATGTGGGAGCTGTAGACTTTAGCTCTGAGCCAAAACTGGCCTAACTGCATTGCTGCAAAGTTTGTTTCCAAGCAAAGTGCAAAAGTCTTGTGTAAAATGAAATTCATCCAGTCAGGTTACAAGATGGAAAAGGAAAGGAACCCTTTAGAGAGCTGGCAAAAGGATCATCCTCATGTCTCTCTAACAGTAGCAAAAAGATACCCTACAAACTCTTTCTAAACAACTTAGCCTTCCCTCTCATCCCCAGCCCACAGTAGATGCAGCTAAAGTTGTATTTACAGTGTATGTTCCAGTTTCAGATTAGTATTCTTTTTCTTCTCCCAACACAATATTGATCATGGATCAACACTGATCCAGTCTATGGTCCCTCACTTATAACGTGGTTAATGGTCAAAAACAAAAACAAAAAAACATACTTTTTTTTTGTTTTTATAACTAGGGAGAGATTATGCTCTTTTGCCTGCTGTAACTTCATTTTGTTTACCCCATGGGCTACTTCTAGGTGGTGCCAGCCATGAGGTCAGAACTAAAATCCTTGGTCACTCACTGCCAGTGCTTGCAGCAAGCCATAGAATAAGTAGAGATGTTCAATTATTTGTGCACATTTCTGACGAAAATAATTACTTAATTCTGTTTGTGTGTGTGTGTGTGTGTGTGTGTATGTACAGGTAGTCCTCATTTAATGACCATTCATTTAGTGACAGTTCAGACTTATGATGGTGCTGAAAAAACCAACTTACAACTGGTACTCACACTTACGACCATCACAGCATCCCCACAGTCATGTGATCATGATTTGGGTGCTTGGCAACCAGTTTGCATTTATGAACATCTCAGCATCCTGTGATCACATGATCACCATTTTCAACCTTCCTGGCCGGCTTCTGGCAAGCAAAATCAATGGGGAATCACCTGATTCACTTAATGAATACACAGTTCGCTTAATGCCTGCAGTGATTCACTTGACAACCACTGCAAAAAAGGTGGTAAAATCAGGTTGGATTTGCTTAATGACTGCTTTGCTTAGCAAAATTCTGGTCTCAACTGTGGTTGTTAAGTGAGGACTACCTGTATGTCTGTTCCAACCTGACTGACAGGTGCCTTTGTCAAGAAGGGTGCTGGGTGCACCTCCCTGGTTCCTTGTAAGCCTTCCTCCATACTTGTGACTATCAACTGAGCTTATGTTTGGACATAGATGTAGCACTCTTTCAAAAGACCACAAAGCCTATGCTGAAAAACCAGTTGTTCTGTTCTATGCTGCCAACTACATGCAAAGCCAGCTTCTGCTACAAACTCAAAGTATTTATTGCAGTTGTGAATCTTTAAGTGAGGTAACACAAGGCACATTAGAGACTTAAAACTTCCTGGGCAGACCATATGTACACACGAGCTTACTTTTCCCAAAAATATCCAGAGACACAAATCACAAGACCAGGAAGGATCCAAGAGTAGTCAATGTCCAGTCCACAGGTCAGCTAAGTAATCCAACATAGCGTAAAGACAGAGTTTCAGGAAAGGTGTGTGTGTGTGTGTGTGTGTGTATAACATTATTTACCAGAAAGATCCAGTCAAGATGTCCCTTTTTAATAGCCCCAAGTACCAGTTTGACTAATTTACTGAGTCATGCTTCTTTCTATCAAGTAACAGCTTGGTTCTACTCTTCATAGTTTGCAGTGGGTCGCTGGGCTTGAGACCTTGCCTAACTCAAGTTCTAAGGCAGCTACCTTAGCCTGCACCCTGTGCCTCCTCAAGTACATCTTCCATTGGTGCACTTCTTTGCTTAGAATCTTCTGTTGATTCCCATGGTGCAGGATGGGACTTAGTCTGGTCAAGCTCTTCAGACTTTGAATCTGAAGACTCAGATTGATCCCTACATCTAGCACTCCCAAAAGAGTACTAAATCCATGTATATAAGAAGCCCACATGATGTCTGGCAGGTGCTTTCTGAAATGCTGGTTAGGCATTATGCAGGGATGCCTCTGCAGAAAGCAGGTGTCTGGTATCCCCCACAGCTCAAGGCAAATTTCCATGAAGGGCATAGAAAATATCTGCCCCACCACACATTAAGGAGAGTGATTTGTGGATGTTTTTTCTGTGAGCAAGTGATGTTCAGTGGGAGGGGAAATAAAGCTGAGGGAAATCCACTAATCACTTTCCATAACTCTTTCTGCATTAAAATTCTAAGGGCAGCACCACTTGTTGGCTTGGATATTGAGGCAGCACAGTCCCAGCCATCAGGGCAACACAGTTTAGGATGGTGGGTTTTTTTGGCCAGTTCAAGGACTGGATGTACAAAGTGGGTGTGTATTGGATGAGTCAACTGGATGAGCAACTCAAGGACTGCATGTACACCTCAAGAGCCCAAGAATGTAATGAGTTGGAAGAAACACAAGAGCTTTAAATAGGATCCTAATACAATTGTTCCAACATTCTGATCAGTTAACTAGGAAGAAACGCTCCCCATTAAGCAAATAAAAATGCCTACCATTTAAAACTGAAAGAATGTTTGCTTTCTTCTAGAACCAACATTTTCCTCTTTCAACAAGATCTGGCTGTCCAGACATGGTGAAGGAAACATTGGCATGGGTAACTATGAAGAAGTCAGTTTATCTACTTGTGAATCATTTTCAGTGCCAGGGACTAAAACAAAACACTCCATCCCAGTTCTCTGATAATAAATCTTAATATTCAGCAAAGAACCTTTTAAACATCTTCTTTATATGAAATGATGTGGTGATCTATTTGGAATGCAATTGGAACATATATTCTTATGGCTGTCTGTATTCCTCACTGTATCTGCAAAATTTGATGGCATGTACACAACTCATTTAATATCTAAACCTCATCTCACGACTGAATTCTGTGAAGTAAAGAAAATGTATATGATAAGAAAAATGCATTAAAATAATCTGAACTAGGTGATTTTAATGCAACCTTTTAAAAAGTATGAAGACCACCATTAAATAAAGGGTGCATTTTGTCTATTTTTCCCTTCTAAGGGAAGATATTAACTCACTTTTCTGAGAACCTCAAGTCGTACAGAACTGATATTATAAGGACTGTGCCAAATTTAGTCCCTCTTCTGCTCAGACTCAATCTGAGAGCTACAAATTTTTGGATTACTTCCTAGAACAAGACAACAGTTCTTTCCATTCAGTTAAATGCTAAGCAAACAATGCCTTCTGGTCTTGAAGTGAAAAACCAATGTGTATTTGTTTACTGTCAGGGATCTGTATTAGGTAAAGCTGGCTTACACTTCATTACTGTTTGCTGTCCTTTCTGTTGCTATTTACCCTCACATTTGAAAGAAAGCCTGGCAACCAAAAAGTTGGGATTTGTAAATGGATTAATACTGTGTCTCACAAAGATAACTGAAGACATTGGTGACAGCTGGACCTCCCATTGGGACACAGAGCGTGTCGCTCATCAGAACTAATTTTTCAGTTCTATTTGGATTGTTTGTCATACCTAGTCACCACTATTTTTCTCTCTTTTTTTTTTTTTGTTCCCCTCTCCTCCCTCCCCCCCCCCCTTGTTTTTTCCTTATAGCAGTGAAATGGAACATTATGTTGTAGGTAGAAATAATTTTAACTTTTAAAGGAAATCATAAAAATAGAATAAGAATAGATGGAGATAAGCCTTATGTTAATGAACTTCAGCATATTATACACAATAAATTAGATGATCCAAGAATCATAAAAGATGTCCTTGATGCTCACTTGCAGCAGTAGATGACTCATTTCAAAAGTGTCACTGTAATTTTGAAAAAAAAATGACCTTACTCATCATGCACCACAAGATAAAAATAATTAAAAAGACACAGAATAGTGTTCAGAAACCAACAGATTTATGCAATGATGAGGCTGTTCAGGTTAGCAAAATTTCAGTCCATTTTCTGGTCCTGCAGATTTTCTAATGGATTTTTTAGAACACATAAACATTTTCATTAACTATTTATATTTACCATGTGTTTTAATATGAGCCTTTGTATTTATCTTCCTAATTTACATAGTATTAACATCAATTGCCCACGAAATCATTTAGTAGAAATTTGTTGTTGTTTATTCGTTTAGTCACTTCCGACTCTTCGTGACTTCATGGACCAGCCCACGCCAGAGCTTCCTGTCAGTCGTCAACACCCCCAGCTCCCCCAGGGACGAGTCCGTCACCTCTAGAATATCATCCATCCATCTTGCCCTTGGTCGGCCCCTCTTCCTTTTGCCTTCCACTCTCCCTAGCATCAGCATCTTCTCCAGGGTGTCCTGTCTTCTCATGATGTGGCCAAAGTATTTCAGTTTTGCCTTTAATATCATTCCCTCAAGTGAACAGTCTGGCTTTATTTCCTGGAGGATGGACTGGTTGGATCTTCTTGCAGTCCAAGGCACTCTCAGAATTTTCCTCCAACACCACAGTTCAAAAGCATCGATCTTCCTTCGCTCAGCCTTCCTTATGGTCCAGCTCTCGCAGCCATATGTTACTACAGGGAACACCATTGCTTTAACTATGCGGGCCTTTGTTGTCAGTGTGATGTCTCTGCTCTTAACTATTTTATCGAGATTTGTCATTGCTCTTCTTCCAAGGATTAAGCGTCTTCTGATTTCCTGACTGCAGTCAGCATCTGCAGTAATCTTCGCACCTAGAAATACAAAGTCTTTCACTGCTTCTACATTTTCTCCCTCTATTTGCCAGTTATCAATCAAGCTGGTTGCCATAATCTTGGTTTTTTTGAGGTTTAGCTGCAAACCAGCTTTTGCACTTTCTTCTTTCACCTTCATCATAAGGCTCCTCAGTTCCTCTTCACTTTCAGCCATCAAAGTGGTATCATCTGCATATCTGAGATTGTTAATGTTTCTTCCAGAGATTTTAACTCCAGCCTTGGATTCCTCAAGGCCAGCTTGTCGCATGATGTGTTCTGCATACAAGTTGAATAGGTAGGGTGACAGTATACAGCCCTGCCGTACTCCTTTCCCAATCTTAAACCAGTCTGTTGTTCGGTGGTCTGTTCTTACTGTTGCTACTTGGTCGTTATACAGATTCTTCAGGAGGCATACAAGATGACTTCGTATCCCCATACCACTAAGAACTTGCCACAATTTGTTATGGTCCACACAGTCAAAGGCTTTAGAATAGTCAATAAAACAGAAATAGATCTTTTTCTGAAACTCCCTGGCTTTTTCCATTATCCAGCGGATATTGGCAATTTGGTCCCTAGTTCCTCTGCCTTTTCTAAACCCAGCTTGTACATCTGGCAATTCTCACTCCATGAACTGCTGAAGTCTACCTTGCAGGATCTTGAGCATTACCTTAATGGCATGTGAAATGAGTGCCACTGTTCGATAGTTTGAACATTCTTTAGTGTTTCCCTTTTTTGGTATGGGGATATAAGTTGATTTTTTCCAGTCTGATGGCCATTCTTGTGTTTTCCAAATTTGCTGGCATATAGCATGCATTACCTTGACAGCATCATCTTGCAAGATTTTGAACAGTTCAGCTGGGATGCTGTCGTCTCCTGTTGCCTTGTTATTAGCAATGCTTCTTAAGGCCCACTCAACCTCACTCTTCAGGATGTCTGGCTCTAGCTCACCGACCACACTGTCAAAGCTATCCCCGATATTGTTATCCTTCCTATACAGGTCTTCTGTATATTCTTGCCACCTTTTCTTGATCTCTTCTTCTTCTGTTAGGTCCTTGCCATCTTTGTTTTTGATCATACCAATTTTTGCCTGGAATTTACCTCCAATGTTTCTAATTTTCTGGAAGAGGTCTCTTGTCCTTCCTATTCTATTGTCTTCTTCCACTTCTGCGCATTGCTTGTTTAAAAATAATTCCTTATCTCTTCTGGCTAACCTCTGGAATTTTGCATTTAATTGGGCATATCTCCCCCTATCACTGTTGCCTTTTGCTTTCCTTCTTTCTTGGGCTACTTCTAGTGTCTCAGCAGACAGCCATTTTGCCTTCTTGGTTTTCTCTTTCTTTGGGATGTATTTTGTTGCCGCCTCCTGAACAATGCTGCCAACTTCTGTCCAGAGTTCTTCCGGGACCCTATCTACTAAGTCCAGTCCCTTAAATCTATTCTTCACCTCCACTGCATATTCCTTAGGAATATTAGTGAGCTCATATCTAGCTGATCTGTGGGTCTTCCCTAATCTCTTTAGTCTGATCCTAACTTGTGCAAGAAGAAGT
The DNA here is from genome assembly GCF_035149785.1 of Candoia aspera. Classification (NCBI taxonomy): domain Eukaryota; kingdom Metazoa; phylum Chordata; class Lepidosauria; order Squamata; family Candoiidae; genus Candoia; species Candoia aspera. The sequence continues at coordinate 154,950,236 of NC_086155.1, forward strand.
TCATGATCTGAACTACAGTCAGCTCCAGGCCTTGTTTTTACCGACTGTACAGATGTCCGCCACCTTTGGCTGCAAAGGATGTAATCAATCTGATTTCGGTGTTGTCCATCTGGTGAAGTCCATGTATAAAGCTGTCTCTTAGGTTGTTGGAAGAGAGTGTTTGTTATGCAGAGTGAATTGTCTTGGCAAAATTCTATCAGCCTGTGTCCTGCTTCGTTTTGTTCTCCCAGGCCATACTTACCTGTAATTCGAGGTGTCATTTGACTGCCCACCTTAGCATTCCAGTCTCCTGTGATGAAAATAACATCTCTTTTAGGCGTGTTGTCCAGTAGGTGCTGCAAATCCTCATAGAACTGCTCTACTTCAGCTTCTTCAGCATTTGTGGTTGGGGCGTATATTTGGATCACTGTGATGTTAGATGGCTTGCCCTGAATTCGAATTGAGATCATTCTGTCGTTTTTTGGGTTGTATGCAAGCACTGCTTTAGCCACTTTACTATTAATTATGAAGGCTACTCCATTTCTTCTGTGGTCCTCTTGTCTGCAGTAGTAGATCTGGTGGTCATTTGATGTGAAGTGGCCCATTCCAGTCCATTTCAGTTCACTGACGCCCAGAATGTCTATCTTTAATCTTGACATCTCACCAATAACCACATCCAATTTGCCCTGGCTCATAGATCTTACATTCCAGGTTCCGATGGTGTGTTGATCCTTAGAACATCGGATTCGCCGTTCACCACCAGCACCGTCGGCCGCTAGCCGTCCTTTCGGCTTTGAGCTAGCTGCGTCATCACGTCTGGGGCTAGTTGAGCTCATCCTCTGTTCCTCCCCAGTAGCATTTTGACCATCTTCCAACCTGGGGGCCTCATCTTCCGATGGTATACCGACATATCTCTGGTTGTACTGATCCATTTAGTTTTCACGGCAAGAATACTGGGGTGGGTTGCCATTACCTTCCCCAGGGATTGCATTTAGTCTGACCTCTCTGTCATGACCTTCCCGTCTTGGGTGGCCCTTCACGGTTTAGCTCATGGCATCATTGAGGTGCTCAAGCTCCAGCACCATGACAAGGTAACGATCCTTTGCTGAAGTAGTAGAAATTACTCTGGTTTTATTTTGACATTTATATTCCCCTGTTGTAAGCTCTCCTTTTTAATATAATTATTATTTTTAAATACCATTCAATAATTACGTTCTTTTAGGTATTTTTTTTCGGTGAGGTCCTTGGATAAAAACTAACTCTAGATGGACATAATTTGTTAATTGGTTGCTAGTGCTGTTACAGCTAAAAAAAACTACTGGGGATAAAAAAAATCCAAATCTATTCTCAGGGAGACCCATAGGGAAAAAATATATATTTTGTGTCCCTATTATTTTTTCAGTGAGACCATTTCCAAGAGAATGCAAGGCTGTCAGACTAATCATTACAGGACTAGTTTATACCAAATAACCACAGTAGGACAGTAACTTTATAAAGAGGTCAATTTTGAGGATATTTAAATTCAAATATCAGGGCTGGTTTAAGGAATCTGGGGGCTCAATGCAACATCAGATTTGTAGGGACTCCTGTGCATGCAGCCCATATTAATATTACAAATGGATTTCTGCATAATGAGATGTTAAAACGATGTCTTCAACAGCTTGAAGTTTGGACTTAAAAAATTACTTACAGCTTTTTGTTGTTGTTGTTTCTTTTCTTATATTTGAGTTGCTCCTTCTTTTTATTTTTCCGATTACCAGATAAATATTTCCTATCCATATTCTTCACCACTTATGCCCAACTGGTGTATCAAATCACCTCCATTTCAGCTAACCAGAGAAAACATAACAACAACAAAAACTCCATCATCATGAGAGTCCTACTTCTAGAAGTGACACCTTTCTGTCAACAATTAATAAGAATTAAATAAGGGGAACATATCAGAATTCTTAGTCCTAGCCAGACCTGATGAAACATATGATGGCTTTTGATGGGAATATGCATTTTGAGCTATACTGAAAAGGCATGTATTAAATTCAGTGGGACATATATAATCATTGAAATGCATCCATTTACACACTGCTACACATTTGAGTTGCTGCCCATGTGTACAATTGCTTCTATATAAGATATTCCTTGCTAGAATGGGAACATTCTTTATTCCAATTTTAACGAATTCACTATAAATTAAAATAAAACCTTGCCCAGGATCAACAGGGTGGGGTGGGGATAATAGAGTAGAAGATTATGTGGTGTTTCTGCACAAACAAAACATGAATGAATGAATGAATGAATGAATGAATGAATGAACGAATGAACGAACCAACAAACAAATGTTTTATTCAGTTGTAACTAAAATTTTCCTTCAGGAATGGGAATGAATGTAAATGTATTAGACCCAAAAGATTTTTTTTCCCTTTCCTTTATGTAAGCAGTATTTAATTTTCACTGGGCTATATGTCTTCCCTCTGATCCCTGAGGAATTTTGTTCTGTATCTTTGTTCTTCTAATGTAAATCATGACATGCATCATTTTAAATTCATTTTTAAAATGCAGCCTCTGCATGGAGTAACATAAAATAAGTCTTTGAGCTACTTCTTCTGGATGTTAGAAACCTGCTTCATGTCGCAGGCTAAAGAATAATTAGGAACAATGTCAGTAGCTCAAAGAGTGGATGATATAATTCACATATCTGCTCTTTTTCTCAAGGTTCTGTGCTGGTCCTTTTTAGGTGTACTATATATAAAACCTTGAGCCAAATTATGCAGAGATGTAAAATTTGCTTGCTCCACACAGCTGCCCATATGGTAGTGTCTACTTGTGTCAGTGAACATAGCAAGAATTAAGAACAATGTTTCCAGTCCAGGATTGATTAGTTCACATTGATCAACACTACATTTATCATCATTGCATTTAGTATTCTGTATCCATCCATTTTGCTTGTAAAGTACCTTCCTGTACTGAAATGTTTTCCACTTTAGATAGCTATGGCTCTGCTGTGTGATAAATCTGACTTGCTATCTGGAATGCTGACTAATTAGCAGGTTTAATGTAAATGCTTTCTAATATAGACATTAAGTTCAAGATATCCATTTGAATATAATTATAGGCAAACTATGCAGGAAACTGATTACACACATCCCCTTTCATAGAAAGGTGGTGGATGCAGCAAACCATCAAGGACACAAATTGTTTCAAATGTTAATGCAATTTGTGGTATGTTGTGCACACAGTGCCACTCTCCTCCCTCCATTATGGCACCATGAAAAGCACAGTTAGCTATGACTAAAATTGTTAAGTGGTTAACAATAAAACATATTTAAATCTCATAACACCATTGTTATTAACCTGTTTAACTGGAAAAGTTCTGTCTGAAGAAGAAGATCTTGACTCCTTTCCTAAACACAGGAGAGAGAAGACGCTCAGTAGGTCCCTTTAGGTTGCATTCTACAACATGGGTGCAACATAGAAGACCTCTTCTGTGTGTCCTCTCAAATGATCTCAAAACTGAGGTCACATTTAAGAGCCCTTTCCTGATGATATGACTACCTAGAGAGGTTCAGACCAAAAGGATATCCTTGAGGTTGCCAGATCCCAAGCCAGTTAGGATTTTAAAGGTCCATTTTCAACTGTGCACAGAAATCAGTGAGATGGTAATGCAGTTCTTTCAACTCAGGTATAACATGTTCCTGATACCATGCACAGGTTATCAGTATGGGCCTTTTAAGCAAACCAAAGTTTTCAGCAAGTTTTCAAGGGTAGCCCCATGTAGAGCACATAGTAGTGCTCTAGTGATTGCATACAGCACATTGTAGTAGACACAATTACTGTCTTTTCTGGAATTAATTGTTCACCCTCCCCCATCCCATTACTGAACTAAGGAACTTGTCAAGAAAATCAGCTCCTCCTTTGCAGTTGTATGGCAAGGAGTAACACAGCTAGGTGTTTTCAGCATATTGTACATCATAAAATTACTGAACATTCCAAAAAGTAAAAGGCCTGCTTGCTTTCCAACCCTGAAGTGTATTTTGTCTGCTGATTGGTTTTCTTCCCTTGGATTTCTCATCCCTATATTATGATCAAGCATTTTATAGGTTTTTGAGATTTAACCCTTTGCATAAACTTCCATGACCTGTTCCCATGACCATCTTGAATTTACTGCTGTTATAAAGCTCAGAATGCCAGTATGAGATTGAATTGATTTCAGTAAGCTTATCAGTATCAGTCCTTTGGTTTCATACTACATTACAGCATTGGGAAAGGTAGATACCGAGAGATTCGTGACAAAGCCTCATTGATTCCTGTATCAATAAAGTATGCATAATGATAAGTAAATCTGAGAGAGAGAGAGAAATGTTAACCCCCTTTTAAATTTTAATTCCAATCTTAAATTCATTTTTCCTTTTCTTTTGCAATATGTAGCCATCGAACCATTCATTTACATGTTTATCTGCATAAATAGCACCACCCCTTGATCTTTGCCTTCCTTAGTCTTGTCCAATTTTAAAGAATGTAGGACTTTTGCACCCATCACCCAACAATGTGACCTCCCCTTCCTACCTTCTTCCCCTATATAAGTAGTGACTTGTCTGCCAAATAGGTAACTTCTAACCTGAATATCAATGTTCCTCCTACTGAGTTACTGGATTACTGCTGCTGAGCCACATTCAGAGAGCAAACTGAAATGAGTCTAAAGTGACCTATATGAAGGACCAATAATAGAAAGGGGAAAAGCTCATACATGTCAAGAGGGAAAGTAGCACTGTATTAAACACACATTTGGGGTGGAAATAATACATGTGTTTTCTAGATTTTGCTTATGAGCACAAAATTATGGTAAGAATCCTTGGAAAAGGAGGTCTGCCAGTAAGGTTTTATATTATGCCCACTCCTAATTTGTAACAGGCAAATGTCATACCCTAGTACTATTTCTAGCAACTGACATTTCAAGGCTACTGCAGAGAATTGACAGCATTATTGTCATGAGTGCCGTTGAGCTAAAGTCATCAGCGCAATGGCACACATGACAATGACAAGGAAATAGGTGAAGGGGTACAAGATAAGTAGCCATCAACCCACAACGACTAACGGCTAACAAACAATAGCTAAACGGATCACGGAGCCACCCAAGCCATCAGCGGCAATACAACGGGGATCGCCCAGCTGAAAGCAATCAGCAGAGGAATGGGAAATCTGATGATGGGCGATCCCGGAAACCCTCACCCACCGGCAGGGCAACGTATTGGACAAAGGGGAGTGACGTGACCGTGAGCGAGGGGGCGCTGACCGGCGCGGGGTATTTAAACCCCGCACCGGCGCGCTCCTGTCACTCTCAGCTTTTTTCTACCAACGCTGTACCTGCCCTGCAAATAAACCAGAGCCTGATCCGCAAACCAGTGTCTGAGTGTTATTCAGAGGTAGGCAGCGCATGACATAAAGCTGAGAGTCATAAACTCAGCCTCGCCGAGCCCCACCGGACGACAACGAGCCGCGGGAGGAGTAGACGGCGAGAAGACCAGCAAGATGAGGCCGGAACGGCGCGGGCAAGGAGGGCGAGCCGCGCGGCAAGAGACAGAGGAGGACCGACCAAGGCCAGAGGCACCGCGGACTCCCGGAGCCATGGACGCCCACCCCACCCGACCCGAGCCTCAGCTCCAACCCCAAGGGGAGATGGCGACGGAGGCAACCCGACCGCGGGAGGGAGCAGCACGACTTCCGAAACCAGCGGAGGACCCCGCGCCCCACATCGCACCCCAGCAACGGGCGTGGAGCGACAGCCCCACGGCGCTCAACACGGAGGAGGACGACGGAGACACCCATCAGACGGCGGAGGAAGCAGACCCGCAGCAGAGGGACGATGAACCCCGCCGGCAACCCACCCCCGAGGACGCGCCAACGGAACCGGCCCCAGCGGCGGCGCGGGCTGTGGACGAGGAGGCACGAGCTGAACTCGCGGCCATGCGGGCTCAACTGACGGAACTCCGGACCATGCTCCAGGCGCTTATGCCCCCCGCGCCACCCAACGACGTCCCCGCACAAGCCCACACCCCGAGCGAAGCACCGAACCCACACGGGCCAGCGGAGGACCAGCAGACGGCGCAGGCGGCCGACACCACACCCCGGGAAGCGAGAGGCGGGGCCGCACAAAACGCCCGGGCCCCAAAGGACTTCCCCATCTTCTTCGATGGGACCCCCACAAAACTCTCGTTTTTCGTGACCAACGCTAGGGAGTTCATGGGGAGGCACGGACACTCCTATGACTCCGAGGCCGACAAGATCGCCGCCGTGGCGATCAAACTCCAAGACAGGGCGGCGGACTGGTACGTCCAACTGTACGAGTCCAGCTCCCCCGCCCTCGCCACCTTCCCTGCTTTCATCAAAGAGATGAAAAACTACTTCGAAGACCCCCTAGCCAAAGTACGGGCGAAAAGCGCACTCCAAAGACTTAAACAGGGCACACGCACGGTCCCTGATTACGCCCTGGAGTTCAAAGCCCTCGCGGGGAAGGTCAGCGACTGGTCCGAGACCACCCTGCTGGAAATGTTCAAAAGGGGGCTCAACCGCGACGTTCTCCAATGGGCCCTCTACCGCGACGACCCAGAAACGTTACACGGGTGGATCCACCTCGCGGGGAAAGCCGAACATGCGCACCGCACCTTCCTCATGACAACCACGGAAGACACAAACTATGCCGGGAAAAAGGTACCCGCACCACACGGGGGGATGGCCGGCCCCATATACCCAAAAAAGAAGTTCAACCGGGAGCCCTGCGGGAGGTGTGGCAAATTAGGGCACAAGACGGCGGATTGCTTCGCCAACCGACCGCCGACCAGCGCGCCCAAACCCACTCCGAAAATTAGCCCCAAACCACCCAACCCGGGGCCGCCTCCTCACCGCCGAATGACCGTGGCCACAGCGACACCGGAAGAGGGCTGGGACGCTTACTGGGGGGAAGAGGACAATACAGACCCCGACCAGCTGGCGGGAAATGCTCCCCGCTTGCCCTGAGACGCGTGGCGAGGCAGGCGGTGGGACAGCAACGCGGACCACCTCAACGAAACGACGAAAGCCCCGTAATATTGGCAGCAATTCAACGCTCTGCCGGCAACGGAGCCACCACGGCCGCGGCACTAGTGGACTCGGGGTGCTCAAAAAACCTCATCCACCCCGACCTAGTCGCCAAACTCGACCTCCGCTGCTTCCCCCTCCCCACGCCACTGGCATTCCACCAGCTGGACGGCTCTACAGCGGGAGGGAAACCAGCCACGCTACAAACCGAGCCGGTCACCCTGCAAATGGGCACTCACACCGAGCGCACATCGTTCGTAGTCACGCACATCGGACGGCCCATTGCAGTCCTGGGGATGCCATGGCTCGCGACAAACAACCCGCGGATCAACTGGGAGACCCGCACCTTCACATTCGGCGACGGCGAGTATCGAGCACCAGTTCCAGTGGGCAGAAGCAACCCCACGGTAGGACGAGCGGAGGCGACCACACAAGACAACGCCGCTACCACAGCAGACCTACCAGAACAATACGCCGACTTCTCGGAGGTCTTCGGAGAGGCAGAGGCTGACCAGCTACCCCCCCACCGCAAGACGGATTGCCGGATCGACCTACTGCCCGACGTCCCCTTACCTAGACCAAAGATCTATTCGATGACCCCGAAGGAGATGGCAACCCTCCGGGAGTTCATCGATAAAAACCTAGACAGGGGATTCATAGAGCCAGCATGCTCACCGGTCGGAGCCCCCGTCTTATTCCGGGAGAAGAAAGACGGGACCCTACGGCTCTGCACCGACTACCGGGGCCTAAACGCGGCTTCCCTGTCCAACAAATACCCCTTACCCCTGGTGAAGGACATGCTCGCCCACCTGTCCACGGGCAAAGTCTTTTCCAAATTGGACCTTCGCGAGGCGTACTATCGCATCCGAATCAGGGAGGGGGACGAATGGAAGACGGCGTTTAACTGCCCCCTAGGCGCTTTCCAGTACAAGGTACTGCCCTTCGGACTCGCGGGGGCCCCTGGGGTGTTCATGCAGCTCATCAATGAGGTACTGCATGAACATCTGTTTAAAGGGGTCCTGGTCTACATCGACGACGTCCTTATTTACACAAAAACGTACGAGGAACATGTAGCCCTAGTCAGGCAAGTCCTCGACAAGCTCAGAAGGGCGCAGCTCTATGCAAAGCCTACAAAGTGCGAGTTTCACAAAGAGCGCCTAGACTATCTGGGGTATCGAATCTCCGGGGACGGCATCGAAATGGACCCTGCAAAAGTCGAAGCGGTGCTAAACTGGGAGCGGCCCCGCAACAGACGGCAACTACAGAGCTTCCTCGGATTCGCGAATTTCTACAGGTCATTCGCCCGGGGGTTCGCTGAGATAGCCCTCCCCTTAACGGACCTCCTCAAAACCAAAGGGGTGGGGGACACCCGACGCGCCAAGAACCCAGGCACAGTGCTGAATTGGACTCCCGCGTGCCAGACCGCATTCAACAAGCTGAAAGCGCTGTTCACTACGGAGCCAATCCTCGCGCACCCGGACCCAGAACGGCCGTTCGTGGTCCAAGCCAACGCCTCAGACTTCTCCCTGGGAGCCATCCTGCTACAGAAAGACCCCACGGGACTCCTGAAACCATGCGCCTACCTGTCAAGGAAGTTCTCCGAGACAGAGAGGCGATGGCACGTCTGGGAGAAAGAAGCCTTCGCGGTGAAATCGGCACTAGAGACATGGCGACACCTACTCGAGGGAGCCACCCAACCATTCGAGGTCTGGACGGACCACCGGAACCTCGAGGCCCTACGAACGCCTAGACGCCTTAGCCCAAAACAGGTCCGATGGGCCCAATTCTTCAGCCGCTTTGATTTCCAGCTGAAGTTCATGCTGGGCAAGAAGAACTTCCTGGCCGACGCCCTCTCCCGACTGCCCCAAGATGAAGAGCCCGCCCCAGACACCATTGGGACGGTCCTATCCGCCTCACAACTGGGGATGGCCGTGACCACCCGAAGCGGCGCACGGAGGCAGCTCGACTCTACGGCGCAGCCGACGGCGGGACAACCGGCGACGGAAAGAAGCCAACCGCAACTACCAGGGGGAATGCGCACGGACCTCGCCGCCGCCCTCAAAACCGATCCCTGGTTCCTGGCAAACCCCGACAAGGTAACGATGGCACAAGACCTGGCATGGGGGGAAGGCAGAATCTACGTCCCGGACTCGCAACGCCAGGCGATCTTGCATAGGTCACACGACGCCAAGCAAGCGGGACACTTTGGGTTCCTCAAGACCCTACACCTAACACGGCGTCAATTCTGGTGGCCCGCGCTCAGGCGAGACGTAAAAACCTACGTGGCGTCCTGCCCAACGTGCGCTAGGGCCAAACGGGCACCAGGCAAACCCGCGGGGCTATTGCAACGGGTGGCAGAACCCTCCCGCCCATGGGAGGAAATCTCTATGGATTTTATAGTGGACCTCCCACCCAGCCAGAAGAAAACGGCCATTTGGGTGGTGAAGGACTACTTCTCAAAGCAGGCCCACTTCATCCCCTGCACGTCGGTCCCATCCTCACAACAGCTAGCCAAACTCTTCCTCATCCACGTGTACAGGCTACACGGATGTCCCGCACGTGTGGTGACCGACAGGGGCACACAGTTCACCTCCAAATTCTGGCGGGCCTTCCTGAAGCTGACGGGGACCCAACAGGCCCTATCTACGGCTTGGCACCCTCAGACGGACGGAGCCACTGAGGTTCTTAATGCCACCTTAGAGCAATTTATACGATCATATACTAACTACCACCAAGACGACTGGGCTGAACTGCTCCCGTTCGCCGAAGTCGCATACAACAACGCTGTCCACACGAGCATGGGGAAAACTCCGTTCGAAGTAGTCTCGGGGCGTGACTTCGTCCCCATACCGGAGCTACCTCAACCCCCGGAACCCCAGGTGGACGCTAGCGACTGGGGACGGAAGATCGCAGAAGCATGGCCAGTAATCACGGCGGCGCTGAAGGATGCACAGGCTGCCTACAAAGAGCAGGCCGACAAGCACCGGCGCCAACAACCGACGTTCCAGGCGGGGGATATGGCCTATCTATCCACCAAGTTCCTAAAGTCAACCCAACCCTCGAAAAAACTGGGGCCTAAGTACATCGGGCCGTTCCGAGTCACGCAAATAGTGAACCCGGTAGCAATACGCTTGGACCTGCCACACAACCTCCGGAGACTCCACCCGGTGTTCCACACCAGCCTCCTGAAACCGGCAACCACCTCCCGATGGCACCCAAGCACGCCACAGCCCGCACCGGTAATGATCGACGGGCAACACCACTTCGAGATAAGGGACATTCTCGACTCCCGCAAGCAACGAGGAACTCTACACTATCTGGTCAGGTGGAAACACTTCCCCCACCCGGAATGGGTGGCGGCGCACAACGTTAACGCGCCTGACCTGACCAGAGCATTTCACCGGGCATACCCCGACAAACCGCAACCAAGGTCAGCAAAACCAAACCCCCCCCCCGCAGGCCCCCCCCGCCTCCCGTGCCCCAAGGGAAAGGGGCCCCCCAAGCCCGCGACTTGGGTGGACCTTCCCCCCCCCGGGACTCACTCCCCCCGCCCCGGGCCCACGGGGTGGTGACAAACGTTCGCCAGCACCCTCCCCCCGCCCCCCGGCCGCGGGGGAGTGGCAAGCAAGTCAACAGGGCAACCTGGGGGCAACGCCCAGGAGACACAACAAAGGCGACGCACTTTAAATAAGAAAAAGAAGGGCCCTACCTGGAGCTGAGAAGCACCCGACCAGCCACGCCTCTCGCCTCGCCGAACTGAGCCAAACAAACAGGGTGTGGCTGGAGCATGCGCACGCCAGGTCAGGACCCGAGCATGTGCACCACGGACACACCCTGGGAAGGCACGTGGTAGAGGGAGGAGCAAAGGGAGGGGCGACAACTACTCCGGCGGGAACTTTGAAAAAAAAAAAAAAAAAATGTGGCGTTTTGACAGCTCCACGGGGAAAACCCAGAAAACCGGGGGAGAACACTATTCGAAAAGGGGGCAGTATGTCATGAGTGCCGTTGAGCTAAAGTCATCAGCGCAATGGCACACATGACAATGACAAGGAAATAGGTGAAGGGGCACAAGATAAGTAGCCATCAACCCACAACGACTAACGGCTAACAAACAATAGCTAAACGGATCACGGAGCCACCCAAGCCATCAGCGGCAATACAACGGGGATCGCCCAGCTGAAAGCAATCAGCAGAGGAATGGGAAACCTGATGATGGGCGATCCCGGAAACCCTCACCCACCGGCAGGGCAACGTATTGGACAAAGGGGAGTGACGTGACCGTGAGCGAGGGGGCGCTGACCGGCGCGGGGTATTTAAACCCCGCACCGGCGCGCTCCTGTCACTCTCAGCTTTTTTCTACCAACGCTGTACCTGCCCTGCAAATAAACCAGAGCCTGATCCGCAAACCAGTGTCTGAGTGTTATTCAGAGGTAGGCAGCGCATGACAATTATCCTATCCTAGGTGAGGCATTGCTCATATCTCTTTATATTATACTTAGAATAAACTGTGAAGATAAAATGGATTGTAGACCGGCTGCTTTTGAACACCCTCCACACCATGAATGGAATACTGTATGGGTTAAAACAATATGAAAAAGAGGGGATTAAGGAGAAACCAGGTCTAGTAAACTGACATAAGAAATGGAAAAATACAATTTTGCTGAATTATTGGGCAATCATTTCAAAACATGAGAAATGGCTAAAGCTGAGATTAGAGGCAAAACTAACCAATGTGGCCGCTTCTTCTGAAAGAACCCGTGTTAAAGAGGCAGATGCTTTATCATGTCAGAAAATTCTCAGCTGTGCTGAAAAACTACAAGGCAAAAAAGATCTTTTCAAGGCTCTGAGAAATAATGAAAAGGCCATGAAAGGAAATGCTTATTTATATAAGGAAGGGCTATTCTGAGTTGAGAGCTTTGAGCACAGAGGGCATCAAGTACTTTGTTGTCGAAATAGATATAAATTGGAAAGCTGCAAAACAAAAGCCACATTTCCAAATATTAAAAGCAGTTTCTTTCCTGTACTTTGATTCGAAACAAGACAGAAAAATGGGGGGGGAAAACCTGAAGAAAAAAAACCTGATCATGATAAACAGAATGTGGCAGAAATTTACTATTTGTTAGAATGAGAGTCTAAAGCTAAATATATATTCACTGTAATAATAATGTACTTAGAAACAGAGTGTAACAAATGGCTGAACATATGCTCAAGTAATGGGGGTCAACATGGCTCACAGCCTCTAGAGGACATCCAGTACTGATGAAATTCCCCCATCACCAGGATTTTCAACCATGGAAACTCCTACATAATCAGATATATTTTAAATATATTTGAATTAATCATAAGAGCCTACGAGGCCAAAAGAAACAGGGACCACAGTAAAATATTCTCCAGGTTGTTCTAGATATTGGCTAGATAACCTTTGGTGATCCTCTTATGTGACTGTGTTCAGTGTTCTGCTAAACCAAAACAAGATTTCATTCATCCTATCTGTTTATATAGTGCCTTCATGTCAGACTTGACTCATGGCAACTGTCAGGACAAGTCCTGCTGTTTCCTTTCCACCAGTTTTCAGAAGTGGTTTGCCATTGATTTCTTACTAGGGCTGAAAGCAGCCAGCCCAAAACCACCCAGCTGGCTTCGGGCCTAAGGCAGGTTCAGAACTCACAGCCTCTCAGTTTCTAGCCCAGTGCCTTAACCACTACACTAAAGCGGTACTTGTTAAGATATATACAACCTGTATTTCAGCCTCCCATTGCTTTCAACTTATAATATAGCTTGCTAATGTATTATGATTTACTACTAATCCCTGGCACAGGATAGGAAACAGAGATACTGTAAATATACAAATGATCATAATTTTCCAAAAACACCCAAACAAGGCAGCATAGTATTGTTTTTCTTGTTTAATTTCCAGATGATAGTTCTTCTGCCCTTTATTCATTTTTGCAGGAACATGTTGCTCAGCATACAGTTCATTCATGGAATTTTACAGTACTAACAAATGCACTGGGAATTTCAGTGCTCTTCTCTAGAAGATAGAAATGATAATTCTGGCACATACTGCAAAAGATTAGCCATTGGCTTTTTTGGCAATGAAAGTTTGCTCTTTCAGTGGTATAAATGATACTCCAGTGTGTTTAGGAAAGCCCAACATCATACAGGAGCAGACATCCATTCCCATGTTATGTTGCCTGCCTTTTAAGCCCTTAAGGGATGCTGACACCAAAGATGAGGGTGGTTTATAATCATCAGTATCTTCCAGTATAAATGATATGCACAGGCACAGATCATGGATCTAGTTTTACTATTAGATAAGTCTGCTCCTTTTCTTCTTGTTGTTTCTTGCAGATAGGGTGGTGTTAAATTTAAAATGAGATTGCAGGAGCTGGATAAGACTTCCTAGCTTTACGTCATAACACATGCTTCTAAAGTAAACCAGCATTAAAACAACTCAATATGGTAATTAAGATAGAAAAAGGCAGTACTAAGCTGCATAGCCTATCAGATTCCTTAGGGAGAAAAAATACTGACGTGACTTGAAATGTGTCCAAGGGGTTTAGTTAGTCTCCAATTAGCTGCAAAGTTACTCTATTAAAATGCATAACAAATACCAGCCCGCATATCCCTGAACCCTTCATTACTTCAGTCCTAATTTCAGATGGTTCTTTCATTATAGCACACATCCAAAAAGCTAGCACTGACTGTTAATTACATTGTACAATCATTGCTGCCGGGTGATAAATTAGAAGGACAGCAGACTCTAGGGCATATCTGGATGAACCACAAGGAGGGAGCTCTTAAGTGAAAGCAAACAACTGAACAAAGGCAAACATTCAAGAACAACCTGCAGTAAAACAAAGGGCAAATGGTCTTTACTATGTAACCTTGCATTTCACACCTGCTGAAAACTCCAGGGTGTCTAGCTCAAGCAGTCAAGTAGAGTGGAGAAAAATACGAGGAACTGAAGATAAACCTTGATCTTTTCTTTTTTTCTCAAGTATTTTTCTTTTTTGTACCATGGAAAGGTACAAAAACAGCCAACATGAAGTATTGCTGTTGAACAACTTCTGAAGAGTGTTCAAGTGTGAAGTGTGTGTGTGCTTGAAAGCTTTCGAACCTGTTTGTTTACATAATATGCCAATTGCACATTTGAAGGACATGTAGATCTAAACATGAACTCACTCCTGGGCATTGCCAAGCATCATTGCTAAAGCTGGGCTTTCAGAAAATATGAATCAGCCAATATCAAGCACATCTTTCCTCTCTATATAGATAGCTCAATCTAGCAGGTTTTCCTGCTAGATTTTCCCCAGATTATCTAGCAGGTCTTCCAAATACAACAATCTGTATGGGGCTTAAGCAAAACAAGCAGCAATTTAAAATAGGAAATTCAAGCTAATGGTATCAGTGTCCCAGAAACCTTTGGATTTCCCAATAATTTCACTGGAGCTAGTTTACAGGATGCTGCTGGGCCTCTTAACTTCCCTAGCATATATGCTGATACCATTAGCTTGAATTTCCTATTTTAAATTGTTGCTTGTTTTGCTTAAGTCCCATACAGATTGTTGTATTTGGAAGACCTGCTAGATAATCTGGGATAATCTGGGTTATTTGGAAGTTCTGCTAGATAATCTGGAATAATCTGGGGTTTATTGCCTTCTTAAATATGATGTGTACAGAGCCATAGCAGAGCATCATTTTTCCTGCCAGCTGCATTCTATAAGAATAAAGCCAGGGAGTAACCACCTAATACTAAGTTTGTTTCCTGATATTATTGTGAAGTTCAACTACTGCCAATATTAGAAGAGAAATTTGAAAAGGCATTGTAAGAAGAATTCAAGATCCACCCCCCCCCCATTTTTTTCCTCAAATACTATTCTTCCCACCATACAGTTTTCTGCCTCAAGCAGGGCAATAGGTTAAAAATTACAATTAGAATAAATTTAACCCAAAAAGATTAAAAATGTAGCAGGAAACACCAAGCTACTGAAATGAATATTCCTTTCGGGCTGAGCCAGAGATCTTTTAATAAAAAGTCTTTCCCCCAAAGAAATTAGCAGACCCTATTCGGGTGAACATTCTTCCCTGGCTGAACTCAGCCAAAAAGATCTCCATAATCAAATAACAAAAGGTTCCTTCTCCAGAGGGTTAACATTCCAAACTAGCAGCACTGGGCAGGAAAAAGCCTTAGCTCAGCAGGAAGCCTAATTGCCTAAATTACAGGAAATCACAAACTGCAGTGTGCCTGACCACAGAGCGCCCTCTTTCAGAACTCCGGCTAAGTGTGCTATCTCAGAAATTCCTAGAGGGCGGGAACACTTTTGCGTCCTCTTGAATAACAATAGCAAAGCTTTTCTATATAAAGGGAAATTGAAGGCGCGGCCACCTCAACAGCTGACTATTCTATGTGTTCTGCTCTCGGAAAATAAACTTCATCTCTGATTCGAGCAACTGCCTACACAATTCTTTATTTCTGGCTCAGAAGAGAACTTGGTAAGATTTCATTCTAATAGGATAGTTAATGCTTAAGGGGCTCTCCTTTCATGCTGTTCTGGAAGCAGCCCTCTGACTGAAGCTACAAAAGAGATTATTAAACAAGACCAACTTGAAATCTGCTTTTGTTTTGTTTTCTTTTACTGACCAAGTGATTTTTTTTAAAAGTAGTTATTTAGCATACCTGCTACTAAAGATAAAGTCCCCTTTGAATTAAGCTTGACTCCTGGTGATTTAATGAACATATCCATGTAATTTTCATGGAAACACTATGGAAGTGCTTTGCCACTGCTGCCTCTTCCTTCCTTCCTTCCTTCCTTCCTTCCTTCCTTCCTTCCTTCCTTCCTTTCTTTCTTTCTTTCTTTCTTTCTTTCTTTTTTTAACTTCCCAGTCTAGTTGATGGTCTTGGGAATTTCTGATGGTCTCGTATCCAACCAGGAATGATTGTGCTTAGTTTTTTTGAGATCAGCCAAGGTTGGCTAGATGCTGTTTTTAGTGGGCCATCATAACTGCTGATAATATCAGGCTCCCCTAGGCAGGCATAAACTTGGTTGAAGCTTCCCAGAGATTTGAAAGGATATAACTTTACAGTAACTTAGGAACAGAATCTGTTCCAAACAGCTGACAGTCTCTGAAAGGTGTGAGTCTGTTTCAAAATGTATTTCTCCTAGTTCAGATCCAATGCCCTCTTCTCTCGTGTTTTCCTCTGTGTAAACAGATGTCCTGCTTTCCAGTTCTCACAACCATCAATGGCATTTGCTCATTTACATTCTCTACATTCTTACTCCGAGAATCTCTTGCCAGTAACAGAGTTCTGACAGATAAAGGACATCATGTATAAGCAAAAACTATTGAAAATGTTGTGGTAGTAACCCTTCTATGACTTTTATTCAAATCTGTATAAAAAACAAGAGGTTTCTCTGGAAAAGATGGATGAATATTTGAAAAAACAAAAGTTACCAAAACTGTCACAGTTACAGAGACAAATTATGAATAGCCCTATAACAACTTTTGAAATAGTTGAAGCCATACAAAAGAACAAGGTAGGGAAAGGACTAGAACCAGAATGGATAATCAAGCTTGTGCTACAAATGCTTTGACGACCAACTTCTACAACCTCTTCAGAAGGTGATGAATTCTATATTGCAGGGATCTGCAATGCCAGAATCTTGGAAAGAGGCCAATATTGCACTGTTACCAAAGGAGGGACAGGATCTTACTTCAACTAAGAATTATAGACCAATTTCATTACTGAACAATGACTATAAAATATCTACTTCAATATTGGCTGATAGATTAAAGAAGATTTTACAGGACTTTATTCATTATGATCGATGTGGGTTTTTACCTTAAAGGCAATTAAGAGATAATGTGAGAATAGTATTGGATATTATTGAATACTTACAACAACATAATGAAAAACAAGTGGGACTGATCTTTCTAGATGCAGAGAAAGCCTTTGACAATTTGAACTCATCCTTTATGTTTAAAGTTTTGGAAGACATGGACTTTGGGGAAAACTTTATCCAAGGAATTTAGTTGATATACAGACCTCAACAGGCATGTATTATTGTTAATAGTGATTTAACCAAACTATGTGAGATACAGAAAGGGACAAGACAAGGATGTCCTCTGTCCCCTTTACTTTTTATTTTAGTCCTGGAGATGTTAAGTAAACACCTCCAGGACTAAAGATATATTAGACAAGATGAAAAGGTAAAGGGTTTGGAGGTTAAAAAAGAAGTTTATAAACTGAGGGCTTTTGCTGATGATTTAGTTTTGACTTTATAAGAACCTTGAACATTTGATGAAGCAACTGAAAG
This sequence comes from Candoia aspera, assembly GCF_035149785.1. Taxonomy (NCBI): domain Eukaryota; kingdom Metazoa; phylum Chordata; class Lepidosauria; order Squamata; family Candoiidae; genus Candoia; species Candoia aspera. The sequence continues at coordinate 154,967,602 of NC_086155.1, forward strand.
ACTTTGGGGCATTAGCTGGTTTTAAAGTAAACAAAAAATAAAGATGTTGTTTAAAAACATGACTATACATGATCAATAGACACTGATGAACAAGACTGGTTTTAAAATTGAAAGAAAGGTTAAATTTGGGAAGTTACACTGTCAAACAGGAATTCTATGTCGTTTCAGAATAACTATGTTAAGGTATGGAATGATGTTAAAAATGTTTATTGAAGTGGGATAAACTTCAATTATCATTGTTGGAAAGGATCTCAGTGATTAAGATGAATGTTTTACTTATTTATTTATTTATTTATTTATTTATTTATTTATTTATCAATCAATCAGATTTGTCACTGCCCATCTTCCACCAGTGGGACACTGGGTGGTTATTTCAGACAATACCAATACTGACAACACATATACCATTTAAGCAATGGCAAAAGGATATTTCTAAGTTTATATGGCAAGATAACCAAGAATTAAGTACAAATTGTTACAAGATGCTAAGGAAAGAGGGGGATTAGGACTTCCTGATTTGAAATTGTATTTTGACACCTGTTGTTTGATATGGATGAAGGAGTGGGTGACTTTGAGGTTATTAGAGTTGGAGGGCCATGACTTGAGATTTGGGTGGCATGGATTTTTATGGTATGAGAAAGCTAAGGTTAATATGGATTTAAAAAATCATTTTATTAGGCACGCCATACTGAGTTTGGAATAAATATAAAACAAGATTGTCTTCCAAAGTTCCCTTATGGTTGTCAGCCCAAGAGGCTTTTCTTAGAAGAGAGATGACTGTGAAACCAACATGGTTATGCTAAGATACACTAACTTTTGTTGATGGAGAGCCTAAGTTAGAAACAAGAGAAGAATTGGAAATGGAGGGTTACACTTGTCATTGGTTTACTTTTGTACAATTGACAGAACAATTTAATTTGGATAAGAAGACTTATAATTTTGTAAATGAAAAATCCAGTTTGAAGTGGATTTATGTACTAATGAAGAGCATGTTATTGCTAAGATGTATAAAATATTATTAAATTAACTTGGAGGATGAATATGTTAAAGGTTGTATGATTAAATGGGCAAAGAATTTTGGATATAATATCATGCTTAATCAATTGGAGAATATGTGGAACAAAGGTTTGAAATTTACACTGAATTATAATTTGAAAGAGGATTTTTATAAGATGATGTACCATTGGTATTTAACACCTGATAAGTTGTCAAAGATGTATAAGGTAAAGGTAAAGGTTTCCCTTGACGTAAAGTCCAGTCGAATCCGACTCTAGGGGGCGGTGCTCATCTCCGTTTCTAAGCCTTGGAGCCGGCGTTGTCATAGACACTTCCGGGTCATGTGGCCAGCATGACGACTCGGAACGCCGTTACCTTCCCGCCGAAGCGGTACCTATTGATCTACTCACATTTGCATGTTTTCGAACTGCTAGGTGAGCAGGAGCTGGGACTAGCAACGGGAGCTCACCCCGCCGCGCGGTTTCGAACCGCCGACTTTCCGATCGACAGCTCAGCGGTTTAACCCGCAGCGCCACCGCGTCCCGTTTCAAAGATGTATAAGGAGGTATCAAATGTATGCTGGAAATGTTCCCAAGGTAAAGGCACTTTTTACTATATTTGGTGGACTTGTAAGAAAGCTAAGACATATTGGAAGCTGATATGTATTATAATTCAAAAGATTCTTAAGATGAATGTACAATTGAAACCAGAAGTTTTCCTTTTAGGATGGACAAACAACTTGAAACAAAATATGGGACTTTGTTTTTATCTATGATAACAGTGGCAAGACTTTTGTGTGCACAAAGGTGGAAGGATTCACAAATTCCTACAGTGGAAGAACAGATGATAAAATTAATGGAACTGGCAGAGATGATGAAACTGACTATATTGATTAGAGAAAATAACTTGTCTAGCTTTGTTTCGACTTGAAACCACTTTTGGACTTTCTTGTAACTGAAAAAGATGAAGTTTTGATTTTGGGATTTGAAGATTATGTTGGTATGGATTATAGAAATAAAGTTTACTATAGTCAAAATGAGAGTAAGAGGTTAATGTATTTCTTATTTGTATCTGTGCTGGAGAAGGTTGGAAGTCACTCTTTTTGCTATAATTCTTTCTATTTATTTCTGCACTTTTTTGTTTATCTCTCTTTTCTTTAGTCTCTCTTTAATCTTTTTCTGTCTTTTTGTATTTTATCTTTATGTTGAAAATTTAACAAAGTTTATTTAAAAAGAAAAAGAAAATGTGGTGGTGGCAGCCAAATGAATGTTTATATTAAAAGGAACCAGTCTTTGTGAGCAACAGGGGCATCTGTGGGGGAAAGATCGAAAAGTCAAGATGGTGACTGAAGCTCTACCCCTTTTGTACAGGCATCACTCAGTTTGCATTTGGTGAACAGCAGATTATTATGATCGCTACCACAGTAGTTTCAAGTTGCAAATTCAGGAAATCAAAACATCAGATTAAGTCAATGAAAAATATAAAACAGCAAAGACAAGCTACGAATTTCTAGGCTGGACTTACACATCATGCCAAGCTATGATTTGTTTAAACCATGACTATCTGAACAAGCCATAATTAATTAGCTCAACACATTGCACTAAGCCAAAACTATTTTTTTTTAGTTTGACATAAAATCCCAAACTGTAGAGTATTTTTTTTTTATAGCTGCCCACTCTAGAAAATGCAGTTGGCCTTGAAGAAGAAATTCAACATCAGCTTGGCTCAGATAGGCAGGAGTGAGTTAAAACTCAAGGATTGCTCTGCCTTCATTCTCTTTAGAGTTTTATTTATTTATTTATTTTCTATCCCGCCTTTATTATTTTTATAAATAACTCAAGGTGGTGAACATACCTAATTCTCCTTCTTCCTCCTAGTAATTCATGTGGTTTCTATTTTCCTCAAGCAGACAGCCTCAAAGGGCTAACACAAACAGGGAATTTTAGAATGAGAAATACAGTAGAGATCAATACAGCTATCACAATTCAATGAGTTGTATGGCCACTCATAGTTCCAAATTGGCCATGATTTTTATTCCATTTTGTTTCCAAGAAATCTACATGGATATGTCCCTGAAATCACCAGAACTCATTCTTGACTTGAAAGAGACCTGGTTTTACACAATTTATAAGCAACTATATGTTTCAGATTAGTTATTTATGTTTCTACAACAACTTCGTGACATTTCTTTCTGGTGACATGACAGATCTTCCTTTAGAAATGTGACAAGCTCTAGTTTAGCAATATGTGCAACTAGCTTTTAAAACTACACATACCACATCCCCTTCTCCTTCTCAAACATCCCTGCAAGGGGAACTGACATTATTATTTCATTTTTAAAATGATGGTGCTCAGAATCAAGGGATTCTGGCATATTTAAACCAGCCAGCATCAAATTATAGTCCCTTATTGGAATCTGTTATGGTGGAGTTTTGGGATATAGCAACAATGTTTATGAGAACTTTAAAGTCAGCAGTGTCTATGCATCTGAGAACATTGGAGTTATTTCTTGCATCGTGTGCCTTATTTCTATTAACAGCCTCTTATATATAAACTAGAACCCTGCAAAAATGTATTCTAGGGGGAAAAAAACCCTGCCTACTGACTTTTTCCTCAATGTTTGAGAAAGGAATTATATTTTTGTTTCAGTAAAACTAATTTCAGCAGCCGTTATTTAAATGGAAAATAAATATATTTGTTAGCTACATACATGTAAGACAAATCCAGGCATTTGTGGTTCTGTGCCCGTGTCCTCATCCACTGGTTTCTCCATTTTTTTGTTCTGCCCAGCCTCCATGAAGAGATATAAAAGAAAATCTATGAGGCCAGCTCTCCATGAAATTTGAGATCTTCATAAATTAGATAATTGAAAACATACTTAAGTTCATCAGATGGTGAATATACTCCCCTTCAGATATCCTCATTTCATACTTGGAAATTGGGGCAGGAAATAGCAAGGAGAGTGCAATATGAGGATGTAAGTGGCTTAATTAGTTAAATAAAATCTCTTTTGTACATTAGTGAATTCCTGAGTGACAATGAAAGGCGGGCAGTTCCCAAGTACAGTATCTTAGTCCCAGTGTCATTCAGTGAAGTGATCCACTTGGATAATGAGGAAAGGTATGGATGATATTTATATACTGTAGCTCCAATGATCTTTCAGTAATACCAAATGGCTCTATATCTTCATTCCTATAGAATGGATTATTCTACATTTGACATAGGTTCATAAAATCCCATAGAAAAGAAAGAATTTTAATATGAATTGCTAATTTCTATTGTTAACCTTAACTTAATGGTTTCATTTATGGAAAGATATGGAAGAGCTAAATGTTAAAATCCAGTTAAAAATCACCCACCAAAAATATTACTTTCTTTATGTCCTGAATGCTCAGCATGCATGGTTGTTCATTTATGTCATTAACCCACAGAGGAAAAGTATATTTCACCTTAATGAAGCACTTGATAGCATTTACTACTGGCTAAGAAATAACTCAATTAATAAGAAAAGTAATTATAACGTGTACTTTACTGAAGAAAAGAACATCTTAAAGGTTTCTGGGTGAACAAACAGGAAGAAGTAAAAATATACAGAGTTCCACATAGCAGTGATTAAAGAGCTTGGTTGGTTTGGGTGGGATTGAGTTCTGCCCAGTTCTATTTATCTCTGGTTTGATAGTTTATCTTAGTGCCTACCACATGCTTTAGCACACTAGGGACACAGCATTTTGAGCAGGAAGCTCATTACTCTCTGTCCTTAAATACTGGAAGTATCAAGACAGCAATAATACTTCTCCAAAGTAACACTTCTTCTGCTAATGCAATCAACCTGCAATCTCTGCTTTGAGGCTCACTTTAAGATGCATGGAGGAAACCCCTGGCCTGATGTTAAGTCTTCTTGTGCTTTCCCCCCACCCCCTGCTTTCAGTGAACCCTTGCATTGATCATAATCAAGCCACTGCTTTATTGTGGGTGTTGCACATTGAGGTGAGTCACTAAGTTGGAGACAAATTGGGCCAGATCTGAAAGTAGCTTGCACATCTTGTGGAACTCATGAAATTTAAAAAGCAAACAGAATAATCATCAGGAAGCTTTCTGTGGAAAGTTTGCAGGAAGATTTCAAGGGCAGCCTAGGGAACCTGGCAGGCCCTATGAATGTAAGAGACAGGCCCAGTTGCTGATGCTACAGGTAATAAAAAGTCAAGCACTAACATCAAGGAAGCAATCATAATTTTCAGGCAAACCACCCTGATAAGGAAAAACAGATATCCAGTAAAAAGCCAGCTTCCGACATTTCCTGAGGTGAAAAAGCTTTTTGAGAATGAATTTCTGACATTTTGCCCTCGATGTGCAAGAATCTGTGAAGCCTGTGGATTACAAGAGAGAATTTTGCACAGAGGACAAGGCACTTGCACACTTACCTCCTTTATAAGTAAGGGAAGATGAAGAATACCACATTCATCTGTGGGAACGTTTACATTTTAAAAAACTGTTTCATGTTGATCAAACTGAATCCAAATGCAGAAAAAATTATTAGCCTCAAGCTATTTAGGACAGACAAAAGGGAGTAATTTCTTCACACCCCACTTAGTTCAAGAGGTGGTAACAGTCATCAGCTTGGATGACTTCAAAAGATAATTGTTAAATTCTGGAACAAAGCTATCAATGGCGGCTAGCTGGGTTTGTTAAATATATTATTCCCAATCATGGGTGCTGCTTCCCTTTTGATACTACATCCTCTCCTGGGAACAGAAAGCCAAAGAGTGGTTCTTTTCTGGTCTCTTGCTTCTGAGCTTCCTGTTGGCATCTGAGATAACAGTACAAGCTTTTTGATCTGCTCCAACAAGATTTTACCTTTTTATGATACACATTACTTGAGTGAGGAAAATGCACACACACACAGACACACCGAGTCATACATACATACTTCCAAGGTGCCCTTATTATCTGTCTTTGAAAATTAACAGATATTTTAATGAAACATCTGTTATAAATGCATGAACAAATGTTTCAGTATGGGTAAAAATGTAGCTCAAGAAATTTTGTTATGAAATAAGAGAAACATAAGTATAATATGCCAGATTTGCTTAAGATTAGGTATACACAGTCTGTGGGCTGTTTTAAAAGAAACTTAGACCCTCCTAATCTTCATTAATCCAACATCTTTATTATTGCATTATGTCCACAGATTCTGAGAGATTCAAATCGGTCTCGGTTGCAGAGATTAAGTTTTCAGAACATGACTTTGACTCTGAAATATCCTTGACATTGGAGTCACTTAAATAATTCTCATTCCCAAACTCTTTTACCACCATGTTTTTTTAAAGCAAAAGTTATCTCATCCCACCCAAAGAGGAAGAAATTAAATGTAAATGCCAGTTCTCCAGTGTTTACATCTGAAACCTGTTTATGCTTCCTCCTACTCATATTCTGCTGAGCTACATGATACAGTTGATTGCTTATCAGATAGCAAAAGCCCAAACATAGAGAATCAATGTTAAAGGGTTTCCCTCCACCCACAATAAGGCAGTATTATTACCATCCTCGTGGATTGTCCCATTTTCTCTGCCTCGTTTGCCTCAGCATGTACAGCTGCAGTTACTAAAAGAGAGGGAAATGGGAAGTGAAAATTAAAATTCTGACTGTGTTTTATAGATCCTTGCATGGGAGGGCTGGAAATATTTTGCTGACTATAATTTGGTGTGCTTTGGTAGATTTATAATCCCAGCATACCCATCCAAATGACCTGGAAGACTGATTATTTTCTGTTTAGCCAAATGAACCATGAGGAGGTTAACAACTCTGCCACCTGAAATGCAAGTAGTCTAAAGAAAGAAAATAGCAGAGGATAATCATAGAAAATAGAAAGCTGATTTGTTCTTCTATGTTAAAGGAAGCAGACTTCAATTAAATATCTATTCATTGGTAATGAATGTGAAATAACAGTAAATGAGCATTTACTAGAATATTAATCACATACTTAAGGGCTAATTGCAGCATATTACCAATTAATGGGTCTTTAACAAACTAAATATGCTTTGGTACATAGTAAGTATTAATTGAGTGCTACTTCAGGAGCTTGATTTCGCATTCCTTAATTGGAGAGTGTCACAGTATATAGACACTAAACCTTTTCTTTGCACTTCTATTTATTTCATATAAGCGTATGAATTTTATATTGATTCATATCATTGGTCCAATTACCCAGATATATTTCTGGCAGTTGAAATCTAGTCATGTTTAAGTCTTTTTCCAACCCTCCACATACAGTTCTTCTTCAGCTACCAAAAATAAAAAAAACATTAAATTTCATATTTAAAGTCACCTGCCTCCCCCTGGAATATTTCTTCCCGTCTCCCTTTTATTAGGGATGAATGATCTACAAAAAGAGGATGGAAAGACTTATGATGAAAATGTGATCGTATGTGTCAGGGACAACTAAAGTCCATTTACCAGGGGAATCTGCGTGAGGGGTGGAGGAGATCAAAATGGCAGCTCTGAACATGCAGTCAAAAGCTTCACCCCTTTTTACATGTATCACATATCAGCAAGAGGCAGGACTTTGATCATAGAGTCACAGCTGCCATATTGACCTCTCCCTTCCATGGATACCCCTGAATTAGACAGTAAGTTGCATATAGCACCAAATATATTTCTTGATAATTAAGAGAGGAACTGCACCTATCACTGCTCAGTTTTTTCCCATAATATCCTTTTTTCTTATATTATGCCCTGATTTGTTTACCGTTTTATATGTCTCTGTTATTTCTTATTTTGTTTCTCTTTTGTCATAGACGAATTTAGGATGTTGAGAGTAAAGCATTTCAGTTCAGAAGTAATTCATTCATTTAAGCTTTCCAGTTTCATTTGACTAGGATGGAATGTGGCCCTTGGCCTAAAACAGTGTAGCTTTGCAGTGTGTTTGCAATGTCAGCATCTGTAGAAACAGAGCCGTTATTCTGGCGATTTGATCCATTTATTCCTCATGAACTTCCTTTAGTATTTAGTTTCTACTCTGCTGAAAGTGTTTAAGATGTACAATAGTTACAAAATAATTATAGCAGCAACACTCACAAGGCTGTCTTATGTGCTGCAGTTCCTGTTACAAGTGTAGTTTTCTAAGCTCTCATGTTTATTCATAGCTACCTCAGGAGCTGAATTAAAGGTATGTAGCAAAGTGGGACTTCTTGAAAAATAGGAGAAAAGTATCAGCATGCTCAGAAGAATCCCAAGGAAGTTCTGCAGAAGTAGATTTCTTAAAAGACAGAAAACAGATAATGGCACAATGAAAAAAAAAATTAAATTAAATTACTAATCATGCTCACTATTTGGAGGGGGCGGGTATGGAAAACTGAAAAGATTTTGTGGTATATGGATTTTAGAGTCCTGGCATGACTGCTGTTCTGCTGGAGTGAGCCAGCCAATTGAGTGAGTGAAAGGGGATAGAAACTCACTTCTGGCCTTGATGGACAGGTGTGCTGTCATAAGGACTAATGAGATTGACCTGCCTGGTAGTCAGGGCTGATAATGAGAGATGTTGAGACAGCAATTCCATTGTTCTGGCCTGGTGTATAGGAGTTGATGACTAAAGCACAGGGTGGGGGTGGGGGCACCCACCCCCTTAGTTTCTGGGAGACAGGCTGCTGGTCTGACTACACATTGGACAGAGAGAGAGAGAAGGAAAGGAGACAAAAAGTCTGTACAAAACAGAGTGAATGGAGTGGCTGGAAAGAAAAGTTGGAGGGAGAAGTTAAGTGTGCGGAGCACTTTTGGTTCCTAGTCGGGAAGGGAAAAGAAAGGTCCAGGGGTGGCTTTCCTGGATGAAGAGAAGTGAAGACCCAGATGAGAGCTCCACCCAAGACCCAAGAAGGGTAGGAGGAGATTGCCTGTCCATGGGAAGCCCTGGTCTCTTGGGAAGACTGGGCAGAAGATCCTGAGAGAGGTTGTTTCCCCAACAGAGAAGCAGTAGATGTTTGGCTGAGCAGATCCAGAAGAAGGTCAAGCTATGTTGAGCCCACTACAGTAAAATTCCACCCATTCATTTCTTTTCAGTCTCTCCTTGTTAAGCCCAGAAACAGGGCAGTGAGTTGGAGTGAAAGGGGGAGGAAAACAAAGCAACCAGCAGGAGTCTCTGGGAGGAAGGCTTAGGAGGAAACCTGACCCTGGGTGAACACCATGCTGTCTGGAGAATTCTGGCAGTTGAAGTCCACACATCTTAAAGTTGCTGAAGCTAAAAAACACTGAACTAAACTACTCCATTCTATAACTTTTTTGTGGGGGGTCTTGCTTATCAAATTCTATAAAGTGGCTCTATTTGAAAGCCAAAAGATTAGTCTTTGGGAGGTTGTGGCTTCATTTTCATACAATTCCTTCAATATATTGTGTACTGGTATATCACCAAAAAAGCATCCAGAACCTGCAAGGCTGCTTAGCTGAGAATTTCTAAATGGGTGCCTTATTGGCTCATCTATCTTTGGCTCATTCATGAGCTGATGAAGTAGATAAAGAGTGTCAGGGGAAATGTGCAAAAATACAAAAACATTCAAATAAAAAAAAGATTTGGAAGAGGAAGTGCTAAATTCATTGACTTAAGAGAAAATTGGCAGATAGACTTTAGGACTGATAGTGACAAATAATGAAGGGTGGTTCTATTTATACATACATAGTGTACTGGAAATTAAAATGGAATTTGGGGAACAATTATCATAGGAAAGTTCTATCAAAATATCAAGAGTCGACTGAAAAAAATCCAGGGAAACAAAATAGTAAGAACTATAACTACTTCCATGTATGTGGTACAGCAAATTAATGTTGGGGAAAGTGGGAGTATTTGGTCAATGAGATCTTTCATTGTCCTTGGCAAGGGAACAGAGAACTCAAACAGTAAAGTGGTCACTCAGAGTTCTATGGCAAAGCTTCTGTGTATTCAACAGAAGACACTGAGTGATATAAGACTATTCAGAACAAGTTTTTGCTTAATTCTTGACATCATCAGTGCATTCATATAGAACTACAATGTGTCAGCCTTCCCCAGCCAGGAATGTTGCAAGCTGTAGTTCTAAAGCTGGTGATCAAGAAATACATTTATTGGTTTATAAAGCTTTGCCCTGCCTTTCTACTGTCCATTCAACATTTAATGCACCCCAGATGAATTCAGAATTATGATCTGGTCCAAAATCTGCATTAAATTGAAAAGTGCAATTAAAATAGAGGAAGAAATTATCCATAGCAGCTTTAAATAAAACAAACTTAACTGATAAAATCCTTTAACAATAGCAGTAATTTCACGAACTGCAAAAGACTCCAAGAAGACTCTTAGTCAAAGAATTGGAAATAGCGGGAATACAGGGAAAAGGGACCATGATATGCTGGGATTCTAAATGTATCAGATGCATATCTTGGGCATCAAAAAGGTGGATTGCAATATACTCAGCACAATAATAAATATGGTCCCATCACTGAAGAAGTTTATTGGGAAAGGCGCTCAATCTGAGCCAGGTTTTTGAAAAACAAGGTACTAAAGGCACTATTGCAAACAATTACTTTGAGGAAATAAGGGGAAAGCAGCAGCAGAAGGCAAAGTGGCTACAAAAAGCTTACTGAAGACGTGACAACAAGAAAAAAAGGACATGCATAAGAGGTAGAATTCAGACAGGCTTCCTGGAACGTCCTGGAACTATAGAGATGATGTCAAAAAAGCTAACGCTAAGAATGAACTGAGATTGTCGAACAATGCTATAAAACAAAAGGAGCTTTTTCAGATATGTCTAAAATAAAAAGAAGTCAGTATACAGCTGTTCACAGTTGTATGATAAAATGCTAACAGATAACACAGAAAAGGCAGAGAAACACACAGAAAGAATACGAGCCTATGTACTTCACTAGGCAACAGGAAATAAAAGATGAAAGGGTTGTACTGAATCTTGAGATTATAGAAACATGTTAGAGAATATCTGTTTGCCTTGAAAGGATTTAAATCTAAAGGTTCAGATTAATTGCAATTTAGACTACTGAAATAACTTTCTGATGGTCTGGCTGAAATTTTAGGCATTATCTTTGAGAAATCCTGATAAAATGCAGGACAATTCGAGTATGGCAAATATTGTCCCTATCTTTAATAAGGAGAGAAGAAAGAATCCAGGGGAACTGTCAGTCTGCAAACAATACTGGAAAGATGATTGATATTTGATTTGATTTGATTTATATCCCACTTTATTTTGTACAATTCAATGCAGCATTTCGAAAGCAGATGATAAAAAAAGTGATTTGAAAGATTCCTGAGAGGAATGAGTAGCAACTAGCACTCACAGAGACTGATCAAGAACAAGTCTTGCCAGACTGGCCTTTCCTCATTTTGGGGTAACATCTTTAGTAGATTGTGGGGATGCTGCAGATGTAATGTGTTCTGAATTCTGCAAATTGTTTGGCAGAGAACCCCATGGCATATTAATTAGTTATTATTAATTAATATTAATGTTAAGTGTAGGGTGGACAACATGGTAATTAGATGGATACATAGTTGGCTCAGAAATCATACTGAAGAAGTGCTCATCAATAATTCCTTATCAAACTGAAGGTAGGTATTCAGAGGCAGGTATTCATAAGGGCAGAAATTTAGTCCTAGGCTCTGAAGTCTTCAGTATTGTTATTAATGATCTGAACAAAGAAGTGGAAAAAATGCTAATCAGATATGCATATTACATAAAATTTGGTGGGATAGCTAATCATCTGAAAAAAATACCAAAATCAAAAGTTATCTGTTTTGTCTGGATAATGCTCTCCTCTCCCTTGACAACATGCTGTTGTGTTGTCAGGACTGTAATACAGCTTAGGTGAGCATAAGTATCTCATAAGCTTTAAAACAACAACAGCAACAGTAATTTGATAAAGTCTTCAGAAGTTCAAAGAACCCATATATATCTTCATATGTCCTGAATAATATTGGGTGTATGTGGTTTGGTTTGGTTTGGGCTTTTATTTTTAATAATTCAGCTAATCTTGATTGACAACTCTGCCTTTGTTATTACTTTTTCCTTTAAAAAATAGAGAGGCAAAAAGAATTTAAAAGAAACTACTTCTTTGCAGAAGGCTGAATTCTCAAGAATCCCTGAGAATGAAGGTAGATTTGTAAGCTGAATATAAAATAAATCCACTAGTTACTGAACTGCAAATAAAAGTAAAGTGCATACACAGTTATTTTTATTTAATAGAACTGAATATTGGAAGATTCTAACACAATGCCAAATTGTTTCTTGGGGAGTTACCGTTACAGTTTTGTGTGCAGGTTGATGGATTTTAATGTGATATTGACTGAGCTTGCTGAAGCAAGACATTCATATAACAAAATTCTTTGATGGAGACAGTTATAAGCTAATAGATGTATTAGTACTTGAATTTTGTCTATCTTACACAAAAGTATGAATGAAATCAGCAAGAAATAGAATCCACCTAAATTCTTTTGCATAAGCCTAAGGCTACACAATAAGTCCTACTGAACTCAGTAGATAATACTTAAGTAAGTACAAATAAAATCAGGCAGTTACTATGTGCCTCAGTTGTACTCAGTAAGTACAAATTTATTTATTTATTTGTAAATTAATTAATTTATGTATTTATGCTCAGTAAGTACAAATAAAACCAAGCAGTTACTATGTGCCAAGACTGACCATGTCTTGGATTGGAAGGTAAGCAGGGCCAGGCCTGATTACAACTTCGATGAGAGAATATCAGGTAATACCAAGTATATAGGCTGGGCTGAGAAGTCAGATTATATCCTAGAAGAAGATAATGGCAAAGCAGTTTCACACTGTTGCTGAGATATGTCCATGAAATGGATATGTCCATGAAATCATCATTAGGAAACTTCACTTTAATCATGTGTCTTAAAAGCAACAGATTCACTAGAGAATATTCAGGGTGAAAATCCAGATGTGTCTGTTTCCGACATATCACACCAAATGTCTATGATCATTAAACATAATTGAGGAAACCATTAATATCTATCCTCAGGTAATCAATATCATATGGTGTAGCAAAAGATGGGGTTGGTGAGAGCAATTATAATACCACATTCACATAAATAGTACTTGCACACATACATGTCTATAGTGCATTAATTATGCAGTCATTTTAACTTTCCATTCAGCATGGAAATTTCCATTCAGCACAATGTCTAACTGCCCCTTTGACTTTGGTTGTAAGCTCCATTTTAAAAAGAGTAAAATAAACATTCAACAAATTTCATTGTGGGACAGTGCTTGGTTGCTTAGCTGGATGATGCTAATTGTTAATTCTACTGTTCCACTTCAGGTAAACATTAGCTTTCCCTCCATCCATCTTTCCAAACTTCCATTGGTTAAAAGAAATCAGAAAATAAAATCTATTACATTAAATATTGAATTACATTAAGAAACAATATGCTCAGCAATTTAGATGTAACTGAGTTTCATGATTCAGATGTAATTCACTTTCGGGATTTCACTGAAACTCTGCAAAATAGTAAACTGAGCTTGGTCCTAAAGCCTGTGTTCTTCCTTCACTTTATCTTAATCCAGTAGTGCCTTCAGAAAACTGTAATGATACCAGAATGAATATATGAATATGGCAACATCATCAAGTAAATGCTACGATTATGCACTTGGATTCTGATGTCTGATACAAGTATATAAGAGGCATTACGAATGTGTCAAAAAGAACTGAATTCCAGTCTATTTGGATCTCACTAACACAACCAGAGGCAGGTAAACATGTACTAGAGCACTATAGTCTTTTTCAAAACACACAAGAGTGCTAATCCTCACTTAAGTAGCCCATATCCCATCATGGCACCTTAACTCTAAGAGCTGCTATATAATAGCAAAAACAAAAACAAAAACAAATCTCTATAAGATCTTAATTATACTAACTTCTCTGTTGATAACTGCAGCAACAGCTGAACTTGAAAAGGCAATATTAATCCCATCTTTGTTTTGTTTTGTTTTAAGGAAGTATTAAGGTATTAAAGCTGACATGGCAACAACTAATTAGTTTGGTTCAGCAGAAAAAATCATCCCTTTTCTGGCAATTGGTAGCTGGACCAATCCCTCTAGAATAGCTAGTCATGTCTCTGTAGAAATTGGGGAAGCCTGTAACAGGCAGATTCATAATAATGAAGACTGGCACTTTCTGAAGATAGTTTACCTGAATTGCTTCCAGTCTGAGTTTCTAAGACCAGACAGAAAAATGATCACTGTAGAACAACTCAACACAGGGAAGGTTCAGGCAATGACTACATTATACAGTACCTAAATTAACCAAAGTAAATGTGGATTGAAAGGCACCTGCTTTACCATCCCTCTTCATCTTTATAGACAAGACAGTGTTGATCACAGGGACTTCTATACTACAATTCCCATATTGATCACTTTGGTAACTACAGACCATTAGCTCTTTAAATGTCATACTTAAATTCTGTGTCAAATATTTATGATGAAACTATCTGATTGAAAGACAATGAATAGATCTTAGGTGAAGAACAGGCTAGGTTTACACCAGGATGATTCACAAAAGATGATGGAGTAGTTCTTCAACACCTAGCCAAAAAGTATTCCAAAAGATTGAAAGTGTCCTGTTCTAATACTTTTGCCAACTTCAAAAATGCCTTTGATTCTATCTCTGATAAACAGTTGCTGCTGTTTATTAATAAGCTCCATACAAACACCAACTTAACAGTCAGATGCAACCCAGTTAGAATGTTATCTGCCCCTCTGAAAGTTGTCAAGCAAGACTGCATTTTGACTCTGCCAAAATTATTCATTTTACTTCTTTTATTTGGCTTTAATTTAAACTATTTCAATATTAACAACTTAGCCAAGACTCTAGATATCGTGCACCACCACCTGCCTAGGCTGATGAAGCAAAACATTCCAGGCCTTTTGTATGGCGATGATGTAATGCTTCTGTTACTTATTCAAATTGACCTTAGAAAGGCCTTGAGCAGTCTTGCGTGGTACTGTAGGGAAGAGTACCTTGCAAATAAATTATCAAAAGACAAGATAATGGTTGCATCATTGGCTTATCTAAGTTACATAATTGGCTTATTGACCGACACAAGATAAGACAGATAAAAGTTTCAAGTCCCTTAGAGAGGTATTCTATTCTTCTGAGACTTAGAAAGCTAAAATGGAACATGTAGTGCTGGTAGTTCAAAGGTGCTCAGCAGCTGTTCTGAAATTCTTCTGGATACAAGGAGATAAGCTGGAACCTGCAACCATAAAATTATTTTAGACAAAACCCAACTCCAGGTCATTTGAATTGGAGTAAACCAAGCTCCTTAGAGCAATTACAACTGCCTTATGGCTGGAGGCTAGCTTTCAAAGGGAAGAAACAAAAGCTTGCCTAGGTATTGCCTAGGTTGAATTCTTCCTGGTGAGTTGGTTTCTCAAGTATTCTCTGATAGCTTTTGATTGAGGTGGAAGCAAGTCATATCTTTAAAGTTTTGGACGCTTGGTCAAATCTCAGCATTCTTACTTTTTCTGAGCTACAAACAGGCTAAAGTGGCACTAAGGCAGCAAATCAAGGACATAACTCACCAAAAAGAATTAGGCTTACAGATGGAAGAACCTGAAAAATGGTTTACATAGTTCCAAGGATAACCTGCCTACCATCTTTTCCCTTTTCTATTTCTGAAGCATACGAAAGCATTTGCAAAATAAAGATTTGATCTTTTTCTGAAGCTAACTCATCTCTGTGATTGTAATGCTATGTGGGAAAGACCTTGGGAGATGGGGCAAAGAGATGCTGCCACTCCAACGTTTTGGAATGAATTCCACGTAGAACATCTTTATGTACAGCTTTGTAACTGTTGGCTTTAATTGTTAATTTTAATTATCCATTTTACTTCTTTTATTTGGCTTTAATTTAAATTATTATTATTATTATTTTGCTGTTAACTGCTAAAGACTGTAGATAAATTGCATTATCTCATCCAGCATAGTTAGCATTTTAAAACTGAAAGCAAAATTGATTTGTAAATCAATTTAGCTCTAATACTTTTTCCAGTTAAAGTTTTCTTCCTTTCTTGGAAGTCAGTGAAGGGATGAAGATAGAAACAATCATTCCACAGAATTTCCCTCAGAGTGTAGTAACGACCAGTGTTTTAAAGAAATACGAAGTGTTGTGATAAGGTTGTTAGCCTATTGTCATCCCTGTTCATCCCATGTAAGTGTTAAATATGATTTGGTGAAGAAAAAAGTCTTGTTGCTTTTGTTTTTTTTTCTTTTCATGGAGCTCATTACATCCTAGAATAAACTTATCAGGCAGCAGGTAATATCTGTTTGAAATTGTGAAGTAAGTAGCTAAATAATTTTCATGTGATACTTCAACCATAGGCATATATTTGTATTTTTATTGTATTTTGTATTGGAATGGTTTTGAATTTTAATCCTGTTTTATTGTAAGCCACCCAGAGTCCCCCCATGGGGGAGAGATGGGCGGTGAATAAATTTATAAAATAAAATAAATAAAGTATATAGGGGAGGAAGTAATTTATTAAATATGCATTGAGACATTGGGACACAATGTCACCCTTTACATGTTTGCATGTGATGTCATGATACCAGTACAAAAGGGTGGAGCTTATGTTGTGACATCATAGGCAGATTTCATCAGTTTACCATTATTATTTTTTTATAAGAATTTTATTTGATTTAAAGCAAAGGTAAAAACTACAAGAAATACAAAAAGAAAAAAAGAAAAAAGAAAACTAAAAAAATGTGAAAAACACAAGAAGAATTTTTTTTAAAATATTACATAAAGAGGTGACTTCCAAATTTCAACAATAAGTATAGCAATTTCCATAATCAATCCCTTACTCTATATCAAACCACGATCACATTTCTATAAATCATTCCTTTAACACATTATAAAAATCACTAAACACAATTGCTCTTTCCCCTTATATTACAAGGAAAAGAAATATATAAACCTCCAAATCAACTTCCCCCCACAAAACAACGTTTATTTAATTATTTCCTCTCTACCACTATTCTATATATTTCTGTCCACTATAATAGAAATCAAATTATAAAAACATTTAAAGTGTTTACTTTTATAATTAATAATACTGTAACAGTCTTAACCTATTAAACCTAAAATTATTATTATATCTTATAAATCTTAAAAATCAAACAAACCTTAACAGCAATCCAGTAAATCTTAATCCAAATCATTAAAGAAAGATGAAATCATACAAGCCTTAATATCAATCCAAATAAGCATTCTTAGTTCTTTACCCCACCTCAAAATAAACCATAGCATTTACATATCTCCATATTACACACAAGACATTATTCATACAGAAATCAAACAGCCCAACTTCCCCCTTGGAAACTCAGACTTCTCAGTAAAAGAAGAAGAACTCCCACAGAACAGAGCCTCTTCTTTCCCATAACATTCCATCAAAAAAAAAAAACCTGCATTTGTGATTTGCAATTCCATTTGTTCTTTTAACTGCTTCAGCACCAAAATCTGGTCATTTGGCACAACAAGAGCTTCAATTTCACTTTCAGTAGAAACATCTCCATCTTCACTAGAATCAACTTCTTCCACAACCTCCTCAGCCAGAAGAAACATTTTAAAGCTGATATTTTCTGCTGTGTCCCAATCTTGCAGAATAGCTTGACAGGTATCATAAAAGAATTGTTTAAACTCACAGAGAAGCTCACAAAGGAACTCTTAGAGAGTCTCCTAGAAATCCTCCATGTTTCAGGCAGTAGATTATGGTGTCCCTTATATACTTGACCAGAGAGAGTAGGAGTTAATGAGTTAATGGAGAATCAGAGCAAGTTGTTGACATAAGAGAAAGTATGCTAACAAGCAGCTCCAGAGAAAGTGAACAAACAGCTGAAGATTCAAAACAGCAGATTCAACATGTAGGAAAATATTAACTCCTTTGAATTTAGTACAACAATAATAAAACTTTAAAAAAATATAAATTGGGTGATTTAGAAATGGGGTGGCTAGACCTAGTGTCCCTTTAAGGCTACAGCATGGCTTGGAAATGATGTCCCTGGCCTCCCAGCAGCTTTTACTTGATCAGTGGGAATGCTGTTTCTGATTCTCAGGCTGCAAGTTGCCATTCCAGAGAGCAAATGGCATGATTCCAAGCATTTTCTTCTGTGAAAGTACTCTTGGGCTTCGGAAAAAAGCCTGCCCATGCCAAAAAAACCCCAAAAAACGCCACTGTTAGTTCTGTCTGCAGAGCTCATAGACACACCTGTTCAGTTGGCCATGTCCCCCACCAGAAGTCCATCATTTTACCATTATTGTGATAAGGGAGAGATCCCTAAGTTTTCAGCCTCTCGAAAAGGATTTATGTTATGATGATGTTATGAAATGCATGCATGTAGTTTTCTTTCATTAATAGTGATCCTCTCCATAAAAAATGATGGGTGCATAGATGCATTCACTTTTGTAATCAATAGGTTGAATGCCCTATTTGCCATAGCCTTGTCATGTTCAAGGATTTGGCCCACTATGTTTAGGGTCTCTAGTATTCATTTAAAATGCAATAAATGGGTAACTTTCACTTGAGCTCTAGAAGATGATCCATAATCAGTGAACTGTTATAACCTTTCACTTTCCATCGGAACCAACATCTATCACTAAGTTCCCAAAGTGCTTCCTATGGGAAATCAATAAATGTGCTGCTTAGATGATAAATGTTTACAATTTACTCCTTCGTTGCTACCATGCTACATGAAAAACAGCCCCTTGAAATGAATTGTACGGTTACACTTAAGGGTCTGAAAACTGATCCCAATTCTTAAGGGCAAGTAAAACACTGCAGTAAATACATTCCCTTGTTTTAAAACATTAGCACACCCTTGAATTAGGAAAAAAAAATCCTTTTGTTGAAAAATAAATTGGACCACTCATATACAGTTGAGCTATTTTCCTTGCAACTGGAAAGATGCTAACATGTGCATAAGGCTTGGGGGGCAGTGGGAGGAGATAAAAGAGTTGGCATTGCAGACTTTATAGGGCTGATTTATCTATCAAACAGAGCCAAGTTACTGTGAATGAATGCATTTGGTTGCTATCTTTTCTCCTATCACAAATCCCAGCCCTTCCCTCTCTTCCTGCTTGCTGGCTGATGAAATATTTTATGAACTAAATTACCTGATGTCACCCATACTTTATGTGAAAGGGCAGTGGAGAATTTCACATTTCATCTGAAAGGCAGGGCAACACCATGTACATTTACAATGTGACAAGGAATTCTCCTGACTAGGAAGTGGGGCATATTTTAACCTTTTGAGTCATTTCATGAAGACTAACATAAGGATGGTAACATTTTACACTAAAAATAAATGAAAGGAAGTGATGAAAAGTAACTTTAGGCTGTGTACGATATTATCACAAACACACCTTCAGATAATGTGCCTTCTGTCACACCATCACCGCATGCATGTTAATTTGGAAGGGGCAGGGGGGAGGTTGCTTTTAAAAAGTATGCCAAAATGATGTATTGACTTGCAAGACTGATAAAAAGAATCCAAAAGGAGCAAACTATATCCCAAGCTGCCTATTGATCTTAGTATCATATTTCACCTTGTTAACACATGGCTAATAGCATGGGCAGATAAATTAATTCCCTGATGAATTAATTCTAGCACTAGTTATCACTGAGGCTCCCTGTCAGGAGCCCTAATTCTGTATGTTTGGCTTCTGTACATGCTTACTGTGCCCTTGACTTCAGTGCACAAGAAACAATGGAATTAAAAATGGCTTTATCAGAGGATGCAGCAAAAAGGTCAGTATTGTGGCGAAATCCAGATGACCACTGCATGAGCGGCAAAGAGTTAAAGATCTCTCTCTCCCTCCCTCCCTCCCCCACCCCTCCCTCTCTCCCTCTCTCCCTCCCTCTCTCTCTCCTGTTAGATAATGGTCATCTGGATTGTTGCAGCCCAGATATGGTAGTCCTTGTCCAGATATGTGGACTTCAACTCCTAGAATTCCCCAGCCATCACTATCATTGTGCCATCAGGGCTGAGGATACCCATGATCTTGCAGAGTAAAGTTTGACTGGGGGTTAAAAAAATCAAAAGGGAACAATAATGAAAGTGGAAGTATAGACAGGGAAGCAAAGCTGTGCTACTAGCCAGGGAGAGGAGTAGTGGTCATTTTTGCTCTGCAATAAGTCCTTATCACTGTATTTTTGAGAGGAACATTAGAGAGGAACATGAGAGTCCAATAATTTTGAGCGCTTTTACCCAGATGCAGTTCCCAGCCATGAAAGGCTCAGTAAGCATGACATGGTGGCCCAATACAAGTTTTCAGGGCAGATTTATTTGTCCTTCATCCATATATTCAATAGCACTTTCACCAGATTTATCAGAATTTCTGAAAGATTCCTCAAATGGTTTTTTTTTAAATCCCAAATTGTATTTATGAAGCTTCATATAAGCAGAGGAAAGTTTAAAAGAACTACATAATCAGAAAACAGACAAACATGAGCAACTAAAACTGTTTCTGTTCTTGTTTGCCCTTCGAGGTATTCCAGAAGAAGCACAACCAGGAGCATCAGCGTTATCTTTATTAGAAGGTTACATTAAACAGAGTCTTGCAAAACTGAAAGAATGTTTCCCCTCCTTTCTTTTTAGTCCCTGGAAAACTAGGGAGGATCCCTTCTGAAATGCTTCCCATGCTTTTCCCCCACCTGGGGACTGAGCTGCCTCTTTTCAGACCATTGTCCTGGCTGTGGGCCTTCCTCCTGTCTCCCAAGGTCATCCCCACATAGCATCACAGTTCTGTCAAATGTTATGGGAACTGTATGTCCAAAGAAGAAGAAAACGTCTGAGAGGATGTAAAAGAATGAGAGCAGATAATGAGCTCTGGGGGCAAACAGGAGAAACGTATTTCTACAAACAGGGGAAATAAAAAAATACATTGCGCTTCCAGAGTATATATACTGTAACTCAGCTAATTGTACACCATTATCTATCTTTAGGAAATTAGCAATTCCTATATGATAGCTCTGCCCCCAGAAAATTGTGCTGGGCCATTTCCTTTCTATTATACGAAACCAGTTCCCAAACACATTGTTCTCCTTATGATTAACAATATGTAAAATACTCCGAAACTGTTTCAGCCTAGACTGGTGAAATCCTGGGCTTATCTCTAGATAAATGCTCTCACAGCAGAAAATACCATCAAATGTCAGTTAAGCTTCAAATTGCTTGGTTTAAATTTTGCCCAAAGGAAGGAGGGAAAATTGAGATTCCTTTATCATCTTTTAAAATCATTGGTAAAGCCCCCTAAGCATCAGAGCTTTGCAGGCAATCCCTGCTCTGGAAGGAAGAAAAAGTTTGTTGGGAGGGGGGTGTTGCTTTTGTTTTGGTGCGGGAAGAAATGTGTGTGAAGTGGCTGAGCAATTTACCCTGCATCCGTCCAGCTCTCTCTTTCTTTTCCATCTGATTGCACCTAAAAGAGAAGGAAAAACCACGCAAATACAATTCTGGGTGATCCAGAATATGGAGACCCTCAGTCCAGCTGTTCCAAATCAAAACACACATTTACCTAGTATTAAATTCATGAAGTCCCACACATTCTGATAGAGGTGGCATTGTTCTGGATCCAAACAATTAAGCAGTGTCATCCAGTGAGACCCAGGAGGCAAGCCTTCTCTGTCATGGCCCCTGCCCTCTGGGACAACATCCTCCCTGAAATTTGTATTCCCCCCTGCCATGTGGACCTTATTTAAATGAGCGCTCAAGACCTAGCTCTTCCTCCCATGCTTTGGGTCAGAGTGGGTGGTGGAGCGTTTTAGTTGGTCTGGTTTCTTTGGACTCTTCTTTTTAGGTTTTGCAAATTGGTATTTTCTGTTGTTCTATTGTAAGCCTCCCAAAGTTAGCCTATAGATTTTATAAAATAAAGAAAGAAAGCACAAAACTTCACTGAAATAGAAGGGATGTACAATGATGAATATTATTCTTTATGAGTTGGATTATGTTCTCAGGCGTTTGGGTTTTGTCAAATTGTGGTGGTGGTTCTAACCCTTATACACTGGCCAGAGTCACTATTGGGAGTTGGTCAGCCTTATAAATTGTAGAAAGGGAGGGAGGGGGGACCATAAAGAATCCCTTCTTCTCCTCATCCAGTGTAGTTGTCTCATCAAACAAAGGCAGGACAGTTTTCATTTTCTATCTCAAGCTTTTCTGAGGGCTGATTCTCCTGCCTCAGGCCAATGGATAGCCTTTCCACATCTGAAACTATGGCTGAGCATTCTCTACCAAATTTGTAAGTGGAAAATAGGGTGGAGAATTTATCCACATGATTCTAGAGGAAGAAGGAATTTTCCAACAATTTCTTAAAGGTAGAGCTCCCCCTTAACAGTGATAGCACCATCTTTACTCTCCCCAGAATGGGAAGAGTTCCCTCAAGATGTTTTTCCTTGTGATTTAATTAATGTACAAAAAGCTAGGGGGGTCATAGACTGCCAGAAAGATAACTAAACAGTGAAAAATAAGACACACAAGTGCACATCCCTTGGCCAAATTATCTCTAAATGAATGCAAAAACACCACACTCCACCCTTACTAATTTCTCCATATCCTTTGACCTTTCTAATTCTCTTTCATCGAACTGAATAAGAGCAGTTAAAAAGAAATGCAGAATTTCTGTTGGCAGTAATGTAAAGCAACTGAGTGGAAGGGGACATGCCATGGCCTTAAGACAAAATAATTTGGGATACTATTCATCCTGACTAGGATGGATGTGAAACCAGTGGCTGTTCTGCTTCAGGTAGCAAAGTTATTTTGACCAACTCTGTTAGCAGATGTCTGTGGGATTCACTGAACTGCCCATTCCCCTTCCCCTTTACTTTCTAAGCTGAAAAAGTTGAATGAAAGGAATTTCCTAAGGATGACTTCCCTTTGAATTTATTTGAACCATAAGAAACCAAGAAGGCTGCAGACTATAGAAGCACACCTCTTGGGTACCACATAACTAAGTGCAAGAATACCACACTAACATAAGCAGTGGCAGTCCCTTTACAAGCTAATGGACAAAAAAAAGAAAGCCGCCTACTTAATATAATCAGGGTGAACTGAAAGGCCAGAAAAGGAAAGTTGTGGAAGGCAGCTGTGTTTTACACTTTGAAACGTGCTGTTCTGCTTTGCTCTCTCTTCTGCACCTAATACATTGGTCTTCATAATAGCTCCACTCTTTTTTTTTAATAAGAATTTTGTTCAACTTCAAAAGCCATGAAAAAAACAAAAAACTACGAAGGTGTGAAAACACAAGAGAATTTTTTTTTCAAAATAACAGAAAGATGTGACTGCCAACTTTAAACAGCAAGAATATAGAAAGATTTTCCATAATCAGTCTCTTACTTACAGATGTTGTCTATTCACTACTCCTAGGAAAACATAAAATGGAAAATACTTCTTCCATTCTTTGGGAAAATGGGCACTTTGGGAAAGCATTGACCCTTTCCGATTTCATTAACTAATAATCATTTTCTGCCTTAGATGGTGCATTAGCATTAGTATTTGCATGACAAACGACAAAGAGATATGTTATGACTTCTGGTCAGGATACTGGACTTCTGGTCCAGTCACAAACATTCTGTAATATTCCACAACGAGATGAAGTTCCTATTTAAACAAACCAGCATGTATGTCATTCAGCACATATAGGCTAGGGAGTCCCTATAAAAGCAAACAGCCATCATGTATTAACTGGGATTATGCCAAGAAACTAACAATAACCTAATAACAATAGCCCTAGAATTTGCTGAAGTTCAGTACTCAGTAGTATTTTATGCTAAACAGCAAAGTTACTACGTAATACTTCACATGCTGAAATAATAATTATTAATAATTTACACAGGAGAAAAAATACACACATTGCTGCCACAACTGTTTCACTAACTGTCAAGATATTGAAGAGAAGAAGCAATCTTTTCCATACTTAATCATGTAGAATGAGAAGAATAATTTTTTATTTTGTAATAAAAATCACCTCATATTCTTCATAAACACACCTAGTTTTGTTTCCAAATCCTGTTAAGTTTTCTCCACCCAGAAGAAACAGTCAGAAGAAAGTACTACATCAAATTTGCTTCAGTTCCTCTGAAAATATTTTGAAATTAAAAATGAGCACTTTTAGTCTACCTGATCTATACCCAAATACTTCTTATAACAAATGCTCTCAGCTTACCAAATATAGAACACACTGCATAACTAATTTATGACACTTAATAGCAGAAAATGTGATGTCCTTTAGAAAATTAGAAAAATCCATAGGAGGAGAGTTACTGGCAATGATGGATGTACAAAAGCTCCATATTCAGCTATGCCACAGAATACCAAACTCAGGAAGCAACAGCAAGGGGCAGCTTATGAGTTTCCTGGAAACATCAGGTTGGTCATTATGAAAAGCAGGCCTAATTAGATCAGGGGCAGAGAACTAGTGGCCACCTTGATGTTGCTAAATTGAAATTCCCAGATACCAATGCCAGTACCAAGGGATGATGGGAGTTTAGCTGAACATTTGAAAAGTTACAAGTTCCCAAACTTTTCAGGACTGGTTCCTAGGCAACGGGCATGCAACATTTTTAGAGAAAAGGATTACTCTAAACCTGGGTTGGAACCTAGATTTAATATATGTCATAATTTTCCCCTTTTGTTACCTTAAATGTTACAATTCAGGAGCAACTTTAGGGGAGCTTGGCAGCTGCATGCAAAGCTTTCAGGGGCTACCATCTTCTGAACTTTAAAAGTCCTCTCTAATGGGCCATTTTGTACTTCAGATAATCTCTCCTAGTCAGGTTACCAGGTAATAGCATATGATGACCATAATAATGGCAGAAAGGAAAAGCAGCAAAAATAATTCAGGGCTAAGACCATGAGACCGATTCTGTTTAAGGATGCTCATTTCAGACATAGTCTAACAGCAGTCCTCATATTTTCTTTGGATTTCATAACATAGGTCTTATCTTTTCTACTTACTACTCAATTCTCTTGTTCCTGTCATTGATCATGAACACAGAATACTAAAAGGGAATCAGTTTTCTATAATGAGATAACTTCCAATCCTGTAGCTGTCACCAGTAATTATCCCATCCTCCTACAGTGACATCCTATTTTACCTATAGCTCCATTTTCTTCTTTGTCAAACATCATTTTTTGAACTTATATAAAGTGAAATGTTTTTGAAGGGAAGAGGTTCAGTACTGCTCTCGCACCATCCCTGATAAAAATGTTTCAGCAAGAATGTCATATGAAAGCTTGTGGGATGAGAGGAACTAGATTTGTTTCTCCAACTTTAGTTGTGTTAGAAGCTGTCCAGTCTAGCTCCAGATTTTTGTGTTTGGCTGCTTTTCATCACTATTACCAAAGTTCTCATTTTGATGCATATAAAAAGCCTGCCACTGTCACAGATATGCACAAGCACGTGTGTGTGTGTGTGTATGTGTAGATACTGTATATGTGTGTGTATACACACACATCACATTACTAATAATATTAAAACTAACCTCCTTATTATCGAGTAAGGAGAAAAAAGGAAGGGACAGCAGGACAGGCTTTTAGGGAAATCCCATTAGTTTCTTTCCTTTCTTGCATGTAGAATAAAGAAATAAACCATTATAGCCTGAAATATTTGTAAAAGAACAACTTTTCAAGACTAAAAGCTACCACACTTTTCAATACAGCCTACTTTTCTTAACAAAAAGAAAAAAACATCACTCATGTTAAAAACAGATATTGCTCAGAACAACCATGTCCTTCAGTATTTTCTGTAACTAAGTTCAGTAATGAATCCAAGTTGATTCTAAGTATTAGCCCTTTATCAATTTATACTGATTTATACATTAGGAGTCATGAAGCCTGTCCCTGCTGTTTTTGGATGGCTGCTACCTTCTGCTTTTAGCAAAACTCTGCAAGCTACAGTATCTGGAAGAAAAGATCTCAATTTTCTCACCTTGGAATAATTATGGATTTTGGCCTTTTAGAACAATTGCCTCTAACTCAGCAGAGGAATGATTTATGCTGACAAAGAACCAATTTCAAAAAGGTGGTGGGATGGGAATTAAACACTGTGCAGTGTTACAGATATGATAACAAACCAAATTCCACTCCAGTCTCTTCACATCTCACCTTGTCAGAGGACTAAAGTTTCTACTTCTCCTATACCTGAATGTTTGTTCATAAGCAAATTAAGAGAGACAAAGCTAGTATCTTGGAAAGACCCCGTTTCTGGTCTTCCAGTTCTACTTTTCCATTAGGCTTATTGAAGCTTTCTCTCCTTATAATCTCTAGGTATGCTTCCCAGAATTCTCAGAATAAGTACATAGAATATTATAATTTCAATACATTGGAGAATGCTGAACTGGAGAAGGTTGATTTATGGCTTGCTTCAAATGTTGAATGATAAAATTGGTCAGTTTCATATTTATTATTGAAATGCTGTATAATGATCTGATGTGTCTGTTTTATTGGTTTGTGACCACTGAAATAAAAGTATTACTTACTTTTTGATCATTGCTTTATTGCATAATTTTATTTACTATTTTTATTTTTGTATTGCATTGACTATTGATAGCAAGCCATTTTGAATATAAGAAAGGTGGCCAATGAATAGGTGTCATTGCCCTAATCATCATAACAGAAAGCACCAATGATATTGGGGAACAGGGAAGGATATTCACATTATTCTAAGGAAAGAGGTGTGGAATAATTCACTATCACTTGTTTTGGTTGCTGAGAGTCATCACTTTGCTATTTTGATCCAGTGGTCAAGGCATGACCATGTATATTAATGGGAACCATACAAGCAGCAGGAGACTGAGATCTGGTTCACACATTGTGGTTGATTTAACAATGGTTTGCTGAATACACTACAATTGTCAGATTTGTACAAGATATTAACATTTTGAATTCCTGGCAGCCTGTGCCCTCATCACCACATGCTTAGACTACTGTAATGTGCTCCACATGAGGCTGTCCTAAAAGATGACCTGGAATCTGCAATTAGTACAAAATCTGGTGGCTAGGATTGTAGCAGGTGAGAGCTGCTGTTGAAATATAACAGTGTAGCTGCCAACAGGTTTCTAAGTCCAGTTCAAAGCAGAAGTTTAAAGCTCTATAAGGTTTGGTCCAGGATACCTTAAGGACCTTCTGTGAGATTCCAGCCAGCCTCTGACTCAGAAAATGAAACTCTTTCTGAGTCAGAGGAGGAAATAGAAACTTACCAGGCTGAAACCAGGAAAGTAAAACCCAGAGATGAGTCAGCAGCAGGAGAAGAGTCACAGACGCTGATTGGCCAGTCTTCAGAGTAGGATTTGAATCCTCCAATCAGCATGCACCAACGACGGGCAGAAAAGCACGCGAAGGAGAAGGCAGCCCAATTGGCTGCAGAAGGGAATAGGTGCGCAAAGGATTGGCATAAAAGGCAGACACGCAAAGAGCAAGCTGCCAGAGACAACCAAGCCTTAAGCTCGCAGCTCCCACAGAAGAGTCCTTACCCACATCAGAAACAGCATCTGTTACTGAAGAGGAATCAGCGCCAGCATTTTCCATTGAAGAGGACTTGGATCTTGCTTCTGCTGCCACCGAGGATCTTCTCCTCGCTGTACCCAGCAATCTCAGTCTCGTGTCCAGCCTTGGTCCTCCACATTCATCTTGTGTGTGTTCCAGACATGCTTCCAGTCCCACTTCAAGGTTCCAGCCACGTCCAGAGTCTCCAGTCCAGTCTCATTGTGGTTCAAGTCCGCAGCCTTGCCTCGAATCTTCAGTCCAGCCTTGCAATGTTTCTAGCTCGCAGCCTAGTCCAAAGTCTCCAGTACAGCTTTGTTGTGCCTTGGATCTCCAGCCTTGCCTTGGATCTCCAGCCCAGTCTAGCCATGCCTTGGTTGCACTACATTGTTCAGGAGTTTTACACCTATCTCGTTGTGAACTAGGTTTGCAACCTCATCTAGATCCAGTGGTCCAGTCCTGTCATGTCTCAAGTCCCTTGCCTAGTCCAAAACTTCCAGTCCAGTCTTGTCTTGAGCCTAGCTTCCAGCCTCATCAGGAATCTTCAGCCAAGTCCAGCCTTTCTCTGAGACCTCAGCCTTGCTCCGAGTCTCTAGTCCAGAGTATCCAGCCCAGCCCAGTTCCTCCAGCCAAGTCCAGTCTTGCTTCAAGTTCTCAGCCTTGTTCCGAGTCTCCAGTTCCGAGTCTCCAGTCCAGCCTGAATCACTGAGTCCAGTCCAGTCCTGTTGTTAGAACCAGAACTTATCCAGAGAGCTCCATCCAGCCTCACCCAGTGTTCTGGTGCCAACTTAGTTTGAGTGGTGTTCCATTCCTTGGTCATCTGATCCCAGTTCCAGAAGCGCCACGTGCCTTAGCTTCTCCCAGCCTTCCAGCCTCCATCAGAAGTTCCTGCTCCGCCACTTTGCTACCATCTGCAACCTTGGTGGTTTCCTTGTTCCTGCCCAGTTGGTCTTAATCAAAACCAGTTACTTCTTGATTCCAAGGACTTATTTATTGTAAATAGTTATTTAATAAAGAGGATTTTTTTATATTAAATCTGCCTGGCTGCCTCATAGTCTGACCAGGACACCTTTTTCTCCAAATGGAATTTACCTGGCTAGTACATGCAAGTAGGAAGGGGATGTTTAGAGTACTATCCCTATCAGAAACCAAAGCCCATGGGCCAAAGGCCATCCTCTTGCTGTACAACCGCTTAGTCCCTGAGGTACAGCAGATACAGCCGTGAAAATGGTTTTGTTTCAGTGGGTGTTTGGTGATTGATTTTCAGTACTGCTGTTATGATTGGCTGGCATTTGGGTTGTAGTTTTTATTGGATTGAGATTTGATTTATATATATTTTGCTTTTAGTCTTATTGTAAATCACCTGGATTCTTGGGAGCTGGGCAGGATATACTTCATGCAAGTTAATTAATTAATTAAATTAAGCATGATGCACAAACTCTAATGCTTAAGCCATAATGTAATTTATGTAATTTATATTTCTTGGACCCTTGCGCTGATCACAACATACAGTAGCTATTTCTTTGGATATTATGGAAAAACCACTTTATTATTTATTTTATTATATTATGAGAAACTCTGGATATTCTGAAAAAACATGGGCTGAACACTTTTACAGCCTACTCAATAGGCCATCCACAGTTGATCCTGATGTCTTACAGCAGATTCCTCAGTTGACAGTCTTGGATGCCCTGGACCTGCCTCCCTCTACTGATGAGATCAAGAAAGTGATCTCCCAGATGTACTGAAATAAAGCCGCAGGGCAGGATGGCATTCCTGCTGAGATCTACAAAGCACTAGACCCAAACACCTTATATTCATTCAAAGACATCTTGGAAGACATTTGGTTCACAGAGGAGATGCCTGATGACTTCCGTGATGCCCTCATTGTGGCTCTGTATAAAAATAAGGGAAGCAAATCAGATTGGGGAAACTACAGGGGTATCTCACTGCTATCCATCACAGGCAAGCTTTTGCACGCGTTCTCCTGAACAGACTTGGCACTGGCTCAGAAAGGAACCTCCCAGAGGCACAGTGTGGCTTTCAGCCAGAACGGAGTACAGCAGACATGATATTTGCCACGAGACAAATCCAGGAAAAGTGCATCAAGCAGAATAAACCTCTTTACTCTGTCTTCATTGACCTGACAAATGCGTTTGACATTGTAAACAGGGAGGCTCTCAGGACCATCCTGAGACATTATGTATGCCCAAGGAAATTTGTGAAGTTGATTCAGCTGCTCCCTGGTGGAATGACAGGGCAGGTCCTTTACAAAGTTAATATGTCAGCTGCATTTGCCATTTCCAAGGGGGTGAAGCAGGGTTGTATGCTAGCCCCAGTCCTGTTCAATCTGTTTTTTGCTTGCATGTTGTCACGTGCTGTCCAGGGTCTGAAGGAGGGAATGAACATCAGGTACTGATTGGATGGTTCTCTTTTTGACCTTTGCTGCTTGAATGCTGGGATGAAGTGTCTCCATACAGTCATTCAAGAAACCCTCTTTGCTGATCACTGCATGCTCTTGGCACACAAAGACAGTGATCTACATTTAATGCTGAACAAATTCTCAGACACTGCTATGCTCTTCAGCCTGACTATCAGCCTGAACAAGACTGAAGTACTTTACCAGCCTGTGCCAAATACCAACTCCATAGAACCAAAAATCACTGCTGACGACACCCAGTTGACAAATGTAAACAGCTTCAAATATCTGGGAAGCATCATCTCGAGCAATGGGTCTTTGAACAAAAAAATGGACTCCAGGATCAGCAAGGCCTGCCAGGATGTGCTCAATCAACACAACATCCATATCTCTACAAAACTGAAAGTCTATAGAGCTGTGGTTATCTCTTCTCTCCTATATGAATGAGAGTCCTGACTCTATACCAATGACACATCAAACAATTGGAGAAATTACACATGGCATTCTTTGGCAAGACCGTGTCTCCAACCAGGAGGTCTTGGATCATGCAAAGTCCATCAGCATCAAGTCCCTGATTATCAGAGCCCAGATATGGTGGGGGGGACACATCATCAGAATGGATGACCACCATATACCTCGCCAGTTGCTCTATGATGTACTAGAGACTGGGAATAGACCTAGAGGTCATCCACGCAAACGGACAGAGTTGGCCAAAATCCAGACACAGAAACAATTTTCTAAGGCAGAAACCTTATTCCCATGTTGGTCTTACAGTACATCTGAGAAGGTATATCTAATGCTGTGCTGTTAAATGGTAATGTGCATCTGCAGTATCTTAAGTCTTAAAAAAAAATTCCACCAGAATGTCTCATTGACAAATACTAAGGAAACATCAGATTAAAACTTCGGAGAATAACATCTTACTATAGAGTTTCTTAAGTTATTACAACATTTGCTTACTATCCCAAACTTTTAAGAATAGAATGTAGGCATGTCAAGACTAATCTACACTACAAACTCCTTTGACAATTATTCCTCCTCTCCCACAAAACCTGGTAATTTCCAGGATTCTTGGAGTGGGGGGCGGGAGAGCAAAAATAGTTATCACAACTTGCTTCTTGTAGACTATTTAAGCAGCATAATATAGAATGGAAGCAGCCAAGAAGGAAATCTACTGATATCTTTATGGCTGCATGCACAATTATGAGATAAATGTAACATTAAATTTGCTTTTCTCTCCAATGTTCAATTATCATTATTATTACATTATTATTACTTTGCTACTGGTCTTTGCCTCTCTGACCCTCATTAGGATTGGAATTTAACCCACAACAATATTTCAGTAAACTTGCTTTGCTTTAGTCTTCCTAAAAGATAGGCAACCTTACCTCATCCTTCTCTTTTGAATTAAGACATGTCCATTGTTCTTCTTTCAAGAATGAACAGGAGTCTTCTTAAAGGTCTGCATTAGCAATTAAATACCTTATCTGGATAGACAACTGGAATTCTTAGCTTTTCCAATTTTGATTAAAATTGTTGCCATGGTGAGGAGCTCACTGCATTCTGAAAAAGGGTGATTTAACCTGATGGATAGGATGACAAGTAGATTTGGGTGCTATCACATTGACCTTTGAGGAGAAAATGCTACCATTTTGCCTGTGCTGAAATTTAATGTTATAATCCAGACACTGAATATATTTGGATGCAAAGATTTTGTTTGCCTGCTACACTTCACCACTGCTGTAAAACAAAAGATAATGTATGCTGTCAAGAGAATGAAATAATGCCAATAGGTAATAGAATTTGAAATGTTTACAAACCTATAAATGAAAACTGCTCCATTAATATGAATGAATATAATCAAATGCCTACATGATAATTGCTACATGCATAATATTGCACAACATATCTGTTTTTAGTACATTTTGCTGCAAATTTTATGGGCTACAAAAGCAGCCATCATTCATAGGTATTAATTTCTGCAATGTAAAATGAACATCCTTTCATATCCTTTCATTAAGAGTTCAACATCCCATTTTATCAACACTTACTGATGGGGATGAATCTCATTTTTAATCAGTTGACAATGAATAAAGAACAAGAAACAATGTAATTGGATGGCAAAATGCTATGCCAAGTATCAAACTTGTTGATAAAAAGAAAAAGCTCATTTTTCTAGTACAAATATTAGACAATATTTATATTAGATGGATCTGGAGTTTTTCTCTTTAAGATAACACTTTGGAACACCCTTCCACTGACATTCAGCAGGTCCCTACTATCATGGCCATCTGAAAAGTGGTAAAGATCTGACTTTTCCCACAAGTTTTTTTTGGGGGAATGGGGCTATGAGGCTGAAGCTCATGGAAGCTCTGCAGCTGTGATAAGTATTTGTATGTGTGCTGTGTTTGGGATGCTGGGTATGTTCTGTTTTTAATGCTTTTTATTGCTTGTATTGTTTTTTATCTTTTTATGACTCTTCTGAGAAACCCACGCTTATGTTACATGAGATGGGTGGCTATATAAATATTTTAAATAAATGAATAAGTGTATTTTTTTATTAAGCTAAATTAATCAACAGAAAAAGTAAATATCTACACAGTGTTAGAGGAGCAACCTAGTTTCAACACTGATCAGCATAGCAATACAGAAGGGGGAAAAGGAGACAGGGAGGAAGCCTAGGAATGATATTTAAAATATAACTCCAAAAACATTAACCATATTACTTGAGAATCTTCTTTATTGATCCTTTGTCAAAAACCATTGATAAACAATGTTGACAAATGGCACACATTAACAAAAATTGTTGAAAAACAGGTTTAGATTTCTTTCTTCTAGTGGTATATACAAATAGCCAAACTCCATGCCCCCACTATCCATAATCCTTGCATTTCTTGATAGATTCCAAATACTGGTGACAGAGTCAAGAAGTACATATGCATTTTTAACATATAATGATTGATCTCGTGTTATATTAAAACTTCTGTTGTTGTCAGCCCAGAATGCCATAATAATAGAACAAGATCAAACCATATGGATTAATATCTCAATTTCTGAGTTGCATTTCAGCTGGGTGACTGTAACCAAACCTTATTGAACACTTTCTGAATATTCATTATACATAAAGCTTTGTTATTTTTGTGCTGCTGTTGCAATATTGACCTCATTTTCAAGATCATAAGAAACCGAATTGCATATTGTTTATCGCAACCTTCTGTTAGTTTACCAGGTCAGGACATTCAACCTTGTTTTTCCAAAGATTCAAATAACAAATATGAAGGAGGGTTACTGTCAAAGGAATCACAGATCATCCCTCCAGAACATCTAATCACTGTGGTAGAAATAGCATCAAGATCAAATAAATAAAATAACACATGTTTAAGCTGAGTACGATGTCAAGAAATCTTTTTATTTTTAGTTCTGCAATTTGTAAAAACAGTTTCTTCAGAATAAAATTGATCCAAAGCGATAATGTTGGGAGAAGCCCAGTTTACTCTTGGGGATAGGGGTAGGGCAGGTTTGGATGCTATCTTTAAATTTCTATTATATCATAATATATACTTTCTTGTGATAAACAGGTTGAAATTATATATACAAGTCTTTTTTAGTTTGCTGGGGGTTTGTTCTTCATGTTCCTTCATTCAATTCATTCTACTTTTTTTTCTTTGTTGTCGCATTTGCTTCAGTAGAAAAGTTTAAACGGGGGGAGATTAGTTGTTTCTTCATTAGTTGCCAGGATGATTGTTGTTTATTCGTTTAGTCGCTTCCGACTCTTTGTGACTTCATGGACCAGTCCACGCCAAAGCTTCCTGTCGGTCATCAACACCCCCAGCTCCCCCAGGGATGAGTCCGTCACCTCTAGAATATCATCCATCCACCTTGCCCTTGGTTGGCCCCTCTTCCTTTTGCCTTCCACTCTCCCTAGCATCAGCATCTTCTCCAGGGTGTCCTGTCTTCTCATTATGTGGCCAAAGTATTTCAGTTTTGCCTTTAATATCATTCCCTCAAGTGAGCAGTCTGGCTGTATTTCCTGGAGGATGGACTGGTTTGATCTTCTTGCAGTCCAAGGCACTCTCAGAATTTTCCTCCAGCACCACAGTTCCAAAGCATCGATCTTCCTTCTCTCAGCCTTCCTTATGGTCCAGCTCTCGCAGCCATATGTTACTATGGGGAACACCACTGCTTTAACTATGCGGACCTTTGTTGTCCGTGTGATGTCTCTGCTCTTAACTATTTTATCGAGATTTGTCATTGCTCTTCTCCCAAGGATTAAGCGTCTTCTGATTTCCTGACTGCAGTCAGCATCTGCAGTAATCTTCGCACCTAGAAATACAAAGTCTTTCACTGCTTCTACATTTTCTCCCTCTATTTGCCAGTTATCAATCAAGCTGGTTGCCATAATCTTGGTTTTCTTGAGGTTTAGCTGCAAGCCAGCTTTTGCACTTTCTTCTTTCACCTTCATCATAAGGCTCCTCAGTTCGTCTTCACTTTCAGCCATCAAAGTGGTATCATCTGCATATCTGAGATTGTTAATGTTTCTTCCAGCGATTTTAACTCCAGCCTTGGATTCCTCAAGCACAGCATGTTGCATGATGTGTTCTGCATACAAGTTGAATAGGTAGGGTGAGAGGATACAGCCCTGCCGTACTCCTTTCCCAATCTTAAACCAGTCTGTTGTTCCATGGTCTGTTCTTACTGTTGCTACTTGGTCGTTATACAGATTCTTCAGGAGGCAGACAAGATGACTTGGTATCCCCATACCACTAAGAACTTGCCACAATTTGTTATGGTCCACACAGTCAAAGGCTTTAGAATAGTCAATAAAACAGAAATAGATCTTTTTCTGAAACTCCCTGGCTTTTTCCATTATCCAGCGGATATTGGCAATTTGGTCCCTAGTTCCTCTGCCTTTTCTAAACCCAGCTTGTACATCTGAGAATTCTCGCTCCATGAATTGCTAAGTCTACCTTGCAGGATCTTGAGCATTACCTTACTGGCATGTGAAATGAGTGCCACTGTTCGATAGTTTGAACATTCTTTAGTGTTTCGCTTTTTTTGGTATGGAGATATAAGTTGATTTTTTCCAGTCTGATGGCCATTGTTGTGTTTTCCAAATTTGTTGGCATATAGCGTGCATTACCTTGACAGCATCATCTTGCAAGATTTTGAACAGTTCAGCTGGGATGCCGTCGTCTCCTGCTGCCTTGTTATTAGCAATGCTTCTTAAGGCTCATTCAACCTTACTCTTCAGGATGTGTAGCTCTAGCTCACTGACCCCAGCGTCAAAGCTATCCCCGATATTGTTATCCTTCCTGTACAGGTCTTCTGTATATTCTTGCCACCTTTTCTTGATCTCTTCTTCTTCTGTTAGGTCCTTGCCATCTTTGATTTTGATCATACCCATTTTTGCCTGGAATTTACCTCCAATGTTTCTAATTTTCTGGAAGAGGTCTCTTGTCCTTCCTATTCTATTGTCTTCTTCCACTTCCACGCATTGTTCGTTTAAAAATAATTTCTTATCTCTTCTGGCTAACCTCTGGAATTTTGCATTTAATTGGGCATATCTCCCCCTATCACTGTTGCCTTTTGCTTTCCTTCTTTCTTGGGCTACTTCTAGTGTCTCAGCAGACAGCCATTTTGCCTTCTTGGTTTTCTCTTTCTTTGGGATGTATTTTGTTGCCGCCTCCTGAACAATGTTGCGAACTTCTGTCCATAGTTCTTCCGGGACCCTATCTACTAACAGTCCCTTAAATCGATTCTTCACCTCCACTGCATATTCGTTAGGAATATTAGTGAGCTCATATCTAGCTGATCTGTGGGTCTTCCCTAATCTCTTTAGTCTGATCCTAAATTGTGCAAGAAGAAGTTCGTGATCTGAACTACAGTCAGCTCCAGGTCTTGTTTTTACCAACTGTATAGATGTCCTCCACCTTTGGCTGCAAAGGATGTAGTCAATCTGATTTCGGTGTTGTCCATCTGGTGAAGTCCATGTATAAAGCCATCTCTTAGGTTGTTGGAAGAGAGTGTTTGTTATGCAGAGTGAGTTGACTTGGCAAAATTCTATCAGCCTATGTCCTGCTTCGTTTTGTTCTCCCAGGCCATGCTTATCTGTAATTCCAGGTGTCATTTGACTGCCCACCTTAGCATTCCAGTCTCCCATGATGAAAATAACATCTCTTTTAGAAGTGTTGTCCAATAGGTGCTGCAGATCCTCATAGATCTGCTCTACTTCAGCTTCTTCAGCATCTGTGGTTGGGGCGTATATTTGGATCACTGTGATGTTAGATGGCTTACCCTGAATTCGAATTGAGATCATTCTATCGTTTTTTGGATTGTATCCAAGCACTGCTTTAGCCACTTTACTATTAATTATGAAGGCTACTCCATTTCTTCTGTGGTCCTCTTGTCCACAGTAGTAGATCTGGTGGTCATTTGATGTGAAGTGGCCCATTCCAGTCCATTTCAGTTCACTGACGCCCAGAATGTCTATCTTTAATCTTGACATCTCATCAATAACCACATCCAATTTGCCCTGGCTCATAGATCTTACATTCCAGGTTCCATTGGTGTGTTGATCCTTAGAACATTGGATTTGCTGTTCACCACCAGCACCGTCGGCCGCTAGCCATCCTTTTGGCTTTGAGCTAGCTGCGTCATCACATCTGGGGCTAGTTGAACTCATCCTCTGTTCCTCCCCAGTAGCAT
Organism: Candoia aspera; assembly: GCF_035149785.1. Taxonomy (NCBI): domain Eukaryota; kingdom Metazoa; phylum Chordata; class Lepidosauria; order Squamata; family Candoiidae; genus Candoia; species Candoia aspera. The sequence continues at coordinate 155,004,241 of NC_086155.1, forward strand.
TTTGACCATCTTCTGACCTGGGGGTCTCATCTTCCAACGGTATACCGACATATCTCTGGTTGTACTGATCCATTGAGTTTTCACGGCAAGAATACTGGGGTGGGTTGCCATTACCTTCCCCAGGGATTGCATTTAGTCTGACCTCTCTGTCATGACCTTCCCATCTTGGGTGGCCCTTCACGGTTTAGCTCATGGCATCATTGAGGTGCTCAAGCTCCAGCACCACGACAAGGTAACAATCCTTTGCTGACGGCCAGGATGATACCGAGAGAAAATATCCTTTGTTCTCATCATATGGCAAATCTGAAGAGCCTTCAGATTTGCCTCGTGTGGTGCAGGGTGGTAGGCAGCAGTATTGCAACCGAAGAAATCACTCAGTGCTTGCACAGGGGACCTTTCTCTTTTCAGATCATGGCAAATCTGGGTGGGTATGTGTAGAAAAAATTGCTTGTAGGAGCCTCATCAACATTAAGTAGATCTGCTATGATGACAACATGAGTTATTAGGGAAAAACATACTGTATATTCATAGAAGTATAAAGGGGGAACCATGCTTATTACACATTTTTTTCTAGATATCATGTCATGTCAGCAAATTTATGGTATTTACTATTTACTTAAAATACTTCTAAACCACCTGCTATGCTATGCATCTTTAGGGAATGTGTAACAGAATATGTGCATGTGTGTGTGTATGTGTGTGTAGTTGTGTGTTTGTATACACACATACACACAATTAATGACCATAATAAAAAATGATGCTGTTATGAAATATCACATGCCAAGTTCTTCTTATCTAAAATGATGTACAATATAAGAGGCATATTCACACAAGTCACTGTAAGGAACAGATGGTATATAATTGCATTGCTGGTTAGTTCAGTTTTTGAGATAACTAACTCTCATAAACTGTTTACAGGAAATAATAAACTATTATTAGCCTGGTTATTAAAATTTTATTTGGATTTTTTTGCTTAAAGTGTTTCATTTTCAGATGGCTAGCAAAATAAATACATAACTCTTAATTGTGGAACTGCAATAAGATCATATTTGTTTTGAAGGCATTGCTCTGACAGCCAGTCTGCTATAAAGCTACATTCAAGGTACTTGTCATGCTAAAGAAAGACTGATCTTGCTAATCACCTGGGTATATGGCAGAGGTCCTGTCTGGCAATTAAGATCTAGTGGGATGTCCTCTTGAGAGGGCCACATTTGCTAGTGATTCATTGTATAGTGATCCCAGACAGGGCATTCACAACGCACATAGCTCTGTTATGGAATTCCCTCCTTGATCAGGTATGACTGATCAAATGACCTCACTGGAATTGGTAAGATTCCTTTTTTTTTTTGCCTGTTCTTCACCTTTTTGGTCCATTTTAAGAAGAGAAGAGGCAGGAGATGGAAGCCAGAGTTCCCATTCCCACACTCTAAATCACTTACCCAATCAACTGGAAATTTCAGTACTGAAGTTCAACGATTGGAATTCTGTGAAGGGATCACAGGAATAAGGAGACAATAGAGAGAGAGCTATGAACCACATGTAGTCCATGGCCCATGGATTCCATGAATTGCCAGCTTTGGGTTTAAATGATGCAACTTCTACCTGAGTTAGTCTGCTTTCATGGGTTTAGGGTTTTAAATGTGTTTTTAGAGATTTATTGAATTATTCAAATTTTCAGCAGTAGTTGCTTTAAAATTAAATGATGTTAACTGTTTTATTAATTGAATTGCATCTCCAGTTGTGGCTTTAAAAAAAAAAGCCCAAGAAATTGCATGATATAACATTTATAAACAAACAAACAATTAAATGAAGCATTGTAGCACTCAGTTGTGAGCTATTAAGTCTGTTGTGCTTTTTATTTAAACACCAATTAAAGCTGTTACTATTCCAGCAAGTTTTTAATGGAGACTGGTTTTTACTTTTTTACTGTGGATTTGTATGTTAAAACTGTTTAGGGTTCTGAGAACAATGCTGCCCTTGCTCATAAAATTCTTGCCATTCTTATTTTTTTTTCTGCCCTATTTTTACTTTGGGTCTGTTTTCTTTGGTTTCAAGTATCCCGTAATAATTTCCATTTCCATTATAATTGAAACTTCTTTCATTGTTAGCATCTTACTTTAATTTATTCAGTTGAGACTGGATGACCATCTTCATTCTACTATGTTGTCACGTAGGATGAATGGCAATAATATTACAGATTACTTGATCATCATGAATAAAATTATGGGAAGAACCTTTTCAGATACCCTAAAAGTAATATCACAACATGGTGAGAGCATGCCAAATGGACAAACTTTTCTGAGTCCATTTTCAGGATGATTTACAATTAGAGAAACAAGCTTGATAGCACAGCGAACTTGAGGCATTAATAGTAAGCAACTATCAATCTCATGCCTTAATTTTTATAACTTTGACTGAGATGCTTTTATAATGGAAAATGCCTGGATTGATTGTTCAACAAATTAGAAATGTGTATATTTCAGTTCCATATATTTCTAAAAGTAATCTGCCAAGAGAGAGAGAGAGAGATGTTATTTTCAGTTTAAAATGTTAAGAGAGACAAACAGGTTTTTTGAATTTTAATCAATTTGGATAAATTGCATATCATATTACAAAACTGAACTTACATCTATTTTGGGAAGTGCCAGATTGTCCACATATGCTGCACTTCCAAAAGTTCTATGTAACATAGTTAATGAACATTTATTTGTTGTTCTCATTGTAACTTTGGGAGAACAAGGCAGCAATTTAGGTAAAGCTAGCTTGAAAATCATGCACTTTTAAAAAAATTATTGATGGAACACTTAATTTTAATTTTGTATACAACCTTACAAGGTATTTGATGGAGAGAGGCTTTAAGTTAGAGAATATGCTGATGTGCAAAGATTCCAGTATCCATGCCTAGAATTTCCAGGTATGGCTAAAACAAATCCTCCCTTGAAAAATTAATTTGGTATTATGAACACTACAATGTCAAACCACTTCTGAAAAACCTTGCCAAGAAAACTGCAGGGATTTGTCCAGGAAGTCTCCAACAATCAGTCATGATTGAACATATTAAAAAAAAAAAAAAACAGCATAAACAATACTGAGATCAAGTGGTCTCAGTATTAAGTGTCTGATTAAGTACAAGCAATTCCTGGGTCTGTTTCAATCTTTTCTTAAAATATTACTCAAGTTTTTAGCAGTTATGAAAGAAACTCTTGTCTGTCTGATTCAATAAGAATGGGGTTATTGGGTATTTTTTGTTTTTGTGCTTTTGAGTCAGTTTTTGGCTCCTGGTGACTGGCTGAACAAGTCCCTGCAGTTTTCTTGGCAAGGTTTTTTGGAAGTGGTTTCATGTTGCCTCCTTCCTAGGGCTGAGAGAGAGTGACTGGCCCAAGGTCAACCAGCCGGCTTTCATGCCTAAGGCGGGACTAGAACTCTCAGTCTCCTGGTTTCTAGCCTGATGCATTAACCACTACACCAAACTGGCTCTCTAAGACTTAGTTTCTATATTATATATTAGATCCCAAAGATGCCCAACATGCCACTAAAGATGCCCAACATCACTTGAGTGTGATTCCCAACATGCCACTAAAATCCAAGTAAGGTCCTCAATCCAAGCAAGGGTTTGTACCTCTGGCTTAAGACAATGCTGGTTAGCCAGTTAAGTACAATCTTAACATTTAAGAACTGCTATAGGATTTCGTGTAAACAAAGCCACAGAGCAAGGCACTGATTGGTTGAACCTTGTGTCAGTTATGAAGCAGAATCCCCACCTCTTCACTGTCCCAATCTAAAAATACAAGAGTCTGAAGATAAATAAAGTAGGATTACCTAAAATGAGTCCAAATAAACAATATCGATTATGCCTTCAATTCTTCATATTTGGATTCTGCTACCATGCACAGGGGATGAAAGTAAGCAAGACTGCATATTCATAAACTAACACAGCCAAAGCGGGGGTAGTTTTAAGCATGCTCATATTTTATCCAAACAAAATTAACTTTCATGTATACTTTCAGCAGTGATTATATACTTTTTAACTGAAGATGCATTAAAGGTTGCCAGCTCAGATGTGACCCAAATGTAAAAATGTATCCTTAAAAAAAATGAAATTTATGCAGTACATTATTATACATGCAAAAAAAAAAAAAAAAACCCAAATAGCCAACTGAAAATGTCTGCATTCCACCAAGCTACATCAGATGTATAATTATATAAACAATTCCATGTGTTCCTACAGTTTGTATCAACATATTTCTAACCAAAAAAGGCAATACAAAAGAAATAGAAACATTAAACAGAGCCATAGAAATTTAACAAGCTTCCATGCTATTTTTGTGTCTGCATCTCAAATATATCAGCCCTAGTATCATGCTGTACTTGACCTCAATGCACTCAACTATTGAAAGACACATTAGCACTTTGACTTCACTTTTTATAGACTCAATATGTACCATCTTATAGGGCTGTGAAACACTTTGGTTTCTAAAGGAAAAAAGTGTTACTCAGCATGCCATGGCTTCCTAAAGCAGTTACATCTTTTCCCAAGATTGCATAGCTGCCTTCTGCAAGCTGCAGCATGATCCCTGGAAACAATAGATCAGGCTGGACAGATTAATGACTGGTGCTCTTGTGCATCTCCACACATTCCAAAGCCCCTTTGGTGACCAAATGTAGCTCTGGTGTTAGGAAGTCACAAGGGAGCAATGAACAGAAGAAAAACAGTAACTCAGTCCAGAGAAGTGGAAAGCATGAGAAAGAAACTCAGAATAACCCTACCTTGATTTAGTTTGGTATAAGATGGGGCAGAGAGAACCTCTGACACACTTTCAAGAGTCTGCTATCCTACCTTACAACAAGAATGAACATTCCTGGGATCGCTGCTGCTTCTGTTTCTTCACCGTGCCTACCTCAAAGGGCTAACAACTTTTCCCCTTCAAATCCACCCCTCGACAGAACCATATAATTGGAATTTTTAAGGAACTGGAGGGATGTCTGTCAAATTCAGAAGAACATGACTTCTGTTGTTTCCTGAGTCTGTGGCATACTGTGCCAGTTCAAGGGTATATAGTGCCCCTAAGCCATACTGACTGATGGTTCCACCTCCTGCCATTGTGAAGTTTTTTTAAGAATGATTTGGAAGGAGGAGAGGCGTTGGCATCCCCTAAGCTTTGGCACCTTAGGCTAGTGCCTATTCAACATTAGTTTAAAGCCAATCCTGGTGGCACAGTAAGGTGCTCACTTCAAATGTAGGTACGGTCAGGACTCAAAGTTGGCCCACTTTTGGAGGGTGTCTTGGTTCGAAGCACTCATTTATTTATTTATTTATCAAATTTGTCACTGCCCATCTCCTCCCACTGGAGGGACTCTGGGCGGTTACCATTTACCCCTTTGAAATAATGCAAATTTGGACTTGTACTTTAAAATGTCAACTCATCAGTTCTCATGAAGACTGAAGGCTTGGGATGAGAAATCACAATCCTCCTTTTCTATGTGCCTTTCTGAAATTAATCATTTGACACTATTTAAATATTTTAGAGCTGGTTTTTGCACATGTAGGTTCACCTCCATGTATTTGTTCATGCAATAATATCAGCATGGAGAAAAGCAATCACTTTTGTTTTACAGTTAAGATTTCCCTTCCGCAAGAAAATAGCATTTTCTCTATAACAAATATTAATTTATACTGCAACAGAAATAAGGGGAAAATCCCTGCCTTCCTGCTAATAAATGGATATACATTTTTAAATAAGTTTTAAGACTATTATATGTGACAATTCTGATGGGTAATGGACTATTCTTTTTAACAAGAAAAAAAATTATGCCTGGCAATAAATCCTTGTGATTTTTCAAACTTATAAATATCTAAAGCAGTCAGCTTTTATATATAAATCCAAGGAGATGTTATAGTATAAACAACATTGAATAAAACACATTTTAGAAATACCTGTACTAGGATTTGTGTCCAACAATGTTCACAGAAGTTTTATTAATTTATTTATTTATTTATTCATTCATTCATTCATTCATTCATTCATTTGATTTCTCAAATTTCATCACCACCCATCTCCCCCAGAAGAGTGACTCTGGGCGGCTTACAATAAAGTTAAAATACCATAAAACAGCATATAATATATAAGATATACAGTAAATATAAAATATACACTATAAATATAAATATAAAATGGGATCAAGATGGCAGTTCAAGGTTCTAATTCAATTTGTGCATGTATATTTATTTATTGTAAATTTATATGGCTGCCCATTTCACACAAAGTATTACGTAATTTTACAGTGATAATTATGCAAGCTTGGATGAGATCACAAGTTGGTGCTATAAGTGAGATGTCTGTCTACTAACCATCATCTCACCTCACCTAATAACCTGTCAATCCAAACTATAATATGCTACAAGCCAGGAATCTTCCAGAAAACTGAGAGAAAAAACAAATGGCTGCATTAACTCAAGAATGTGAGTCAGGCAGTTCACGCAATGTTGTCATCATTCCTTACCTTCAACATCAAGGAGAGGAATAATTAATGTTCAGTATCTTTAGATAACTGACAACAAAGGTCTGCATAGTTAAAGCAATGGTGTTCCCCGTAGTAACATATGGCTGCGAGAGCTGGACTATAAGGAAGGCTGAGCAAAGGAAGATAGATGCTTTGGAACTGTGGTGTTGGAGGAAAATTCTGAGAGTGCCTTGGACTGCAAGAAGATCAAACCAGTCCATCCTCCAGGAAATAAAGCCATACTGCTCACTTGAGGGAATGATATTAAAGGCAAAACTGAAATACTTTGGCCACATAATGAGAAGATAGGACAGCCTGGAGAAGGTGCTGATGCTAGGGAGAGTGGAAGGCAAAAGGAAGAGGGGCCGACCAAGGGCAAGGTGGATGGATGATATTCTAGAGGTGACAGACTCGTCCCTGGGGGAGCTGGGGGTGTTGACGACCGACAGGAAGCTCTGGCGTGGGCTCGTCCATGAAGTCACGAAGAGTCAGAAGCGACTAAACGAATAAACAACAACATCTTTAGATAATAATAAAAGTCAATTTTTGTCATGGTGCACACTTTAGTTAAGAGGAATAAAAACACATTTTACAGAGAAATTACAAGGAAAAAATAATAACATATACTTCCAAATATGGACATCTTGGGAGAGTTTTTCTGGTTCAATGAAGAGGTCCCTTTAAAGAGGCCAAAATGAAATAAGGACCTCCATGTGGCATTGTGAATGATTTAGCATTCTGGGGTATCTCAGAAAAACTGTATTTGAAAAATGTATTTTTCTGTAAAATGCCAAGCCAGGAATAGGGGTTTGCTGGCTGATTGACGGGTCTCGGTTCAAAGCCAAGGGCCTGATCATTAAGGGCACTCTTAACATGCAGTTCTTTGTGGCACAGATACTGAATCATATATTCTCCACGGCCAGCAAATGTCATCTCATATGGTGAAAACAAAACAAACCCTACAGGTTGCTTTCTTTTTAGTAGCATCCTATATTTTGGCAGGTACTTTTTGCTAAGTAACACCTTTATAATGTCCAAAATTTTCATAGATACTGTACAACAGAAGGGATTCTTTTTTTAAAATGGCTTATTCTCCCCCAAGTCTACAGACTCCCTCCTTTTACACAGCCCTTTTCTCCTCAGTCTAAAATTGGGCAGGCAACATGCCCACAAAAAGGGGCAGCTCTGCCCCAAAATGTCATCTCATTGCTTTTTTTTAAAAAATCTGAATTTAGCAACCAATATAAAAAATCTGTGAACTGGTTTCTCTGAAGCTTCATTCTATCCAAAGGAGCTACCCATCCCTACTCCTTCCTTCCTTCCTTCCTTCCTTCCTTCCTTCCTTCCTTCCTTCCTTCCTTCCTTCCTTGATTTATACAGCTGCCCATCTCACATATGTGACTCTAGGCAGATTACTATAAAATAAAAAAATTTTAAAAAAAAAACACACACGCATAGCAGCCAGCCATCATCCAACCAATTATCCACATACCCAGGAGATGGGGTCAGTCACCTGCCCAGGGGCCCAAGCTCAGGCACAAAACCAATTTTTCAAGGCCTTACAGAAGGCCACCAAGGACAGGTCCAATCTAATCTCAGGGGGGATGATGTTCCAAAGGGTGGGTGCCACAGTAGAAAAGGTTCTCCTTCTGGGCATTCTACTGTGCTAAAAAAAAAAAAAAGTTTCATATATTAAGATTCTTTCCATACTAGTCAATGAGAAATATTAAGTTTTAGTTTTCCAAATCTTGCTTTGAATTCAAGCAATGAGTTAATCAGACAGCTTTTATTTCAAAATAAGTTTGCTTCTAAAAGGTAATTTTATGCACATCTACTCCAAAATTTCACTGAGTTCACAGAATACTGCTCCCATTTGTATATGATTGATGACTTATCCATTTATAGAACCGAATTTCAGATTTTCAGCTCAACTCAAAGGAACTTAAAGGAATTTTAACTTTGAAAAGCTTGAACCCAGAAATGGCTCTGTTGTGCTCAATAGCTGATTAACCTATTGCTATCAGAAAATGGTACTTTGGTTTTGCTTTTCCTTTGAAATAACCCCTCCCCTAAATGTTCCTTAGTACATTTTCAAAGAATGACAAGAATAGAGTCTGAAATGATAGGTTTAAAACACTGCTCTGTTGATTCTGAAATGATGTACCTTACCTAATAGATAACTTAAAACCTCATCAATTAAATATAATAGTCACAAAACATATATAACTTCTGTTTAACTGTCATCACTTCCATGTCAACAGTATCAAACAATCCTCTTTAAAGATACAAACATCAAACTATTCACCAGGTCTTTTATTTTGAAGTGGGTTTTCTTTTCTCATCTTGAAATGCTACAACAATAATAATGTGATTATTGATAGGGGAAATATTCCTCGCAATTATATTTGAAGGTTTGACCTGGCAAACATTACAAGTTATTTGTCATGAAGTAAGTAAAATAATCACTGAAATCACATAGGAAATAGAATAGGTTATTATGTAGATGGAAAACTGTGTCTGTGTTGAATCCTCCTTTCTTGTATTCATAATTCCTGAAATGGCTATTGTTTAATATAGCACACTTGGGCTTTGTTAAAGATATGGCAGTTGAAATTCTAAAATAGCTGCTGCTATTATGAATATTATAAACATGTAGGCCACCAATCCATTAGTGCCATCTTACTATTATTGCCTGAAGTGCAGATGACATTTTTAGATCTATGAAAGAGGTGGGCTGTTGAGAAACTGGTGTCTGGCAGCTTTTAGAAAACCCTGAAAAATCCTGAAAAGTAAGAAAACACTTGTAGAGAAGCATATTTGGGAAACAAAAGAAGACTGTGTTCTACCATCTTCTTCAGAAATAAGAGTTTCTAATGGGAATTATTGCACTCTCTGTTCATTTAGAAATTGCCAAATGTCCTTTGAAACAAAATGAGTAAGAGATGCAGGGGGTCAAAAAAGTCAAGATGAAGGCCAGATCCATGTGATCAAACCCACATTAAATGGGCTGAGACTTCAATTGCATGGCTGTAGCTGCCATCTTGACTTTTCTGATCTTCCTACAGACACCTCTAGAAAAAGGCTTGTCATCAGCCTGCTGTCCACCACAAACAGATAGGCAAGAAATGCCACCAATTATATCATAAGGTGCATAATTTCTCTCTATATTTCTGCTGAGGTTTTTCCCTAGCATGTCTGTCACATTCAATTAAAGAAAAATACAATGGCAACATAACATGTGGAAAAATTGCCACCTCATAAGCATTAAGCTCTGAATTACTTTGCTTTGGACATTTGATTCCAGGGAAGGCATTGTTGATATGTTATTTACTTGAACTTTTTTATCATGATGAATGAGCTGTCAACAGAACAGATCCATATTTGGGGTTGTATCTGTGGGAGTCATGGCAACCCTACAGTATGTAATCAATAGGGTTTTCATAGGGTCGCCATACGGTTGCCATGAGTCTTAAATGACTCAATGGCAACTAACAATAACAACAATAGTGTGAGAGTACTATTGTTTCCAGACATTGCATCACTGTCTCTGCTATGAATACCAACAGTCAACTGTCAAATGGCAGTCAGAAGATTGACCTGTTTCATCCCAGACTTCCAGCTATGTAAATGCTGACTTGGCATAAATGGTGACCAATTCACCATTGATGCCAAAGCATAATTGTGCTGCAGAATTCAAGCAGAATTGTGCTGCAATATGCAGTTACTAATTGCAATATTGGAAATATTTGAGCAAAACAAAACAATAGATGACTTTGTAAAAACTTCTTTCAAATAATTTCTCTAGTCTGTCTTACCTCTCAGGCCAATCTGTGAGATATGACTTTGAGGTCCATCAAAGAATTATGCGGCGAGACGCTAACATTTTTTTTTTCATTGTTCTGTGCCATCACATTTTTGTCAATAATGCACCTCATTTTTAAAAAAGCATTAAGGGAAGGGTATTTGGATGAAAAACATATTGTGCATTATTCCCAACTCACTGTCTCAAGAGAAAGGGAATTGTCCCTTTCTGAATTCTGGTCTTGTCACTGCTGAATAGCACATCCTGCCTTACAACTGCCCTGTCAGCTTTCACCTGAGGTCTACCTCTACTGATTTCTCTGTGTCATTCTGGTGTGTGGCTTGAGCAGCCATCAATATCTTTGATAGTTCTAAGCATCTTGATTCATCTTTTGCTTGCCTTACATTAGTCCCAGGTGTTGGCAGTTATCCTGGATCAACAACAAATGTCCCAGATGGTTCACTAGCTCTGCTTTCCAAAAGTGTGTACCGTGCATAGGAATTCGGCTGACTAGTATTGAATCAAGCTCTCTCTTCCCACTATCAGTATTCTATCCATCTCTCTTCCTGCTAGGCTGACACCACCTGTTAATCCATCTGTGCTGTTTCTCTGTCAGAGATTGCATCTTTCACTGAACTTCTTTTTACATCTACTAGTACTTTCACTGATAATGAAGCTGGCTACTGCCATCACTAAAGAATGCCACCCAGAAAGTTGAAATGCATGCAATTTGCCAAACTTGAGACTCCAAATCTTGATACAATATATGCAAATGCTTTCTGACCCACTTCCTCCTAATCATAAAAGGCTTGAGCTCCTTAGTAGATTAATAAATAGCGCAGTCATAAGCTGTATGCAAGTGCCATGTTTTACAAGGAACACTTATTAAAATCCTGATTTTCAGTTCTGCAATTGTGCTCTCAGCAGTATTTCTCCTGAGACAATAAAATCATGTCTATGAATCCTTATAAAGGGCCTCACCCATAAGGTAGATCACATTCAAAGAACATATTCTATAGCACCAAAGAATTATTTATCATGTCTGTGTATGTGGAAAACATATTAATACTGTAGCATTTTAATTATAAGATATTTGGGGATCCACTGATTGCCAATTTTATTCTCATGCCAAGTGGGTCATATGGAAAAAAAAAATCTTATCTGCTATATTCCCACATTTTCCCTGTGTGCAGTGCCAGCTATTCAAGGAATGAACTCCAGTATTACTTCTGAGAAATTGTGTGTCCAAGTTCCTAGCAAAGAAATGAATCATTGCTAGGAAACTCAGTTTTAGTATCTATGGAGATGGAAACTAGGTTAAATGTGATATTCTCCAGAGTGTTCCTGGTATCACCTGTGGTGTCTTCCATGATGAAAACACTGGTGACCCTGCAACTTGTGTGGGGCACATTTAAGTCAGATTCCTGGATTTGTCACATTCCAACTTGTCAAAACAGCATCCTGATTTTATCTTCCTTTGCTGCTCAGTGAAAACTGGCCACTAATTGTAATTTGATGTAAAACAGTTTCTGCATGCATCTATTTGAATCTGGATGTACTTATTATCAAAGTTGATATTATTGCTGTGTTCCCATTCTCCCTTTTTTAGAAAATACTGGATAACTTACAGGCAAGAGAAACTGATTTCTAACTGGCCAGCAGAAGGACCACTGCATTTTGATAAGTACAAAGAGATCCCACAATCTCACTAATTGTGGGAACATGCCATACAGACTGTCCATTTAAAGAAGTATTTATGACAATGGTATGATTCATATAGTTATTTATTGTTGGTTCATAAGATAGTCTTCTGGCTCTCTGCACATTGTTTGCTATTGTAATTGTTTTTTATTGTTTTGGATGGCTGTTGTTTCTATTTTATTAGCCACTGGGGTCACTACAACAAGATGGATGGCTATATAAATTGTTTGAATAAATAATAAATGGACTTTTGAAAGAAGTACTGGCTGTTCATAAGTTTAACTGTTTTAGATCATTGAAATCATAACAGTAAATTGCTGCTTGACTGTAGCATATGAAGCACGGATAGCCACATTTCAGGTATTAGATAATGTGATATTTATTTAATTAAAGAAAACAATATAACCTCCAACTTCTTTTGTAGAGCTATTCTATCATCACCACCCTCAACTCCAGCCAAATAGTGATAATAATAATACTCATAACAACAACAATAATAATAATATAGCAATAATAATGTCATTACCTAACATTGGCTATTCAGCTCACTTCTTTATCAGCAATGAATCTGTTGGACACTGAATTATATTCTAATTACCATCAGTTTGGGTACTTGCTGCATAAACTTTCGCATCTCCTTCCTTCCTTACAGCAATCATCTCCCTTACTAAGTTCCTTTGTCTTTCCTTTAGAAGTTAATACCTTTATTCAAAATGTTCTGAAGCTTCAATGAAAAAGAAGTTATTTTGCCTAAACTGTCACATTAGTTGATGTGCATATATCAAATTTCATTCAGAATCCAACAGGTGAAACAGGCCATGAATGAAGCCAATGTAATACAGTCTGTTTTTGACACTGTCCATGGCATTATTAACTCAATGCAGAAATGTATTAAGTCCTCCTCTGTGCTACTTCAGAGTGCTAAAGCTAAATTCTCCAAACCTTGTTTTGATCAAGAGTGTACTCATGCCAAAATCTCAGTGATCACCACCCATTAAGCTGCTAAAGAAAGCAATAATCCCCATTCTCAGGAAACTTTTTACAGCTTGAAACTTCTGGGGAAAATGCAAGAAGAATGTGGCATCGGTGTTTCAGAGAACATGATCACCAGATACTCCAACAGCAGAAATACAAGCTCAAGTACTCCCTGAGTTGTATAACTCCCTGTGGGAATTAAAACCATGTTATGCAGATATTAAATTATTAAAACATAATTAAAAATACAGCCAAACAAATAAATTATTCTTAAAGCAGTCATGCAGCTTGATGGTCTCCAGAGAAGCCAGAGAACCACAGCGTAGTCCGGAGTAAGGCAACTTGACAGCTTCCAGATCTTGTGGACTACAATTCCTGCAGTCCTCTTCCATGCTGGAAGTCATTAGAAGCTGAAGCCCCAGATCTATGGGAGATACTAGGCTAGGTTTCTCCTGGTGTAAATAGCATAATGTTATATGAGTCAGTTATCAGATAGCTTCCTTGCTTATTTTGATAGCACTTGAGCGGACAAATATATGCAAAGACCTGAGAACCATGAAATCTCCAAGTTGTGATAAACCCACAAATGGCAGTTCAACTCAGTTTGCTCTAGAATTCACTAAGAAGGAATTCCAGTGTCCCCACTCTGTTTTTCATTTCTCCCTGAAAATTTCTTTAACTTCATCAGAAGTTAATAGCTTTACTGGAGTTTTTTAAATGTCTTTTACAAATTCCTACCAACTTTTTCCTGATTATGAATCCTGTGATTCACTTATTCTTTAAGCAGCTCATATCTAGTAACCAGTAATTTTCTAATAGAACCCAAAACAAGAGAGTATACTAAAGTTTTCTTAATCTACCTCAGATATGCCACTTTTCTGCTGGACACATGTGTTGAAATCCATTTAGCAATTTTGCTGAAAAGTTGTTCTCTACCTAAATTACAAGAAGTGATGGGCTGGAAAAGGAACAAACCCTTGTAATGAATTATAACGAATCCCCACTTAAGACTTTGTCCAAATGTTACATCAGCCAAATGCAAATAGTGTGAAATGAAGACAGGCACTATATCACATTGGAGACTTAGTTAAATAAATGAAAAACTCAGTGGGTCTGGATTAAGTATGTTAGCAAATCACTTTAGTGTTGAGAAAATCAAAATGAAGAGCGACAGTCATCGCAGAAGCAAGCCGATTAGATAGCTAACCTTGCAAATCACAATTACGTTTGTTTCTTAGAGCAAATATTTTTAAAATTAGCAGGATTAGAGAGAGATCTGCTTTGGATTTGTACTCCATGTGTATGAGCATAGGGATACCATGTGATAAATCAAAGGTGATTTAACAGCTTTCTTGTGTTTAAGCTCTTTGGAATTAAAGGACAAAGACTTTGGCAACAAGTGCTGGTTATTAAAACAATTCTTGGGGGGTGGGGGAGATTTTATATGTTATAACTTCACAGTGTCCTGATGACATTATCAATTAACATACCCTGGTGTTCAGAAGTCAAGCATAACGAATAGAAGAGAGGTCTTCAGGAATCCTTTAAAACTTTTCAGTTTCACATATTCTATTGGGTGCCAGAAATCCACACTAACCAGGCCTCTGAGTGGAGATTCCCATTCTCATCCAAGCTTTCTTCTCTGCCTTAACAGCATTATTTTCTTCCAAATAAAAGCTTGGTTTGTGTTATCTGGGCCAAACTACCATTCAGTCCGCTTCCCTAGAGTTCTCCAAAAGGCACTGTATTTGCTTTCTTATAATGTTTAATGCAAGCACAATCCAATCAAACACAATGTTAAATAAAGTGCTAAAATATTGTAAAGGCTTTGGGGTTTATACAAGCTGGGTTCATTCACTGAGATAAGCTTTGTTTGGTTTTAGTGTAGGGTGATGGCCTTTTACCCACATCCAAAATACTCCTCAGATGCTGTGATTGTGTTTGCTCTAATGATAATACATGCTTTAAACTCCACACTTCAGCTCCATATAATAGCATAGGAGTAACTGTGGTTTATAGACTTTAATAATTGGGGCTAAGGTACCTGGATAATAGTGATTTACTAATTTTAATTTACTAATACATACACACCCTCACTCTGAGCAAGCTCCTTCAGTGATAAGGAGCCAAGGCTTGGAGAAGACCACCCCTTAATAAGGAAAGGTATTAATTAGCTCTATTAACTCACCATCTGTGGCTGTTGTGACTTTTTCCAAAGACCACGACCTTTGACTTTGATTTATTAATAATCAAAGAATTATCATGACGATAGCAGCCAAGTCTTAACAACCTACATAACCCAATTTGCAAATATAATAAAATCAAATTGTCAGCATATAGCAAAGTATTATAATCCATGTTAAATACTTTTAGGCATATGTACTTCAGGATCCTTCATTAATCCTGGTAAATTATTGATGTATAGATTAAACAGCAATGGGTAGCGTATGTACCCCTGTCTTATTCCTTTGTAAGTATTGATCCTACTTGTCCTTCACCAACCTCAAACTGTACTCAACCAGGCTTTGGTCAGTGCAAGCAGTCTGGGCTCTATATTGAGGACAATAATAATTATTAGTGACATTTTGAATGAAACAAATTTCCTCTTCCAACAAATTGTTTTACTTCTACAGGGACTTTCTGCCCCCCCCCCTGCCCCAAAAGCATGATTTTTCTCCCTAAAGAGGTCAATTTCACTCATTGCTTAACTGTGACAAGGTATCTTCATTCAGGTGGTGTATGAATTGAAAACAGTAATGCAGAATGACAACCCTGCAGTAAAGTCAGCATAAAATATGATTCCTCCAGGATAGGCAATGAGATGTGAAACTAATAAAGTGTTCAGAAATACATGGATTGTATGCTGTTACTTAATAAATGCATCTGTTTGTATCTGAGTTGTAATGCTTTCTTATGATATCTTTATTCATGTACTTTGGGAGGGGGGAGAAGAGAGAGGGAGATTTCCCTATTTTGATCACTCACTCATGTCCCATTGCACTGCAGTTTGAACCAAGCTGAGCTTACATTTGCCAATGCTACCCAGAGAATAAATATTCCCCTTTATGACAGATTATCATTTTCTAGCAAAAGCTTTCAACCGCATTTTTATTATACATTAACAAAGCCCCCCCCCCCTCACCAATCAAAATAATGTTAATCTCTTTAACAAAAGTGTGCCTATATCAGCATGTTTAAAGGGTAGATAAGCATCAACATTCAAAAGGGGAGGAAAATAATGATTAAATGTAACAAGCAAAATTTCCTATTGTGGCAAGTGTAATTATTTCAGCAGCATGTTCTATTCATTTATGCACTTCCAAGCTTCCCTTTACAGAGCTAGTTAGAAATACAGTGTCACCCATTTCATGCATATGAATACTGCTTTAATGCTCCTTTGGCAATTAATATTTCCTCTAACACCTGTCTGCTGCATTGGAAAAACAAGATCATTTGTTTTTAACTAGGTAGGAGTTCTAATTTGTAACACACTAGCCTGGCAGTCTTTGTTACGAGAAATAAAATATTGGGGAAAACAGATGAACAGAATTTGAACCCAAGGAAAGATGTAGACTTGCAGAGGAGTGTGAAAATTAAGGAAGCCATCAGACCAGGTCTGGATATCAGCTACCTTAGATAAGAACTGCCATACAGCAGGTCACCTAATGGTCAACAAAAGACCAAGTTGACGTAGAAAGGAATGTGCAATGGGTACTGCTGGCAAAGGATAAGGACAAGCCATACAGGTCTTTGTCAATAGACCCCCAAATTCATGCACAAAGCTATGATCTACAAAGCAGTCTTCCCAGCACCTGTCCATTACCTGATCAGTTTATAGTGAGCAAGTTAGTGTCAACATGTGCATCTGCATATGCATCTAATGCTTAAGCAATTGTAATTAATATATTTTTTGTAGGTGAACAGAGACTCTCTGTATGTTATGTGCTGTCTGGAGCACCATATTACTGCATAATCTCCTGAACTCCTGTATCCCTACTGAAAGTGTGTGAAGTCCAATAATAAATCCCAACCACCTCCAACCAAGACTGTGTACTACTACCTAGCCCTAGGTGGGTTCCTAGATTATAAACCAGGTGACCTATATGTGTGTCTCATCAGGGAGTTTGAAAGAGGAAAATAATGAAAGAACTATAAATGGAAGAATTTTTTAACTTCTTAATCCAGCCTTACCATGCAAGGGCAGAGGAAAAAGAATGAAAAGCCAGGATATTAAACAGTGTTACTGAACGATTAGTTCCATCTGCTCCCTCCTTTAAGCTGAATTAGCAAAATAATGCTTGATCCGGTGAAAAAGAGGATCTTGTGCATCTCCAAATACCCCCAATTATTTTGTATATAATACCAACAGAAGTTGGTATTAATTTATGAATGGAGAATCTAACTTAGCCTAACACGTTGGAGATATATTAGGAACAAGACGGTCCCAGGGCAGGAATGTGAAGAATGCAAACAAACAAATGTTACCTAGAACAGACTGTGGGAAATGTAGGATGTATTCCATGGAGAATGCAAGAAGAAAAGCCACCAGAATTAAACCAAAGAGGCCATAAGTGGGGCCAGTCTTAACTCTCAGTAGCTTAACTGTTGTAATAGGCTTCCGTTCTGATGCTATGATAAATATTCAGTTTATGCCACACACTGCACATCATGCAGTGTTGTACATTGGGAAGGTCTGGCTAAGTTCTAGCCTGTTTAAAGAGTATGACATAAAGGATGGATTTCTTCCTCCCCCCAGGACAGAAAATGACATGACTTCTAAGGATATGGCCAGAAAAAGCCATGCTGTTGTTTTCTCACAAATATCCTTATACCTTATACCCAAACTCTACCAGTTTACTATGTCTGCTTGGCTCTCTCTTTCCTACCAACCATGCATACTTTCCTTCTTCCATGTACTGTGAGCATTCTTGCTTTTAGTCATCCAACCTGTACACACAACCTTTACCTTCTACCCATCTGAACCAAAACTCTTCTCCCACTGCATGCTCTGTAATCTCTCCTCCCCTACTCCAGGTCTGTATTTCACTAAGTGTTATGAAAAAAGAAATGGATGCAGATTTTTCTTTACAAGTGTGTCCGTGACACAGATCTGCTTCAACAAAATTATTTGGGCAAAGCGACAAAGTGGACCCCCAAATTCACTTCAAGTAAGCTATGCTATTTGGGTGGTTTTCAAACAGCCTGTACTGGGTTACTGCCACAAAAGGTTCCTCTTTGCATTTTCAGTCAGCACAGGCTGAAGTGCTTCCAGGCTGGGTAGCATCAGGATTTCACACAGCTTTTACCGAAGACATCCAGACCTGAAGACTTTCAGCTCATCCTGAGGACTCCAGGTTGGGTGCCTTCAGTGTTCAAAGCTTTTCCCCTTGACTCAAAGGTATTTGTAAAGTGATAAAACATGAATAGTATTTATTAATAGGTAGATAAAATGGTATATTTTTACCTCTCCCTCTTGGCCTTCCAGAAAGGGTTAAAGACCTGGCTCTGCTATCTGGCTTGGGGCAGGAAGGGGGGTAGTCAATGCTGGGGGTGGCTGGTGCCTTAAAGTGGTTCCCGTGTTCTTATGAATTTAAATCAGAACTTTTAATATTGCCATCCTGGATGCTAACTTATATTTATATTTATATGTTTATATTTATGTATATATTTATATATTTATATATAAGATATATATCTTATATCTAAACCTTGTTTTTATTGTATCTTAATCTCTTTTTTGCTCTATTGTAAACCGCCCAGAGTCCCTCTTTTGAGGGAGATGGGCGGTGACAAAATTTGATAAATAAATTAAATAAATAATTTGCAATATCTTTAATATGAAGCAATCAGTCATTATCAAATGTCAAGGAAGTAGAAGGCAACTTCACTCATCACCAAAGAGTCAGCTGCTATGGTATGAAACAGCTGTTGACAAACAACTTCCAAAGACAAACTTTTATGGCAGTATTTCTCCAACTTTCTTCTATAGTGAATCAATAAATAAACATTTGGAAAATGTGGAGAATAGCGAAGGGCTAAAACAAATACCTGAATAACCACCAAACCAAGGTCGTCAAACTACCAAGCCCCCTGCACTCAAGCAGGCCTCCCTGAGAGCTTGCTTAGGTACTTGCAGACACTGGCTCATGAGTTATATTAATCAATACTTGTATTTTTAGATGGGAACTAGGAATAAACTAACAACAAAAGCTAGTCCGTGCTGACCTCTGCTTTACTAACTGTGTATTTTCACTATAAGCAGAAAATCTAACCCATGTTATCAAAAAAATATGACTGACATTCAACATCATTACTAGTCAGCATTTATTATCAGAGCCAGTTTTGTCTAGTGGTTAAGGCAATGGGCTAGAAACCAGGAGACTGTGAGTTCTAGTCTTGCCTTATGAAAGCCAGCTGGGTGACCTTGGTCGCTCTGTCTCAGCCCAGCTCACCTCACAGGGTTGTTGTTGTGAAGAAAATAGGAGGAGGAAGGAGTATTAGGCATGTTCGCTGCCATGAGCTATTTATAAAAATAATTAAGGCGGGATAGAAAATAAATAAATAAATAAATACTAGTACTACTACTGTATAAAGGTTGTTTGTACCCTCCTTAAGTGGGCAGAATCTTGTATTCTGCCCCCAGCGCTGTTCAACTAAACTTGGCTCAAGCAGATCATGTGGTCTCCACTTGTCAGTTGGGTCATGGGGAATTTTCCCCTTCGCTACTCAGCTAAAAAATAGCCCTTTCCTAAGTTTTTGTTTTTATGAGTGTAGGAATTCAACTTTTTTGGCAAATAAGGTTATTATCATAGCTCTATACATCTTCCCACCATCTCATTTTAAAGGCCTTTTTGAACTCAAGTTTGTACCCACCTCCCACATCCAATACACACAGACACACAAACACACACAGACACACATATATATTAATTATTTTATATACTTCATGCCATAAAACAACAGTAATTTTTACCACAAACTTGCTTGTCAAGCCCTTAGAATCTTATGACTGAAGTGCACAGAGGCATTCGTAATAAATAAATACATAAGAATGAACTTCAGTGGAAATTTCTAAATACTAAATCTTTCACATCCGTGAAAAGGATGCTGTTGTTTTCTGTCCTCATACTAGGAGATTAATATTTACCTCAACAGTGGTCAGTTTCAGCCATATCCCCTTGGCTTCTTTTCTTATTCTCTTTCCACTAGATTTGAAAAGCCAACTTCACAATTACAGTAAAATCTCAATTTAATAGGCCACTAAATCCAAATGTCCATGAAATCTGAAAGTTTCTCCCCCACCCCCCTTTTTCTTTTTTCTGGAATGCTTGTGCAAGACCATAATTCCATTTTGCACCACACCTGTGGGCTCACACGAAGTCTCTGCACTCAAGATCTGTGCACTGTAATTTTAATTCTCAGGTTGCCATTTGTACTGCTCCTTGTACACTTCAGTAGTTTTCAGCCACAAATCCATTTTCATGACCCAATCACGACAACCTCTCAAAGTGACAGCAAACATGAACTCAGTGACCATAAGCAACACTCATGTAAAATGGAAAAAGTACAAATGGTAACTAGTCTGCCATTATGTAGAAAGCAAGCAGGTTGAAAATTGGGCAGTTATCGCAATTGTCTATCCTTCCCTGTTAACAATTCGGTCTTCGGGGTCCAGACAGTGATAAGCAAAATAGTTTGTTGAGTATCATCTGTCTGCAAGCTGCACAGAGAGAGTTCTCTTGATAGAAAAGAGGTGATGTGACATTACCTTGGAGGCACTATAGGTGGGACTATGGGACATCAAAAGAGCTGCCAACTTGGAAATCTCTGGGGGAACAAACCTTATCACCTCAGAGATGGCGAACAGGCACTGGCCAGAGGACTTGCAGTGAACATGGTGACGCTTCAGGGTATTTTTCTTCCTGGAAACTTAAAATCCCTCTGAACCACCTGGAGGACCTCTGCAGACCACTGGTGGTTTGTAGGCCATAGTTTGGGAACACTGTTTTATGTGGTAAATTATTTTATCCATGCCGCAGCAGGAAATTTTATATAACTGTGATCAAGATGTGAAATGAATCAACCCTGTTAGGGTGGAGTGAATACTACATATTTGTTGACATTCTGGCCTTTGATTTGATTATTTATATTTCACTGAAATCAATAGAAATTTTGTGATCATAAAGAGGTAAATATGCCCTCAAGTTAAGCATGACACCAACTAACTATATAGATGCAGTTTTCTTGGCATGATAGTGGAAATGGCTGTCAGTTGCCTTACTCCAGGACTTGTTTGCTTTTGCTCTTCATGTCAACAACCCTGAAATTCTCAAATGGATCTCCATTCAGGTACTAACCAGGGCCATCCCTGCTTAGCTTCATAGATTAGCCAAGGACAACTAGGTACTGCTAGCTGCTAGGAGTCATAATGAAGGATAGAAGCAGGTTCTTAAGATAGTTCTGGAAGCTTTGCAATTACAGCACAGTAGTATATGATGCAGAGAAATACAGTGATGTTGTAAGACAATATCATAGAGTTTGACATCCTCTGAGCTCCCTGTAAAAGATCTGTTAATACTGTTTTTGTTTTTACAGATTTTTCAGTGGTTGATGTTTATTTCTTTTAATTATTAATTGGAAAATGGTGTAACTATTTTACATGGAATCAGCTGATTTGATTTTCAGTTAACAAGCACCCTATAGCTATTTTTTAGTCAAATTGCTGAATAAAATCTCTATCCAATTGTATGGTCCTTAGCCTTTTCTACATCATTTATTTTACATTTCCATTCCTCACAAATAATGGACTTGTGTTGTTGTTATTATTATTTCTATTAAAGCAAGGGTTTTAAAATTCTAGAAGAATGTCACCCACTGATTTTGCTAGGTATTTATCCAAATGGCAGCAGGCTTAAAGTCTGATCTGCCTATGTTATGCCATAACTATATTTACCTTGGTTAATATGAACAATGTTTAACTGATGTCTTTTCTGTTTGCTATCAGCCAAGGGTTCTGTGCATCTCAGTTTGGACTTTGTGGGAATTTATATTGCCAAAATGAAAGATTTCAAATATTTCTCTACTTCTCCTTCCTAGCAAGTGTTCAGAGAACCCTCATCATAAACTGACATTATTTTGTACTTCTGAAGTCTCCATGTGCATGTCAGAAAGATCCCTGTCATTCTAACAATGTGATGTCATACAGACATGATTCTGACATCAACCTACATTTTTCTCCCCACCCCATTTATTTTTATTCACTTGCCTGATGAAGCATCCTTGAAACTCAAAAGTCTGCAGTGATTTTCTAGTTTTACCTGGCATAATACAATCATTGTTTCTCTGAATTTTGATCTTTTTCCTTCCACATATTCAACTTGATTACTATTGCTTTACTGAAACTACAATCCTAAATACAGAGACAAGGAAGTCAACCTGTTTGAATGAAGAGGTAGTGACTTTTGAATAAATGTGCATGCACCAACACATGTTTGCAAGTGTGTGCATAAAACTCAGCTGTGAAATACAGTGTTTTTAAGGAATCTGCCAATTGTTTTGCTTTTAAAATGGTATTCACTGATAATTATTTTACAATGTCTTCTTAGCTGCTATGCAACTGACAGAGGCAAAGAAGGATTTGAGGCTGGTATATGCTGTGTTTCAGTGTGACTGCTTTATCAACAAAGACCTAAATATATATATTTTCCACTTCTTTTACACTTAAAAAGTTTTCTTTTTAAAAATCCCTTAAAATATGCCTCATGTTTTTACCATCTTCTATCATGAATAGGAAATAATTGCTTTTGAACTAAGAGAGACAACATAATTGAAAATGACCCTAACCGATAAGTCAAAAATGTAGCATTCACATTTCTGATTTCTTTCTCTTCTTTGTGGGCAATTTTAGGCCTGCCTTAACTGTTGGAAATGTCAGAAGCACTCAAAACTCTTTCAGAAATTGAATACCAGCATCATTATAATGTTAGTTCCCTAGGCATTAAGAAAGGCTATTAAAGAATTCAAGTCACACTTCAGAAGCTATTCTGTAGCCTAATAGATCTCCCTGTTAGGACATATTTCCTCATTTTCTTTGTTCTGACATTCAAAATCAATATTTCAATTAAATCAATGGAACACCAGGGAGAAGCAAATTCTAATGCCAAGATTGGGATGCTTCTCAACAGCTGTAGAGTCATCACCAAAGCAGTTTCGAAAACCATTTGTGTGTGTGTGTGTGTGTCACACATACATACAAGCACACACATACACACAATATATTACAACCATTACAACCATTTACATCCTGGTGATTGATAGAAAAATATAGCACATCAAAAAAACTGGGGATGGGGGAATTGAACAGCAGATTTAATAGAGTTAATCTTGCAGAAATCAGGCTGCAGCTGAAACTCAAAAGTCAGTAAATCTTATCTCCACTTAAAGTTTTATGGCAGAATTGGTTTACAAATGATGGCCTTCCTTTTCATTGTCAGAGGAATAAAACATTGTATACAGCTAGTGTGAGCTAGTATTCTGACCTATTCAATTTCCATCTGAGAAATGGGCTTAATTACGACTTGCTCAAACAAAATTATGATGATGAAGCAAACACAAAAATAAAACGATAAGAAAAATTAAGTCAATGAACTTCTGGACCCATTAGTCTCATTCAGGCAATTGTTAAAATAGAACTCAGATGTAAAGACAAACTTATAGTGCATTTTTCAAGCATAGGTGCTGCTTTGCCTTTTCAACAAGTAAAAAGCAACAGTAGTAGGGCTCCCTTATTGGGACTGCAAACACTGAGTAACTATTAACTCTTTGCTATCTCTAATGGCCATCTGAATTTTTTCAGTGCTGATATGGTAGCCCTACTTGTAAATCCCATGCACAGGAGATGGATACATTCAACATTTTAGGGGACAGGAAAAGACTATAATGGAATTAAAAATATTGTTGAAAAGTGGGCAGGAAATGGATAAGTTTCCAGTTTCACAGTGGTAGGAAACTGTACCAGATGATGATGATGATGATGACGACGACTTGTTAAATTTGTATCTTGCCTTTCTTCCACTGCTCAAGGCACCTTACAAAGGGATATCTCTTCATTTTATCCCTACAACAGCAACCCTGTGAGGTAAGCTGCGTTGAGAAAGAGTGACTGGTCCATTGAGTTTCCATTGCTGAGAGTTGATTTTGACCTAAGTTTCCCTGATCTTATTCCAACTTCTCAGACAATATACTAACTGGCTTATTGAAAACTAGAGGTATAGGGCTATCTGCTTCTCTGCAGCCACAGGTTATTCATGGCACCCATACATAGAACCTGATTCTAAATAAGACAGGGTTTGTACATTGTACCTTGACACAGAAAAGCAGGAGATGGAGCAGAATGTGACCAAACAGCTGAGACTAGTTGGCACTTTGCTATTTTCTTCCTCACTGAAATATAAAAATAATTGCATAGGGCTAGTATAGTGGTTTATTATGGTCACTGATCAGAATTATTACACAGTGCTAAACCTGACCTTTATTTTTCAGGCTTCCTGAACATGGCTTAATACCATGTCAGTTTTACAAACCTCTTTATATTGGCAGAATTGCTGTTTGTTTAGGTAGGAGTCAGACCTCAGCCTGGCTTCTTGACATCTCTGCTGTTTATCTTCCAATAGATTTTTTTGAATGGAGCAATCAATTATATCTTAGAATGGGCCTTATACAGCATGCAAGAATGAATGTATTTGCCTGCTTCACAAACCAGGACAAGTTACAAATGTACATGTCTAGAAAGCTGGATGAAATAGTTCATGCATATATTAATTAACTGCAATGTTAGGTTCTGTATGTCCTTCATATATCTGTTTTTGAAATTAACCTGTTCGGAGCTGTATGGATACTAAACTAATGCACAGAGATTCACACTGTCCCCTTTGATTTTTCAGCAAATTTCTGGAGAATTGGGTGGCAGAAACTGGAAGCTTGACCTAGTATTAACTTATTAAGGACAACTGTGCTAGATCAGACCAAAGGCCAGCATCCAGTTTCTCCAGTGATCACCCAGCTGCTGGTAGGAAGCCCAGAAAATCTGAATGTGATTCAGTCATTTAACCAAATGTACTGTTCCAGTAAGTAAACATATAAATGCATTGGCCCATCTCAATTACAATGTAATAAGCAAATTACTTCCCCTCTCTCTTTCCCCACAACTTACTTAAGAATCCCACTTGCTTGTAAATGGAGAAAATGGTAAAAGCTATGTGTTTGCTAGGATGTTATAAAGCTTAATAATCAGTAATATTACTTAATCAGTAATAGCACTGATGCAACTCACTAAAAAAGATTTAAATTGGCTTACCATATTACCGTCTTGGGATATCCATTTAAGGAAAGAATTATAAAGAGAAAAATGATCAAATAAATAACACCAATATTTTCCATCTACCATTTAATAAATTTACTAGATGGGCAAAGTAGAATATCAGTAAAATAAATATGAGCTCAGGATATCTATTTTTTTTTCAAGTTTACTTTAACTCTTACCTCCTATTCCTTATGCATGTTTTTTTTTCTGAAAACACTTTTACTGTGACCAGTGGAATTTACTTCCAAGAAAATGTATACAAAACTGTTACCTCCCAGTGACTGATGAAGATACATTGTTGAAAAAGTTACTGAATGTATTATTTTATGAAACTCAGGTCCAATTTTTTTTAATCTCAATTATATTGTAGGAATTTGCCTTGGTTTGCTTTTTATGTATGAATGTCTTCAATTTCTGCATGATAACACCAAGATCATTATATCATTTCCAAGCTTGTACATTAAATCATCTGCTGTTTATTACAATGTTGATAATAACATGCACATTTAACATCTCAAAAACAGTCACAGGATTTATTTTTAATTACTGAATAAAACAAAGGCATTTACCTTTTGATTTCATAAGTGCATCCAACAATGCAAAGCTGTGTGCTTAGTTATGACAGAATGGTAAAGGAATCGTGGTATGATAACAATTTCCCAAAATTTTCAACCACCGAAAAATTATCAAATTTGGCCGGCATGAGCAATATTTCTATAACAGAATTTGAATGGGTAACCAGTGCATTACACATGAGCTATCCTGCTGGCAGGTTACCTGCCCTTTCTTCATGCTGAGGGCCTGATATTCTCCAGGGTAAAAGGGTGTGGAATCTCTTTCACATCTCTTCACTGTTTGAAGTCTACAAAGGGTACAGTTTTTCTAGCAGAATCATTGTGTTTTGTGTTTGAGAGTCTTTTATTCCATATGTAGCCAGTGTGGGAAGGCCATTGGAACAAGGTTGTGATTAGATGACGAAATTGTGAGTGACACTTGCAGTGGTCATCACTGTTCTCCTTGGAAAGGTTTCAGTTGCTGTTCTTATAATTTGGAGATTGCTTTGGGAGTGCAGAGACTATCAGGTAGTGCAACATCAATTTACATTCCAATTTAGCTGAAGCTGTCTTTGCTTGACAATAGGATTGCCCTGTTTAATGAACATTGTCTTAGAATACTTTCTCTGTGGAGATATATTGCACTGTTCCAAACTTCGGAATACTGTATATATGACTTAGGGGGAATTACATAGGTTTATAATAATTATAAATGTTATAGAGAGTATGGGTATGAGAGGCTGTTATTTCTCCTTTTCCCTCTAGCATTTGAAGTTAACAAGTTCAAACGATTGGCAGTATATTAAGGACAGATCAAGTAAAGTATGATTTCACAGAACACTTTATTAATGGGATTTGCTTACCTAGAAGTTAGCAATGGTTGGTGGCTTAAATGATTCTGAAAGTTAGACACATTTGTGGAAGACTGATGTGTCATTGGCTATTAGGCATGACAGATAGTAGACATTCCAAGTTCAGAGCAATGCAGGGGATTAAGAACATGCAACAGGGGAAGGTTGTGATTTTCATGCAGCACTCATAGATTTCAGAGTCCATATTGATTATGGTGGGAATGAGGCTGCTAGTTTAAATCAACACCAGAGGCACTAGGCAATTTTAGACCCTGAAACTAATAGCCTCCTGGGCTACCACCTTTAGATAGCTGCATGTACATCTTCAGTTGTGAAGCACATATTTAATATATCTTTTCTTTGGCTCACAATTCTTCCATGATTTGCTATTGCTTATACATGCCAGAAATACTGGGATATGGGCCGGAGAGGTGACAGACACCAAATCAGTCTGTTTGCTATCTCCACTAATAGAGGGAGGAAAAAACTATGCATGCCCAGTTTTTCATTTTAAACTGCCTGAAGTCCTAGTCCCCATTAAAACAAGGTTGCTTCTGCTACTCTAATTCTGAATGCATTTACTTGGAATCAGCATGATTTAGTGTTTACTTGTTTTAACAACAAAATCATGCTGTTTTGAAGTAAATGCATGTGCGAGAGTGTGTTAATAAATTATAAAATTATAATAATTTTAAAATATAAGCTGCTATAACTATTTAATTACTAGTAGTCCACTTCTGGCTACAAATAAATAACCCAGCAATATTCAGTGGATGAATAGATTACAGGTAGTCCTTGCTTAACAACAGTAATTGGGACCAGCAACTCCATCACTAAGCAATGCAGTCATAAAGTGCGATGTCATGTGGCTGCACCAACTTATGACGCCAGTTGCAGAAGTTGCAGTTGCTGTCGTTAAGCGAATCCTGCAAGGTTGTTAGGTGCGACATCATATGATCACCATTTGCAACCTCCTGCCGGCTTCCCCACTGACTTTGCTTGTCAGAAGCCAGAAGTGAAGGTTGCAAATGGCGATTATGTGATCGTGGGATGCTGCGACGATCATAATTGCAACTACAAGGAACGGTCATAAGTCCCCTCATTCAGGGTCATGGTAACTTCAAATGGTTGCTGAATGTAAAAGGTAAAGGTAAAGGTAAAGGTTTCCCTTGACATTAAGTCCAGTGGTGTCCAACTCAAGGGGGTGGTGCTCATCTCCGTTTCAAAGCCAAAGAGCCGGCGTTTGTCCGTAGACACTTCCGAAGTCGTGTGGCCAGCATGACTAAACGGAATGCTGTTACCTGCCTGCTGAAGTGGTACCTATTAATCTACTCACGTTGGCATGTTTTCGAACTGCTAGGTTGGCAGGAGCTGGGACTAGCAACTGGAGCTCACCCCATCACGCGGATTCGAACCTCCGCCCTTCCGATCAGCGAGCTCAGCAGCTCAGCGGTTTAACCCGCAGCACCACCGCGTCCCCTGGTTGCCGAATGAGTGGTCATTAAATGAGGGCTACCTGTATCATCATCATCCTCATGTGATGTCACCTTGTGGTGGTGGTAGGGCATATTGAGAGGGTCACCTATGTCAAGAAGATTTCAACTGAAAGCCCAGACTAATCAGATTTGTAAGATTCTGTTACTATAGACCATCCTAGTAAAAGTAGTTTTAGTCTTCCATGGAGTTTATTTATTTGTCTGGTCTACTTTGTGTGGCTGATATCAATCTTGCAATATCTGACTTTGCTTTACCTGCTCCCCCTCTTATATTCATGTGAATTAAGGGAGTATCTGTCTGAGGCATATTCACATACTTCCTTTATGATCCAGGCTTAAGACATGTTTTCATTGCTTTTGTAACAGATCTCTCCTCTCTCCTCTGTCCATCAAGATCATCCTCTTTACTGTCTATACTGCCATGTAATTCAGAAGCCAAGTGTGTCCCTTAACCCCAAATTGTTTTGCATTCAGAGTGAAAGTATTCTCCCACACATATGAGGTATCCCAGGAATGCTTTGGTGTCTCCCAGATGAAAGTTGCATTCAGTGGGAGCATCCATGAAGTTCCCGACTGTTCAGGATTGTAACTCAGACCAAGTTCAAAAGCAGCTTCTGTCAGTCCTTCCAGGTAAACCAGACAGGAAACACATCTACATGAACTAATGTTACTTTATTGTAGGGCTACATTAACAGAATCTTGCAAGCCTGAAAGTACAAATCTCCCACCCTCCCTATGTATCGCTTGAGTGGTCAGGGTAGGTCTTTCCTAAGTTTCTTCTTTAGACCATTACCCTCTGTTGGACTCCCTTTCCTTTTAGCTGATCATTCCCTAGGCAGCTTCTCTTCCCACTGTTCCCCAAGGTCACCCTCACATTCCATCATAGCTTCCATCTGATAAAATGGTTTAAGGAAGCACTATCCACCTGTCACAGACCACTCATTCTAGCTTCCTGAACTGGGAAAAATGGCAAATCCTCTTTTTTTTAACAACTAATGATTATTCAGTCTATTAACTTATTTTTTTAACGACGCACATATTCATAAGACTCTGGACTCCAAAGGGAATCTTCAGAACCAGGGGACAGCTTAAATTCTAAAGTAGCTATCTGATTTTTAAAATGTTGCTTCCTGTTCTGATAGTATGCAATTGTTTTCTGATAAAGTGACATAGCCAACAAACCAAATGACAGATAAATACTACATCATTAAAAGATTTCTTCCTTCCTTCCTTCCTTTCCTGGATAAGATACCATTATAATCATACATTTAGAAAGTGTGTTGCAGTTGCTTACCTAAAGAACAATTCACAACTATATTCTTAGCAGGATGACTCTTTCTGCCAACTTCCCTAATGTGTTGTTCTTTTGTGTTTTTTTAATGACCTGTACTTCATGAAATTGCACTTCTGTTTTAGTGGACAATGTCTTTTTACATTTCCATTTTTAATAGCTTGCTCTGAGGTAGAACTTGTTGTAATAAGAGTTGGGCAGTAAAGAAATGGGATAAATAAATAAATTCATAAAAATGCTATATATTATTCTCTGTCAGTTTTCTCAAAATAATGGGCAAGATTTATGTACAAGTGATGCCTGACTTCAATAATATCCATCTAGAATGTTAGATACTGCCTGTGGCTTTCCTAGGCATTTTATAAGATGATCTAAAGGAAGAATAAACCCAAAGAAGAACAGGGAATTAAAGATATGTATTTATACTTAATAAGATTAACCATATGACACTGTTGCTAAGGTTATTCTAATCAAGAATCATGTCTAGTGCTGTTCAGGCTCAGAATTCAGACTTAACAACAACAACAAAGTTTTCTTCCCAAACTTGAGAATTAGCTCTGTTCTATGCCAAACCTATGCTAAACCTGATCACATGATGCCACTGGGAGTGCAATAGAGTCCAATCTCTTCTCAGCTATCCATATGCCAACACATTGATACTTATCTACTCACTGATCTACTCAATCACTTTTGCTACTTGTCTACATACATCTCATCATGACCCTTCCATCACTCTGCCTACAAAACCTTTAAATTATAAGAAGACTCCCAGTAGATTAGATCAAAGGCCATTTGGTCCAGCATTTTGTGACACACTGGGACTGATCTGATGTACTAGCATGCTCACAAGTATGGAGAAAAAGAAGAAAATAGTCCTCTTCTATGTTTTTCTGTAGCATCTAGTATTCACCATCTATCCAAGCTACTTCTTACCCAGCACTTATCATTCGTTGCACTTCTAGTAGCAACAGGGAATTCTCTAATATGTTCTATGCACAGGGGACCCATGGTCATTGTAATTTAATTTTAATCAAGTCAGATTTAGATTTCTCCTCACCCTGCCCATTTCTTTCTTTTGCTATCACCCATTTTGAGCAATTTACCTTCCTGAATGCACTCAAAGACAGGTGCATTTCTTGGTTCCAAAAATGATTGTGCATCAATTCCACAGACTTCCATAGAGAACATGGAGAAGCCCATCTTCTCTTTGCTCTTAAGTAATTTTAAATGCATCCTTTGATATTTCTTTCCAGTCCCACCTTTAAAGCCCTTCAGCCATTCTTCTACCAGAATGCAGACTACAAAATCAAGTTTGTTCCCCTTAAATTTTTAACAGAATCTCATTAGGCAATGGGGCTTAAGACACATATTGCTCCAGGGAATTACTGTATGGACATACAGGAGAGGAGCAATACATGAAGTCTTCTGATGCCTCCCTTGGCAATTACCAGGTTCTGTATCCCACTTGTTTTTTTTAAAGAACTTTTAAATTTCCAAATGGAAGCTACTCAATGAAGGCATCAGCTTCAACCATAATCTGTTTTTCCAACAGTGTCACTCTGAGCCCCACATAGAACCTAGAAGTATTCTTAGAAAATAAAAGGATAGGTGGTTGCCGCTTATACTTTAATGAAACTGTGTCAGCCCAGAAAAATAAAATAAATAAAATAAAAATAATAAAATAAAAGATAAGATGATAGATAAGATAAGATAAGATAAGATAAGATAAGATGGTGGGAAGCGTCCTGAGTCTCTACAGGTGGTAGGGTGTGTCTGTACATAGAAATCAAACTCATCACTTTGTTTCCTGGTAAAGAAATGTTTGTGATTGCTGACATCCACTATGGTTCAAAACCGCTGTATCCATGATGTGTTCCCCAAATTGCAAATGTGCTTACTGGCCCCAAAATTTGGAGGACACCCTCTCTAAACAATAATCTGTTTTGATTTCATCTCCATGGTGCAGACTGTTCAGGTCCTTACGTAGTTTCACTTGGCTTGGGCAGAATGTCTTGTGAACTCATCATTTACATTCACCTAATGTACCACTGATAAAAAGACACATCACATTTTTAGTAGAAGATTAATGTAATCATGAATATCAAGTGCCAACCTATGAAAACACCCCAAAACAAGAAGAGTATATGACAATGTAACTCACATTAAGAGAATCCTATTAAGTTAGATTTCTATACTGGGTTGAATCTGATAAGATTGATCACTTGATCTGACAATCAAGTGATTATATCCATCATAACCCTCAAAAGGATATTTTAATATTGTAATAGGACTTTTCTAGACTGATAGGATTGCTGTAGTCAAATAATTATACCCATTATAAGCCTTAATGGGAAATCTTAATATTATACCTGGCCAGCACTCACAGCTTAATCTGATACTGTGCTGTACTGTACTGTTACCTAATTAAAGCATCCTTCTTGCTGTTAATTTTTGCAATTTTTATAAATATCTGTCCTTCAGAATATTGGGGGTGTTTTGGCAGAGGGGAGAGGTAAAATATATTCTCGAAACATTGGGATCAAATATATTCTGGAATAGGCATGTTTATTTATTTATCATCTCAGCTTGTATTCAGCTTTCAATGTGGGCCCCCCTATACCAGGTAGCTGTGCTGATAAGGAAACAGCCATCAAAATAGAAGAATAAAAAGGTAACAGTACAAACCAATGTACAAATGAATGGTTCGTATGCCTTGCATTCTGGCCTCCTTTCCTTGGCATTTCAAGATTTATCTCCATACTGCTTTTATTTTCAACTCATGTAATATTTTATTCTTGTTTCAGTGCAGAGGTTAGGTGCTTTTTCTTTGTTTTATTTCAGAAGTGTAGATAATCACTGCTTGTTAGGGAAAAGTTCAGGAGTTCAGGTCTCAGAAGCCGCTGTTCATTTCTGACACTGCATTCTGTATTACAATTCAAAGGGAAGGTTTCTCCATTGCACGTTTCAAAGAACAACCGCCTCTAGTCGATACCTGTCCAGAGCTGTACATAAAATGATTTCCCCTTATTTTAAAGCCACCTCCTGTAATAGCAGTTGATTCCAATAAAAGAACAATGGAAGAGATATATAAAACCATGCATAGTATCAAAAATGTGGTCCCAAAGAAGCTTTTCCCCATCTCACAATGTTTGAAAATAGGATAATACACTGAAACTAACTATGAATAGAGAAAAGAAAGTATTTACTTACAGAACACGTAGTTAAACCTGGAACAACATTAAACTATTCAACAATCTTAGCTATACTAATTGCAATAGTCACTAGTTGTGTAATCAGTTACTTCAAAGTGGTGGGCTACTTTCAGAACAGACAGCAGCAAGTTTTAAATACAAGACTTGCTTGTGTGTTTTCAGATGCATATTGTTGACTAGTGAGTGACACAGAATGCTGGACTACAAAGATCCCAATCTGATCCACCAAGATTATTCTTACTTTCCTTAATATACCGTAGTTCTAAATAACTGCTGCCCTAAAAATAAAAAAGGCCACAGCTAAACCTGAGACCAGCAGCTGCTCAATTTTTAAGGCAAAGTGAATTGTCATCAGTAGAAGCCATGACATTCCTAAAAATGGACAGTATTTCCATTGTATCATTTTCCCAAATAAAATTTGCCCAAGGTGATATTTGTTTCTGTGGAAAAAAAATATACACCTATACAACTTCTTAGTGCTTTGGTGAATCCATGGGAAATACAAGCTTCAGGAGAAGGGAAATTTGAACTGGGAAATAATATAGATGGAAAGGTTTAAACACCCTCTTTCCAACTGGAACAGTCCTATTTCTTTAGCTTTAATGTTTTTCAGCAGACCTGGCTGAGTCCACAGTGTGGAATGTTGGGTGTATCAAACCCTATTTTCCAGAACCCTCTGGATCTTCACACTCTGGCTCACCTCCTGCTTATTAGTTCCTGCTACTACTACCTAGCCTTTGTGCAACTCCTCACCTGGCATCCTCTTATTAATACTCTCTCATACCCAGGCTGCCATTTCGGTGATTAAAAGGTAAAAATGGGAAGGAGGAAGAAAACTCTTATACGATGTAACCTTCTGGCATGTAGCTTAGAGGTATGTGATTAGAGGATTTGGCCTTTCCTTGGGACATAGACCCATCACGCAAGAGATAAGCAAACCCAAACTTTATTGGGCGAGAGAGAAAATGTAAAATATAAATATAAACACCTTCTGACTTTAAATATTCAAAATGGAGACATTTGATAGGGAAGGAGATCAATTACAGAATATTCCGGTTATAAGAAAGAAGCAGCTTAATTTTAAAAAAGAACATTTACAAAAGAAAATGTAATGATTCCAGTAGATTACAAGATCCCTTTGGTCTGTCACAATGTGTTTACTATGCCCAAACCTGAATAAAAAGGAAACAGGACAGAAAGTTCCAAATTAATATTATAGACCATAAGAGAGATGAAAGAGAGTATTTCTTCATCTTTACTCTGCTGCAACACTGACATAAAACACAATTTAATTTATTTATTCAAAAATGTTGGCTGCCCAATTCCAGAGGACTTACAGAGGGAGGGAGGGAGGGAGGGAGGGAGGGAGGGAGGGAGGGAGGGAGTGATCCAATGCAAATTCCTACTAGACCATTTTTCCCAGAAATAACTTTGTTGTTGTTCCTCTGCTTCAATTTTCTAGATCTTCCCATTGCTGCTATGTTAATGCTGAGGCTGCTTGAAGAGATGAAAAGAATCCTATTCATTTCCTAGTCACAGTTTACTGTTTCTGCAGGTTTGTCCTATCCATGAGAAGGATGGACTGGGGAAATCTGTGTTTCTGACAAAGGACATCTCTTTTTTGTGGAAATGTGTATTTGATGTCTGGCTGTTTGTGAATATCTGAGCTTGTCTGGCAAGGAAGGAATCCTTTGATGATAGATCTCACATCTCAAAATGCTTCAGCTGGACCCAATAGGGGATGAATCAAATATTTATTTTATTTGTAGTACTAATGTAGCACCTAATCATTAGTGTTGAGGGAGGAGGTAATTTGATTTACATTTTAATACAAACTTGATTATTTTGCAGACGAGAATGAAGCCATCGGCCTCAATCTGCAGTTTCAACACACTTCAATACATAGCATAATTTTCAAATTTGAAAATGTTGACATTTAGTAGAAATGTAGTATATGAAAACTGCATATATGAAGGAAAACACACTGTAACTGGGAAAATCACTTACAAATCATTTTCCATTCCAAATGCTCTGTCTTTTCTGTATATGTCATATTGTCTTGTG
Organism: Candoia aspera; assembly: GCF_035149785.1. Taxonomy (NCBI): domain Eukaryota; kingdom Metazoa; phylum Chordata; class Lepidosauria; order Squamata; family Candoiidae; genus Candoia; species Candoia aspera. Next base: position 155,039,049 of record NC_086155.1, read on the forward strand.
GAAAAATAAAAGCAATTACAACCATTTCTGTCTTCCCTATCTAATCAATGAGAAACGTGATTGTTACCTTAGATCAGGGTCAGAATCAAAATGAGCTTCCTGTAATTTGGCCCAGTTGGGATTCAGTAGGTTATTTTCAAAAATACCAACTCTGCCCCCAAATAAATTTGGGGCCACTGTATACATCTAGTATATTTTGAAATAAGAGTGAATAAGGGTGGTTGGAATAGGAAGCGGGTTGTTACAATCTCTCTTTCCTTTCTCAGCAATCATCCAGGCTGCAAATAGGTCTCTTACCAGTAATAGAGCCCTCTGTTAAGAGATTGTTGGATTTGGGCTGGAAAGACTTGAGGTTCAAATCCCTGTTTCTTCATCAAAATCACTAGCTAACCTTCGGTCAGTTAGCATGAAGAAGTATGTCCTATTTTCATAATAGGGTTATTATGAGGATTGAATGGATAAGGAAAGTATGCTGGGAAATTGTAAGAAACTGGATGAAGCAGTGGTGTTCTTGAGAACAAGGCATTACCTATAAGCAAAGAGGTTATGGGCCAGATTACTACTTGCCTGTTGCTTTATGTACTACTAGAAAATGGGCTAAATTTAACTAGCTGATTTTCATCTAAGGTCAGCGTTCATCCACAATTGATAAACCCAGAGCTTTGCAGAGCACATGCTATTAACTCTCATCATTTAAAGTCCATCATGTAAATGGCTTAGGAAGAGTCATCAAGTCATCTTTCACTTGGAAAGGATATACTTTGTGACTTACTAACACCTCAAAAATGCATCAGTGGCCATGTAGCAACTTTAGATAAAGGCTACTTTTGTTGGCTGAGGCAGACACAATTCAAATACTGAAGAAGGAATGGATGACAGAAATCAGAATAAATTCTATTAGCAAAGCTTTATTGATTGATTCTGTACAGTTAGACAGGAGAGTTCCTTTCCCAATTAGCTGTGCAGGGCTCGAGGGTGACTGGTAGAGCCAGCCATAGCAAAACCATCCACAAGGGGCTGCTTTTGTTGGACAAGTTTATAGCCCTTCAACCATTCTTTTCTCCCTCCCCACCCCTCAGTTGTGTAGACTGTTTGGGGGAAAATAAATCAGGAAATAGCTGCATAATTTAGGCATCAGCAAGGGAAGGTTATATATTAGTGAGGATTAGCTTCATTGTTAAGTGTCTAGCAGAGATTGGGCCCCTAGTTAAGGCAAAAGTGGCTAACTGGGGTCAGAGCAGGAAGCTCCTTATCACTAGGTTCACACAAAACAAACTGAGTATCCATGGCTTTGTAAAGAAAGAGACAAGCTTGACTCAGCAAATCTTAGTGTGCTAATTAAAGGCACTGTTCATTTACAGTATAGCTGCCAAAATATTTCCAAACTGGCATGCAGAGACTTAGAAAGTCTCTTAATATTCTGGTTCAAAGTACCCATAGATCATGTAATCTAGATATACATATAATATCTGTTTTAGTGTGGGAATCATAGCATATATTATATCATATGGCACTGCATTATTCCAGGGCTTGGCTACAATTTTGTGGCTAGGTGACTCCAAGCAAGTCTGACTTGTTGGGGGGAATTAGGTGATTAAATGACATAAATGTAATAAACCTACTGGATACATCAAATATATCAGTTTTACTTGCTTTTTTGGAGAGGAAAGAAGGAATTACAGCATGATATTCTACTTTTTGCCACTGAATTTTGGCACTATGATTTAGTAGGTAGCAAAAAGAGTCTAGGAACTGCATGCAGTTATGTACTATTCAGCCCTGTATTAGTGGAAAGTGCAGGTCACCCATTTTTCATTGATTCTCCCCCATTGCCTGCAACTTCAGTTCCAAACATTGTATTTCAGCTGGCAAGGGAATAACTATGTCAGAGCTGTTCAGCAATGATTGGCTGCCCTGTTGCCAACTGTAAGTAGTTATTTATACAGTAGTTATGCAGTACAAAGCCATGCTGTATACAATCCATGTTAATCTAAACCAAAAGTTAGGAATCTTCTGAGAGTTGGGGGTGGGAAATAACATTTTTGGCAGGGAAGAAGGGCCAGAGTGGGAGGGGAAATATACAAAGGGAGAAAAACCCAATTGTATATGTAGATGGGGCTGGGATTTTCAGTTGTTTTCCATGGATTTTGTGTTGAGTTTTGAAGTTGTTTGTTTTTGAAACTATATTGGGCCGATTTTAGTTTACATTGCATTTTTCATGTTTCGTGCCTGAAATGACAAACTATACAGTCAATTTTCAACAGGAATTATAACAAATAGCCAGTAAACCACATGCAGTTTTGGCAATGAAGCTTGTTGACTCAGTACCAGAATCTGTTTTTCAATTTGCTGCAAGTTTTCTTCCCTGAGAAGTTAGAGGTTTTCAATCGTTTTCCTAACCATTGGCAACACATAAACAGAGGAAAATATGGACCTCCTTTTCTGGAAATCCATAACCTAGAACCCCTGTTCTTACCCCAAAATAACTATATTCCTCTCAGAAGACTCAACTTTGTAAGACAATTTTACAAGAAAAAAAATTAAAATAAAAAAGATAATTACCTTTTTCTCAAAACTGTATCTCATACAAAAATCACAGGACCTATGCTTCTAAAATTTGGACTTCGAGGGAAGAAATTGCAGACTGAATATGGATCTGTGAAAAGTAGAGCTGACAACTGTGGCAGAATGAAGAGCTGGCAAGTAGCCCAGCTCTTCAATAATTCCTCTCCAGACAAGAAGAGAACTTGAGATTGCCTACAAGTGCTCCAGACAGTTGCTCCTTGTGAGGAAACTGCAAGACAGCAGTCTCCAGTGGGTTTAGAGCTCTGGGAGATGAGGGAATAGCCATCTTGCTCAAACTTTGGTGGGCACCTTTGAAAGGACACTGGGTTTGCATACTGCTTTTCTAATCACTTTTGGAAATTGCTTGTTAACTGCTTTTCAGTATTAGGAACCTTTGGTTCAACATGTTTTACAGCACCAGGTGAGTTTCCTTCAATCCTTAGCAAAAGAAAATTTAACTACAATAAGAGCTTAATTTTTTTTTAATAAACAGCAAAAGGGTGATTGCTGTTTATTAACTCACAGCCTCCTGATTTTTAGACTGCATCTAAAAGATGTTATGGAAGAGGAACAAGTTCTACCTGACAAGATTGAGACTTAGTTGAAAGTGGATTTAAATATGACAGGCTACAAAAATGACATGGAAAAAGATGTTACACTGGACATACAAAAGAAACTGGCTCATATCTTAATAATTAAAAGTTCTGAAGAATTTTGTGAGAAGGGACAAAGAAAAAATGAAAAGAAATCAAGTCCTAGGACATTATTTGACAGGACTAAAGATCAAGATAGTTAGAAGTAAAAGGAAGGAATATAAAGTTGGTTAATTTGATTAAGGCTAAAATGAATATGCTGTTATCTGTTGTAACCCTTAATGGACTTTTGCCAACATCAGGACTGAAATGACAAGGTTTTTTGGATTTGTTTATAGATAAGAGAGAGGATATGGGAAGAAGAGATCATTTGTTGTATTTTAAGAGAAGGTGATAAGTTACTAAAATTGTTTATGCTTGTTGAAATGAAGAAGGAAATCACTTCTTTATATATTTTTCTTTATGATATTCTTATTTTTCTTCCATTTCTCTCTCTTTTTTCCCTTTTTTCTTTCCCGCACCTTCTACTTTTTCTTTTTATTATTTTAGGTTATTTCAGTTTGTATTAGTTTCTACTCATGTAATTATAATTCTTAATAAAATTACTGTTAGAAAGAAAGGACAGAGATTGCATTATGACTTCACAAAATATGTTTCAACAATTTGGCATCATCACAGCTAGGTGAGTATCTAAAAAAACAGTTTCTTGTTTATATGCTCCTGTGTACTCAAGATGAGTCAATATGGTTTACACTCAACATTCTGTCTTTGTACCTTCTTTAAATTCCAAAGAATATAAATTAAAATCCTTTCAAAGGCTTTTTTTTTACATTTGATATGATATATCAACATTAGCTGTACCATGTCTATCTTACAGTCACTAATCTGGTAAAGTCAGAGTCACAAAAGAGTGGATCGTACATTTAAATGGTCACTGTGAATGCTGACTTTTACTAATTCCAAATGAGCACCTTTCATTCTTTTTACATCCTTTATTGTACAAATACAGAGCTAAACAATTAGCTCATCCCAATTTTTCTACATGTATGCTATGTCATTATTTATTTTTGCTGCTTTATTATACAATTCAGATATATCAAGAAATAACCATGAATTAAAATAGATTGTGGATTTGCATTTTCTGCATTTGCCTCATGCGCTAAAGAGGAAAATGGCAGTCAGAAATTTATCATCCAAGGCACAAGCAACCTGAATGATACTTGTTTTTTGTTATTTAATAAAATATGCTCAGGTGATCACTATTACTCCTCTATCTTAGTTAACATGTAATAAAACTTCCCCACATACCAAACAATAATGTGGTAATGATATAGACATGGACATGTTATGCATCTCTGGGGCAACAGAAGCATTTTATAATTAATATTAAGTACTACAATGAGAGGAAGTAACTTTAAAAAGTAGAATCAAGATTAACACTGGATTATGGCTGATCCTGACACTTTAATATCTGGATCTGATAGTAAGTTTGATTCAGAGATCTAATTCCCCCAGTGCTGAGACTCTGTTCAGTGAAACTTCCTCTTTTTCACTAAGTGGCATCTTCATAGGGCATCAAAAAGGGCCAGCCTTACGATTAATTAAAGTAAGTCATTCACCTTAAGCTACAGATATTTGTGGCCCCAAAGCTAGTTACTCTTTTCAGGTTCTTTGGAAAATTCTCTCCCACTCAGCTGATGCTAGAGAAAGATGCCACAGCCCAAGCAGTCATTTGTGCATAAGGAATGAGAGGGCATCACTTCGCAGGCAGCAAAATATGCTGAGTCAGCCATTCTGATTGAAAGGAAAAGAGAAAAGAGACAAAGGAAGTAGCAGAAAGAGAGAACAGAGGTGACCTTGCCCACTTTTGACTCTCATCCCACCTGCTTCTGCCATGTGATCACTGACAGGTTAGCCAAGTTCAGAATTCAAGTCCATGGCTTCCTGATTGCCTGGATTGCACTCAACACTTTTGCCCTTTTAATCATGGCTCCAGCCAATCAATTTTAAGCACCAGTGCCTGAAATTTAAAATTAGTGTGGCTGGTAAATTTATAACTGAAGTGGAAAAACTTGCTACTAATAAATGGATGCCATTTCCACAATCTTTTCCCCACTAACTTTTCCCCATGAACTTTTCCCCACATAGTTAAAACCACGTTACTAGAAAGAATTAGGGCTCGCTTTTGATGCAGTAAAATAAGAATTTCAAGGAACAGAAGTAAGGTTTTTTTTTCTTTTTCAAAGAAAATGTTGCAAAGTAGTAGAACTGTAAAGAAAAGCTGTGGAATTTGCCTGGCAGGCCATCTGTAGAGAAGCTATAAAAGCAGAAGTAAAAATTCTATACCATTTGGTTCTTGAACCTGCCAGAAAACATTTTCTGAAAATACTGTTTAATATATTAAAGCTAGTTCTGTTGCATTTAAAGTAGACTTGCATACCTATGATATGAATTACGATGGTTTGTTTGATGCATTGCAGCCACTTTGATTTGTATTATATTACATTACCAAAGTGAGATAGATAACTGGAATTTAGAAAGTATCACAGCTCAGATCTGTAGTAACATCCGTGTGGCTACATTAAAGCAGATCTATTGCTCCAGTGATTCTTTATTTTCACACTGTGGCCTGAACACCTCTAACGAAATGTTTAGCTCCTTTATGGGACTTTTATTTATTGATTTGATGCCTTCAAGTCAGCGTTGACCTCTAGCGACTGCCTGGACAAGTCCCTGCAGTTTTCTTGGCAAGATTTCAGAAGTGGTTTGCCATTGCCTGCTTCCTAAGGCTGGCAGAGAGTGACTGGCCCAAGGTCACCCAGCTGGGTTTGTGCCTAAGGCAGGAATAGAACTCACAGTCTCCCAGTTTCTAGCCTGGTGACTTAACCACTACACCAAACTGGCTCTCTATGGGACTAGCCTTATTTTTTATTAGGATCTGGACAATTGTAGTGATGAGTGGGGTTAAGCATGCATCAAAAATGATTTAGATAAAGTGATTTAGAATTTTCAGAAGCACAGCACTTCTCCACTATTCATTAAAGCACCCCCCCTTTTTTTTCCCAGCATGAGAAAAAATGCCACTCTTTTAAGGAATCCAGTCATTAAAATGAATGCAGCCTGAAAAAAAGTCATGTTGCTTTAATGCATAGTACAGAAGTGCTACACTTACATGAGCTTGGAAGCACTTCTTCACAATCATCTTAGACGCTCTAATAATTACATTTCCTGCTTCAATATCTTCTGGGCAAATGTCAAGGCAATTTTTTAGAAAATATTCGAATTGACATGAAACTGCCTCTCTTGTTTACCCAGTATCTTTGATTCTAATGAATGAAACTATGCAGGTGATAGGCATCCATTTTAGTTCTGTGCCAGTCAAATGCATCCATACCATCTTACAATGTTGCCTACAGCCCTAAAAATGAAATAATAATTTAAAGTGACTTGTAATTTCACAAGATGATAAAATCTCATGCGATGTTTGCACACAGACTGGATCACCCAAATGTCAGGATGAGACCAACAAAATTATATGGTATTTGAGGATCCTATCAATCTGGAAAACATGAGATTGTTCAGCGGCATCCAGGGCCAGAAAAACTGGCTTGCCCGGAGGGTAGGGAACAGTCCACTCCAAGGTCTGTCTATCCATCTGAACTTCTTGGCAAAGCCTACAAGCACATAATAGAGGGCAGCGAATTGGTCTTCTTTATTTAAGTGACCTTTGGGGAAGAGGTGGATTCAGGCTTCCAGGTACAAGGACGAAATTGATATAATGGAGGCAAGCAGGCTGAAGATTTGCTTACCTTCAGTGGTAGTGATAGTGATGATTTTTGTTTCTTTTTTATTTATCTTGTGATGGCTGCAACAGTACAATTGTTCTTGGAAGCCTACCCACAGTTTCCTTAACCATAGCACCCTTAACTCAGACACAAAGTAATATCAGAACATGCCTGGGGAAAAATTAAAACAGTTCCCATGTTGGTGGCTGTCACTTCCTCCTCCCTCTCTCCCCAAATGCTCTGCAGTGATGCTGCACTCAGAGCCACCTTCAGGAATTCAAGAGAAATCTACACAGAGATTTTAAGAGGGCGGCAAGGTGAGGCTATCCTTTCTACTCCACCGTGCTTAGATTGGCTGAATTCCCAAAGAGAGCTTAAATCACTTAGGGGCTAAAGTAGTAGAGAGTATCCTCTAAATGTAGAATTATACTGCTGACCTCACCCCACAAATTGAGGTTGTTTAGTACCCTCCAGTTCAGATGGCAACAAAATATAATTAAGAAGCGGCTACTGCCATTTTTAAGTGGAAAAAGTAAATAATCTGCACAGAGCCACATAGTTTGAGTTGGGCGGTCATATAAATGCATAAAAAATTAAGTGTGGCCCATGCTCACCTCCCAAATTCAAAGTCTCTAAATGGATCTGCTATATTTAGTCAGTGCACCTATCAATTGTACATATGCAGGTTTTCGCGGCACGGTCAAGTACCCTGCCATTTTGCAAGATTTATGTTGCACAGATTAGGTGATGATAGCTCTGGAAACCCATAATTTTTATAGTGTGTTTTATATTGAAATTTTATTATATATTTATTGTTTTATATTGTAAACCACCCCGAGTTCCTCCGCTCGGAGGAGATGGGCAGCGACAAATTTGATAAATAAATAAATAAATAATCAGTCCACCTATTCCTCATCACAGTTCTTCCTACCCACCCAATACTTTGTTTTGGGTTCCTTTTCTGACAGATTGTGTATGTTTCTGTTAGGGAATAATGAGAACAGAAGGATATTATGCCAAAGATTTCACAACTATATAATTGCTGGCGGACTCAGTTCTTCAGTAGAACCAACTGGAATCTTTTGATTGCTCTAACCTAGTCTAGATGTCTCAGATAGCTCTTTCATCTCAATTGCAAAATGGAAAGCAACATTCTGCAGTAATGTGAAATCTGTGTTGCAACTCTCGAGCAATGAAGCAGATAGAGGATTTCCTTTTCATTTACCTTGGAGAAAGGCAGCAAACCAATAAATGGGCAAGCACAAAGGCCTATTATTTTTGGGCATAGTACTGTTAGCTCAGCAAGAAAAAAGAAGAGAATGTCTTACCAAAGCATGTAACATTTGCATGAGCTTTTTTTAAAAAAAAATCATCATAAAAGTCAAATAAAACAGAAGAGTTGCAATCCACCATAAAGTCATGCCTATCACTTTCAGTCTACCACCTTCTGTCTAGTTATCTGGGAGAAAATCCCACTATGCTCAGTAAAGTTTACTCTGAATAGATATCTATAAGATTGCATTATAGTTATGCATAATCATGACTTAATTTGTAAATATACTGTATATTCATAAAATCTTGTCTTAAGGTTTAAAGTTTCTAAACTACAATAACAGCCTTCCTCAACCTGGCACTTTATAAAATGTGCTGGGACTGTAACTGTCATAATTCCCAACCAATATGGCTTCCTGAAGTCATGTGGATGACATCATGTTGGGAATTCTTAAATATTCTAAACATAATGATTGGCAGACCCAGCAATCACAGAAAAGATTGATAGTTATCTGATTTCTTTCTTCCTGTAATCAGCTATGTTAAAAGAGGATATTCTAATTTTCCCATCAGGTTTCTTTCAGTTATAGGTTTACAATAGATCTACAATAACCTGTTATTGTATGATGGTGTGGGACCTTTGAGGTATTTCTGGGACCAGGAAATACTGCAGAAATTCCCCTCTATAGGCAGAGAGGTAAATCCAAATGGGACAGTTCTCCCTGAATGTTGTCAGAACCTTCTGCTTTTGAGATTGCTTTACCTGTTATAGTCTCTTATAGTCTCTTTAAGAGGTTTGGAAATTCTTCACATTGTTGGACTTCTGAGCTAACCTACCCCCAAACTGAACTGAGAATTGACTGATTGTCAGTTTGCTTTATTTGAAAACCATGTCAAGAAGGATGGTGATAATTCTTCTTTTTTCCCTTCCTCTTTTTATCCCCTGATAAAATAGCTAAGAGGTTTCCATTGCATCCCACAACCACCGTTTAGGATTGTTCTGCCAATACCTTTTTCTTACAAAAAATGGATTTGGTCCTACTATAAAGCAAAGCAGTGGTAGTCCCTGGAGAGGAATATGGAGATAGCCATGAAGAAGGTACTCAACAGCCATTAAGTACAAGCCTAGCCCTGAAAGGGAGGATGGAGTGAGGAAGAAACTCAAGACTGCCCTGCCTTGATTCTCTTTGGTATTTGGGGGAGCAGGGGGAGACTGAGAGAGAGAGAATATCTGTTAGGCTTAAGATTCTCTTATTATACATTGCAGAAATAACCTAGATTTCCAGTAGCCCTTTTGGAATTTGTTTCCTGACCTGGCCTACCTCAAAGGGCTGATACCGCCTAACTGTTTTTCCTTCGTTTCTGGTCATTTCTGGTCAGAGCTAATATAGGGGCTGCTTGTCCTATATCCCCTCATTTAAATTATTGTCAGCAGGGAGAGTCCCTATTGTTATCAGTGTGGAAGTAAAATTCAACTACCAGTTTAATTGATATCTATAGCAGGAATGAAAGAAGGTGGCATCTTGTCCTTTGCACCAAGCATCAAAAGATCTGGGACCAGCTCCAAAATTAGTCCCAAGTCAACAAAACAGAAAGCTTTCTACTTCCACATTTGGGCTTCAATCATATAACATCATATGAGGCCAACAGTTATGATCTCAAGAGGTCTTTTAGGTATGTGTAGACAAGAATTTGCAGATAGCATGCCTCCCATTACACTCTTATATGTGACACTCAGGTTGCTTGTGCACAATCCTGTCAGAAAGTTGTTTATTGTGTTTATCATATGTTTGAGAGAAACATAAAATGGAGGGTGGACTAATCTGCTCCACAAATCCCCATCCTTGATTTTAAATATTCTGTTTGCACACAATTCAACACAGTTTTCTTTTTAAAGGCAAGCTCAACCTTATATCTCATGTGCAGTATCAGTTATTATTAATGAGGACAATAGAATACAAAGGAGATCTGGAATGGAAAGGAAGAGGGAAACTGAGAGGATGGACTGAGATTATGATAGAGTCCATCTCATATGTCCCTGGGTTTTCAAAAGTAATATTTCATGTAATTAGGAAAACAAAGCTGAGAGAAGCTGTTAATGAATACAAACATTTTACAGTGCAAAACAAAGAATGCTTGTAGAAATACTGTATTAATTTTCATTGTCCCCACTCTGAGTCTAACTGAGGTTAGACAAAATAATCAAAACCGTTATATCAAATTTGTCCACAAGCTCTATTTTTTTAAAAAAATCAACCAATGATTGAAAAAATCATATAAATATATATATAGAGAGAGTGTGTAAATTAAATGATATCAATTAAAATTAATGGGGGAAAGAAAAAAAAGTTCTTACTGTAATATGTCAATGCACTGAAAAATTAAGGGCAGAGGATGGAAGGTGTTCAGTTAAAGACCTTCTTTTCTTGGTATGAAGCCTACATTTTTGAGTTACACCACAACTAAGGAGCTGTAGTTTATTTATTGAGAGGGGGAGAAAGAGAAAGAGAGAGAGAAGCATCTGGGGTAACATTAGTATCATGTTTGTAATAGCAGTGGGGAACCTTGGCCTGAAAGCTGGTTGTATCTCCCACAGCTTCATAAAACTGCTAAACAGTCAAAATTCACATGCAAAAAGAATGGAAGTGGAAGAGAAGGCCTGAAACTAAGCAAAGCATATTGCAGGCAGAAAGGAATAGCTTGATTCCCAGTTACTCTGATTTCATACAGCTCAGCCTGACACACAAAACTGATGCTTCTTGTTTATTCTATTTTAGGGACACTTTTGTATCTCTCCTGTGTTATAAATGTGGCTTCCATGTATATTTTAAATTTATTCATGTAGAAATCCAGATGATCACTAGATGACAGCAAAGAAAGTCATCCAGTAGTCATCCAGATTTTTGCAGCCCAGATCTGGCACTCTAAGAAATGTTTTCTCAGTTGCTTTCTGTTTCCTAAGGGTTGTCAAATTTTGAAAAGCCAAAGGGAAGCTCAGGAGATATAAATGTATTCCAGAACATGAACATTACAAATCCCTGATCTTCACTTCCATTTCTGATTTTGGTACTTAAAATAAAATAAAACCACCCACCCACAAAACTGCTTGATAAAGTGTTGCTATCAGTTAATCATCAATATCCTAATGCTAGATTTTACTTTCATTTGTATAATTTCCTGCTACGAGTCAAACAAAGCAATTTGCATTGTTTTCTTGCTTTGGGATGATGAATGATTTCTTCCTGGGACGATATTTGGTGTAATGTACAATCTTCACAAAAGCCCAGCACTGTTATGTGAACATTGCATGCAATTGCATTGTCATTCCACAAATGACTGCTTCTTTGATCACACTATAGCTCTGCCAATCTGTTTAAAGCTCTCATCAAAAGGAAAAACAAGCTTAAAATATTTGTCTTGGAGTGGCAGCACAAAGCAGGCTGCAATCAAGCTTGTGTTGTTTCGAGAGACAAACACATAAACAATAAAAGGTTAACTTCTAACCTTTAGAAATATGATAAAGAGGTATTTTGGTGAAAACATGCAAATCTATTCACCTAAAAAAAATTGTAATACAGAAAAAAAACCCTATTCACTAAGCAATGTTACTTCTTCCCCAAGTATAAGACATTTCAAGAGATTCAGAGGGTGTGAACAGGAGGCCATTTTCTTCTAAATCTGTCCCTCTGTCACAAGGGAAGCTCAAAATGGCTTTGTTTTAAAATGATAGTAAATTATTACAGATGTCCATTGTCCTCCATTACATTGTGTAAACAGCTACTTCATTCTCTGAAATTATCTTGCCAGATTTTGTATTTACAATTTTTCCATGATTCTTTCCATATTTTTTTAAATCTTTCCCTAAAACGTTTGCAACATCTTTCTAAAAGTTCATTTTTTCTAACAGACTAGCCTAGAAGCTCAGCACATGGCAGCAACTACTTCCAGAAGGCTCATCTGACTGTTTGGTCATTTTGTATCTCTTGACTTTCAAGCTCTGACTTCTTCTTTTCATAATTCCTTTTAAGCATCTGCAAGTCAGTGAGTACAGTAATGAAACAAAGTCATTTCAAATCAAATACCAAATAAATGTTGTTCTTTATATTGCTATTCAAGGTACGCGGTGGCGCTGCAGGTTAAACCACTGAGCTGCTGAGCTTGCCGATTGGAAGGTCAGCGGTTCGAATCCGCATGACGGGGTGAGCTCCCGTTGCTAGTCCCAGCTCCTGCCAACCTAGCAGTTCGAAAACATGCAAATGTGAGTAGATTAATAGGTACCGCTTCGGTGGGCAGGTAACGGCGTTCTGTTTAGTCACGCCAGCCACATGACCACGGAAGTGTCTACGGACAAACGCCGGCTCTTCGGCTTTGAAACGGAGATGAGCACCGCCCCCTAGAGTTGGACACGACTGGACTTCATGTCAAGGGAAACCTTTACCTTTACCTCATATTGCTACGCATTCCTTGAAAGCAAAGAATTCTCTCTCTCTTCCTCTCTCTCAAAACATACAAACATCACAATAAGACGAAAAAAGATTAATCTATGGATCTTTCATAATGTTCTTCCTGAATGCTGAATCTTAAACTATTTCATAGTCTGAGAGTACAAAAACCCACACATAGAACAGATCTTGAAGGCATGTAAGTACACTTAATGACTGTGAAGAAGATGACTCAAGCTGTTGGTCTCCCTTTCTAATTCCCTGCTTGATCTAATACCATTCCTTTTTGCTACATTAATTACGTCTATTAATTGAGACACTTTAGATTCCAGTAGACTGTAAACCAAAGTGTCTGCATTTATTTTAGAAATGGTTATCCTTATTTGGTATGTCAAGTAGTAATACAAATTGCCTTTTTCCAGATAACAATGTAGAATTGGTTTTGCTATGATCTTCACTATCATTTATGGGCATTTATGAGAACAAGCAAGATAATCCCACCCACCGCCAAAAGCACTCCCTACTATAGTTATCTAAAAGCTAATTTAAGAAGAGGATTAGGACAAAGACTGTTGTCACATTTTTGGAGAAGTAGAAATGATTTGGAAGTGCTTTTATTGCACTCAGTTCAAGCATGATTTATTCAAAGAAACACGTTTATGGACTTTTGAACATCCCAATAAAAAGTAATTAAATAGTAGCTTGGGGGTTTGGAAAACCTGCCAATTTTAATCCCAAAACTGTTAAAACTACAGCATGTAATTTCATATCGTGTTGGAAATTTCATTTATTTAAACTGCTCAAATGAGGTCAGTATGACAGCTTTTCCAAGCTAGTACTCTGAGATATATTATTTTCGAATTCCCTTTACCTCAGTCAGATGTAGCTTACTAGCACATGTAAAGGGCATCTGATTAAGGAAGACTGCCGTATGGGATCTATCAGTTTAATTTTTAAAAAATGTAAAATGTGGTTTTTCAGTTCGTCAGTTATGTGATTTATTCTCTCTCTATAATTAAGTAGGTCCAGTCAAATATATCCTTATATTGAATCATGAACATCAGCTCCTCCCATGAGGTTATAGATAATTCAGGGACAATTATCTATTCTATCTTTATTTGGTGGTGGCACAAATAATGAGTGATTAGTCAGAACAGAAATGACCTTTTTGTTCAGGTTCATCTGACCTTATATGTTTTAAATTCAACAGACAAATAAAAAGAGTCAAAATCAAAAGAAAAACAAACAAGAACACAATAATTCCTTTCCTTCAAATCCCTCTGAAATCTAGCTAGGAATGGATATCAATAATACCAGCGGGCGTCTCAGTCCTGGCACACAAATGAAGAGAGAGAGACAAACAAATCAATCAATCAATCAATCAATCACAATATAAGAACATGAAATGGGCTAGTAAAATGCTAACAGAAACCCTACATTCCTGAGGGATTTCATTCTAAATGTGTGCATACTTGTGTGAGAGTGAGTGAGTGTACTTTCAAATGCTTTCAAAATTTAACTTGCTTTTGGTGTCATCAGCTTTCTATCATTCTCTGTCAATTAAGAGCATCTCTTGCCCTCAGAAGGGGAAAAAAATGGTAAAAAATAGCAACAGTTACCTACTCCACAAAAGAGAGAAAAAGGTTTAACGGAAGGTTACCGTGAAAACTGCTGCTGGTTTCATACCTGCCAAGCTATCATTCCTAATTGTACCTTTCAGCACTACAAAAGGCCACTTAAAAAGAAGCACCGCACTTGAATTCTTCTGTAAATACAGAATTTTGAATAGTGTCCTATAATTAATAGGTCTTCAGTATTTCCCTCATGAAACCATTCATGGGAAGTTAGTATCTCAGCTTGGCTATTTCAGTGAATACTTAGGAATGAAAAGAGTTATGTAAAACTTTTTTATTTAAAAAAAATCATAGTTGTTTAGCACCAGTTTCTCAGAAAGTCTTCTACAACATTATTTGGAAGCAGTTGGAATGATACTCATCAGTCATTAATTCACATACATAAATATATGATTGGAGTGCATTATATTAAAAGCTAAGCAGAGCTGTGTCAGGCTCACCCCATATGTGATGTTGACAGGGTTTTGACCGGATCTACAGCTACTATAAGAAACATTAATTGAGAACATTTCTAAAACGCCTGAATCTAAATGGAGCTCCAGCACTGGATGAGAAAGGAGTTAATCCTTATCCTTCATACCATTTTCACAGTAAAGATTTTCTTCCTGAAACTGTCACATGCCTCTTGGGAACACACAGTGCTGAAATACCTTGGATATTATTTCACTTATTTATAGTTACTGGTTGATTATAAAATCATGTGAACGCTAATCAAGTTCTAAGTTCAAATTCAACATCAAATGTAGCTTCAAGTTCACCATTAACTTGAACAATGGTCTGTACAGCTGTCCTTTCTACATTCTTCTTTTGGCTGAAGAGCTGGAAATCATCAGTTCTCAGTGAATGGGTCAACCCTGAGTTTGCTAATCTGATTTTCTATACATCTGCTCCTTAGTAAGTAGGTTTTCTCATTTGTGGGGAGAGGGGTCATAGAGGCCAAAGCACTTTTGGAAATCCCATGAATATCCCCCTCCCAAACTCTTGGAAGTTATCAAAAGAATAGCCCTGTGGAATCTTGATCCTTTGGTCTTACAACAGGCACAATTTCAGGCATCAGAGGATTCAGTCTCCAAACAGCTGTTTGCTACCTTGGCTCCTTCCAACAGGTACCACCTCTGCATGTTGTAACTCCAATTAGCAGGCAAGTGAACGAAGCCTTTGTCATCAACAATGAACTAGACGGAGGCAAATAAAGCACTTGCTTAGGTCAGAATTGCTATGATGCCGAAGTTTTGAACTATCATTCTAGTTCAAAACTTTCAACTAGCACTTGTCTTTCATCAGTGTTTTAAAAGCAAAATGAGGTGAGCTTTCACTTTTTTAAAAAAATAGCCAGGATGTTTTAACTTCCTTAATAAATGTATTAAAGAAACAATTTAACTTCTTATATATGCTTTGCTTGACATTCATAAAAGTTATGCATCTGATACCTATTTTAGCTCAACAGCAGTCTTGATTTTTGTTCACAGCTGTATTCACATTCTGTATGTTGTAATTACATCATTCATCCTTCTTTTTTGTCCTTTATATTCCTTGCTCCCATTCCAGAAATAATAAGCTATGAACAGCATGTGTTATTGATTCAGTGCCTGGTACTCTCCCCTTCGATTTTATTCATATGTCTGCATTTTTAAGCATTTTTCTAAAAGATGTAGTACACATAAATATGCATTACAATGATTCTCCTTGAGGATTACTCCCAGTCTCACCCCAAAGCTTTTAGAAATGAATAAAGAAACTCTCTACATGCCACACTACCTCAGAAATCCCATTGAATTCTATGGATATACTGTATTCCTATATGCAGAACTGTATTGCATTTTACATATGGATATTAATGTATGGCTGGAAAGAAAAAGGCAATCTGTTTATTAACAGTATCTCTTCTTCTCCTTATTCCTTTTCCTCTTCCTCCTCTTCTATTCCCTTCCTTCCTTCCTTCCTTCCTTCCTTCCTTCCTTCCTTCCTTCCTTCCTTCCTTCCTTCCTTCCTTCCTTCCATATTATGCATTTAAATGAAGAGGGCAAACTCTACTTGTTGCTAAATTGGTTCCTTCCTATTTTGCATACCTGTGCTTTCCTATATATTTTACAGAACCACTATCAAGTTATTAAATATTGCTGGTGTGCTTACGGTGCCATGATTCTCAAGTCAGTTTAGTTATTAGTCTTAAACACAGTTAAGCTTTTGGAAAGAAAATCTACTTGATTTAGAAACCTAAGCAATCCAGATAGTTATAGAATAAATGCACACACTTTACAGAAAACAAAGTATAAAGAAAGGGCTAGCAGGCTATTTTGAAAGGGATGGAGAAAGGGATAGAGTCTTCTGTTTTCTTTCTCCCAGTTGGGATTTTCTGTTTCATTTATAAAGAAATTCATTATTTTTGTTAACTTCTCATTACAAAAGCATACAAACCAAATGGAAGATTCTTACATCTTCCAATCCAGAAAATATGTAACATGCCTATTTAACAAATCTTTCTCCTGGAGAACTGCAGGCTGCAGCTATCTAAGCACTCCTTCCAAGTCTGAAAGCATTACTTAATGACTGCCTCATTCCAATTCTTTAGAGATAAACTGATGTGATTGAAGGGAAAGCATAACATTATTTGATGATACTGTATCTAACAGAACAACTCCTGATAAACAAGTAAGTGTGACTTCTGATGCACATCATTCACCATCACAGACTTTTCTTCTAGTTGGCTGTTTCTTCAAAGGTATATTTTAATGATAAGGTTCATTCTCTGTTACCCACAACCCAGCATTCATCAGGATTCAGTGGCTATTCTTTATACAAGTTCAGATCAATCTGAGCCCATCCCTGATCATTAATTTGTTAAGGGAAATAAGGAAAGATTATTAATTATGTCGAGCTGGGGGTGTTGATGACCGACAGGAAGCTCTGGCGTGGGCAGGTCCATGAAGTCACGAAGAGTCGGAAGCGACTAAACGAATAAACAACAAAATTAATTATGTCTCCCAATAATAACCTGTCCTCTCTCTTGTCTGATATTTCTGTCTCCTGAATGGCAGGGTTGGACAAGAATCCCTGCCATTGAACCATTTTATGGTAGTAACATACACAGCTGAATCTTCTGTTTCTGATCAAACATTCAGATTTTCACTTGCAATGGTCAATGGACTCTGTACATATAAAACAATAATAATTAGTAAATGAATATTGATATAAATCCTCTTCTTTCCATTTCCATTGGTTGTGAATTTTCTTGCACATTGCTTTAAATAAAAATATTTCCATCCAAATAAAGAGGGTGTTAAATGATAGGATGTAAAATTTAGCCCCATAATTTCATAACATTTTCTTACTTCTTTGCCAAACCTAAACCCCTTGTCAGTTTTTCAAAAATGTAATTGTTAACTGCTGCAAGTTAAAAGTTATTGTAAGACATTACTAACCAGAAAACATTGCCTCAAATCAAAACCTCATGGCAGGTATTTCTTTTAATGGACATTTATTAGGAAATACAGTAATAACTTGTTCAGGAAAATAAGGTTTGTTTGCCCTGTAAAGTAATTTGTTTTCCATTTTCACTATTCACTGTAGGTTTTTATGCTACTGTTCTGTAGTCAGGGAAGAAGCATAAAACTTTATCTAACTGGTTTTATTCCCAGAACAAATTAGGGTTGTCAAACCAGCTCTGCAGAATTTTTTCAGCAGGATATTGAGGTAAGGCAGATACCAGGTTGACACCAAATAGGATGCAACACTACTTTATTGACATAAAAAAGACAGAATCCCCTCCATATGAAAGTATTCTTGGGATAAATATTGCCTAGAAAATTGGTATAAATTCAGTACTGCTACTGCTACTGCTACTGCTACGTTCCGTATGCATACTTACATATAGCTTAGATGGCTTTGGGAGGGAAAGGAGGTAGGGAATTTTTCTGCTCTTTGACTGCCTTGAGGTGATATTTGGACTGGTTGCTGCAAGTTATTATTACTATAACATTTCCATTATGTCATCTTTCACTGTTGCCTTTTCTTACAATATTCTGAGAGAGTTCTTTCCTCATCCAGTCACAGTATATTGCCCATTCCACAGTCTGACATCTGCTGTAGTAATCATGAAGGCTTATCCTCAAGCTGGTCAGCACTTACTCATGTTCCTTTCAGGAGGTCTTACATAGCTGTTAACATTCAAGACCATTACTTTCTCCCTCAGTCCTCATCCTTGTCTTTTCATGGTTTCAGCCTCTCACTAAAATGGCTTCCTATAAATCTGGGCCTCTTGTTGTGGTGAGTATATAGAGAAATAGATGCACAAATTGCTCTGCAATTAACAACACAAGTGACAGTGGGAGTTGCATCTAACAGATTTCCCAAGCCTGTGGTCATTGTGCAACACCACTTAAATAAAGACACTGTATCTTCTTTAACAACTAAAGCCTAACTGGGCTGAGCTGAAAATAACTTTAAAAAAATTCTTTACCAATAACAGTGTGTATACTATATAATGTCAGTTTTATGCATTGTAGAAAAGGTTGTGTATGCCACCAGTGCCATAATAAAGCCTTATTTTCAGAGGGTTAGAAAAGCCATAAAAATACGTTGGCACTGAAATTTGCCAGCTGTTCTTGTTCTCCAGAGTCAGTTTTTTGCTAAACACAAAAGTTGTGGTCCAACAATTTCCTTCTGTGGGTTTTTTTTATAAAGAGTATTTTAGAAAGATAGAATATTAATGAGAACTGGTGCCTTCTTCTGTTCCACAAATCCAAAGCTTCTCAAAATGTTGTCCATAGATAACTACACATTGAATGGGTTGATGAGCAACATCAAGTGGTACCCCAAAATGGCTCAGAACAGTTATAAACATCTGCACTTAGCTGTGCACTTGACTTTTTTCCCCTGATAAAAGAAGATTCAATATGTTTTGATTGGGACTCAATTACCCTGGAAGTTAACACAGTCCCATTATTTCTGTAATATGACATATTGTAATGATTGCCTTATCCCAACGAAGTCAGTCTCACCAGAGTTTAGTGAATAAAACTGATTTATTGAAAGGATAGTATGCAAATACGAAGAAAGCTGAGAATAAGCAAAAGCGCGCCAAATACAAACTAAAAACCCTCACCTCCAAGCCGATCCCACCCCCCACCCCAACATCGCAACCACCCCCTCCCAGCACACATCTGCCTGGGAAAGTAACCTTGAATACATGTCATAACCCAAACACACATTCCTTCAGGGTAACACAAAGATAACAGCCTGGCAGGGCTGGAATTCCCCACCCCGCAGGTGATAGACACGGATCAGAAACATGACATGTGAAACGTTACGATGTATGCAAACCATTGGAACGATGAACATGACACATATCCTAATTTTTCCATTAAAAATTGTGTTGTGATCAAGGCTCAAATATCTAGTAAGCTAAATCCCACTATTCCCATAAGATTATGTTGAATAATTTTAATTTTAAGGCAAAAAAAGGGGGGGTTCCTTTTCTTTTAAATCTGTTAATTAGAAATGCCTTTCTCAGCAGCCTAGCCAAGGAGCTGTGATTTCCATGACTTCTCATTTTGACAATGATACTGACACTGAATAAAAGCATGTATTAAAACATGGATTGTATTCATGCATTGATCTGTAACAACAAATGTAAAATACTTGAAATTAGTTATTGAAAATATGATAATCTTTGGGAAAATAAAATAGTCGGACTTCTGGGAAGAAATGGTGAACTGAATACGGCTCAGCAAAAAGTGGAGCTGATGACTGCAGAGGAAAGAAGAGCTGGCAAGTAGACCGGCTCTTCGATAATTCCTCTCCAGAATAGAAGAGGACTTGAGATCACCCACCCATTCTTGTGAGGAGACCACAAGACACCAGTGGGTTTAGAGCTCTGGGAGACAAGGGAATAGCCACCTTGCTCAAACTGCAGTCTCCACCTTTGAAAGGACAGTAAGTTCACACGCTTCCTTTTCTAATCCCTTTCCAAAATTGCTTGTTAACTGCTTTCTAGCTATTAGGAATCTTTCGATTGACAAGATTTACAGCACCAGGTGAGTTTCCTTCAATCCTTAGCAAAAGAAGTTTTAAATACAAATTTAAGGACTTTTTTTTTTAATAAACAGCAAAAGGGTGATTAGAAGTTTGATTTTAGAATGTTCCAAAGGACTAAGGGTCCAGATAAATTTGAAATAAGATTTTGGAATTAATTATAAAGAACCCTTCCCATGGGAAAATGCTTTTCTTTTGAATTCTTTAAAAAAAAAAGACTTTAAAAATGGACACTAAAGGAAACTAGAAGGAACTAAAGATTGCAATTAAAGGAGAAGATCACTAAAACTTGACTTACAAATATAGAATGAAGCAAAATATTTTTAACATTGGACATATTGAAGGATACCTAGAAGTTAATTTTAAGAGTTCTGCCTCTATAGATAGACTATGTTTAAAAGATGTTATGGAAGAGGAACAGGTTTTACTGGACAAAACTGAGACTGATCTGAAAGTGGATTTTAAAATGACAAGCTACAAGAATGACATGGAAATAAATAATAAGATGTTATCCTGGATATACAAAAGAAACTTGCTGATGTCTTAATAATTAAAAGGGATATACAAATAACACACCAAGAGAATGACTTGGACAATTCTCCTATATCAGATTAACAAAAGAGGCTTGTTAAAGCTTTGAAGAATTTTGTGAGAAGGGACAAAGAAAAAATGAAAAGAAATCAAGTTCTAGGACATTATTTGAAGGGACTAAAGATCACGATTGTTAAAAGTAAAAGGAAGGAATATAAAGTTGGTTTATCTGATCAAGCTTAAAATAGATATGTTGTTATCTCTAGTAACCCTTAATGGACTTTTCTGATCAAGACTGAAATGAGGCTTTAAGGATTTGTTTATAGATAACAGATGGGATATGGGAAGATCATTTATTATATTTTAAGAGAAGGTGATAAGTTACTAAAATTATTTAAACCTGTGATGAAGGGGGAAGTCATTTCTTTATATATTTCTTTTCATTTTATTTACTATATTTCATATTTTTTTCCTTATTTTCTATTTTTATTTCTATTTTTTTCTTTTCTGTAACGTCTATTTTTTCTTTTTATTCTTTTATTTTTTAGTTTGTATTAGTTTTTATTGTTGTAACTGTAATTTTTTTTAATAAAGTTACTATAAAAAAGGAAAATAAAATAGTCATGCTGCAAATTGTTTACAGGTATATGGAGAATAAAAACACAAGTTAAAAAATGTCCGAGACTTTGTGTGTCCCTTTGTGTTTATTTCATAATTTTCTTAATGCATCATGTTTCCCTTAATTATTTCAGAAGACAATGGCAGTTTCCTATATAAATTCATGGGAGGTATGAAATTATTTACAGACAGATTCTGTTCATTTTAAGGAAGAATCAATTGGCCTGAACAGTAAGATACAATAGTCCTTTCAATAGCACTCTTCAGAGTTGTCACTTTAGATGACTATGAATAGAAATCCACGCTCCAAAAAAAATATATAGATCTTGCTACCATATATGAGTTATAGAGTTAAGCCTTGATGTCTTCATATTCATACAAAGGAGTCAAGACATGTTGCAGAGAGGATTCACTGAAACTAGTGAAGTCCAACTTGATGTTACAACAGTAGCACACCAATGTGATCCATGATCAATGACATCATTTCCTATGACAGACAATGATGTCATTAACGTCATGTGGGGCACCACTACTTCCATTCTACTCTGTCATCATGTAGGGCATCAGTAATGTAAACTGCTGATGAACCAGGTGGGAAAACATCTTGAAAAAGGATGTGTACTTTTCATCAAAGGATTAAAAAAGGAAGTAACTTAAGGGGACAGCTATTGGGTTGTTTTAAAAAATGAAAAGTGGCATAGAAACTTTGGAAACAAGCAAATAAAGTAAAAGTTGATACTACATTAATTTTTTTCATAGGATCTGACCTTGTTAGATATCCTCCAAGAAAAGTGATTCTCTGGGAAACCACCAATCAGATGTTTGTATTGGCACTTTTGCAAGGAGTAATGGGAATATTCCACAGAAGTAATTCTTTTTCTTTTCTTTCTTTCTTCATCTAAGGGACATGAAAACAGGGAGAACAGGGAGAGCAATACACACTGCATGTGCAGCCTGATTGCCCTCAGGAAAAAAAAGATGAAGGGGCTAAAAGTGAACTTGTCTACCTTCCAGCTCATCCAGGAGGAAGACCAATTTGTCAATTGGACACAGGAAGTGCTTGTAGATGGAGAACAGTACTAGGAAGCTGCAGAAATGGAAGGGGTAGTGATATAGAGGAATGTATCACAAAGACCCAAGCTTATGAAAAAAGTATTCTTATACTCTGAAGCTTCAGAATAGATTCTGGGGTCTTATTGCTGATTATGTTTCTCTACCCCTGGATGAAAAAAATTGCCACAAGTCTTAGAGATTGGCAAAGAAGACTCTACAGACTATGCAAAAAGCCCAGCAGTAAAGGAAGTGATGGGTAGTGGTGAATGGAAGCTCCGTACTGAGAGAGATCAAAATAACAATCTCAATTTGTGGGGAAAAGCATTCTGCCTTGCTGGGGCTCATAATCAGGATATGATGGAAAGTCTCTCAAGATGCTTTAAGCCCACAGAAAATTATCCCTTTCTGCCTACCTATATAGGGACAAATTACAGTTAGATGCAGTCAAAAGTCATTAAAAGGAACTAAGACATGCTTTTTTTCAATAAAGATTACTTATCAAAAGTTCTTGGATTTCTTGTTATCTTATCTAATTGATTCCAATCCAGTTCTTATGTGCCTTACTGAGATTTTCATTTTCCAGAAAAAAAGACTAAGGAATGGCTCTCCTATACCTGATCCTAATCAATATGGAAGAAGTGTTTGAAGACATAAAAGCAGTGAGAATCTTGGGAGAAAGCAATGATGTCATCTTGAATTTCAAGATACAACAGATAGTCCTTGGTTAACAACCATTCATTCAGCAACCAAAGTTATAATGGCACTGAACAAGGAGACTTATGACCTGTCCTTGAAGATGTAACCATTGCAGCATCCCACAGTCAGGTGATCACCATTTGTGACCTTCACTGACAAGCAAAGTCAGTCAGGAAGTTGGCAGGAGGTTGCAAATGGCAATCATGTGACATTGTGGTTTACAACCATGTTGCTCAGAGATGGAGTTGTCTTTCAATTACCACAGTTAACAAAGGACTACCTCAGTCAGACATGAATACTAGATTTCAGGAAAGCCAATTTCAACAACCTTAGAGAATTATTAGGTGGGATATCATAGAGAGAAATCTTCAAGTCAAATGATGTACTAGGAAGGTTGGGAATGACTTAAACTGTACTTATTGGAAGTACAGCTGTTCCTTATGGAATGAAAACAAAAAATACTAAGCAACTTAAGAAACTGTTATGGATGTATAGGAACCTTCTGACTGAGATAAGTATTAAAAGGGAAATGTACAGGAAATAGAAGATCTGTGGAATCTCCAATGGGGAGGTATACCACAAGTAGCTAATATCTTGATAAATATTAAGGTAGGAAGGAAAGAGAGCAATTTAATCTGCAACAAAAATCCCCTTGTAGAGAGGGAGAAAGAAGAATTATAATATATAGCACTTGCAGAGCACATTTCATCTTCAGTGTGTTCTTCAAATATGTGGTCCTCATAGGATTCTTGTGAGACAGATAAGAGATTTATATTCATTAAAAGGAAAAAGGAAAGCATTGGGCAGAGAGTTAAAAGGAAAATTAAGGTCTGGCAGGGACTAGAACATCTCTTCTTTAGAGTCACATCATTCAGCAGCTATAATCATAATAAGTACATACACATGAATCCTGAACCACATAAAATTTAGAAACATTTCTTGTTCCTTTTTAAATGACTGAAAAGACCACACAGCCAAGCAGAAGAAATGTAACATACTGATATTACATATCAGACTATGAGCTCTGCAGAACAGCCTTGAGCTGCTTGTTCCCATACTAAACTGCCTGGAAATGAAGCCTATGTAAGAAACTGTTGTCCAGATTTCAATCTGTTCTTCAGCTGTGGCAACAATGCTGGCCATTGTACTATCCATGGCAGTTACCAAAGGCCTGATTTGTGGAATTCCCTGTTTTGTTTTTCTGGCCAGAAAGCATGCAGCAATCACTTTACCTTCTATGGTGAATCTTGGAGGACAAGTGGTTTCCACCAGAAGCTCTTTTCTAAGAGCCTCCTTATATTGATTCCTTCCTCATACCTGACACCTTCCAATGATTCTGAGAGGTCCTTAGAGATCCTGATGGCCACTGTTTTTATTAAAGTTATAAAAATGACCCATCTTATTATAGGTTCAGTATATGCCCCAAAAGAATCAAAAGGATTTTATTAAAGACATCTGAGAATTGGTTCAGAAATTCATCAAGGGAAATCTTAAATCCACTAAGTAGTCATTCTGTTGGTATATGTGGATCAAAGAAAAAACTATCAGCAAAATGACACTGGACCAACCTTTCTGTACTTGATTTTAATAGGATGGAATTATGGAGACTATCCAAATCAGCATGTTTACACAATTATATTATTCTGGAAACAACACAAATGTACCAGGGTTGATTATATTGTAGAATCCTTCCCTTTCATATAGATACCACAGAACTTAGGTACAGGTCCTTTCACTGTCTTTTTCATGGGGGAGGGAGGGAGGAACTCTGTACCTTCAAAATGAGTTTCTGTTTCTGAAAGTACATGCTATTAAAAATGAAAGGTGAAAGATTCCCTGGGCAAGCACCGAGTGATCTCTGACCCTTTGGAGGGATGCTGCTTTCACGACATTTTCTTGGCAGACTATAGTAGGATGGTTTGCCATTGCCTTCCCCAGTAGTCGCCTTCCCCAGCACCTTACCGACCTCGGGAGGATGGAAGGCTGAGTCAACCTGAGCCGGCTTTCTGAGAATCCAGCTTCCACTGGGATCGAACTCAGATTGTGGGGAGAGTTCCGGTTGCAATACTGCCGCCTACCACTCTGCGCCACACAAGGCTCTTCATTAAAAATATGAGGTGCAAACCTATCTCCACATAAGTAAAGCTAGGACTCACTTAATTTAAGGGGACTTATTTCTGAGTGAATAAGATAAGATTGTGATGTCACATAAGTGTTTAATTTCCTGTTTGGTAATCAGATATGAAGAAGCATATGTAACATTTTATTTAAAGGAGTTTTGTCTGTTTTGCATGGAAATGTTGATCTCAAAAGGTAGAATATGAGAAAGTCTCATTTGTGACAATAGGATATGTTGTGAAAATGTTATTTTGTGTTCTGAGAATTGTAGCTGACCTTTTCAACTTATATTTTAATTCCCCATATATAATTGTTTTTCAGAATATCATTGTGTTTTGGAGGTAGAGAAAATGCAGCACCTGCTTTACCTTATTTTTATGTTAGCTCAGACTTAATAGTTTGAAAACATTTGTTACTATATTTTTTCTCACAAATAGGATGCAATTTTTGTCTCCAGGTTTAAAAAAGAAATTATTATACCGCTGTAAATTGATGATACATGACCTCTGGAAAATTGGAACACAAATTTCGTAATCCACAGTCAGCACAATTTCATTCTTTCCCAAATACTTTGATTATCAGTAAGAATGTGTCCTAACTGAAGAACTTGGAAAATATCCAGTTCAACTTGGACTGAGGTAGAATATGCCAAAGTGACTCAGCATCCAATGAATCTTCCCTATCATTGGAAATCCAGCTGATATAATTGAAGGAAAAAAATTATCAGAGAATTAAACCTGACACATCTCAGAGTGGTAGGTTGTAATGTTTGGTCTAAGTACTTTAAAATTTGTTTGTTTTTAAAGGAAAAGTGCTAATAACTTTTTAGTTTCATGGAAGAATTGATTGATTCCGGAAGAGCCAAACCAGCCATGTTTCAGATATATATATTCTGTTTGCCAGAGTAGAATTCTCACTTGAAGAGAATAAGAAGGAGAAGAAAGAAAAGGAGAAGCATATGCTTGCCTCTGTGGTTTGTGGTAATGGCTATGAAAATGTGATATGTCATAGAAGTACAATATTTCCAAAGGGTAGGAGCAGTGGTTCTTGGTGTAAACTGAATCTTCATATTTGGAGATCATTATTCTTTCTCTTTGCTCCACCCTTGTGATTTGATTTACTTTGGAATTTGTATGATAATGGCATATATCACAGACATATACCTGGAAAAATGTTTGGAAAAATATGTGCATGGTTATGAAGAATATCAAATATGTTTTGGGTTTCTGGTTGGTGCCACAGTCAAATAAGGTACAATCAGACTGAACCGGATAATAATTGTGCAGAAAAGAATGGCAGAGACAGAAGAACTTGACAGGCAGAATTTTGCAAGAATCCTGCCAATGTGTCACCGTCCAAAGTCCCACAAAACTTTTACTATTCTGGTTTCTGAGACAGAAAACTAGCAAAATGCATCAAATGTTATAAGTATTCTGTATTTATTACTTCAACATTTTTTTCCAAATGATTGTGGACAACACTTTCTGAGTAGAAGTTAAAGCTGTCACTCATAAAAATATTTGACTTCTGTCCATGGTGTTTTCTTATCTGGAAAGATTGAGGAGAAATACAAATTTTTTGCAGAATACTTCCTGTGTCTCTGCTTCCTTGCAAATCTCCATAACATTAATAACAAAACTACAAAATTAAGATCTCCTTCGAATCAACCTTGCCTTCTGGTGACTTCACAGATATGCCTATATTGTTTTCTTGACAATAGTAGATGAGTGGCTGAACACTGCCACATTTTCAATTTTCCAGTCTAGCCTACAGGCCTTAAATATTCTGGTGGTATCCCATCCAAGTATTAACCAGTCTCATTTTTGCTTAGTTTTCAAACCTAGCCAGGGATTGCTAGGTTCAGCATCTGTCGAGGGGGAAAAAGTGCTGTGGAATCATTTAAATTCAACCGTCTTCAGAGGAATTAGTATAATGTAGCTACAAGATAATAGACTTGGTCTGGGGAGATCCAGGCTCAAAACCCCACTCAATCATGCAGCCCACTGAGTGACTTTGGGCCAGTCACTCCCCCTTTACCTTAGCCTATCTCACACAGTAGTTGTTCAGGGAAGAAAATAAGGGAAAACCTCCTAGAGCTCCCAGAAAAAAAAGATGGGCTATAAATAAATTCCACCAAATTGCTTATTCCACCATCACCCCAGCCCCCCAGCAAATAGTAAGCCTTCATCTGTACACCAGCTAGCATCTCTCCTAGCAGTGGATTTTTGTTTTTTGTTTTTTGTTTGGTTTTTGGTTTTTTTGTTTCTGAAAGCAGATTTCCAAAACTGTATGCAAAACAATGGAAATGATCATCTCTGTTCTTCTGAAGGAGGCTTTGAAATGCAGCATCACAGAAAACCCCTGAGGCTTTGCCTCTTCAGGGAGCTTCAATCAGTTTCTAAAACATTTGGATCAGTTAATGTATCTTGTTTGATCTGAGATACCCTGAGCCTCCTGGTTATCATTTCCCACTGGGAGAAATCAGAATATACCAATGGCAGTGATATAGTGTCAAGTTTTGAAACACAGAGGCCTAGAGGAAACTTGAAAGATTGTACGCCTCGTGTTCAGATTGTAGGTGTTCCGCTGTGTAGCATTACCTACAGTACATTTTAAAAGGGCTTTGGGTTTTAAAAGGGCTTTGGATAGAGCTGTTTTTCTCTAAACATCTTTAGCTCAAGCAAAGAAACCTAGCTTGTCATCTTACATCCAGTTAAATAATATTGCTCCAGTGATCTGGAAACAGCGTTCTGTGGGGTTTGTACTTTTCTTCATGAGTGCATCAGTGAACAATGGTTTTAGGTGATTTTCTAGCATGAAAAGACCTCCAATCACTCAGAGTATAAAACAAACACCACCCAAAGCATAAAGTATCAGGGGACAAAATGGACACCAACCCATCACCATCTGATTCCACAGGGACTATGGTCCTTCTCCAGTAAGAATCCTTCCACGAAAGAACCATGAAAAACTTCTCTAGCTCTATTTAGAGTCTAGTGAATGCCACCAAAAGGCAATAGCTATGGAGAATGAACTGTAAAGAACCTGAAACTACAAAGAGACTCCTAAAAAGCATCCACCTGAGAAGGTCAATCATTTCAACATTGCTAAAATAAATTGTTTTTATGTCCTGCTGCTCTATTCTCAACATTGTAAAATAGTCTGGCTTCTACTGCCACAGCTGTTCTATTCCATGTTCAGCATATAAGCTTTACTTCCCAATGCCACCTTAAAAGGCTTTCTCTTAAAACATCAAAGTAAAGGATATTGGTTTACAAGAGTTCTTTAGTTGCCTTTGACCCTTCTACTGCTGATGCAATTGTAAGAGCAATAGATTTTGTTCCTAGAAAAGGGTACAGCAGACACAAATGACCATTATATGAAGCAATGTATTGGGAAATTTCACTGTGGTATTTTCTGATATGACTGTGTCACAGAAGAATACTGAAGTAGGTTTATGTGAAGGAGCAGCATGCCCCAAGCTGTGTCTGCTGGGAGCTAGAACTTATTTCCTTGATCAGAAGAATAACTTTTAACAAGCTGTGATTGTGAGCACCTACATATCTTCTCTGTAAGATAAAGTTGTCCTGCAGTCAAGGTAATCTCCTGATTACAGCATCCATGCAGAGTATTTATGGTAACATCATGGAAGTGGTTTGCCAATGTCTTTTTACAGGATGTTTTTTCAGCTTCCCAATCTATCCCACAGTCCTGACAGTTCCTGACAGTTCCCTATCCAAATATTAACTAAGACAAATGTGCCTTGGTTTATGTTGAGAAATTTTAGAAACCATGAAATAATTTTGTATTACAGCAAAAACAATCCTAGATTCATGGCATTTCCAAGTTAGACTGGTAAGAATGTCTTTCTGTAATCCTGGACAGCAATCTCAATTAGAGCAGACAGAACTGAATTATTTGGACCAAAGCCTTGATTTCATGTAAAACAACTAATATTCTTAACTTCCAGATTCCTTGCTCTATCTTGTCCCTTAGACTAGAATAATAATTTCTAGTTTTAATTGGCTCTTGCTGGTATTCAATTTGTTTTGAAGAATTTATCTGTTATGATAGTGTTTAGGTCACTCCCATCATTATTGGTTTGATTTATATTCCATTTTTTCTCCAGGAACTCAGGTATATATAGTACTTGGTCCTTAAATTTTATTCTCACAATAACCCTGAGAAGTAGAATGGGCTGAGATAATAACTGGCCCAAGTCACTTAGTGAGCTTCCATGACTAAGACCCATGAACAAGATGAAAGAGAAGGACCAGCCTAGAACCACATAACCTTTTGGTCCCAATCAAAACTCTAAGCATTATACCATACTGGTTCTTAGTATCCCTCACATTTGTTGAACCATGTGCCATGATCTATTCCTTTGAACTTATCTGAAGAATGAAGGTCTTCAGTAAATTAGGACAAGTTTATAAAACTACCTACAGTAAGATCTACAGTGAGGAAAAACTAGCTATGGGGAACTATCATGCGATATAGATTCCTTTAGGCTCTCATCTTGATTGTAATGTTGCAGGCAAACCCACCCATCTTTTGATGGAGTTTTTAAAGGTTAATAAAAGAACTCCAAGCAGCCAGCAACAATCTTGCAAAGTCAAAGCATGAACCAAAACTTGCACATTAAGCTTAATTACATTCAGAAATAAAATTCAGTCTTCACACAGTAGTTAGATGAAGAGGAAAAAAATAGAGATAGCTTACATTTATTCAGTAGATCTGGATAAAAGTAGATTCATAGTAGAAAGCACTTATTCATCACTGGTTCTTTGTAGAAACTTTCTATGGAAATAGAAAGTCTGTGTGCAAGTGAGATGAGAAGACAACAGCTGCATTCTGCAGCACCTCTGGCTTGCAGGTGTGCCCAAGAGGTAATGGAGATTGTTAATCCCCAAACCCAAGAAAAAGGAGGAAGTGGAAATCAGGTGATCCATGTGACATCCCACAAGCACAATAGAGATGCATTTACTAGAAAGACCCCCTTATGCTTATGAGACAATGATAATTGATAATTGCCCCTGATAATTCCAACTTCTTTAACATCCAGCATATGTCTTTTCAACTTCTCCTGGTTGAAGTATGTTATGCCAACTTAATATTGTCCCATGTTTCATGACTTTCAGGACATTATCTGATCAGATTTCAAAAGATATTTCTTGCATCTCTTTAATTTACCAAACAGAATCTTGTG
Organism: Candoia aspera; assembly: GCF_035149785.1. Taxonomy (NCBI): domain Eukaryota; kingdom Metazoa; phylum Chordata; class Lepidosauria; order Squamata; family Candoiidae; genus Candoia; species Candoia aspera. The sequence goes on from NC_086155.1 coordinate 155,069,598, forward strand.
GCTCCCCTGTCATTATAAAGATGTCCCTGAATGCTTGCCAAGTATGGTTATTACTTTCTATCCCATATTTTCTTGTTATTGTGACTACATATTTTAAAATAGCTTTGCCTTGCTTCCACCCTGCTTCATATTGTGTTGATGTACAAAAGTAACAGTGGGTGGTGCAACCAATATCTAATTAGAAAAAAGAAAAATGTCCCTACTCAGGCACAAAGTAATCACCTTAACCTACTCTGGACCCAAAAGAGGACCAGCAAGAAGTGGAACAGGTTTTATACATACAGTACCCCTTACAACTATTTTAACAGCCTTTCCTGCCCAAACACCTGTCTTGAGTTTTGGCTAAAGACCCTGATTTCAGGGCCAATCAGAAAATAAAAGCCTTCAAAATAATGAAAAGTTAGCTTCAGTAATGTATTTTTATGATCCTTAATGAATACCTTTTTCATCAGTTTGGATCTTCAAACATTAGACTCACTGATTAACAAAAGCTGTTTACTTCTTTCTCAGAAAAGGAGTAATCTTCACAACTCTGAAATAAGCAAAGCTGTTTAAGATGCATCAACACAACTATTTGTGAGACAGAAAAAAAATCACAGCAAGGTGACTTTGCTTTTCTCTTTCTGGCACAGTAAGAATTTTAAAACCCTGTTTGGTAAAATGTCCAAGCCCCATATTCTAAAAATCAATTTTTTAGGATATGAAAACTTGCACTGCATCTTATAACTTCAGGGCACTTTCTCAAGGCCATCACAACACAAATCACAGGCATTTCAAAATGAACCTATATTCTTTCCATTGCCTAATATTAATTCAACATTAGAACTGCACTCTGCTTTTCACAAAGAAAAAATACTGCAGAGTCTCTGAGATGCTTAAGATTTGCAATTCACACTGACACTAATTGTTGTTTCCTTCAGTGACCATCTGTTTCCCAAGGGTTCATTAAGCTGACCAACTTGCATATCATATGTTTGGCAAGATAACATGTGGCCAACATCTTGCAATATTTTAATTTTTAAATGTCCTTGATGTATTCTGATATTACAAATTATTGTTGTTGTTGTTTTCAAGACTATGGATACCATGCTTAGTTCTGCATGCAAATGTACCACTGGAATCATTGGTCATAAAGACAGTCATGAAGTGCATAATTGTAACATAAATCATAAAGCATGCTTCAATTAAAATAACTCAAAACAAGTGAAAGACATTTGGGAAGATAGTAGGGTTATTATGTATGGACCAGAACATACTGAAGTTTTAGTTTCTGTTATCTGGTTTTCAAATTAAGGTGATTAAAAGAGACAAAATTAATAAAGTACTTAGTAGGAGTTATCTAATTCCACTGAAACAGAAGATAACACTTTGGGAGCCACATTTGATACTAATCTGGAAATGTATTGAAAGCTCAGGGAAGAATTAGCAAACAATAAATGTAGGATATAAATGTCCTTGAACAGAAAGCATGGGAGAAATGGGAACCAAATTTCCATGTCTCAGTGCTCATTCTACTGACTTCTGGGGATATAATTTCATAATATATATTTCTTGTCCCACTCTATCTTCTGCTACTACTCTAGTACCTTCCTCAGCCTAATTTTGTTTGTTTGTTTGTTTGTTTGTCTGTCTGATTCACCACTGATTTCAATCACCATGTTTCCTTTGTAAATTCATAATTATAGAGAACAAACTTCCCAATCCAGTTGAGGACCATTCACATTAGCATGTGGAGGTTTCTGACTAAATTAAACATATGAGTACAAAAGGCTGCTAAATACAGTATACCATTTTGCTCTCCGGTTCAGGTGCTAAGGCTGAGTATAACAAACAAAACAAAACTACCCTTACTATCTTTTCAGAGAGGAGACTGCAGGAACCATATTTATAGTTGGCTTCCTTAACCTGAAGGCTTCTAGTTACTTCGTAACTCCAGGTCATGGATTCACTACCCAGCATGTCCATTTTGAACACATTGTACCATAATGTCTATCTTTTAAAGAGATCCCAGTGTACAATTTGGCTGTTGCATACATGAACATGGAGCCAGAGAAAAGCTCTGTTCATGTGTTACTAAACCAAAACATTCATAGCATTTCAGAAAGTATTCTCCTCCAGTGACATCACCCCAGTTCTGTGATTTCTTCCAGCATTTCTCTCTGCAGAAAGAAAGTGTATTGTTCTAAGTGTATTGTTCTAAGTGCATTGGCTTCCATGGAAGCAAGATATTACATTATCAGGGTCATGGCTCACAGACATTGACTGTAGCTTCTTTCCAAAGACATTCACATTGAATACAGAGATGCCTTCAGGGGAATCAGTCTCATTAGAGTAACACTGATGGGGGAAAGGAATTATCCAGAAAGCTCATGTGAAAGGTTGGGATTCATTACACCTGAGTGGGGCTTCAGTGACACATATTTAAACAAGTTAATATTGTTGTATTCATTATCCAGGCATAAAAAATAATTTAATCCATTCAAGTTACTTTACAATAGCAAAAGGGAATGTAAATATTTCAAGCTACTTATTAACAACTAATAAGTTACAACATTGAGACACCAGGGACGAAACATCTCCAACTCAATACTACCAAGACTGAGTGTCTGTGGGTATTTGGGCCACCCAGATCTGGGGATATTCCATCATTGACTGTCCTGTTCAGACTATGCAACCAGGCAGAATTATATCAAAATACTCTATATTAAATAACTATTTACAATAAATAAGTCCTTGAAGTACGAAGAACTGGATTCAACAAGCGCAACTGGCCACAACTTGGTAGCAGAACAGGACCTCCTAACAGAAACTGGGAGGCTGGAGGAGACTGACACGCAAGGTGCTGCCGAAGCTGAAGACTCAGGTCTCAAACTGGAAGCAAGGCTGGACACGAATAGGAACTCTGGACTAGGTTGGAGACTTGGAACAAGCCTGGAACTTGAAGCAAGGCTGGACTCGGTTGGGAAACCTGGACTAGGCTGGACCCTCTGGACTAGAGAGTTGGACCAAGGATGAAACTCAAAGCAAGGCTGGACTAGGCTGGAACCTCTGGTCTGGATGCTTGACACAAGGCTGGGAACTTGAAGCAAGGCTAGACATGGCTGGAAGCGCTGGACTGGGCTGGATTCTCTGGACTGGAGACTGAAAACAAGGCTGGGATACGGTTTCACAACAAGGTAAGTGTGAAGCTCCTGAGCAATGCTGAACACCTGAAGCATGATTGGGTTGCACCAAAGGCAAGCCGCAGAACTGCGAATCAAAGGCACCAGAAAGTTGCGCAGCAAAATGCGGCGCTTCAAGGCTAGAGGCAAGGCTGAGATCTCTGGGCACAGTAGATGTGGAATCCTTGATGACCCCAGAGGCAGAATTCAAGTCCTCTTCAGAGCGGAGCAAAGGTGCTGATTCCTCTTCAGCGACAGACGCTGTCTCCGATGCAGGTAGAGACTGTTCCGCTGAAGCTGCAGGCTTGTAGGATCAGTTGTTTCCAGCAACTTGCTTTCCACACGTCTGCCTTTTATCCCAATCCTTCGCGCATCTGGACCCTTCTTCAGCCAATCAGTCTGCCTTTTCTTTTGCATACTTTTCTTCCCATTGTTGGCACATGCTGATTGGAGGATTCAAATCCTCCCCTGAATCTTGGCCAATCAGCACCTTGGATTCTTCCCATGTTGCTGACTCATCCTCAAGTTTCATTTCTCCGGTTTCAGCCCAGTAAGTTTCTATTTCCTCCTCTGATTCATTTCGCTTTCTGAGTCAGAGGCAGGCTTGACTCTGACATTGACCTTGGATGGGGTAACACTTCCCCCTTCAAGGTTGGTGTGCAATCTGAAGGTCTTCTTGGACTTCCAGCTCCTGTTTGAAGAGCAGGTGGCTGTTGGTATTTGTTTTTTCTGCCAGAAATTTGACTGTAGAGGTACTAAGTTACTATGGTAACAAATCACTTTGGCAGGGTGAACAGGTCAAACTTAAGTATCCTCAGGTTTGGGTGTGGAAAAGATGACCATATAAGGTAAAGCTGCTGATTTGCCTAGGGAAGGAATTTGCCTGGACTTGCGAAGTTTCCTTTTTTGCAGCCTTCCTTCCAGCCCAGCTCAGTATGTGCTTGTAAATATGTTTTATGCTTTCTGTAAATACATTTATTTTTATAGAAATGCCTGGTGTGTATTTTCTCTAATTTCTCGGGCCAAATGCTTTCCAGCGCACTGCCACAGTGGTAGCTATGGCCAGGAAGGCCTTTGTGCAATATCTGGTATACCAGTTGCACCTTTTCCTAGATGGGGGGGACCCTTCAGAAAATCAGTCATACCCCAATCAGCTCAAGGCTTGACTACTGCAACACACTCTACTTGGGGTTGCCCTTGAGGACCAACTGGTCCAGAATGGAGCGGCATGAGCAGCGATGGGCATGCCTGAGTAGCCCCATGTAACACCTCTACTGTGCAAGCTACACTGGTTGCCAGTTTGCTTCTGGGTATGATTCAAGGAGCTAGCTGTTGCCTATAAAGCCCTACATGGAATAGGGCCTGGTTATTTGAAGGACCACCTGTCTCCCATAGTATCTGCCTGACCACTTCGATCTTGCAGGATTGGCACACAAGGCTCCTTTGATTAAACAATATTATCTGTCAGGACCCTGGAAGTGGACCTTCTCTGTAATAGCTATCTGCTATCTGCTCTCTAGAATAAAGTTCCCCCCAGGATCTGGATGGCCCCAATTAGCTGTTGTTCAGAAGAGTGATGAAGTAGTGGCTCTTCACCTAGGCCTTTGGGGAGGAAGAGTGAGACTCCTACCTCATTCAATCTGGTCTGTCATGCTTACCATCTTTTATCTTTTATTGATTCTATTGTAACTTCTTTGATTGTTGTGAACTGCCCTGACTTTGGAAGCACGCAAATTATTATTATTATTATTATTATTATTATTATTATTATTACTATTATTATTATTATTATTATTATTATCCCCCTCTGTATTTCTCCTTTTCTCACTATCAGTTATACACCACAAAATCCTCCTTTAGTAGATCATCTTTTTTCTCCCCAGATTGTGATGAAGGGTGAGTGGCAAAACAGGAGTGGATAGAAGGTAGATCTGGATCTGCTAGATCTCTATTAGATTTGTTGGTGATTTCCAAAGAAATACAAATATCAACAAATATTTCTGATTCATAAGTATTTCTGATAGCTGCAACAAGATTACTCTTCTCTCCCCATTAAAGTGATGCTTCCTGGAGTATCACTTGGGGCAACCAGCTGGCTTTCTGATGAGATTGTGAGTTCCTTCTCATCTATTTTGGATGAATAATTCTTTAAGTATATGTCTTTTGCACCAGACTCTAGCCGATTGGTCTTGAAATGTATACTAAGATAAAATTTTGCACAATTCTATTCTAGATTCTAGAGCTCTAGAAGTCCAAGAGATCTCCCTTCCTTTTTTCTTTGACTTTTGAAACTTTTCTGCACTTGCAGCTTTATCTATCTTGGTGTTAAAAAATCAGTGTGTGGTTGAATAGAGTGTAGCGTTGATTTAAATAAAGCTTGAACTGCACAGAAAAAGTGCTATTTATTTGTCTTACCCAGTTCTCTGCCATGCACAACACAAGAGGAACAGATGGAAAGAGGAAAGGTTATATGTTTTGTAGCTTATGTATTTGTGAGCTTATTATAATTGGGTAATGTTATTTTTCTGAACATACATAATAGAGAACAGACAAAAAGAAAATCATGCCACCCATTATGTTTTCCAGGCTTAAATGTATAATTCGTTCTCAGATTCTAGTTCAGCTACTGTGAATCAAGTTACTTACTTATTTAGAGAGTGGAAATTAAAATCCATTTCAGGCCTTAAAAAAAAGCACTGAAGCACTTCTTATCACTGTGTAAAATTGTACAGTTGGAAAGTCAGAAATGAAACCTAATTTCCAAGTTAGTATACAGTGTTGTAAATTATAGCAGTTTATTAAAAAAAGCTTGTTGGAATGCAGATGTTTTAACCACTTGCCTAAATGGTAGAAGAGAAGGAACTTACCTAACCTTCCTTAGAAATTTCACATGTTTCCAGAGGCAACTTTTGTATCTTAGAACTTTGTTATCTGCTAAAGTTTGTCTTTGCTTTCTGCTTTATAATTTACAGCTATTGCTTGCACCTTGTGGTAGATAATAATAAAGTATAATTACTAGGAGATAAATGTTACAACTGGAAAATGCATTCTGGGGCTGAGCCCTATATTGCCTGAAAACTGATCTGAAAGGTTGGAAAACATAAATAATCACATCTTAAAATGGCTGCAGATTAAATCCTCTATAATCAGCAAACTCCTAAGACTCAAGACCTTGCCCCACAACTGAGTTGTGCTCTCAACCCATCTTTCCCATCCTGGCAAGAAATTTGTTTCCCCTATTGCCAATCACTCTCTTGCCCTCATTGCCTCTGTTACTAGTAACTACCATGCACTTGACTTCAAACTATGGTAATGGGTGCTAAAGCCCAGCCTGATCATGAATGCATTGGTCATGATTAATGAAAACTGATAGCATAGTTTACTGCCATCTTGAGGTGGAGAACAGATGAAAACTATAGTGTAGATCCTAAAAGAGGCATATCGGTAATACTGTCAGATTCCCCACAAAGGCACATTCTCATCCACATGTTTCATGCCCCCTCCTTTTGAGGGGCTTTGACCCCTCCCAAATGTCCGGTGAAGTGTTTGGCCACTAAAATGTTGCTCATTCCTGATTTCTATCATTTAGCATTTACTGTAGAGTTCTCAGAATCAAAGGTGCTAAAATTATTTCATAAAATATCCAAGGTTAAATATTCCATTTAAAAAATATTCAACATCTCCTGTGAGAAGAAAAACTTACTATAATTCTGCTACAGGAGATTCATTACCAAAAAGAAGATCAGGAGAAGGGGAGGGGAGGCAGGAAGAAAGGATCTAAAAGGTACATGGATTGATAATCAGTACTGCAATTTCTCAAAACTCCAAAGGAACTGCAATTCCTCAGATAAAATGTTAAAATATTTTTTAGAATTATTAAAAGTTTAAGAATGAGCTATTTTATTATAGGCTCAGTATATGCCCCCCTCCAAAGAATTTAAAAAAAGATTATTAAGGACATCTCAGGATTGGTTCAGGAATTTATCAAGGGAGATTTTATCATAGGATGAGACTTTAATCCACTAAGCAGTCATTCTGTGGGTATATGTGGATCAAACAAAAAACTATCAGAAAAATGACAATGAGCCAACCCCACTATGCTTGATTTTAATAGGATAGACTTATGCAGACTGTCCAAATCATAATACAACAACATATTACATAATCATGTTGTTGTTGTTGTTGTTGTTATATTTTTATTCCACCTTTTTATATATTTTATTCTGGAAGCAGCACAAATGTACCAGGATTGATGATATTGCAGTATTTTTCTCTTTCATATAGATATCACAGAACCTATGTACATGTCCTTTCATTGTCCTTTCATTGTCTCTGATTATATTCCACAGCAAACTTAGTTACATGTGATTTTACCATCTTTTATTCAATAACCAACATCTATTCGGTCACTATCATGTAAAATTAAAACAATTCTTTGACTTAAAATATGAATAATGACATTTACTCTTAGTAAAAAATGATTCAGTGAAAAGTATCAAGAGCTCATTGTATTAATAAAGCATGTCATATTAAAGAAACAAATAATGAGAAGAGACAGGAAGTATAACTGGAAACTACACATTTACAAACACAACATAAAGAACTGGCTTAGTGTAACAACCCACTAAATCTTCTTTAGCATAAAGAAAGATCAGAACTTCTAGATATCAGTAGGATTGGAATCTCCATACGGTAACTTATTTAAAAATATGGTGCAAGGTAAGGTCTAAAAAGTAAAATGATATCCAGAATGAATAATGTCCAGAATTAAAAATAAAAATAAACTTAAGTGTTAATTTTTTACAAATGGAAAATTTTAGAATGATTTAAAGAAGGGATTTAAAAAGTAAGAACAGATTTGGCATAATAAGCCTTTCTATTGTTATTCTGTAGAAATCAGAAATCTATATACTGCTAGAGCTCTCCTGTTTGTCTGTTGGTAACCTTCAGCTGGGCGAAACAGTACATCATAAGGCAACAATTTTTGAATTAATGTACCTCAAATGAGGTAACTTAAAGAATGCATCCAAAATCTGGGACCCATTACTCCTGTGGGACTGAGACTTGGAAAAGTTGCAGCTGCTTCAGTGCCGCTGCACTGCCGTGACGCCGTGGTCAGGTGATTGTCATTTCCAATGCTCCCTGCCGGCTTCCCATAAGTCAATGGGGCAGCCAGCAGGAGTTGTAAACTATTCTGAGGTGATGATGGTACCATATACCTCAGGGACTGAAATTTGACAAAGTAAACTGGCAGGAGGTATGAACTCTTCTGAGGTGATGGTGGCACTGTACAGTATTGTGGTTAAAAAATAAAAAAAAATTGTCAGACTAATTATGCCACATGGAAAGAGAGGGAAAACGTCATGGTCAAAAGATGACACCGAATGTAGGGAGTGGCAAGGAGAAGGAGAATACAATACGAGAATAGGATGAAGCCAGGCCGCACGACTCCAGGGTCAAACAGTCAGGACATTTAACATAAGAGAAGAAGGTGAGACAGAGAAGAAAAGGTGTGCATGTCTCCAGAATGACATGAAGAGGCACAGAAGGAGAAGAGAGGAAGAGACAAGGCCACAGAGAAGTGCATGTCTCCAGGATCAGAGACAAAGAACAAATAGCAAAAGATAGGAACAAACAGAGGATGAAAGGGCTGCATGTTTCCAGAATGACAACCAAAGTCACAGAATGAGGACACAAGAAGAGATGGAGGAGGAAGGGGAAGATCAACTCAAAAATATGTGGCAAGAGTAATTACTGCAAGAGTTCCTCAACACAACAATACCCGTCTTTGATGACAAGACCTCAATAGAGAAAGAGCAAGGGAAAATGCACAACTCACACAGCCTAATATTTCTGCTGATGTTGGTGCAATGGCCAAAGTTTGCCCTCACTGTTGTGCCTTCCTATTCCCTGGAGAAACTGACAATTTCTACTGTATGAAGAGAAAGGTCAGGATAGGCAATTTGCAACCTCTCCCTAATGAACTCCTCAATTTATACAGCAACGATGAACCTACTGAAAACAAGTTCAGGAAAAACATCAGACAATACAACTGCCTCTTCCAAATGTTGTCCTTTGGTGCCAAAGAAGTCCTTCTAACAAGGAACAGATGGAATCCTCCTGTGATTCGAGGGCAAATCCATCATTATACCAGACATTTAATGCCAGACCCCAACCAAAAAGCCAAATTCCTTCAAGTTTATTTCATGGATCCTCAAGACAATGCAGAATTGAGAATGGGTATACTCCACAGTAATGGAATTCAATGTGAGATTGTTGAATTATTGGAGAACCTACTATGACAACGAAACCCATACATTGCGTCCCTTCAACTTGCAAAAAAACAAATTTGAGACATGCCAGAAGTGTCCATTGTCATTGATCCTGATCGTATACCAACATTTGAACATAAGAGAAGATTTAATTGTTGCAAATTGCCAACAAAGTCACCACCATTATACCAAAGAACACCAAATCTGAAGCAAGATCATGGCACATTATGTTGAAAGAAAGAGGAGGTGGTTTGCAAATAATTTCAAAGTCCCATTGCTCCTATGACAGCTTTCAATACATATTTTATTTCCCACTTGGAGATGATGGTCAGCATCATCAGCTCCAAATGATGAACAAGAAACTAATGGCAATGAGTTTAATAACCTTCTCAGAGGAGGACATCTATTTCAACAATACATTGGTTGACATGGCTGCTAAGATTGAAAGTGAGAGGCTGAGTTACATCCAAACGAATCAAGCAACCTTGAGATCAGCAACATACAGAGGTCTGACTGATGCACTAAATGATGATGATTTTAGAAACATTGGAAGGTGCATCATTCTCTCTTCAACATTTGTTGGTGGACAGAGATATATGATGGAATGATGTCAAGATGCCATGATGTATATACAGAAATGTGGCAATGCTTCATTTTTCATTATGATGGCATGCAATCCAGACTGGCCAGAAATCCAACAACATCTTTTTTTTTTTTGAATCAGCAGCCAAATGATCTGCTGGATTTAATCATAAGATGTCATGTTCACTGTTTCAATGTACACTATACATCATAACATTTCACATGCCATGGTGCTGATGCGCGTTTCTGTTTGTGAGGGAGCTGCTGTGAAACCTTGTACCAAGCTCTGTATCTGTGTTCATTACAGTGGAATGTGTTTGGGTTATGTTCTCTGTTCAAGGACTTTTCCCGCAGACCATCAGAAGCCGTTTGGAGCACCTGGGATTGTGAACTTGGGAAGATTCTACGGGGGGAGGGATCTCATTTGCACCGAGGGTTTTTAGTTTGCATTTGGCACGCTTTTATCATTCTCAGCTTTCTCTGTGATCCTGCATACTATTCTTTAATAAATCAGATATCTTTGAATTCCTGCTCATGAGTCTGATAGTGTTTTAGAATAGGCATTCATTACACAAGAGTATTCTACTTGAAGAGAACGTTGTTCATGAAGCACCTTACTGGAACACATGGTCTCTTTGGTAGGTGTATCACTTATGTGGTCATTCTGTTTCTCTGTTTAGGTAAGTAAATATTTCTGAAGCGATGACCCAGTGACTCATGGGTTATCTAGTCACATTATAGCACTCCAGTGATTTAAAACTATATACCCAGTAATGTTTCCCAGAATTGTCAGAAAGGGTGCAATGAGAAAGAAGCTTTCTTATGTTGATGATGAAATTTCCCCAAAGTCAAAGCTTTTTGGGAAAATGTAGGGTTTTTTCCCCTGATTATAGTAAAATTACAGCACAGTGACTAAACCCCATTGTGAAAATGGCTCTACCATTTTACTTTACAAATGTTGCAGAAACAATAAAACAAAAAGATTTGCTAAAGTTTTTCTTTATAGCAGTGAGAAAAAACAGTGGTACCAAATTAGAAATCAGCATAAAATCCTATACGTAAAATCTTAGATACAGATAGAGATACCTATGGGTCTGATGAGTTGGACATTTGGTGGAAGCCACAATGACATTGCATCATCATGAATCATCATGTAAATAATGTAAATTACATACTTCATGCCATTTTCATAGTGACATCATGAGACACATGACAGCACTTGCTCCCCTTCTGTCCCCTGCAGGCACTTATGACTATTGCTTTCAGAAGAAAAATTGACAAAACAATTAAGAGTACAAAAGCTATTAAACAACACAGTCTGTGATTTTTATGAACAACAGTATAGTTTTATTAATTTGGGGACTCAACAAAATTGTTCAGCACTGCCAGCAAATTCTCATGGTTTCTCCTGGAAAGGTCTGTTCAAATAATGAATCTGTTTAGTTCAAACAACCAAAAATCCAAGAATGAGCCAACAGTGTAATGGCTGTCATGCCTTCATAGAACATCCTCTGTTGACTATTTGCTATTTGTTGTTTAGTACTGAGAGTTTTGTTGTAGAGCAATCCTATTAATAAACAATACAGAAACCATGGCAGAAAATTAATAATCTTTTTACATATTTTTTGTGATTTCCCCCTTCTTTGCCACTAAAAGAATGGCAATTGAGTAACAATATTTGGAGCTTTTGAAGAGCTGCACATAAGGTAGGAGCAAAGGCAGCTATGTAGTTCCAGTTTCCATCTATTATAGATCATTCCAGCTGAGGCATCCATTTCAGAAGACAATGCAAAGCTATGCAAATCTTCTGACACAAATTAACTACAGAATCTTGCCTGTAGAGGGGAGATCAGCTTAGAACAGGTGCCTTCAAGGACACTTCATGGGGATAAAGCTGACTTCCCTGTGGAACTGAACTTCTGGACTAGTGCTACCCATCTGTAAGTTAAGGTTCTAACATTAGACTTGTACAATTTGGGCATGTGGTGTGCCAAAAAAAAGAGACTATGTACAAGGAAGGGAAGTCAATGAGTAACATGCATGGAGGGGATCAAAGAGATTACAGGAATGTCCTTGAAAGAGCTACAAGTTACTACTAAAAACAGGTCAAGATGGTGAGAACATTCCCATGCAATCATAAGGAATTGAACCTGTCATGATAAAATTAATTAAATCAATTAAATCAAGCCCAGCATACTAGCCATGCATGACATTCTGGTAGCAGCTTAGTGGTTCCTAGTTTTGCCCTCTGATATAAGTGCAAAAGTAGAGAAGAGTGTGATGGATTTCGGGGCTGCCCCTCATTCCCAGGGAGGAGGGGGCACATTCCAGGCAGATAAGAGATTCTACAGTCCAGATTCTGTTTGTGGGAAAGCTAAGAGGTTCAGGGTAGCTCTGCCCTGGAGCCTCGCTGATTATTTACACTTAGGTTAGTTAGAGCACATTCAGTCTGGCAAGATTTTGTCTGTATGATAAGAACAATAAAGAACTAGGGTTGAAGATATCGGCTCAGTGTGGTTCTTGGCCTGTTTCCCTCAACAAAGAGGCTGGATTCACACCTCATGCTGAATCATGCTTTCATGGTAAATGGCTTGTTAAAAGCCATACATAATGCTAAGCCTCAATCCATAGGTTACAAATGACAGTGGCTGGGTTCACACAGCCCACTATCCTAAAATTAAGCAAGCTTAGTGCAACTTGTGAAGTAGTGACTAAGAAGTTGGCCAGCCCTGGGCAGATCCAAGTCAAATCCATCCTTAGCCAAAAAAGCATATTGGGTAATTGGGCCAGTCTCTCTTAGCCCAATGTCCCTTTCCAGATTGATGTTGTGGGGATAAAATGGGAGGAGAGACTACTATGTATGCCTTCTTGAACTCCTGAATGAAAGAGGGGATATAAATAATAACAGAAACAACTCAGAGGGTTAAATAAAAAGTACCATAAAGAAGGAGTTTTACAAAATCACTGAAGTGTATTAAAGCACTGTAAGACATACCAAACGTTATTGCCATAAAACAGTTTCATAAACAGTTATACTTTTATATAATTCATCCTAATTACAAACCCTCATCTTCCTTTAAATTAGAAGACACTTTCTATAGAAGTGTCACTGAAAGCCAAGTAATTTGCTGGCTTAGTGATGATGCATTGTCTTATAGACAAGCTTAGAGAGATTCTGTGCCAAAAACCCAAATAAAAAAAGAACTCCTTGAGTCTTCACCTTAGTGACACATTTGGTGACAATGCAAGCTGCTGATCAATACACCTGCAGTTTGGGAACATTGATTATTTAGGTTTAAACCTGGAAAGACAGAGGGACTTTTTCACTAATTTATTTCTGTGTGCAGGTGTGGCATATTTTCATCAAACCTTCAGCTTTACGCTTAAGGTATTCTTCAAATTCTGTCAAAATGATGGCCCCAAGGAATGCTAGGTCTCAGCTAAGTTTCACAGTTCCTTACATTGTAGCATACCAATTTTTGTTAGTAAAACAAGATCAGCATTTAGGTTAGATATATACACACCCTACCCACTTGTAGACACATTCTGGATCAAGCCATTTCTATATAGAGACAGGGAATCTTACTAGTTTGTGAATTTGTCAGAAAGCTGTTCTGGGTTTTTGGACTTAACATAAAGACGGAGGGGAATCTTTAAAAAAAGCTTTAAAATTGATGCCATGCCAGATTCCATTTAATTACAGAGAGGGAGAAGAGAAGCTGGACTGCTGCATTGTCTCCCCCGAGAGTCCCATGGTTTTTTTCTCAGCTCTCAAGAAAGCCAGCCTGCTAAGCTGAGGTAGAGAAAAGAGGTTTTTCTCCTTCTCCTCATTTTTAAAATAGATACTTTTGTACACATTTAACCTCATATTTGTAAATTCTGCATGCAATTCTGCCTAAATGGCATTTTTCAAAGCTATTCTCCATACTCAGTTATACTCATCAAGGTATGCTTCTGGGGAATTCAGTTTTCCCTAACTTGAATTTTTGACCCCAATTTAATTGGAGAACTGCATGGAAAACTGGGAGAAATACCATTTTCAAACAATTTGGCTCAAAAGTGCAAAATAAGGGAAGAGCGCACTACCAACTCAAATCAGATGACTTTCTCATCTCTGCTGAGAAAGCAACTGCCTCCTCCTCTCCCTCAACTTTTCCCTGGTGGCAGCTATTCCATCAAGCTGCACACCAGAAGAAGAGAAGAGAAGCTGAACAATCGTAACTCCTCTGCTGAAAAAGAACAGCTGCCTCTGGCTCTGAATCTCCAATTGTCACCTAGCCTGCAGCTATTTCATCAAGGTGCCTGAATTGTTTCCACTCCAAATGGTCACCTAAGAACTATAAGTTCTAATATCCCCTCTAACTCTGCTTTGCCCCCCTCCCTTCACTTGCAGGTTTCCCTGGATGTTAGATTAGCTTTCCCACTTTCCCTGCATGGGCCCAGCTAGGTGTCGGCATTAGGTGGCTTCAGCTGATCTCAAAAAGGAAAGCAGGGTCAGATGTGGTGAGTACTTGGATAGGAGGCCCATAAGGATACACTGGGGCTCCGCAGAGACTGAAAAGTTGTAAAACTTGACTTGAAGATTTTATTTCTATTTTTTCCCCAAATTGGCTATTGTAGAATATTTTAGGGAAAGGGAAAGGCTGTTTAGATGGCAACCTTGAAAGCAGGACTGAGTATTTGAAACCTTATAAACACTCACCCATAGGGATAAAGAATTCTATTCAGCCAAAAATGAGTGATTTAAGAATAGCATGGGTTTAGCATTCCTTCCCTCCCCTTCACTAGCACTGCAACAAAGCAACATGCTGTATCTCTGTGCGTGTGCATTGTCTCCCTATTTCTAATCAGGGTATGCACATGCATGTTACCTCTGTGTTGTGTCTGAGAGCCTAAAGAGGGAGGGACATACTGTAAGTGTCCCTCTAAGAAAATGAATGGAGCCTGGAATAAAATAAAAATACAAAATAAAATTAACAAGCAGGTGATTCCAAACCTCAACAGTGCTGCTGGCTGGGAAATTCTGGGAGTTGAAGTCCACACATCTTAAAGTTGCCAAGTTTGAAAAACACTGGTCTAGACCATAAATATAAAGGGTGGTATGTGAAAAGTATGGTTCAGTACTTTTTTAAGTTCAGATCATGTAGAGTGATATTTTTCATTCAAGGCAGTAAAATGAATCATTGAAAATATAACCCCAGCGTTGAGCTATAGCTGTTATGGACCTCAGTGGAGAAAAATACTAAAGAAAATATTGCATATGAGAAAAAAAAAAATAGGGTATATAGGTAGATATCGAGAATCTGTTCTGTCTCTGCTAAGCGCCTAATCAGTTTGTAGACACATTCTTTTGAATTGTTTTATGTTACTCTCTTCAGTGTTTTTCTGGCTGACAATTCTCTTTGAACAATCTCACATCTCACCCCATTTAGCTCAGGAAGGCTTCTTGAACTTTCAGGAAAACTTTAGAGTGCTACATTTTGCAACAGGATGGATAAGGGAAGAGAGCCAGTGTGGTCTAGTGGTTAAGGCTCCAACTTAGAAACCCGGAGATTGTGAGTTCTAGTCCTACTTAGGTGTGAAAGGTGGCTGGGTGGTCTTGGGTGGTCTTGCAGTCACTCTCTGTCAGCCCATGATGTCAGACTCAGGTGGCAAGCCAGTTGATCAATCTCTGTCACAACCAACATTCAGTTAATCCAAAAAAGCAGACCCTGCACCCATGGGAAAACACTAGGAAGAAAAAAAATGGATAAGGGGATAGGAAACATTCTTTTTTAACTTATGATCCATTGACTCTGTCTGCATTGACTCTTTCTTCCTCATCTTATATAATATCCAAATCTGTTTACCTGAATACTGAGACTTTTGTAATACAAAAGGCTTTCTGCTTGCTTTATGCTATAAAGTTTCCAAATTATCTTTTATTCCTGCCCTGGGAATTATTTCTATGTTTTGAATTACAAGGAATTCCTAGGATTCCAGAACAACCTTCCTAAGGCTAGGACATACTTTTTAAACAATTTATTTAAAAATTATGAACTGGGGGAGATGGTGGTAAGGCAGTAATGTCCTTGGAAGGGCAAGGTTCATTATATTTAACTTTGGAAGGGTTCTGGTGTCTGCATCCATGCAGATTTCTTGGCAGTGTCAAAGAAGTGCTTTGGTATTGTTGTGAAAGCCAACAGCCCTGGAATTCCCAGGTACCTCCATGTTCATGTATCAACCCCATCTGATCTTGCTTAAAACTGAAATCAGTCAAGTCAATTAGATCCTGCCTTTTGGGGGGGAGGGGGTGCCTTCAAGTCAGTCTTGACTCCTGGCAACTGCCTAGACAAGCCCCTGCAGTTTTTCTTGGCAAGATTTCGGAAGTGGTTTGCCATTGCCTCCTTCCCAGGGCTGAGAGAAAGTGACTGGTCCAAGGACACCCAACTGACTTCATGCCTAAGGTGGGACTGACTAGAACTCATAGTTTCTCAGTTTCTAGTCTGATGCCTTACTGTACCTATTTTTCTTGCTAACAACCCAACAACATCACCAAAAAAAAAAACCTTTCCCCAAGAACATCAGAAAATAGTACTTTTTTTTACCATTATCAGTGTTTCTTAGAAGAGCAAGTTTTTCCCCCAAATCTGTGCTATCATTCTGATTGTTTTATTGAGCTTTTTCTGCAGTGCAAGAAAATACTCTTATTCAATCTCTTAATTAATCTTTCCGAAACTAGCTAGTTTGTCATACTGTTGCAGCATAACATTCTCTCAAGAATAGCTTTCTTTGTTTGCTTCTAAAATAAATAAGAGTTTAGTGAAAATTGGATTTGATTGGTGCATTCTGTGATGGTTTGTAATAAGGTTAAATATGTCTGAAGACATAAAGATTCACCACATTGACAAAAAACAACCTGGCAGGTTAGTGATGCTGTATCTGTTGCTGCAAGCCAAGATGACAGCTTTGCATTTCAACAGAGCAACAACACTGCAAAAGTATCTTTGATCCTATGGAGTCATATGGGGAGTGATGTTGGCTTGTAATTGAGATTTTGAGGCTTGAAGTTGGCGATATTCTTAAAGCTCTTTCTACCTGAGTGAAGTATATGATGAACTGATCATCATTTGTGAAAACGTTTTTGTCCTATTGCTTTCAGAATTGTTGCGGTTCCTTTTTTCAGAAGATGTGCCTGAGCTTTTTTCCAAAGTAATTTAAAGATGTTATAACCTTGAAACTGGGTTTGTGGGAGCCCAGCTGTCAACATCTATCTTACTGGGAAGTATATTTTTTACAGATTCTTTGGACAATGACTCAGCACATACAGTATAAGCCGGATACTTTCTTGATCACATGAATGAGTGTTTATATTTACAGATGTAAAATAAATCCGCCCTTATAAAACTGATTGGTCTATAAGCTTTTGCCCATTCCTGTAATTCTGTATGTCTTCCTTACTAACCAATCTCTGGAGTCCTTGGTGCTCTCTGAGCCTTGTTGTTTTCCTACAGATGTTTCATTGCCAGACTAGGCAACATCTTCAGTGCAAAGAGGAAGTGGGCCTTGCTCTCAGTTTATATACTGTAGTTTGTCCAGCTTGTGTTGGTGGGGGTGTTGTTCTCTCCTTGGGAGTTATTTGATTGGGCTGTTGTTTGCTGCCTGGTTGATTGCCTGAGTTAATAGTTCCTTGATTAAGGTGTATTGTGCTATTTGATTGTGTTGTTATTTCATTTTTTTATATAGCTTAGGAGTTAAGAAAGCAAAAAGTTCTGGTGCGTTCTTGCTGGAGCTAAAAAGTCTGAGCATGCCAGGCCAAAAAAGTCAAATCCTTTGTCTTGCAAACAGATATGCTAATAGTTACTATGGTAACTAATGGTTAGTAGCCTAGATAAAGGTCAATGTTCTCCTGCTTCTGTGTCCTGCTCTCTGCTTCTGCCTTCAAAATGCAGCTACTCTAAGTCCTGCTTGAATAAAAAAGTTTTTATCTCCCTGTGTGGAGAGAGGCAGAACTGTAAAAATGCTTTTACTCTCTGTTTTGTAAATACAGTTTATATTTGCTGAAGTTGCTGGCATGATTATTTGATTTCTCTCAGTGGCAATGCTCTTCTGAAATTCCGCTGCTGATCCTCAGGATCACACACACACACCAACAGATTGTTCATCTGGTGTTAATCCTAGTGTTGATTTTTGCATATCTGGGTGTTGATTGCTGGCAAGGGAGTGTACTGGTCTTTTGGTTTTTCTACTGTCTCTTTTGAATGGTATGTAAATGTTGCTTACCTCTATGTGTCTGTTGATGGCTGCTTGGTCTGAATGCCAGGCTTCCAGGAATTCTCTGGCGTTTTTGGACTTGACTTGGTTTAGGATGCTCACCATTTCCCACTTGAAACTATGGTTGAGTCTGTCATGTGTTGTGAGATTAAGGGGTTCTCATCGTGTCTTCTGACTGCTAGTTGGTGTTCATGGATGTGCTCTGCTAGTCTTCTGCCTGTCTGTCCTACATAGTGGCTGTTACAGTCTTTGCATTGTATGTTATAAATAACTCCTGTTTTTTCTTCTTGTGCTATTGGGTCTTTTGGCTTGCTTAATATGTTTTGAAGAGTTTTAGTTGGTTTACAGTATGTGCTATGGTGATGCCATGTGGTTGTAACAGTCTGTTGGTGGTTTCTGAGATGTTTCTGATGTATGGCAGTGTTATCCTTTTCATAGTTTCCATCGGTTGGGTTGTTGTGGGTTGGGTGATGAGGCACTTTTTGATAAAGTTGAGAGGGTATTCATTTTGCTGGAAGATGCTGTACAGATGATCTGTTTCCTTTTTCTGGTGTTCTGGGTTGCTGCAGTGTGTAAGTGCTTGTCTGAATTCTTACACAGCTTCTCTTGTGGGAGGTTGGATTGTTACTGTGGTAATGGAGCACTTGGTTGGTGTGGGTAGCTTTCCTGTAGACTTGTGTTTCTAACTTGCCATCATTTCCTCTACTGATGAGGATGTCCAGGAATGGTAGTGTGTTGTTGTTTTCTTCCTCCCTTGTGAATTTTAATGTATTCCTATCATCATATAATTATTCCATCGTTCTATAGCCTATTCCCAGTTTTTTTTCTTTATCTCTAAAGTATATCCAATTTTTCCTCTGCTGCTGCTTCCTCCTCCTCCCCGCCTCTTTACAAGCTACAGTCATTTGTTTGGTATCCACCTCTATAGTCTCTGAGCTAGGCTTGTCCCTGCTGTTGGCCCAGCTTGGATGGTGTTCCTGGCTATGGCCTTCCTGCCTTTTCATTCCTGGTCCATCTAGCTGCCACCTTCTGGGCTTCCTTCCTGCTTTTATCACCCAAGTTGTCTTTCTGAACCTTTTTGGATTCCTAGACCTCTCTGCTACTTGATATTTCTAGGTTGCTGTTGACCTCCTGTACCTTCTGCCATGTTCCACAATCTCCCCTCCTGCATCTTGATTTCTGCTCACTGGCATCATCTCCTCTTCTATCTACCACACTCAGGTAAAATTCATATGATTTTATTAGCAAATGAAACCCTTTCACGGAAAGACAAAGTCATTTAAAAGGGCTAGTAGGAAACACATGGTACATTTCTCCATTTCCTTGCATCATAATTCATAGACCTGTAGAAAAGTAGAAGGGACAGAAACCGCCTCATGCTATCTATAGGTAAGTGCTGGATTATATCTGAAATAAGCCTTTCACAGTTTCTTCAACATAGGCTAATTCTCTCAGAGAAATCACTTTGATTTAAATTAGCCCATCCAAAAGTAAGTGATTTGAATGCAGCTGGCAATGGAGTTATTGCTAATCTGAAATGCTGGATTTGAGGCAATTGAATCCTAATGATCTTCTGAGTACTGAATTGTTAAAACCCAATCAGTACATTGCCTTTGTAGGCTTTTTTGTTAGCCATTCTGTAATAATTTTTACTACCTTACAAACTGTTGTGCTAAGAACTGTTCGGTGCTAGGAAAGGTTCCTGAACTCCCAAAAGAAAAGGTTTGCAAGCTAACTACATTGGACTAAAGAAACTTTGATATGCCAGAACAAAAGCATTTTCCATTATTTTCAAGAAGTAAATAAATTACATTAAGTCTGAAGTGTATTAAAACCTTTTCCTACCTGTCCTAATCAGGCTAAATAAATATCCAAGAACTTCCCAAAGTAAAAGGAAAGTATCCGTGTGATATTTAAATGAAATGGATGATGTGTTTTGAACCATAAAGAACATCAAAGCATTCTGGGGTTATTTTTGTTTTGTTTTGTTTTTGCACCCTTTTGCAAATTATGCAGTTGTAGGAAGGAAGTTATTTTATGTGTGATAGCATGTTTTTACTAGCGATAGGAAGTTCTCCAGCGTTTACATTCATGTTTGAAGTAAACAAACAACAAAAGCTCTCCATCAGTATGAAAAGCTTCTTGCCTCCTGGCATATAACCCAGGATAATGTTTTGAATAAAACTTTAAAGAGGTTGTTTTTGTAATGCATCAAGAAGCTTTCATTAGCTTTTCAGAACAATGAACCTCCTATGCCATGTTACTTGAGTGAGAACAGACTAAACTTAATGGCAAGGTCTATCAAAGGTTTATTTTCTGCATTACACTTGAATTATTCATTGCAATTTCATTCCACAGCAGCCCAGATAAAAAGAAAATGTCCAGGTATCAACTGCAAAAAAGTTTTGTCACTGCTCCATCTTGAGGGATAGAACAGAGAAACAACTTCAAGTGAAACATGGTAGCAGCAGCATTTTCTGTTAGAAATCACTTCTTCATTTGTTGGCAGGAACCTCTTCTGACCCTTTGCCCATAAATTAATCTTCCTGTTGCTACAGATTTCTTTTAAGGGAGACATGGTAGGCTTATGAATTATTCACAAGGAAATTATCATAAAAGAGAAGACCAGAAAAAAAACAACTGTCCTTTTATTAATTTGTGTTACATTAACATTCCACAAGACATGCTTGTAGTCACTGAAACCCAGAACCATGATCCGATGTTACAATTCCCACAATGTCACTTAAGTCAACAAAAAGTTAGTATTCAGTCTGTCTCCCACTGTTTGTCCATGCTGCTTAAAGGCTTACTCTTATACTGTTTTATATTTGTCTTTGAAGAGTCTACTTCCTTTATTACTGCACACAAGAATTTTAGAAACAGAGTGTGTTGCAAACAGAGTAGCCTAAAATAGTGTCCTATGCAACTGTGGGTAGTTATTTAAATACGAATAGCCCTGCTGGATTGGACTATTTTAATACAACACTTTGTTTCTCACAATAGCCAAAAGATTCCTCCGAAATTCTCACAAGCAGGAGATACAGACATACACCTTTCCAAACCTTGTTTGCCTGCAGGTGGTATTTGGAAGCATGCTACCTCCATTTGAGGTGACATTGACTCTTGTAAAGTAATCATTTGGGATAGGTCCATCCTCCATAATTTCTCCAATCCCATTTAAAACTCATCTGTGTCAGAGGCCATTTTGTGGTAATAAGAATAGCTGTGTTAAAATGAATATGCAAGTGAAGTTAGATTACTTTTACATTGGAACCACTGACATTGTTTACTGAGTTTTCACTGATATCATTGGTACATTAAAACAGATTCTGTATATTTTCTTTCAGCTTCCAGATCCATGCCCCTTTATGTAGTAGGCCTATGTGAGGTGGTATGACTTTGCCTCAACAGATGTGACACAAATTGGAAGCCAGGCAATTTTCACTGAAGTGAAGAGGCAGTGAGATTTTATTTGATGCATACTGCCCATCATCTTATGACCTTGACTTTACGGTGTTTTGCTTGTGCAGAAGCCTTGTTCGTCCACTAGAATTTCTGGAAAAGCTTTCCGAGTAAAATTACATGGCGACTTCACATTTAGAAGTGGAGGCGCATTGTTACTTCATGACACAACTTTAAAGCAGGGGTGGGGTGTGGGGCTGTATAAACCTTCTTGGAAATGAAGCAACCCTTCACCATTTTTGCACAGTCCTAATGTTAGCTTTTATCTCATTCCAATTTTGCCTCTTCTCCAATGAGCTGATAATGGAGCAAAAAAGGTGCTGTCCAATGATGTCTTCTTAACTATTCTCAGTGGTAAATTGAATTAATAAAGGTTGAGATGTCTTAAACCAAGTAGTGAGAAAGAAAAAAAAAACACCTACCAGAGATTTTTTTGCTATACAGATTTTCTTGTAGTGTTTTGCTGCATGGCATCCAAAAATCTTTCTATTTAGATAAACTTTTTTAAATTATTGCACTGATGTACTTTTATCCACTCTGTTCTGTTGTGCCTTCCTCTGCTTTTAGTCAATTGTCATTGTTTTGGAACTGTATTCCTAAGAGATAAGGGATGGAGTGGAAGATTGACAAGTTTCATTTTGTGAGATGCCCTATCTAGCAATAGGCTCAGTTTTGCCAAAACGTAACAGAGTGCCATGAAATTTAAAAGTATTCTTGCACTGATTTATACCAATTGTTTGCTCTTGAAATCAGCAAGTAGATGAAGGAAATATATGGAGCTTGAGATTTATTTATTCCTTACTTACTTACTTACTAAGTTTACTAGATTTTTAAGGCCACTCAACTCAAACAATGTGACTCTGGGCAGAATAAGCACAAAAGCAAACAAAAACAAAAACCCAAACCATAAAACATTAAAACATGTACAAAAAATAAAAATAAAGTCCAAAATATAAAATGGCAACCAAGCATCATAACATACTGTAGCAGCCAAAAGGGGACTCTACTCAACTGGCCCCTGATGCCTGGGGAGATGATAGGGCAGTTAAGATTATCAGAGTGATGACTTCCTAGAAAATGCTGGCCTTTTTTCTCTAGAACTGCTGCATAAGTACCTTGCAGTGCCTGTCAGGAGAGCTAAACATCCACTGTCCTTTTTTTTTTTAAGCATGTAAACAAAAAATTCCCTAGGCACTGTGATCAGCATCACCACCACTTCTGCTACTTTCTGCACTAATACCATCAGAACCAGAGGATGAGAATCTGGGATCTGTTAAGGAAGAGCAAGAAGATCCTGAAGATTATTACAAAGGTGATTATCATCCAGTGAGATCTTTTCAATGGACAAAATTGTGTTATCAGAAAATAGGACAGACAGTCCATCCTATATGATTGTGCTTGGAAGTACAAGGAAACAATTACAATGAAAATTGTGAAAAGGACTCAACATTGCTCAAAACAGTGGAAGATGGAGCATATTGGTAGTCACAGAAAACCTCCCAGTAACATCTTTCCCTTCTGCTAGTTCTGTAGAATTAGCATAGCTGGGAATTTTGTTGCCTTGATGTACTAACACTGCCATTTAATCCAACATAGAGCGTGTACTATTTGAACAGGGGCTGAAACTGGGACTGCTAATAATCTACAGAAAACACTGACAAACTTAAAATTCTGGTTTAACATGAGCAAAGATTTTTGAAATACCTCAAAAGGGCAGCAAAGATAGGCAAACACAGAAGAATTGTATGAAATAAAAAGCGCAAGGACATGGAGTGGTAATGGAATTGGAAAATCTGTAGCAATACATCTTTCTGAATCAGATGTAGTGCTACTGATCCAAAGCAGTCCTCTGCATCTTCAAAGCAAGTGTAAGATGCATCAACATTTGCCTTACTTACTTTAACAGATTTTTGCTGACTTTGACCAAAGCATGACTCCTATGACCTTTAATTATTTGATTTAGCTATCAAAGTGAAACCTTGCCAGAATATCTCTTCTATTATGGTGTGTGCAGTTTGCATTTTAGAGTACATTGCAAATCTGTAACAATGCACATTGAGTACAGCACAAAGAGAAAGCTAGGTAATGGTAGATTTTTCCCCCTTTTAACTGAACTTCTTTCTCCTCTTGATGATATGAATCCTATACTTATAAAGGAATACATTAATTCAGCTTGTTTCTATTGACTGATGTTTGATGAATCAACTCAGATGCATCCATCTCTTTTCATGTGGCCTCAGTTTCCCAGCAAATCTCTCTTTCCAATGACTGAACTTAATTCAGTTTCAAATAATTCACTGCTTTATAGCAGTCTTTGACAAGAATTCATACCTACATAAAATACAATCATAAAAGAAATTGGGTATGATTATACTCTGATAAGCACATATATTAGTCTGAACCTACTACAGCAATAGGTCCAAGATGTTATGGAATAGTATTTTGCCACTAGATATGTCACCTTTGTGTGTCTGTTACCCAAAACCAGATGAATATAAAATTCATCAGGATGGCCAAGAATTTTCACTACTACAAGCTGTAGTAACCTTATCTGAGTATCAAACCTCACATTATACAAACACATGCTTTTATACATGCTCAAATCTAGGGAGATCATACTTTTGATCTCCCTAGATTTGCATGGGGAAAGCCTCTACATGGCTGGCAGATGCTTAAATTGCCATCTAAAACTGCCCCAGGAGGACATTAAAATAGGCTCTGGAAAATAATATTTCCCCACTTGGATCTATACTTGTCTGATGCTATTAGGCAGAGCATCCCTCTGACTGCCAGATTGAGCTTTAGGCAGGTGAATTCTTTGCCAAATTTTGGCTTCTATTCTAAGGCTGCTAATCTCAACAAAACATTGGGAACAGATCATTTAATGTTAATATTTATTTATTTGTTTGTTTGTTTTCTATAGCCGCCCATCTCAACAAGTGACTCTGGATGGCTTACATATCATAAAAACCATAAAACAGTTAAAACAATTAAAAACAATTAAACAGCACAAAATAAATATATATGCTCACCAAGTAAACAATGCATAGATATTAGCATAGCCAAGAAACAGCTCCCTTAACACACTCGGGGCCCCATGTCCCGGGCACATAACCAGGTCTTCACAGCCTTACAGAAGGCCAACAGGGTTGGGGACATCCTGATCTCTGAGGGAAGAATATTCCAGAGGGCAGACACTACGGCACAGAAGGCACACCTTCTAGTCCCCGCCAGCCAACCTTCCTTGGCTCCAACCGACAGTCCATGGATCAGAAGTCATTTTATTACCAGAACAGTAATGGATTATAGTATAATGACCAAGATGTTGGACCAGAAATGAGGAAACCTAGCTTTCCTAGCTTTTAGTCCAACCTCAGCCATGGAAGATCCCTTGGCCAGTAACAGCCTATCCTATCCCTAAGGGCTATTGTTGTGGGGAAAATAGGTCTGTACTGTCTTGGAGGAGGATCCCCAAGTCATTTTCTGACTCTTTGGGGATGCCGCTTTCGCAAAGTTTTCTTGGCAGACTATAGAGCGGGGTGGTTTGCCATTGCCTTTTCCTTTAAATATAAGAGCATGACAAATAAAAATAATACTAAATACTAGGAAAACATTCCTGTCTATATGATTTATCCCTTCTTACTAATATGCTTTAGGTTTAGAACCTACACCCTTACTTTGAACACAAACAATAAAGTGGATGTAATCTTCTAAACTCCTCATACTTGTCCCACAATTATAATATTGTGCTGGTTTGTTGCACTAGAAGTATTGTATTAATTAATATGTAACTGCAGAACAATGATTACATGAGGGGAAAATACCATGGCACCTTTCTAACCTATCCTGTTAAAAATGTCAGTTTATACCAGCTGGGCGGGGGGATGATTATCCCAAATCATTGTCATGAGTACTGATGGCAAGCAGGAGGGGGCCTCCATCCAGGGGGAAAAACGCATGCGTAGTACTGAGGAATTAAGCAGCCATTCAAAGAGACACAGATCAGACCCGCCTTAACTTTTGGGGTTTATCTGTCTGGGTTTTTCCCACGCTTCTTCAGTTTGTTAGGATTTTCTGTCTAATGTAGCAGTAATAAACACTAGAGACCTATTCCTCATCTCAGCGTGATTCCTGACTGTTAGGACAATTATATTGCAATAGTGACATTTAACAGAGAAAGAATAAACTTCACCAGCACCACCCAAAGGGTCAATATACATCCAAAAAACTGATGCAGGAAACAGGTTTATCTCTCTCACACACATACAGTACTGCTCTGATCAAATCCAAAGCCTCCTGTGGCTGCATTAAAGTAAAAACAGATATGTGAAAGATTCAATAATGGTGCTGCCAGGTAAAATTTAATTCTTTATATCTAGGAAGACAGGCTAGATAAAGGCAAAGTGAGAGGAAGCAGCCTGTTCTGTTTCTTTTAAAGAGTGTCTAACAAGAAACTACTTTCAGTGGGGAGTTATATTAACCTCTTTATGCTTCCAATGATGTCTTATTCTTAGCTCTTCCCTAACTTGTTTTCTACCTCTCTACTTCTTCCCTCCCCTTACTTCTTCTATCCCTTACAAAGACTTCTGGGAACTAGAGCATTGCAAGGGCACCTATACAGAGACCACACTATTTCACTAATGGAAATTTCACTCCAAAATAAATAAGATCCCTTCAGCAGGAAATGAAATTGACCACAAACCATCTCATGGCACTTCCACTACATCTCTGGTAAAAATACAGTGGTCCAAAATGGTACAGGTGAAGGAAAATGCAAAGGAGAACAGCTTAGAAAGCTGGAGCGTTGCCATATCCCAGGAGCAACTGTTGAGGCTTAATTATCTACCCATAAATTAAGGGTAAAGCAAACAAGATCCTAATCTGGGGAGGGGAGGGGAGGGGAGGGCTGTTATATAGAGCAGTGTTTTTCAATGTTGGCAAGTTTTAGAATTCTGGGAGTTGAAGTCTATGCCAACATTGAGAAACACTGATCTAGAGGAATATGGTACACTTAATTAGTGGATTAAATGGTTCAGCAGCAAAACAAAGAACAATCCAATGGGAATTCATCCCTTTCAACATTCACTGAATTGAACTGTTATATCATCACATCCTGGGATCTTCGAGTATCAACAGTCTTATATATGAAGAAGTAGGATTGGGGGGGGGGGGGATTAAATGCAACAAATAATTAAACATGCTATAGATAAAGCTTTGAGCAATATTTTCCCCCAGTCATTTCCCAAGGCAAACTACTCAGTGCTTGTGGCATGTACAAAATAAGCTGTCTACATGTCTTGAATCCAACAATGTTCAACTGGTTTCTTAAAAAAAACTAAAACTTTCAGTATCGTTATGACTTTGAGCAAGTAGGTCATTTGGTCAAAACTAAGCAAAATCAATATCATAATAGGATTATTTTAAAAGATAACTACAGTATGATTGCCATAGCTGCTGCCCTATACCCATTTATCCACATATCCCATTGGATAGCAATAGTAGCTTTTTCAGTATATAAGGATATAAAAGATTTCCATAACAAATTCTTCTGAAAGTGGCTTTCAGTAATCCACTCCCACTGGAGTTTATAGTTGATAAACATTAGCATCAAACGAAATCTGCTAACATTCAACATTCCCTGATCAAAATTCCATACAAAAAGTAATGGAGGAAAAAATACTACTACTCAAAATTAAATACAGACTGTTATAATCAAAATTAAAAAGTGAGCTCACATCAGAGGAACTTGCAGTTTAAAGGCTGCATTAGAGAAATGTACTTGTCAAATAGCAACTGCATCCTTTAAAAAATATGTTCTTGGACAATCTATGTTAAAGTATGATAATCAAGGGAAAGATACATAGGAAGCAGTTGTGATCCCAAAGGCATAGATTAGTATGTATTTTCCTATGTATTAAAAGCAATTGTTGAAAAATGCTGGCCTCAAATAGTATTTCACTAAATGGGCAATAAAGCTGACAGCCCTTTTTTAGCCATTTGTACAACCTTAAAAAAGAGCCAGATATTCTCATCCTGTATTTGCAGCATCACTGCACTCTGGCTATTCTCCATTTGCACAGAACAAAGAAGTGACTTTTGTTTTATGCGAGAATATATTAAATTTCCAAAATACGCAGAACTCTGCCAGCTTCTTTCTATAAACAAGCTATTCAAGCAGACTCCTATCAACTGGCAAGATGACGAAGGTGTCATGAGAAAAACAGTGGGCAGCATACTGATAAACTTATTCTAGCACATAGTAGCTTTTGTGAAGTTTAGGAATCTACATGTAAAATAAATGTGTATGTATTAAGAAGATACTGTCTGCTACCAGGTGAACAAGACAACAGAAGTTATATTCTTGATTCATGCAGTTCCTCTCTCAAACTGGCTCCAGATCTCCCTTCAATGTCAGTTTATTTCAAGGGCAGAGCCTCCCTATTTCTGATTCTGGACCACTTTATTCAAAATTGGAATAATGTGTTGTTGTTGCAATATTAGAATCTTGGGGACAATCTGTTTTTTTTTTCCCTGGTTTTGTCCTTGCTTCATTGCACTTCCCAGCTCCTGAACATCAGCAAGCCCCTGTCAACATTGGTTAGAACCAAACTATGAAGGAATGCAGACAACCCTATTAATGAGTAGCATCTTAAACCTTCTAGTCAGTTTCACAATCCCTGTTCAAAAAAAAAGATTGCTTTTCTTTGTTTATCTAAACTATGGTGCTTTTTTCTTTTTTTCTTTTTTTTCTTTTCCTTATCCCACCTCATAGCCTCTGGGTTCAAGAAAACTATTGTGTTATTTCCCTTCCCCCCTCCTCCTCCCACACACAAACACACATACACAGAGGTGTGACACAGCAATTTACAATCATATTTTTACAGCTATTTGAAAAAAATGCCTGGTTGCTAAAATACCACCATGTTATTCTTCCAGTGGCATAGCTAAAGCTCATTAATAAAAAGAGAAGGAATGACATCTTCACAGCAGGATGACTCTGTGCCCACCATCCCATAACAGTTATTAATGTATACTTGAATAATCAAATGCACATAACATATACTGAACACACAGATGGAACCATTCATTTTCTTTATATTTTGCATGGGATTGGATGAGCAGCAAACAAGAAAACAGGACACTGAGTTTCCTTTCTTGAATTCATGACTTGGTCAACTGGAAAAGAATTGATTTGGTCGTGGCATTCCCAAACTCTTGTAAGCACTTTTAGGCCAGAGGTAATACAACTGAGAATGGCTTCTAAAGATTTGCAAGAGATGAGGAGTGGAAATTAAGTGAGCACTGTGCCCTAGGAGGTACTTGCATCTTAACTGCTTCCTTTCCTCTCAACCTGTTCACTTAATACCAATCACACTCACTTTCTTTATTTTGCATCAAGTTCTTCCCTCTGTTTCCGTCCTTCACCACTGGCCCTTTTCAGTTGTTGCACAGGATTTCTAAATATTCAGTTATTTATTCTCTGATTGTGTGGTCCCTTTCCCCCACCAGACTAAGCCAGTTTCTTCTACAATGAAATGAAAATCTTATTTGAACATCCCAAAGACATGGCCATGTAGACAAACATTTATAACTGGACATATGCAAGGGAAGACATATAGTCATTAGAGCCACTAATGAATAAGAATAATTAACAAAGAATAATAACTAGGAGAATATCTCATTATTAGCTAAGGCCAGGGAGAGCATGAGAGCATTTTATATATAATAAATCATTGACCAGTTCTGGATATATTTCTTCAGGAACATCGTATAAAGTTCTTAAGAGATGCAAAACTTTTTTAAAGGGAAGGAATGGCTGATGGAAAGCTTTCTTCCATTAAAGGTGGCAGGGATATGGCTAATGGTATAATTAATAAATAATTGCCTCTTTTTCTGAATTAGCAAGGGACTTTCTTGCTGTACCAGCTTGTTGCCTTAATAGAAAATTCCCCAATTTACCCTCTTTGTAATACTGTTTCTTCCCATCTTTCTTTTTCCCATTTGGCTCATGATGTAAGGCACCATCTTTGATTCAGCAGTGACAGAGCAGAGCACAAGTTGAAAGAATAGGTGCCATATAGCCCATCAGTTTGGGATCCTGCAGCCCACTTTCAAAGGCTTCACAGAAACTGGGATTATTGACAAAGCATTCCTCATTTTTCATGCCAAGTTTCTCTGAAATTGGCCATAGCATGTTGTTTTTCTATTTCCCGTGCAAGCATTGACATCACTCTAATCCTGCCTAATTAAGACCAATTATCCATCTGCAGTATAAAACCATATATTGTATAAATTTATTTATCTGCTGTTCAATTTCCTGGCCACCTTTGGAACTAGTTTCATTTATAAAATCAATGGCATTATAAACATTACAAAAATTATCTCACCATATCATAGAAAATGGGTAAACAAAACAGGTTTAAAACCTCTTGAAATTCTACTGCTATTTATAACCCTATATTTGTACTGAGTATTTCAAAGTCTTATTGCCCTAACAGTTTAATATAATAAATATGTGGAACCCAACATAACTCAATAACAAAAATTATACATCATTCTAAAGAGCAATTATTTAGTTAAGACAAATGCTGTCTTTTAAACAAGGGCCATTGATTTACTCTGTTTGGAAAGGAAAGGAAAGTTCATGTTAGATCACTATATTCTTTGGGTAGTTATGGAGTTCACTGTCTTTCTCCTAGCGAATAAATGATAGATTCTCAGGGGTCATAGAGAGCTTACAGAGTCACTATTGCACATAATGCAGATGCTCATTTTCTCATCCTTCTCTGATATCAGTCTCTAGTTGGGCAAATTGGAAAGCACAGCCTTACAAAACCTGTATTGAACAGAGATCACAGCCTGTGATATTTGCAGTGGAGGGCTTGAACTGCCACCTAGCTTCTATACTTCACACATTTCTGGCTTTTCCCCTTCCTCCTGTGCTTAATGAAATAAAAGGAGTCCATATAGTGACCAGTGGCATGTCCAGCAATGGCAGTCTCTGCAATCCCCTCCTTCTTCAAGAAATTAAAAACTCGTCACATAAATAATGATGCAGCAGGATTTAGAACCATAGAACATGCGGTTTGGAAATGAGCGTATCCCCTTGACCAGTAGAAGAATCCATTTCTACAGCATACCTGACACATGCCCATCTCTATGACATCTACTTCCTTGTAATTTTAACCATTGTTTCTTGTCCTGTCTTCTGGAACAACTCTTCTCCATCATCTGCATGACAGCCCTTCAGATACTTGAAGACAGCACTCTCTTCACAGTCTTTTTTTTCCAGGCTAAATATTCCCAGTGCCTCCAGAAGTTCTTCATTTTTTTTTCTTCCAGGTCCTTATCATTTTGGTCATTCTCCTTTAGTAATGCTCCAATTTGTCAATGTCATTCTTACAATGTGGTAAGCAGAAATTGATGCAGTATTCTAGGTAGGGTCTCACCAACAAAGAAGGGCAATGATTTCTCTTGAGTGTGACACTATACTTCTGCTGATGCAGGATTGTGTTTGTATGCAGCTACATCACATTGTTGGCTTATGTTCAGCTTGTGATCCATCAGGACATCCAGATCCTTTTCACACATTCTGCCTCCCAGTATGCCCACACACACAAACCATACACGCATCTTATATTCATGCCTTTATTTTCTCTGAGCTAAATGTAGGACACTGCATTGTTCCTGCTGAAATTCATCTTGCTGGTTTCTGGCCATTGTTCCAGCTTGTCAAGATCCACTTGAATCTTAAAATTATTTTCTAAAATGTTTGCTATCCCTCTACTCTTTATGTTATCTGAAAAGCTGATAATCATATTTTCCAACCTCTCATGCAAGTCATTTACAAATCTGTTAAACAGCACAAGACCTAAAATACAGTCCTACAGTAAACCACTCAGCACTTCCTTCTAGTCTGGTGTGTGTTAATCTATACTTATTGGGTATAATTGCACAAGCAACTCTGTATCTATATAATAAGTAGTCTAACCCAGATGTTATTATCTTCTCTGCCAGAATCTCACAGGAAACTTTGTCATTACTTTGCTGAAGTCAGGGTACCCTCTTTCCCCATGAATGTTGTAGGTGTCCTAACAGTCAGAAATCACGCTGAGACGAGGACTGGGTCTCTAGTGTTTATTACTGCTACATTAAACAGAATCCTAACAAACTGAAGAAGCGTGGGAAAAACCCAGACAGATAAACCCCAAAAGTTAAGGCGGGTCTGATCTGTGTCTCTTTGAATGGCTGCTTAATTCCTCAGTACTACACATGCATTTTCTCCCCTGGATAGAGGCCCCCTCCTGCTCGCCATCAGTACTCATGACAGTAGGTCTGTTCCTAGAGACTTAAACCTTTTAATGATAAGTTTAATAGCCAGGTGCTCTGTAACTATCTCTTCCCTTAACTTGGGTTGCCACTCCCTCCTTTTGTTTATTGTTCAACCAGCTCCTAGCAGCAGGCCTACCCATTGTTTTTTCTTCTTTTTATCACTGATATAGTCTGTGTGTATGTGCGCACATGCACATATATATCTCTATATATATTCATCCATTTCTTCATACTTATTTTTAATTTCCTTTGCAAATCTAGGTTCCTTTTGCATTTTAGCTTTGTAGCTTTCTTTGTGCATATATTAGCTAGTTGCTGCTATATCAACTTAGAGATTACGCTCATCTTGCATTTCCTATACATGTCCCTTTAAATTTTTACATCAATCAAAAGCTCCCTCTGCAACCATAGCAGTTTCCTGAACTGCCTACTAGTTTCCCCTCCCCCCCACCTTATTGGAACTGTGTGAAATTGTACTCTCAGTATCTTATTTGACATTAAGGTTTCTCTTCATGGGATCCCATACAGTACTTCTCTAAGCTTGCTGAAATTGGTTTTCTTGAAATCTAGTTTATATGTACAAATATGCTCCATTTTTCCATTCTATAGTATTTTGAACCCCTGCTTGATGTGGTTACTTTCTCTCAAAGTTCCTTTGCTTTTACTTCTTCAACTAATTATTCCCTATTGGTTAGATTCGGGTCTAGGAGGACCAATCCTCTTGTCTCTTTCTCAACCTTCTGGAAAATGAAAGTAAGGATGGTGAGCAGGGGGCTCCCTTCCAGACTGTTAAGCGCATGCGCAGCACTGAAGAATTGGTGAGCCATTCCAAGAGGCACAGATTGGGACCACCTTAACCTGCGGGGTTTATATGGCTGGGTTTTTCCCACGCTTGTTCAGTTTGTTAGGATTACTGTTATGTACTAGCAATAAACATTAGAGAACAGTTCCTTGTCTCAGAGTGTTTCCTGGGAGTCAGGACAGAAAGAGTCAGCAAGACCACTGAGGAATTTTGGTAACCTTACAATCTTGATTGGGTTGGTTTCCAAACCTATAATTTTATTATCTCTCTATACTAAAATTAGCTGAAAGCAAAGATGTAGAGTTTCATCAACTGTATCTTGGGATGTAATAGTGGAATCTGATGATGAAGAAAACAATGATACTATATGAAGAAATTCTGAGATTCTCTTATACAAATTCATCATAAGCCCTGGCTTTGACAGTCTGTGGTATATCAGTACTATGGCTAGGCAAGTTCTGAAATAGACCACATCCCTTTGTGGCTTCCCATAAACACCCCAATTGCTAACTTTAGAATCCAAGCTCACATTTTTCGCTTCTCTGTACCCTGAAAAATGTTAATAGAAGTAGACTTGAAAAGATCAGGACAAGAAAGTCTGGCAATATATCAGTTGTCAGAGGACACTGCAAAGATCAGACAGAGTTCAATGTAATGCATAGCTCTTTGGCCTACCCTTTATTCAGAAGAAGGAGAATAAAGTATGCAAAGTAAGCAAACTTATGCAAATAGTTTTGATACTGTATGCATAATTATTCCAAGCTGTCTGTGTGTTTTATAAGCATCAGCCTGTCAGAGCATTCAGAAAAGGTTAATCAGCAGGATAAACCTAATTTTAAGTCCACCGTTGAATTTATATTATGAACTGGGTGAAGTCTGTTCCCTTGCTAAATGAATATACAGTTTTCTAACTGGGATTGCCATGATGGGGACTGTTATTATAATCCTCAAAGCTCTTGCCTGCCCTGAAGATTAAAGAAAAAGGTTATTGCAAACTTTTCATTTTTTGGTAACAAACTGAGAGAGTGACAGGCAGAAATTTAAGAACCTGGACCTTTAGGCGCCTTTCATCACAGAAGGATTGTCATCAGAATAATGCAGTCATTCTTCTCAACATAAATGATTTCTAATATTTAGCTTGAAATCTAGAGTATCCCAGAGACACTTGCAGAACACTCTTTCTAATGAGATACTTGTTGCATTTGCTTTCCCTCCTCCCTTGGAGTTTTGTACTGCGGGTGATCTGTTTCCACTGTTTTGCTTACAGGTCAGCAAGACAAATTCCTGGTGCTTTAAACTGAAATAATTCTTCAAGCTATTTTTAAGGCACATCAAACTAAGCTTGGAAGCACAGACAATATAAATCAGAGAACCTTCTAGAGAAGAAATGGTGGCTAACAAGATTCATAGTTTTTCTAGACCAATTTGTCCAGTTCCCTCCAGGTAAAAATACAGATCTACATGGAATTGGAGCAAGGATCTACCTTCTAGAGTTTCCATCAACTCTGGGAAGGTAGGGCCTAATAATGCTAACATGTCCTGAAACTCTTCACACCAAGTTTCAGAGCGAACTGGGAATTTCTCCTTTCTGTGGAGCCTTCATCAGTTAAACACCATGGGTGTTTAATATAGCATAGTTGCTATATTTTGCCTTGAAGCTGGACTTCTCACAATCCAGAGATTAAGTGGAAAACCCAAGGAAATTGTAAAGTGGATTCTGAAGAATTTTTCTTAATCATTTGCAGCCCTCTGGAACACCATTCCCCCCAAGATTCACACACCCCACCCAGCCCTTAAACAAGCCCTTAAAACCTAGCTCTATCCCTGGCTTAAAGTGGGTGATGGACCGCTTGTGTGATATTCTAATTTTTGAAATATTTGCTGGCTTTTTTGATAATATATTCTGTATTTTGTGTATTTATATCATGTGTATTTTGTAAGCTGCACTGAGTTGCAACTGATTTGGGGAGCCTATGCACTCTATAAAGAAAGAAAAAGTAATAAGGTTACTCTTAATTCTGTTCAGAATCTCAGTAGGATAAAGGGTAGCCTGAGATCCTGAATGATGACCCTGAAAAATTACAGGCAGTAATATGATTTGTAGTTTACAAAATTATAAGACAGTGAATTTGGTGCCAAGGCTCTAAACTTTATTTTTTTCTCCCTTACCACTTATACTATTAATTATATTAAATGGAATGTTTCCGTTTCAGCCAATGTCAGTTATTTTAAAAATAATGCATCTGGCACATTTCACATTTACAAACAGCCAAGCAAGAAAAAGAAAAGCTCCATGATACATAACCATATTTTAATAGGATTATTCATCTGAACTGTAGTGTGAAGCTGCATAAAATTAGGGCTCCATATCTGTTGTTTCTTCTTGGCAGAGTTCATAAATCCAGTTATTACACTACTGGATGGAAGGATGACAAAGGTATTATAATCTCATAATGTTCTAGGTACCTCTTTTCCTTTTGTGTATGGCAGTTTCTATCTGAATGTATATTAATTGAGCCATATAAAGAAATCATGGCTTTTGCTGTATATTGGCCTAATACCTTTAAGGCTTGCTATAAATATCATTGCTGGAGCTAATAATTAAATAAGCTATCTAAGTCTCCAGACTAGTTTAAATCAGTAGATGGTGGTCTTTTGCCACACCTATTTTTTACCCTTTTTGTCCTTAAGGACTACTAATTACTACTACACCAACTAAGTTAGATCAGAAGCCAAGTTACTAATATATTGGATATTTTCAAACTTGTTAAAGCAATGTGTAACAACAGTTCTGCTGTGAGTACCACTAAACAATTCTGAGTAGTGCCTCTTCTTGAAGGATCTTCTATACACTTTCAGAGTTGAGGGAATTGAATAGTTACAGCCTTTTATTGTAAAGATCCACAGAAAAGGAGGCCACTAGGAAGTAAAGTCTGTTTTGTTCCCAGCTATACAAAAGTCAGATAATTGTCTTGCTTTGGCTTAACAAAAATGGTGCCTAAGCTTAAAATGGACTTTCCACTTCTGGGAAGGAAGGCTCAAAAATAGCTGAATTCATACTTGGACCATGCAAAAAAAAAATTAAGTACATTATTGCTTAATGCTCTCTGTGGATCCAGTCAGTGTCCTTTTGATTGGGTTTTAAGGATTTGTTTTTTAATTGCATCCACGGCTGTTAGCTACATGAGCCAACACCCTGTTCTGACAATAATTAGTCATGTTTGTAGAATCATAAAGGGACTACACTTAAGTTATGGTAATTCTAAAGGCCCAGACTTGGGAAGGTTGACCTATGGTGATTACCAGGGCTGTTATGAAGGTATCTAGGTGTTGCTCCTGAAGTGTCAACAAAAGTGTTTGGAAGCAGACCTGTTCATAGGCACCCCACCCACTTGGTGACATCTTCTACATGAGATCGCTAGCATTTGGGGAACATTTGTCTCTTTTTTGTTTCATTCCTGAACACAGAGCAATTAACAACTGATTCACACAAACCAAACCAAACCAGCTAAATAACATCCTTGATTGAATGTGAATTTAAAGTCTGCAACTAATATGGAAGCATATACTCAATATGTTGTACAATATATAGTAATTCATTTTTGTTTTATCTTTATCTATTATTTACAATAATAAGTGCCTGTAACTCATTTCTGAAGACATACAAGTCTTCCTCGTCTAAAACGCCATCAAGCACATTATGTTTGCCTCTCACTACGTAGCTTCAAATGACTTGGCAGAAAGTTTTTCCTAAATTCTGAAAAGAATCTTAGGTTAAAATGACGGTAGGTCCTGGTCATCACATAAGTTTCCTGTCTTCTTTTGTCTTTAACTGACTTATCCTACATGCAAAGGTACTTCAGAACTGCTTTTAAGTCACATATTACAGGCATGTCTTAATTTTATTAAACAAGGTTTTGCTAAAATACTGTAAAGAAAGCTAATGCTTCATTGTTCTAAACAGAGATCCTGTGGTTTTCATGTTGGTCATGGTAATTCATTTTGCAAAAAATGAGTAGTCATGAAAAGTCGCTGTAGAATAAGCTATTTTAAACTCTGGTTTAAGGCAAGAGATATGATTATGATTATGATTGGTGATATATAATTCATTTGATGTACAGTCCTGGTGAAGATGAAATTGAAGAGGAGAAGTGTGGTTTTAGAACAATTATATTGTTCATCAAAAGTTCAGTTTGATGAACTTTCAAGCAATGCATACAGATCAAAGCAGTGTTTCTCTTGATAGTAATGGATCGAAGCATTGCAGTCACTCCCATCTACTGTAATCACTAAAAACAGATATCTGCACATGTGCAGAAATCCCTTTTCACCACAACCAAATGGCCACCTGAATTGAGTGAGTTCAGGGTTGTCAAAACAGAGCTATTTGATTTTCCAAGTCAAAGCACAATCTGGTATCAAATTGTGAAGGTCTGGAGAAAGGCAACGCAGTGCCTTCAGGCTAATCCATACTGCCTTCCACAGTCTTAACAACGTACTATGAACCATTTCCTGAATAAGCTGTGAATTAGAATTTATAGAGAACTATAGGCCTACTTTGTTAGCTTTTCTATTTTCTTTGGTGTTTTTTTTCTATCCTTTGCCTGCTAATAAAGTCACTATGGGCCTTTTGCTCTCTCTCTCTCTTATCTTTAATACTAGAAACAGCACAAGACTGAACAACAAATTGTTTCAGAAGTGCCATAGAGGGTATGAATATTCCTAGTCAGTTTCAGCAGAGCAGGGCCCTTAAGTAAAACGTGTATTAGTTTGCTAGATCCTTATTAGTTCACATTTCCAGATAAAATGTAGCCTCATGAGCCAAGATACTCATATAGGGACACATAATGCAAAAGGAATGTATTTCTCTCAGCAGTGATACTGATCTACAGTAGATGAATTAATAGTCTGAATCAATAGATAACAATGGTATCTGATACAATTATCCAGGGACACTGATTTGTTCATGAATTCTTCTTCTTTTTAAAAGATCTTCATCTGAATTCAGAATTTCAAACAGATGATCTGCTGAAGTAATTTGAGCTGAACCTTCAGCTATTTCTGTCTAATCCACATTTGTTGACAATTTAGTGCATTACAGGGCTTTTCTGTTTTGAGAAAATTGACACTTCTGTACTCAAGGTAAATGGGAGAAAATACTGTATTTCTTATTGACCATTTATTTTACTTTGATACTCGGTTTCAACTTAAAAGTACATCTGCCTGTAAAATGTATCAAAGAACCACCAGCTTGAATTGAAGAGGAATGCATGTATGCCAGTATTTTTCAAACTTGACAACTTTAAGATGCTTGGACTTCAACTCCCAGAATTCCCTAGGCAGAATTCTGGGAAATGAAGTCCACACATCTTAAAATTGTCAAGTCTGAAAAACACTGATGTACCTATTTTAGTCCAAAATTTAAGGATCTTAGAGTTTTAAGGGCTTCTGTGTTTTAAATAGCTTGGAACATATTTCTTTTTCCAACTTATTATCCCATCCTTACCCTTCTGTCATTAGTTATGTTGCAGTATGGTATACATTGTTAGATGCTTTGTATTTTTTAAAAAAAATATGGAAATGTGGGGAAAAATTTACAAATGATGCCTGATATAAGCTGCCAGCTGCCTTGATTTTGTCACTGTAATTCATAAAATGATGTGTGCTAAATCAAGGATCATCCCGGGCAACTACAAAAACATCTTGAATTTGTGATCTATATCTATAAATAAGTATCTCCCTGTACCTATATCTATATACAGATATACAAATATACAAATATACTCCTGCAGATGTGCACACACACAAATGAACATTTAAAAAATATTTTTGGTCTCTTCAGATGCAATTTTTATTTGCTTCATTTTCTCAAGCAGCAACTATAGTTTGACTTTGAGGAAAATCACACCAACTTGAAAGTATTCGTGTTAACACTGTGTTAGTGTTTTGCCCTGGGACGAGGCTAGCAAGATATACATTTCATGCCCACAGTGAGGAAGTTCATAACAATTTTTTAATAATTCATGTTAAGTTAATACCCTTTTATTCCTTTCATTTTGCTGTTATTCTCTTCAGAACTAGTTCAAGCCTGGAGCTCCAAAATCTATCCGTCCGAATAATAATAATTTTCTGGGTTTAATTTAATGGATTTTAACTTCTGTTTCATAAGAGAAGCTTTAACAATATGTTCTACTGGAAATGAATTATAATAGACAATATGAGACTAGGTTAGTATTAGCCTAGTTCCAGCCTGCACTTTCTCACACATGAACATTTTTTAAACTAGCCATGCACTGAGTTGTAATTAAAATAATAAAATTAAAAATATGCACTAAAAATGTATTGTGACTAGATAAACAGTCAGATTGAGAAAGTGGCTTCCTTTTGAAACATTTTTTCCTCCAAACAGACATTTCTAATAGCAATTTATCCAACAACCCATGCCGATCTTTCATCATGGGCACTTGTAGTAGTTTACAGCCTGGCTGTCACATTTTACACCAACAGAAGCTTCCATGCAGACCACAGTGCAACCACCAGGATAAAAAACAAAACAAAATCAAGACATGGTAAGTCTGACTGGCTCCCAAGTACTTGTAACTGATCTACTAGCAGTGAGAGTGTACATGCACTTCAACAGAAATGCTATTGGAAAACCTGTGGCAGCTGGGAATCAAGTACTCTCAAGCTGTAGACCTCTCTTTTAGGGGCATGCAACCTTATTCAGCACATAGTGAATCCTAATTTCCTATAAACCAGGAGCACGTCTTCCTCCATTTCTTACAATTGCCAACAGCAATGCATAGATGTAGAAAACACTGAAACAGTCATCACACTGAGCTACAACAAGTGACTGACCTATCACTTGCAGGAAGCTTGAGGATCCACGACTGCCAGAGCCAGATCAGACACCCCTGGAGTGGCAGCTGAAGAAATAAATGCTTCCCTACCTCTTTCCTGCTGCCTCCCATGGATTGGGTATGTACTTTCACTTTGCGGGGTTATTAAAAATGGAAGGAGACCTGTATGGAATGGGATTGTTGCCTGCGTAGAAAACAAATTGCTTCTACTCTGTTATGGGAAATTTCTTTAATAAAATCGTAAGAATTGGAAAGAGCCATTTAAGCCATGAGGTCTGACTAGCTAGCCCCCTCACCCAATTCTTCCCAACTCCAGCCACTTTTCCTGCAGTTTGAGTGGTAGATAGCAATTTTCACCAGAATGTATAAAACTCTGAGAATGGAACAACATGTTATATTTAACACACATTGGAACTGGGCTCTTTCCCCCATACCCCACCCTCATCCAAACATAATCCAGCACTTAACTGTTCTTGACTACCTTTGAAAAGCTAAGCAGAGTTAGACCTGATTAGTATTTGGATGGAAGATGATTATGAAATACTAGGGCTGTAGGTGAGACTGGGAAGAATTTTTTTTAAAAAAAAGTAGATATCAGCAGCAAAGCACTTTCACATTGTAATCATGAAAACTACAAGGTTCTATAAAGTTACCTGGAGTCTGGTTCAAACTGGAGAAG
Organism: Candoia aspera; assembly: GCF_035149785.1. Lineage (NCBI taxonomy): Eukaryota > Metazoa > Chordata > Lepidosauria > Squamata > Candoiidae > Candoia > Candoia aspera. The sequence continues at coordinate 155,110,001 of NC_086155.1, forward strand.
ACGTTACTAAAAATGTTTTAATTTCATTGCACTGTGTTCCCCATCACCAGCAGAAACAATCAATACAGCATGTAGGGGTAAAGTCTACACTGGAGAAATGTCAATTACATTACATTTGGGGGGTGGAATTCATTTTTTTTGTCTTAGGAGTAATTTGGTTCTAATGTTTCAGGAGAGATTAAACAAACACTACCTTAAAGTATAGTGTCATTGCTACAAGATGTAAAGCTAGCTATTAACCATGATTACTATGCTCACAGGTACTGTATTTGGGAAGCAATATTCTTTGAGTAAGAGTTACTGGAGAATACATGAAGGGTGGTGCCCTCATGCCATACTTATGACTTCATGGGCATCTGCTTGGCTGCTATGGGAAAAGAAGATGAATGGATAGATGGACTTTTGGTCTGGTTGCAGCCTGTCTCCTCTTATGCTCATAATATTACTATTGCATCACTGTTCTTTAACCATTTGATTTGCAAGACACAACTTGTCCCCTACATATGAACTCTGTTAAAGGGGGAATTAATTAGGGCTACTATGAAAGTTTGCATTGTTCACTTGTCTTCAGTTTCAATCAAAGCAGTAATCAGTGTATGAAACAAAGAGGCTTTTCATTTTTTTTTCTAACAAAGCTTTCTGTGCTCCTTCTCAGAGAACAAAATCATTCAACATGTTCCTTGCAAATGTGACAAAACAAAGCAAGGAACTATTTATGACTGGAGGTTGAGGGTGCAAATTTGTAAAGTGCCTCATATTTGTGTTTTTATTTTGGTTTGACAGATGTTTTATCTTAAAAGGGAAAGAATAAATGAAAAAGGAGATTGTCACACTCTTCCTTTGAACTTTCCTGGTCTATTTTGAACTGGCTTCCCTATGATTATCATCTGTCAAAGGTTGTCTTTAATCTTTGAGGCTTTTATCTATAAAATGATATCTTCCTCAGGAAATCTGATCTATAAAATGATATCTTCCTCAGGAAATCACATAAGCAAGACAATGAAACAGGCCTGGCTCTCTTTTCTGTGGTGGCATTGTGCCAGTAGTCCTGGACTGGGAACCATTTGGTAGAATTAAAATGTAAGCATTGATTAAAAAAAAAGTTGTTGAGACATGAAACCAATTTTTAGAACTCTCCCACAATAATAAAAAAAGGTATTTTAGTTTCCCCCAACCACTCTGCTGTTCCTTCTGTGGGTCCTTTCTCTTAAGCTTCCAAATTCCTTTGAGATTGGCATGACAATTCTGAAACTTCAACTTGTCCTCCAAATACCTAAAGATTCCACCATATCACTTCTGATTGGCTTTGATAAGATATATATAAAGATCTGTTATTCTTCTAAGATAGTCTTCTGTGATCAACTGATTTTTTTAAGCAGCTTTAGCATTGCTCCCACTTAACATACTTATGCTTAGGTTTAATTCAATTCAGTGTGACATGTGCAAAACTGCTGAAATGTAACTAGGCTGTTTTCTGTGAACATATTATGTAACAATATACTTAATTTCCTTAATTTCACAAATTAAGGAAATTGACAATAGTTATGGATACCAAATTTGAATTCAAGAATAACAAAACCTCCCATGTTTGAAATTTAGTTCTGCAAAAATGCCAATTAATTAGATCAAATGTAAGCTGCCCAGAGTCATCATATACGAGATGGGTGGCAGAGAAATTTAATAAATTAAATAAATAAATGGCAAATTAATTGGACTCCATTAGAGCAGGTACACACTTATAAATATCTTGGGGTGCAGTTCCTGGCTTCCTTATCTTGAGCATGCATTTCTCTTATCAGACAAGTGTGGCCCAACATAGCTCCACAGCTGTCTTAAGATTCTTCTATTCAAAGCGGGTACATTTTATTCCTGCAGCTTGCAAGGTGTTTCTTGCTAAGGTCATCTCTCAGCTTCTTTATGGTGTTCCAATTTGCATTGTTACAAAGTTTAATATCCTGGAAGCTGTCCAGTCTAAATTTCTAAGAGCAATACTGGCAGTTCCAACATGCATCAAGAATGCTGTTTTATGGTTAGAGACAGGTCTGGTTTCTGTGAGTGCCAGAGCCTGGTTCTAACTCCTTAATTTCTGGTTGAAATTTAGTGTTTCTCCTGTGTGTCTGGCTCCACTGGTTCTCAGAGACCATTTTAAAGCAACCTGGCTAACAAAAGCTAATAGCAAACTCCAGTCCTTAGGACTTTCTTTGGAAAGTGTCTCTCGAATAGGGCTTGAAAATACTAGGAGTCATCTTAAGTTATCTGGGAAACTGATTTTCAAACAGTTCTAGCATAGTATTCAACCCTGCAGTTTATGGATTCTTCTCAAATGGGCATGTGTCATCATCTTATCTCTCTTCAATTCTAATTCTGAAATTTCATTGGGCTTTCACCTTGGCTGGGTTGGATGCTCTAGCCTCTGCAGTTCTGTGGGGGTGGTATAAAAATATCCCTTTTCAGCAGTGCTTACGTCCATCTGGAGGTGGTTCTATGGAATCCCTATGCCATATACTCCTTTGTTGCTTTCTGTATAGGGAATCAAGGAAGATATATATCTATCCCATTTTAAAGAACTACCCTGGTAGAGAGCACAATTTCTATCTGTCACTGTTTCTATCTGACCAGGACCCTGACATACCTTTCCAGGTTGCCCGATTATGTGCTATCATTTGTTTTATCTGTCCTACCTACAGTTGAAGTTTAGCACAAATTTTGGTGATCTCCACTGTGGTAGTCATCCAGCCTCTGTTTGAAGACATCCAGTGCATCACTGCATGGAACAGTCTCTTCCACAGTCTGACAGTTTGTACAGTCAGGAAGTTCCTTCTAACATCTAACCTGAATTTCTATCCTTGGAGTTTTAATTCAGACCATTCCTGTTCCTGCCCTCTAGGGCAATAGAGAATAAGTTTACTTCCTCTTCTATCTGACAATCCTTCAGCTATTTTAAATACATCTCCACTGTTGTTTTTTCTAGAACTAGGCACAATATTCCAAGTGTGGTCTGACCAAGGAAGAATGCAGTGGAATATTTCTTGTGATCTAGCCTCTTTGCTCCTTTTTATGCACTCCATGATAGCATTTGCCTTTCAGCAGCTGGATGACACTGCTGGATCCTATTTGACTGGAGGTCAACAGAACACAGAGATAATTTTTACAAGTACTACTGCCAAGCCAGGTCTCCCCCATCTTATACTTGTGGCCTTCATTATTCCTACCCAACTGCAGAACTTCTTATTTCTCCATGTTAAGTTTCATTTTATTCTTCTCAGCCACTTGCTTAAACCTGCCTTGATCTTTTTGAATATTCTTTCTCTCCTCTGAAATATTAGCCACCCTCCCAGCTTTGTATCATCTGCAGATTTGATAAACATCTCCTCATTTCCTTCATCCAAGTTATTGATTAAAATGTTGAACAGCACAAGACCGAGAACAATCAGAGCAATAGATTACACTAAGTTTTTAAAAATATATAGCTGCTAATTTCCCAGTGTTTGTACTACACAAAAAGGTTGTGGTACATTTGTCAGAATTCTGTACCAAAACTGTACCTTCTACTCTAACGGGTTTGTGTAGCTCCATCTAACAAAGGCTTTCTTATGCAATTTAATGACAGCAAGTATCTTTTCAACTAGTGGAGAGGTCCTAGATGTCTAAATCGCCCTGTTATTTATCTAAGCTTTGATGAGTTTAGTGTAGGACCTCCATCTTTAAAATGCATTTTAAAACACTGGAGTGAAATACAGCCCATTCTCTAATTTCAGGAATTAATGCTACTAATACATGTTTGTTCACATTAGTATGTATGTATCCAGATTAACCGACAATTCATGAAACACAGCCAAAGGCCATACCTTTTTTAAAAAGTGAAGATATAGGGCTTGCCCCTCACTTGTTTAGTTTGCTCTCTCATTATATCGATGTGCTTGTGTTAACAGCTGCATGTGTTCAACTTCCTTCAAATCACATGAACAAATTGGCTTATTTAAGTTACATCAATCAGCATATTGGTGCCAGCATTATTAAGAACAACGAGAATTAATCTTTGTCCAATATAAATCACCCTATTATGCTTCATAGTATTTGATTACTAAAGAAATCAGTCATAAAGTCTTAACAACACTATTTTCTAAGCCATACTGTTGACATTTTAGGTAATTTGGCTTTCACACAAATTTTATCATTAAATGGTGTCAATGGACACTTTCATCAACAAGTGTAAGAATTCTGACAGGAAATATACTTCAAAATATTTTTTAAAATTTTGTACACTAACTCTTAAGGTCCAAATTTCATTTTCATCAGAGTGAGTAGACCTTAATTTTGGTCTGAGACCATAAAATACTATTTTTTAAAATATGAAAATATATGTATTCCATTTTTCCCTTTCAAGCATGTAAATGAAAAGAAATGAATGAAATATAGGAAAGCAATTATTGTGAAACAAAATATAGCCTTTAGTGGTAGGCTTCATAGTGGACCAGCATCTTCTGTAAGATTAAATAGAATGATTTGATTGTTATGATCTATAGCTATAATTATGAAAAATCCCATTCTGAGTACATTTTGTTTCTATATCTTTCTTGCTTACAACAGCCTCATACTGAACTCCATGAGTGCAAGGACTTCAACTCTGTGCAAGAAATTTTCCATTCATATATAAAGAATTATTCTTTTATATTATGTTATGTTCCCCTACATTCGAGTAAAAAAGTCTGCCTGTACAGAACAGTGTATATCATAGTGAGCAAGAGGCTGCAGGTTCAAGGGAACATTGAATGAACTAAACTGCCCAGAGTCCCCTTTTTGGGAGAGATGGGCGGTGTTAGGAATTTGAAAAATAAATAAATAAATAAATATTCTGGGCTTAGCAACACATTCTGATAAGAATACCTTCTCCTTTAAAAAGATGTAACATTACCAAGGAAAAGTTGTAGCTATGTACTACAGTATATAAATTATATTATTGGAGAAATCATGCAGGAAATTATCATGGTACCTCCATAGTATCAAAGAGCTGGAAGGGAAACCATGAATCCCAGTAAAGGCATTCTGAACTGATGCCCATCTAGGCTTCCCTGAACATATCTTGTAAGAGGGAACCCACCAATCCTCTAATTAATTGGTTTCATTTTTCCCTACATTTATTGACAATTTGCCTTCTGGTAACTGAAATCCATTATTACAGGCCCTGCATTTTGGAATGATAGAAGTCAAGTAGGTAGAAATATTTTTTAAAAAAATACCATAAAATCTAATAAACTTGCCAGTCCCTCTTTTTTGGCTATGCTAGGACAAGCCTAGCAGAGTCTGGAATCTAATTTTCCGATATCAGAATACATCCCACACTCACAAACACTGAGACAACTGCTTTTCCTGTCTATGAGGGGGGCTATGATCCATTATTTCAATGCATCTTCTGCATTTAACAGAAATGTAACCCATTGTGGTTTGCACATTGCCAGGTATAGAACAATTCCTACTCAGAATGAAGCAGTAGTTTATCAGTGGTTGTAGATATCACAGTTGCACCAGTATCACTAGCTGTTCAAAAAATAATGCATTCTATTGATGCATCCAAGTGTACTGGGATGAATTTGATTCCCACTGAAATCACTATATTTCTGATTGAAATAAAAGTTGAGAATTGTGTGCAAATAACAGTCTGTACTGACCCTATTCATTATAGGTAAAGCTACTGGAAGACATTCACAAGAAGGATAATATTATCAGTGTAAAAAAATAGGTTATGAATGTCTTTTCAAGAAAAATTGCATGATCTATCAACACTGAATTTGTTATGGGAAGGACAGGAATGCAATTCATAGTGACTTCTGGTGCCCATTTTGTGTACAAATATCAGTATATTAGAGAAGGCTACAAGAAAAATTATGTTAGAGAAAGTTATGTATAGTAACACTGATTTTTTTAAAAAATAAAAATGACAAGAAATTTGGTGAAACCAAGTAATACTTGAGTGATATTGTCATAACACTGATTGGATTTCAACTGAACTATCCATTCCTAGATGAATTTAGGGAAAAAATGTTATTACTATACATTTGATCTATAAGGCCTCCATTAATCAACACATGTGGGTTAGCTGTCTTTGATGTCCTATTGAAGGGATAAACATGCTTTGTTTTGTGAGATTATTTAGGACATCAGCTGACTTGGTCTCTATATGTAAGGTTTTTGAATTGCTAATAGGCTGCCCATAATGGAGAGATAGCTCATGTTGGCATAACCTCTGATAAGAGTATTTAAGATCAAGGTTACTTTACTAGAAAAATTAATGCTTTTCTATATAGAGTAACAATTCAATTTCTATTAAACTGCTGTCACTTCAGGTTGCATTTAGCAATTACTTTTCTGCAAAGGCATAATTGTGGTTTGTGATTATACTTGGATGACATATTCCTTATAGATATTAAGCTATTGAGGGCTATCTGTTTAGTAGTATACGATGATGAAGATGACAATGATGATGACAGTAGTACTTGGATCTAAAATCTAATCTTCTATTTCTAATTCCATTTTAATCTGATTTCTGAAATAACTTTCATTGATGTAAATAGGATGTCAAAATTAAAATAATGAAGGTCTTTCTCTTTTGAAGCTTAAAAGCATATCAAGATGGAAGTAACTGCCTTTCTTGCCTCCTCTAATTTCATTACTAAGAACCTATTTATGTATATGACAAAAGCCTGATCTGTTGCTGTCTTGGCCAATTTCACACATCATACACAGCCATTATGTAGTTTGTTTGATTTGGGCTTAGTGTGTCATATGAACTCAGACATAGCATAGCACCAGATAGAAACCATAATGACAACACATGACACACATTGGGATGCCATCCCACAAATGACATGAATTACATAATTTGCATAATTTATGTGGTGACATCATGGCACATTTCATCATTGCCTCTCTATAAATGCCCATGAGCCACAGTAAAACATGATTTATGGCTGAAGTCCCCAGCACCTCCTATGGTACCTTCTAGGCTTACTGTCCAATGGAGTTCAAAGATTTTAAAAAATAGAAAATTCACACATTACAAAATGAAGCACATTCCACCATCACTTTTATTTGCAAGAATGATCCTAAGACCCAGATGAACTTCAGCTTATTTTGGGAGTGTACTTTTTGCCAAAAAAAAAAAGGTCAAAGCTTACTGAGGGAGCTTCCTGTTGAAGGAATAGACAAAGTGGCAGCTAGGATTCTGTTAAATTGGTGTTCTGTAACTGGTTGTGTCCTCCCAATAGTCATTCTATGAATGGAGAAGCCCCCCATCCAACCCAAAGCACTACCTCCTGCAGAAGTCAGCAGTCACTTCGGAGCACCATGGACCCTTCAACATTCCTAAATGGTGTTCAAATATTTTAAAAGATCAAAGATATTTAAATTTCACAATACCTCTCTTCTCAACATGAAATCAGGAGATTTTGGGCTCTAACTTCACTTCTAGGCCTGAGTAACTTTTCACAAGTCAGTAGGCCAACATGCCAGCTGGAGGCCATGTACAGCCTGTGGCTCCAAAAGTATAAGCTGTTATTTCTTTGTTTGTTTGTTTGTTTAATTTTTATCCTGCCTTTATTATTTTTATAAATAACTCAAGGCAGCAAACATCCTTCCTCCTCCTATTTTCCCTACAACAACAACCCTGTGAGGTGAGTTGGGCTGAGAGAGAGGGACTGGCCCAAGGTCACCCAACAGCTTTCAGGCCTAAGGCAAGACCAGAACTCACAGACTCCTGGTTTTATTAAACTACAAGATGGATTACCTACATATCCTGCTGGTCAGTTGATTGGCAAAATGGCAGTGAAAATAAAGGTAGCAGAAGGTATATAGATTTATTGTAAAGCCATAAAACCCAAGATTAAGATTTATTACATTCTATGTTATAAGGGTAAAGCCAGTTTGGTGTAGTGGTTAAGGCATCAGCTAGAAACTGGGAGACCTTGAGTTCTAGTGTCACCTAAGGCACAAAGCCAGCTGGGTGACCTTGGGCCAGTCACTCTCACTCAGCCCAACTCACCTCACAGGGAAGGAGGCAATGGCAAACCACTTCTGAAATCTTGCCAAGAAAACTGCAGGAGCTTGTCCAGGCAGTTGCCAGGAGTCAAAAATTGACTTGAAGACACACAAACATGTTGTAAAGGTACATTTTGTTAGTAATTTTGGACAATCTGCTCTAAGCAGAATCTGCTTACCCAAGACATAACAGTTGAAAAGACTTGCTGAAAGTCCTTAGTCCTTGCAAGATGCGGTAGGAGGAAACTCGGAGGCAAGTGTCCTCTGCTAGATCTTGCCCCTATAGAATAAGTTAGAAATAAGAACAGCACCCTCATTATTAACATTCAGAAACATATGAAAATCTGGCTATTTAACCAGGCATTCAAGGGCCAAGGATGTGATAGATACCTAGCATATGTACAGGTGCTGTTTATTGTGGTTTTGCAACATTTATATTGTTGATTATTTAATTATGGTTTAGTTAGTTCCTATATTATTTATATTTTGTTATATGCTACATGTTTTTAAGCCACTTAGATCTGTGTGAAGCAGCATAAAAATACTTGTAAATAAATAAATTGGGAGGCATACAGAGTTACGCTCAGTCATACAGTTGCTTCCAGTTCTGTAATACAGCAGACAACAATTTGCCAGACAGCTTCTTTGTGTTCTTGTAAGTTCACACTTATGACAACAGTGATCATGTATAGCCATCTTGTCTTCTGCTGGTTCTTCTTCTATTGCTTTTCCATTTTTCCAGAGGCTTCTTCATTACTCTTGCTTCTGCAGTATGTGACCAAAACATGTTAAGTTTTAGCTTCATTCTTGTGCTTCTAATGAGCTGCTTTTACTTTATCCAGTACTGAATAGGAAGTAGATACATTGATTTTTGACTGTACATTAAACTTGTAATAGTTGTACCCAGCTAATACCAATTAGTGGTTGCAAAGCCTGCATTATTAAGCACTTTGCAAGACTCTCATTTTGTCACTTTTAAAGATACTTAGCTATCTTGCCACAGAATTTAGTGTGATTATTGTAAGCAGAACCATTGGGAGAACACAAAACTGCATTATTACAGCTACTGTATAAGAGCCCTTTAGGAAGTGAATGGGAGAACAAGCAGGAGTTTGCCACGTAAAGTTCAGCAGCAAAATCCTAAGAGCTAACAACAAAAAGGCAAAACTACTGTCGCCTTCTCCAAGAGGCTATGGTTCTACGAGGCAAGAGCAGGCCAAAGGGGCAGAACTGAAACTTGAGACTGGTAAAAACAAAGTCAGGGAATTCCCATGCACTTCCTAACAAGGAGAGTTTTTTTGACAGGGAATCAATTAGCCAGCAAAGTGGTGGTGGGCTCTTTTTCACTGGGTAAGTCCAAGAGGAGGATAGACAGCCAGCTGTTAGAGATGCTTTCCTTTGGATTTCTGCACTGAGGACTCAGTGATACCTTCCAGGTCTATGACATGAGTAAATACCAAAAGGCTATACAAACTATGAATAATTGAAATGTGATTTTGAACTGCTGATAAAAGTTATTAAATCATTTTTAGAGTTTGTTATAAGACAACTTTTTGCTAACCTAAGCAATAAGTATTGCCAGAAAAGGGTTTTTTCCTGATCATCAATGTGTAGAATATGATGAAGGATTTCCTTCATCCTCACCCAATCCCAACAGTAATCCTAAACTGCCAAAGGTCTTGCTGAAGATATAACACAGATTTAGAGGAGGCAGTTTAAAATCTCTTGACCTCCCCAGGACCTTTCTAAATAAAGCTCCTTGAAAATCAGAATGGCAAAGAAAAGAATCCTTTCTCATATGTGATTTCAGACTTGCCCTTAAAAAAAAGTGTTCCTTAGAAACCTGAAAAAATATAGAAAATTGCAAGAGTATATGTGGATTCTTCTCTGTCTAGCCCTTGAAATGGATCAGGCCATCATTGCATAGCCCTGATATATTCACATGGATGAGAATTCCAGTCTCTTTCTCTTCCACCTTCTGCTGGCATCTGTCTCCAGATGAGCTTTTCTTTTTCATATCTCAGAGGTTTGAAGTGAGACAAGTTGCTGCCTGAAATAAAGAAGCAAATGCCATCCTCCAAAGGCAAAAGGCAAAAAAATCCCACAAGCAGCTCTTTCTCTCTCCAGGTGATCATCACAACCGAATGACTGAAGCCCCACCCCACTTTTAATGTGCACCTTGGGTGAAAAATATATTAAAAGGGATGGGGCTTTGATCATGTGGGCACAGTTGCCATCTTGTCATTTTTGACACACAAACATACCCGGATGGTTTTATGTTGTGGTTTGTTATTTGAATCTCTGTATGCTGCCCAGAGTCACTCATGTGAGATGGTCATACCAAATAAATAAATAAATACTCCGTATCAAAGGCAGATTTCATGATAGGTTACAGTCAGGCAGGAATGGAGGCAGGGAAAAAGAGGAGGAAAACAAAGAAATACTGTAAATCTCACAGGGGAGGTCACAGCAAGCTTTATTTGCAGCTGTTCATAAGTAGGATTACACAACTTGCTCACATAGTATAGAATAATATTGTGTGTGTGTATGCAGGTAGTCCTCACTTACCGACCACTCGTTCAGTGACTGATCGAAGTTACGACAGCACTAAACAAGAAGACTTATGATGGGTTCTTGAAGTTGCAGCCATTGCAGCAACCCTGCTGTCACATGATCACGATTCAGGTGCTTGACAACTAGTGTTTATTTACGATGGTTGCAGTGTCCTGCAGTCATGCGATCGCCATTTGCGATCTTCATGGGCAGCTTCTGACAAGCAATATCAATGAGGAAGCTGGCAAGAAGTCACAAGTCATGGTCACATGATTTCGCACCTGATGACCCATGGTGATTTCCTTAACAACCACAGCCGGAACTGACGAACTGCTGTTGTAAGTTGAGATTTTTCACATTACGACCGTGTCACTTAGCAACAGAGTTGCCAGTCCCAATTGCAGTCAGTAAGTGAGGACTATCTGTAGAAAGAGAGAGAGAGAGAATATATAGTATAAGATGGTATAGAATAATAAAAGGCAAGGACATATTAGCTTTACAGGGCTGATTACATCATGAGTGTTTAGTCTAAATGGGCACCCAGAGAAAGTAAGGATACTTGATTTGTCTTTTTTAAAGACAGCTTTCCCTTTAGAAGCCACAAGCCTGGCAGTGAAGAAGCAGAATATAAACTAAAAGTGAACCCACTTTGCCATTACAGAATAGTACCATTCCCCCCCCCACCTCCGTTCTTCCCCAGGGCAAGAAATGTGAAGCAGATTTCTACATCCTTAATTTTGAAACATAATTTCTCACTTCTTTGGTGTCATTTTGGAAATTTCCAATAACACAGCTTTTATGGGGGCGGCCTTGCATTCAGAGGTGCAACTGCAATTCAAGCAGAGTGTTTCCATTTACTTAAAAGGCAGGCTCAGCCAAGAATCTATCAGTACTTACAATTAAGGAGCATAATGCATTTTAAACTATATTGTGCTCAAATGTCTGCTTCAACATTCTCTAATTTAAAAAGAAAAAGTATTTTCCACACAACTCTTGACTTTTCATGAAGTAGATGGAGCCATTTTTTTCCCAAGGCCAAAAAATACTTTATTATTCAAAGAAATCCTTACTCAGTCTTCTACCAAAGACACACTACAGGTAGTCCTCGTTTACCGACTGCCTTGTTTATCAACTGCTTGCAGTGATGACAGTGATGAAAAAGTAACTTTATGATCAATCCTTGCATTTATGACCTTTGCAGGTCAGTAAAGCAGAGGAAAACTGAAGTCAGATCATAAGCACAGTTGCTGTTTGACTTAACAACCACTTCACTTAACAACCAAGTTGCTGGTCCCAATTGTGGTTGTTAAATGAGGACTACCTATAATGTATCTCTTGTCTTCCAATACAGTTCTTCTTTATATATTAATATGATGAAACCACTGTTGTCTCACCAACAAGTCTTTACCAAGTGTCATTCAAAACAAGATATGTTCTTTTGTTCTTTGACCTATGTCATTTCTTGATTTTGCCCTAGCCAGATGTACAAATACCCCATGCACACAATAATGTGTGTAATCTGATTTTATAAATCCTTGTCTTTCCCACCTTATGCCAGCCACTGGAAAGAAAACATATTTTAAACAGTATAGAACATGGGGCGGGGGGGGGAGGAACATTAAATCCATATAAAGTTGCATTACAGATATGAATTGCATGCAGCTGAGATGCAAATGTTATAAATTCACTAGTAGAAGAACCATTTTGTTTAATACTTCATAACCATAGTTTTAATGAAGCTGTGTGAAGTTACTTGTGATCATATTTAGCATTCCATAAGCAACTTCCAAGTCGGAAGATTATTTCTTGCTTGCTATATGTAGTCACAGTTGGCAGAACTTTGCTTTTACAACTACCATGATTTATTGTGTACATTTGCATCCTGTTGCTGGACAGGCAATTATTTTAGTTGGCATTATCCTTCAACCAAGTCAACCAAGTTCTGCCCAGCAAAGGAGAGTCACTTTTATGTATTGAGTGGATGACTGTCATACTAAATACAGGTAATCCTTGCTTAATGACCATTTGTTCAGTGACCGTTCAAAGTTACGACAGTGCTGAACGAATGGTAGTTATGACTGGTCCTTGAAGTTATGGTTGTTGTAGCACCCTCACAGTCACGTGATCAAAATTTGAGCACTTGGCAGCCTGCCAGCATTTATAACTGCAGTGTGCGCTTCAGCTTCCCCCATCCACCTACCTCCACCCCATGTCTGACTTTTTGGCTATCCTGCACTCCACTGACCTTTGCTGCCTTCTTCCTCCCACTATTGCTGAGGTACACCCAGCCAAGGCAGCTGCTGGTCCTTTCAGGCCCCTCACACAGCCTCCCTGATGCCTCGCAAGGGGCCCCCAGCTGCCTCTGCTCAGTGCACCTCGTCAGTAGCCAGTGAAGGTCAGCTGAGGGTGGCAGGAGGTGGCAGGGGTAGGCAGCAAAGTGCAGGGCAGCTGAAAGGGCAGAGATGGGGGAGATAGGTGGGTGGGGGAAGTGGAAGCAGAGGCAAGCATGGCAGGGCAGGAGCATGAGGTCCTCACCTAACAACTGTGTGGTCCTGGCCTAACCACCGCAGTCAGGACTACCAGAACTCTCTTTGCTAAGTGATGGGATCACATGATGTTTTGCCTAACTATGGCTTTGCTTAGCGATGGAAATTCCAGTCCCAATTAGGGTCGTTAAGCAAAGAATACCTGTATTAGGTTTAATGACTAGGTTTATATTCATGAACAGGCCTCCAAACATTCATTCATTCATTCATGTATGCTTCCTTGTTGACAGTGATGAAACAACATCTGAGAACCATACAGTCAATGTCAGTATTGAAAACAGATTTCTTTGGGACTTCTGCCTACTGTGATGTATTCCATCATGTTCTTTCCCAACCTGGTATACAGTTCCCAGATTTATCAGTGATACTGCTTACTTGGAATTCTGGGAAATGCAGTCCAACATTTTTGGATGACACAATAGTAGGAAAAGGTTGTTGTATGTTTTTAAATATTGGAGCCAATATTCACCAAAAATGTGATGATTACTCCATCTTACATGAAAAAGTTTCTGTAGCAGGTTCAAAGTCCTGCAAATCCCTGCCTACCATAGTGAGATTAATTTTATTTCTGTTTAAATTAAAACAACCTTTTCCAAATTTATAGCTATACAAATTAGCACGTACACATTTTGTGCCCTACCTTGACTTCTGTATTTCATTCATTATTTAATTATTTAATTAATTAATTAATTTTTCCTTTCAATCATGTCCAATTCTCATAGTCCCTGCAGTTTTCTTGACAAGGTTTTTCAGAAGTAGTTTGCCATTGCCTGCTTCCTAGGGCTGAGAGAGGGTGACTGGCCCAAGGTCATCCAGCTGGCTTTGTGCCTAAGGTGGGACTAGAACTCACAGTCTTCCAGTTTCTAGCCCAGTGCCTTAACCACTATACCAAACTGGCTCTCATTTATTTAATCAATTCATATAGCTGCCCATCTCAACAAGTGACTCTGGGTGGTGAACAAATTAAAATAAAAAATAAACATAATTACAATCCTAAATAAAAAAATTAAAATGCACAGTAGCCAAGGAAATAACACAGTCAACAAATGCTAATAAAGCCAGGAGATGGGTTCCTTCACACACTTGGGGCCTCAGGTCCAGGCACAGAGCCAGGTCTTTAGGGCCTTACAAAAGGCTAGCAGGGTTGTAGCCATCCTAACCTCTGGGGGGAGAATGTTCCATAGGGCAGGTGCTATGGCAGAAAATGTGCACCATCTGGGCACCGCCAACTGGCATTCCTTAGCCAACAGGACCTGAAGCATGCTGGACTGGATTGGTCAGGAAGAAACAACTGGGGAGGGATAGTCACTCAAGTAATGTGTAAGTAGTGATAATGTGAATCTTTTCTGGAAGGGGGTGACACATATTTGAAGATACGAATGGAAAGATTCTTAAACTTTTACAAAATTTTGCAAAGTTTGAATCTTACAAGTGACTCTGGCATAGTAACAATATGGGTGTGACTCCAGCATATTTAAATGTCTTTAAGACATTACAGAACACTTGTATTGTTTCCCACTCATTGAATAATGAAAATGTTTAAGCAGATTTACTAACATGAGATATTTTAACCACATTGCTGAATGATTTATTGCATTTTTCTTCTTTTTCCCCATTTACCATGTATTTTATTGTACTTCAACCATACTTTTTCTTCCTGCTTTTGCTTTTTGTTTATTATGTGGGCCTACAGCTACACTTCTACCTTTTTAATTTATTCTAAGCTGTTTTGAAAAAAGAATGGGATATTTTCTTTTGATTTAATTTCTTCCATTATGTTTATCTTATGTAAAAAATATATATAGTCCCAGAAACTTTTAAAAGTTTTTTTGTTTCCTAAATCTGAAACCTTGCCACTCTTTTTGATCTTGAGACTCTTCCTTCGCTGAATTCCTCCAAGCAACTTGGGAAAGCAAAATGAGCTCTGATCAGAGATGTAACATATTTTATAAAACAGTAAAGTGACTTATTTTTTGCCTAGCATATTCTTTTTATTTCAAGCATGCATTTCTCAGATTTGATTTGAAAAATGTTTGGATAAGATTTGGTCAACTGTGCTGCTTGAGAAGATCTCTGATAGGATTCACAAGCTTAAAAAGTGGGAGATCATTATTTTTATCAAGACTGGCAGGATTTTATATTTGATAAATGACAAAATGAATACCCATCAGGTTGTATGGGAAATGTAAGTGGCCTTGATATAGGATTGTTTAATGTAGAAGCTATCGTGAGTAATTGTACTGCAATGTAAAGAATCAAATCATCTCAAATCATCATAATCCTCCTCATACTCTAGCTTCATTGGCAATCCTCCAGTGAGTCGTCCATTTCCCCTTCTAGTTTTTTTTATACTACGCATTTAAGCCAAACTAGTCATACCAAAAAGCCTGAACTTGACTTTACAAAATACTAAGCCTATCTTAGAAATAAAAGAAAAAAATCACAAATCATGGAAATATATGTGTTGGTATGCAAATTATAACATAGGTTGCTCAGTGGGCATACTAATGGAAAACAATGTGATAAAAATAATTCCAAGGACTTCTTGGGAAGGCCTCTATTCCAGGCACAGCCTAAAAATCCATGTTCTTTCTGTATTTATCAGTACCTCAATATGGTTCTATATTTTCAGCTACTATATTGTATACAAAATATGCCAGGGTTCCACTTTGATTGTGTCATGAGTCTGAACAACATTTAGAATATTTGTACTAAAATGCATTTTGAATAAAATTTGCTGTTCTGTAAAATTTCAGATGCTTGTATTTCTTAGCGTCAGTGGAGAAGTAATGCCTTGATGTTCTTATGGACAATAACAAGGGATCTGACGTGGCCATCAGTCAGATAGCATGAAAAGGGAACATTGCTGCCTATATATCCCAGAGAAAAAAACTGACTTTTTAGTACTGTCTAGAGATTAGATTTAATGGCTTGCATATCAAAATGACAGCACTGAGCACTTCAGGCAAATCACTAAAGAAAAATGGGTGGACTGATGACCTTATTCAGACAGAAATGGCAACAACAGGTATTATAGGTTCCTTGCTCCTGGATAGTCACATTACAAAAGTAAGAAATATTCATCAGACTGTTGCTTCACATTCATAAACATATTATATTTTTTCAAGTACCCAGCAAAAATTATTGATGCAGAAGAATGTTGTCATTTTTGGAAAGTGCATTCCTTCTCCTTTTTATTCTGGACTGTTGATTGATTTGCATCATGCTATATACTTTTTTATCACACCAAATCCATTTATCCATCCCTGGTTCTCCTGTCACATTTGCTTATAGTCTTCTTTTATAACAGCAGCCATTTCAGGTTCTGCAATAATGTGTTAACCAAGATTCAGATGGGTTTTGGGTCATATTGAGTAGCCTTATCTCCCAATGTTATTCCTCTCCTTGACATCCAATGTCATTTCTCTCCTTGATATACAAATATCTGCATGGAGCATTCTTCAGACATATGGATAAATTCATCAAGGCTTCATGCAAGAAGGAACTCCATCATGAGTGCTGCTCACATGGAAGCCTCTGTGCATACAGATCTAGATGTAAAGTCTCTGCCATCCTGACATTCATACTGAACGCTATCCTACTTCAGGCAAGCAACAATCCAATAGAAAGTAAAGTGGAGTCAAATGCGCAACTCAGAATAGAGTTACTGGGTAGCTAGTCACTTGAGAATGGGAGAAATATTGGTAATCTAGGGGTCAGTACTGGAGAACTCAGAGGTCAGCTGAACAAAACAGTTAGGAGGCAAAAACTGGGTCAGAAGGCCATAGCAGGGTTGAGTACAGAGAAGACCAAGAATAGGAGCTGGCAAACAAGTAATGAAATGTCATGGTAAAGGAGACATTTCAAATAAATATATTTAAACCTCAGTTCCAAAGTTTCCGTCTAGCCCAACTGATGCTCATTTCAGGTTGTTCAAGTCATCTTTCTGCTCAGAAACAAGGACCAGCTAATGAATAAAGTACTTTTTCTGAAGCCAGGTGCTTCTCAGCCTTCTGATGCATAACTTGGAGGTTCTTGCATATGTTATAACTCAGCAGGTTTTCTTGTGTGTCAGAGTCAGAATCACTTGCTAGTCTTGGTATAACCCATCCTGGTTTTGAAAGTTCATCTTCAGGATTCCTTTATACGATGTCTAAGAGTGCGATGTCAAGTATATGATATTGGAAGTATAGCTACTGGGAATGCTCTCTCCTGTCAGGATGTCATACATGCTTACCTGAACACCCAAAGAAGCTAATGGAACACACTCTTCCTCAGCAGAATGTTGAGTGCCATCTGACCTGAGGGGCCCATCATCCAGTACTATACCATCAATATTTTATATTTTCTATCCATGTGATTTTCTTGGTAAAAATTCAGGACTGGTTTACCATTGCCTTGTCCCATGCAGTATGAATTGATGCCTTTGCCATTGTCACTAAAGTGATCATCTGCCTCTGGCATCTTCCTATATCACTGCTGCCCAGTATAGGTGCCTACTTGCTTTAGCTGGGCAGCTGGGATGACCTTTGTGCCCTGCTGGGAATATATGCTCTTGGCATACATTACCAATATTCTCTGTTCATCCCTCCCAGGAACACCCCACCACTATGATGAGGCAGCACAGCAGGACTTGCGGGGGCCATTCTATTTTACAGGTAGTCCTAGACTTACAACTGCAATTGGGACCAGAACTCTTGTCGCTAAGCGTTGCAGTCATTAAGTGAGTTGTGCCAAATTCACTTTTTGCCATGGTTGTTAAGTGAATCACCACAGTTAAGCGAATCATGTGGTTGTTAAGCAAATCCATTTTCCCCTATTGACTTTGCTTGTCAGAAGCCCTCTGGGAAGGTCGCAAAATGGTGTTCATGTGACCTTGGGATGCGCAACCATTGTAAATACATGCTGGTTGCCAAGTGCCCAAATTTTGATCACGTGATCATGGGGAGGCTGTCAAGGTTGTAAGTGCGAGGACAGGATGTAAGTCACTTTTTTCAGCACCATCATAACTTTGAACAGTCATTAAACAAATGGTTGTAAGGTGAGGAGTACCTGTATAAAGATAAAATACAATATGAGTTAAGTCTATGGATTAATCCTAGAATAAACTGCCTCATTGAAAACAGGCCAGGAATATATGAGGCACTAGAGAAGGTGACATCTTTGAAACCATGTAGAATGGTAGAATTCCTTACCAGTGGAACTATTACTCAGGAGCTCAGACAAACTCCTAACCCTAACAACCTCATTTGTGACAAGAAAGTCACTGGGAGTCAAAAACACCTTAATGGCACATAATCATTGCTTATGACTTAGTACTATGCTGCCATGATTTTAAATTATTCTTTTTTAAAATTCAGAATGGAACAGAAAACTATATAAGAAGAGGGAAGAGTTATTTCTGGAAAGCTGTCAAATCTCTTTTTCCTTCATACTGGGTATAGAATGGGGTGATTCCTCTCTGAAAGGTTTAGACACAGAGGCTTCAGAAAAACAGTTGAAACCATCAATCTAGATAGTGGCCAGATATCATCAGTGCCCAGGAAAATCAGACTCTGAATAACCAATCAGGAGCAGGAAAATTCCCTTCTCAGATGGGCTTCCAAAAGGAAGGGAGGGAGGCAGGGAGGGAGGGAAACTAAATTTTGTCTTTGTTCTTTTGTTTTCCATCCCAAGAGGAAAAGGCATCTCTTCTCAGTCTGGCCCTGCCAAGTAAAAACATCCAAACCTGAAGAAGAATTGAACAATCAGAAGAAAATAGCCGTCCTCATGAATGTGGAGACAGGTGTGGATTAGGAGCCTTTTCTTTGATTCATTTTATAGTTTCCTCTGAGCTATTTCTTTGTACCCTTAGTCCTATTTTGTTCAATCTGCTTTGTGGGTGTTTCCATGTGGATGTGTGTTCCTATCTGAATGATTAGCTGTGAGTTAAAGCCTGTAGAATTCCTATTTTCCTTCTCCCTTTCTCCTATCATCTTCAACCTTCAGTTAGCTCCTTGACTTTAGTCTACATGATAAATGACATCTCTTTGGATGTCAATAATATTCTTACTGGTAATTTTGCCTACCACACATCCCAGCTGCTTTGTTTGCTACAGAGAAGGCAAGAAAACTGAGAGCAGAACATTTTACATTCTCTTCCTCTTGAGTAAAGGTACAGAGAGGTACAGTAAGGTATAGAGTGGACAGTGACCATATACAGAACAGGGTACATCAGTAAGAATTGTGGGAGAAGGGCATAGAGACCCCCAACTTGAGAGAGCTGGAGTAGCCACCTCGACATTGCCTGTGCATGTATGCAAGAATGCTCTCCATTACACTAAGCGAGTTCTTTTTTTCTGTGATTGGGATGTTTGTAAAAAGCCATGAATATCCTGGGCCGTTGCTCATAGAATCACTTCACATTCAATCATCCTCTGTTTTTACTCCAGCATGATATATCAGTTCTATGCAGTTACATTCTCAAAACCTGTAATCCCTATGTGGAAAAGTAAAGCACAGGGAAATATCAAAGCTTTTGGTGGCTGCAGACTCACTTATATTTGCAAGGGGGTGGGGAGGATTCTCTTCTTCTTTTTTTCAGATTTCTTCTTTTTAAAAACAACTATGGTAAATTTATTTTAAGATTTACACTTCCAACCATTTCTAAAAAAAGTAAAGGTGCCCTTGAGACAAGTTCTACTCCTAGTGACTAAATGAACACATCCAAGCACTTTTCTTGGCAACAGTACGGAAGAGGCTGTCCTGTGCCACCTTCTGGGATGTGTTTCAACTTTCCAATTAATTCTACAGCTCTGGTGTTCCCTAGTGGTCCCATCCAAGGACTAGACCTGACCTGAATATGTTTAGAGCTCAAGGAAAGATTAGCAAGATGCTGCAACATGCTAATCGTCAATGGGAGTAGGAGGAGTTCTGGGTGGTGCATGCAAATCTGTAGCCTTGGGATGTTCATCCTTGATATCAAGAGATGGGTAAACATGAATCTATAGAAAACGGTCAGAAAAAATAACAAAATGCCTGTGATCATGATCTACACTTCCAGATTCTCCAGCATTGAAAGAAGAATATACATCTTTTGTCCTTAAAGCTGATCCTTTCATCTGAGAGCTTCTCGTGGCTTACAGACAACTCTCAGCATGAAATTACATGCCAACAATAGCAGACCAACTCCAAGAATTGTGACAAAGCCGGGTGCTAACTCTCTTTCCAAATGGGCTCAAGTCACACAATAAATGCATATAACATCAAATTTTTTGTGTGTATGCACACACATTGCATGTTTCATCAGAAATCTGCAGTACCATTATACTGTTGATTATGCTGAACAAGTCAGTGTAAGAGAAGAAACAGGCATGCATAAAACATTAAAAAAAATTAGAATGAGAAACTTAGCAGCAGCTATCTGTCTCCTCCATTGTTCAGTAACAGATTTAAAAGCTGCTACATGCTACCTCACCCCACCCACTCTACCAGAAAATCTTGAAATTGAGACTTAGAATTCATTTGCAGATTTTACAAAAGATGTCTAGCTTACCATAGCTTACCATTGTCACTTTTTAGGTGACTAGATAAACAATTACTTGGCCTCAAGAAATTGTCACCAGCTGGGAAGGTGTTACCTCCACTCTGTTTCAGAACATGGAAGTCTGGATTTCATTTCCATTTGTGCTCTGTGTAGTAATGTGATACAACACCTCTTGTATTGTTAAGCCTTCTGGCCTCATTTCGTAATACACACCTACATTTCTGCCTATATCCACCAGAGACTGGTATTATTTCCAATAAATACTCTTATGCATAAACCTGCGTAATTAGGTATATGATAGTTTAAAGCCCTAAATATTCTCTAATAAACACAATCACTTATTTATTTTATTTTATTTTTATCCCGCCTTAATTATTTTTTTAAATAGCTCAAGGTGGCAAACATACCTAATACTCCTTCCTCCTCCTATTATCCCCACAACAACAACCCTGTGAGGTGAGTTGGGCTGAGAGAGAATGACTGGCCCATTGATACTTATTTGCTGAGGGGTCTCCTGAAGGAATGTGCATTTCAGGTTAACATTTATTTCTGAGCGTAATTTAAAATGTGGCCAAGAAATGGGTGTCAACTAAACTTACCTTAATAATCACTTTTATGGATCTGTTTCCTACAATACCCAGAGATATCAGGAAGCTTGCAAATAGGAAATGGAAGCAATAGCTCAGCTTTTAAAGGAATGTGCACTCAAGGTTACTGTATTTGCAGGGGTGGAGACACATTTACAACCTGCTTTGGATGGGGGAGCAGCTCCCTAGAAAGCTTGAATAGGCTGCCTGATCACTTCCAGATGGACTTCAGTTTGTATCAGCCCTCAACAAGGGTGACCAGTGAAAAGGGACTGAAGAAGCTTGTAGTCTAAAACTTCTGGAGGACATCAAGTTGATCAAGTTGCCAACCTGATCAAGTTTGCAGTCTAGATCCAGGGTAATTTATGAAGATCTACTTGGCATTAATAGCTAAATGCTACTTTTACCAATTTTGGCTGGTATTGCAGTAATGGACTTCCTTAAAAATAGATAGCTTTAATCATAAGTACACATGCACTAGTTATAACCTGATTAATTAATTGATTACTCTCTCTATTGCACTATATAGTTTGCAAATGACAATTGACACAAAAGACATCTACTATGTGGACAAACTATATTACTTCTATTTTATACTAATTGTATTGGTTAACATTTATTTCTGGTCATAATTTAAAATGGGGCCAAGAAATGGGTTGTCAGCTAAACTTATCTTAATAATCACTTTTATGGATCTGTTTCCTACAATACTCAGATATAGTATATCAGGAAGCTTGCAAATAGGAAATGGAAGCAATAGCTCAGTTCCATCCTCCACCCACTTTTTAGCATCTGGGATTCAGAAATATACAACCTATAAATCTGAAGATTTATTGATAGATTTATCACTCATGAATACTCAATCCTTTCTAAAATTAATCTAAACCACTATCTATCAATGCATCATATGATTCCATAAGTAAAGGATGGGCAAGAACTGAACTTAACATATGCTACAGTTTTCATATTTTCATATTTTCCACCCGAAAACAATTTTAAAAATGGAAATTGGGCTATTGGTTTTCAGCAGCCATGCTCAGAGGCTGGTTTCACAGTGCTGCAAAGAGGAAATTAGGCCATAGATTTCTTAAGTCTACTGTAAGTTAATTATGTGTTAAATACTTCATTAAATGTTTATTTTCTCTTTCTTGAGTCTGAAATGAGTTCTTATTTTCTATTATCATTTATTTATAAAGTAGTTAATCCACTTTTCATTAACAAAATAATAATCCCAAAACAGTGCAAGCTAATAAAACCACATAACATTACAAAGGTCAAAACCATAAAATACCATTTTAAAAATAAAAGCAACACATTAAACAGTAGATAAATTCAACCTCTCTCTTAGTCCTGCACCATGGTCCTCAATTCTTCTAATCAAAATACTCCCATATGTTTTAGGTTTACAGTCACAAGAAAATTGCTCCAACCTTTTGATGATCTAAACCACCATTTTTCTGAACAATCACCAGCTTTATGGTATCCTCTGGGGTATTCTTGCAAATTAATCCTTAAATTCCATACTTGGGCCAAAGTCACCTTTAAACACCTTGCATTCTTCCAGTTTCAGAATATATGCACAAATAACATTCTTTCAGTCAAAATAACTCTGGACACCTTAACAGCCCTCAGCTGAACTAGAAGAAGCAAGCTATATTATTTGTGAGGAAATTCCAAGACAAGACAGGAGATGGAATCAGAAAATCTCCTGGAAAGTGTATCTCCCTCCTTCTCTGCAGCTGTTCTTGATGAAACCCAATAATTCCATCTAATTATTATGGAAGCAATAGACCCTTGCTGTGTAATCTTTGTAAGAGCAAGTACTGTGGGGACAAACCTGAGGTTTTATCCTGGCGCTATAATTTAATGTACTAAGAGGACAATGAAAGTGTTCCAATTATGAGTTCTTCTTTTACCCTTGTATTTCTTGGCATATAATGGGGTTTTAAGAACTCTAGCTTTCCTGCTACTATTTCTTGTAAATTTGTCCAGCAGTCTGCTTTTCTTCAACACTACACTCAACTGGATGAAAATATTAAAAGAAAAATAAATATAATTTCACACATACCAAAATTACATTATACTTTACTACTTTACAGATAAATTTCATACACAGACACACACAGAGACACACATCTGGCTTTCAGAGAATACATGCATTGTGTACTTTAAAACAAGATAAAGACCAAATACTTTTCTCAAGTTTCTTTTAGGAACAACCATTTCATTTGTAACATTTGCATGTGCAGTATTATACCATGAGTTTAGCATTTAGTTAAGACTATATATGCCAATGAGTTTAATTTAATAAAAAATAAATTCCCTAGGACTGGCAAGTTAAGATACAACTTGAAATAATAAATAATGCATAAAAATATAAAAATAGTATTCAATAAGAGGAATGACAAAATTTCATTATGAGAAGAGGGAAAACATGGGGGTCCATTATTTCTAAATCATTTGATAGAAGATGTATTGATGGTATCTAATTTCATTCCAGGCCCAGGCATTTGTCCACTGATAATTTTTTTATGCTCTTAGTAAGATGACTAACCTACAATACTTGAAGAAGAAAAATAACTAGGCAGATATAATTACCATTTATTCTATTCTGGAACAGAAACTCTGGTAACTGTCCTGACTACCAGGAAACACACTGAGACAATGACTTGGTCTCTAATATTTATTACTAGTACTTAACAAGAATCCTAACAAACTGAGGAAGCGTGGGAAAAACCCAGCCATATAAACCCCAAAGGTTAAGGCGGTCCCGATCTGTGTCTCTTTGAATGGCTGAACAGTTCCTCAGTGCTACGCATGCGCTTGACAGTCTGGGTGGGAGCCCCCTGCTCTCCATCCTTACTCATGACAGTAACCAATGCAACCTCGGAAGTCCTGAAGTTATGTGGCTTGTAGGTTGTCACATGTTGCAATAGCTCTAGTTTCCAGATGGCATTCAAGCAAAGTCCCATCTATTGGTATACAAGCCACAACACGGCAAAGTTGACATAACTTCCAACTGCTGCTATAGCAGGAAGACTCCCAAGTTGTACACCAACTCATTCTGTGGGAGTACATCCCCATCAAGAACTAAAGTTGCTATTATCCCAGTTTCAACTGCCTTCTGAACCAATAGCTATTTTGTTTTGCTAGGGTTATCTTGAACCATTTTTCTCCATCCAGATACTGGGCTAGGCCTTCCATCCCACCTCCCAAGTGGTATCAGATAGAGTGGAACCAGCATCCTCAGGAGGAATGGAACCAACATAAAACAGTACCTTCAATTCCTAGCCCTTGGAGGCAATCCAAAAGAATACCATGGCTGATGGTATCTAAGGCCACTGAGAGATCCAATAGGATCAGGATCAATGCACTGCTGCTATTTAGGCCCTGACATAGAGTTTAACCAATGAAGTTTCCATCCCATGTCCAGTCCTAAGCCCTGACTGAATAGGATCCAAATAATTCAGTTCCTCCAGAATATTTCAGAGTTCCACCCCACCACCTTTTCAACAAGCTTCTCAGAAAGTGAAAGTTGGAGACTGGATGGTAGTTGGCCACAAGATTAGTGCATAGTTGGCCCCTTAAAGAGGGGATATATCAACACCCTCTTCAAAGATATCATAACATCTGCCTCCAGTCATGAGATATGCACAACAGCTCCAATGCACTCTTCTGTTCCCTTTGGGATGCATGTACCAGCCAAGGGTAGGGATATAACCCACAGTTGACAAGCCTCATCTTACCAAAGACATTATTAACAGGCTGAACTCTTCACAGATAACATTGCAGAAAGTTACCCTCAGCACCTTATTGGACTATCTCCAGCCAGTTCTAACTCTGAGCAAATGTAAATTTGGGCTGATTTTGTAAGTTGCAAATAATAAAAATGATATAAATCAGCATGACCAGATTATTTATTTCTTTACATTTGTATCAGACTTGGACCCCACTCAAGTGAATCTCTGTATTTCTTTCTCTTATTTTATCTTTCCAAAAATCCCCTGAAATTGCTGAAGCTGAGTGAGTAAAACAGAATGACTAGACAAAAGTCACCCAGTAAGCTTCTTCTCTAAGGAGTCTGAAAAGAGGAAATAAAGCATTCAGTATGACTTTTCACAGATGGTCTCATCCACTTGGAGACCAGCAAACTGAATAGTGATAGTTAGACATGGGGCCTTCAACCTGCTGAGCTGCAATATCTCTTTCTGACTTTAGAACATCAATCAGATTTCTATCTGAACATCACTGGTAAAAATATTAATTACTAAAACTACAGTCTGAGGAATTTCTCTCCCTCATTCTCTTTCCCTTGTTTAGTAGCCTTAACTTGGATCCAATGGGAAAATCTGTAAATGATTTTTTAAAAATGCATTTTACTTCAGTATTTTTTAACATGCAATATTGTCATTTCAGAGCTTTGTTTTGCTCTGTTTGTTTAACTGTCTTTAGTAATTTTAACCCAGCTTTTCTTTTCATTACCCCTAGGGAATGAACTCTGGGGTCTGTTAGCTTAACATTATGAATAAAATTAGCTTCTTCCTATGCTGTATTTTGTGATGAAATGATGCTTTTTTTGTTTGCTCTATATATTGAATTGAATTGAATAACCTTTTACAAAATTAGCATTTTTAAAGGCAGGGCCATTTTCTACCAAATATCTAATCTTATATATCAAAATATGTGACTTCAACAAAGGAATCTTTCTTCCCCTCAATTCTATGTTTCCCTGGAAGCGGATCAGTGAATATGGGTATAAAGATTGCAGTACAACAGAAATATAGAGAGAAAGAGGGAGAACATAGAAAGCTTCTAATTATGCTAGATATAAAAACCTCATGAGGCATTTGTCTGAGCAGATGAAGGCTTTAAAATGTTTGGAGCAACCATCTCCTATTTCCCCAGATTTAGACATGAGCTTGCTGGGGAAGGTGATGACTGGGGAAGGCAATGGCAAACCACCCCACTATAGTCTGCCACAAAAATGTTGTGAAAGCGGCATCCCCCCAAAGGGTCAGACATGACTTGGGGCTTGCACAGGGGACCTTTCACCTTTTTTTTTTCACACACCAACAGCAGAGGTCTCTTGAGACTTTGCAGTTCAACATATGAAGATCAGGCATGCATACAGGGACAACCTAGGGAGGAGGTCCATCAGTGTGTGATTCAGTCACCCTAGTCAGCTTATTGCCCTCACATATTCAGGCTACACCTGGTCAGGGCCCAGGTATAGCTAGATCAGAGCAGCTACAGGTCAGAAGGCAAAGCTATCAGTTTTTATCATATCCAGACAGGCCTAATGTGATACAGTTAAAATGGGAAAGGCACAAGCTATTTAAGACATGCCCATTTTGTAAAATTCATATTGCTGCTCATTTGCAATGACAAATCTTCACTATATTCTGCTGGGGGATGAATATAACGTGAAAGCAAGAAGATTTAGCTGTCTGGTAGTTGAATGTTGGAATGTGGAAAACAAAAGGCAATAAATATATACAAGAAGCATTCCTGAATCTTTCATGATTATTTCCCTTTCCATTACCCCTGTCTGTATAAATAAAAATAAAGTACTGCTTAAAAATACTCCCTGGCACTTCAAAAGGCAATATATTAAAGAACTGGTTGGTACAGCATTTACAACTTCGACATTTATTTTAAGCTCATTGATCTTCCTCCAGCAAAGACCTATCTTTTAATCTTGCCACTGTTTTTATGATTTTGCTTGTTTTCATAGAGACCATATGCAAAACAGGTATGTGCAAAATGTATGTAATTAATGAGCATCCTGACTCCTAGAGGAAACAGGATTTGTTCCTCTTGCTCAGCTTAGCTGGTCAGGAACTTTTTTCAGTACTCTCTTCGCATAGAAGTGACAAGATTCACTGTTTGGCTTAAGAACTTAGATTGCAAAAAGGAAATAATAAGTTGGTTTTCTTTGTCCTTTAGTAGCTCCTCTCAGTGAACTAAACTAGAGATTGTTTACAGTTAATTGTAACTGCTTTTATAATGGAGTTACTGTTGTATACCACTTGGAATGACATGACATGGAACGTATACATATTTTGTTGTTTATTCGTTTAGTCGCTTCCGACTCTTCGGGACTTCATGGACCAGCCCACGCCAGAGCTTCCTGTCGGTCGTCAACATCCCCAGCTCCCCCAGGGACGAGTCCGTCACCTCTAGAATATCATCCATCCATCTTGCCCTTGGTCGGCCCCTCTTCCTTTTGCCTTCCACTCTCCCTAGCATCAGCATCTTCTCCAGGGTGTCCTGTCTTCTCATGATGTGGCCAAAGTATTTCAGTTTTGCCTTTAATATCATTCCCTCCAGTGAGCAGTCTGGCTTGATTTCCTGGAGGATGGACTGGTTGGATCTTCTTGCAGTCCAAGGCACTCTCAGAATTTTCCTCCAACACCACAGTTCAAAAGCATCGATCTTCCTTCGCTCAGCCTTCCTTATGGTCCAGCTCTCGCAGCCATATGTTACTACAGGGAACACCATTGCTTTAACTATGCGGGCCTTTGTTGTCAGTGTGATGTCTCTGCTCTTAACTATTTTATCGAGATTTGTCATTGCTTTTCTTCCAAGTATTAAGCGTCTTCTGATTTCCTGACTGCAGTCAGCATCTGCAGTAATCTTTGCACCTAGGAATACAAAGTCTTTCACTGCTTCTACATTTTCTCCCTCTATTTGCCAGTTATCAATCAAGCTGGTTGCCATAATCTTGGTTTTTTTGAGGTTTAGCTGCAAACCAGCTTTTGCACTTTCTTCTTTCACCTTCATCATAAGGCTCCTCAGTTCCTCTTCACTTTCAGCCATCAAAGTGGTATCATCTGCATATCTGAGATTGTTAATGTTTCTTCCAGAGATTTTAACTCCAGCCTTGGATTCCTCAAGCCCAGCTTGTCGCATGATGTGTTCTGCATACAAGTTGAATAGGTAGGGTGAGAGTATACAGCCCTGCCGTACTCCTTTCCCAATCTTAAACCAGTCCGTTGTTCCGTGGTCTGTTCTTACTGTTGCTACTTGGTCGTTATACAGATTCTTCAGGAGGCATACAAGATGACTTGGTATCCCCATACCACTAAGAACTTGCCACAATTTGTTATGGTCCACACAGTCAAAGGCTTTAGAATAGTCAATAAAACAGAAATAGATGTTTTTCTGAAACTCCCTGGCTTTTTCCATTATCCAGCGGATATTGGCAATTTGGTCTCTAGTTCCTCTGCCTTTTCTAAACCCAGCTTGTACATCTGGCAATTCTCGCTCCATGAACTGTTGAAGTCTACCTTGCAGGATCTTGAGCATTACCTTACTGGCATGTGAAATGAGTGCCACTGTTCGATAGTTTGAACATTCTTTAGTGTTTCCCTTTTTTGGTATGGGGATATAAGTTGATTTTTTCCAGTCTGATGGCCATTCTTGTGTTTTCCAAATTTGCTGGCATACAGCATGCATTACCTTGACAGCATCATCTTGCAAGATTTTGAACAGTTCAACTGGGATGCCGTCGTCTCCTGTTGCCTTGTTATTAGCAATGCTTCTTAAGGCCCACTCAACCTCACTCTTCAGGATGTCTGGCTCTAGCTCACCGACCACACCGTCAAAGCTATCCCCGATATTGTTATCCTTCCTATACAGGTCTTCTGTATATTCTTGCCACCTTTTCTTGATCTCTTCTTCTTCTGTTAGGTCCTTGCCATCTTTGTTTTTGATCATACCCATTTTGGCCTGGAATTTACCTCCAATGTTTCTAATTTTCTGGAAGAGGTCTCTTGTCCTTCCTATTCTATTGTCTTCTTCCACTTCCGCGCATTGCTTGTTTAAAAATAATTCCTTATCTCTTCTGGCTAACCTCTGGAATTTTGCATTTAATTGGGCATATCTCCCCCTATCACTGTTGCCTTTTGCTTTCCTTCTTTCTTGGGCTACTTCTAGTGTCTCAGCAGACAGCCATTTTGCCTTCTTGGTTTTCTCTTTCTTTGGGATGTATTTGTTGCCGCCTCCTGAACAATGCTGCCAACTTCTGTCCAGAGTTCTTCCGGGACCCTATCTACTAAGTCCAGTCCCTTAAATCTATTCTTCACCTCCACTGCATACTCCTTAGGAATATTAGTGAGCTCATATCTAGCTGATCTGTGGGTCTTCCCTAATCTCTTGAGTCTGATCCTAAATTGTGCAAGAAGAAGTTCGTGATCTGAACTACAGTCAGCTCCAGGTCTTGTTTTTACCGACTGTACAGATGTCCGCCACCTTTGGCTGCAAAGGATGTAATCAATCTGATTTCGGTGTTGTCCATCTGGTGAAGTCCATGTATAAAGCCGTCTCTTAGGTTGTTGGAAGAGAGTGTTTGTTATGCAGAGTGAATTGTCCTGGCAAAATTCTATCAGCCTGTGTCCTGCTTCGTTTTGTTCTCCCAGGCCATACTTACCTGTAATTCGAGGTGTCATTTGACTGCCCACCTTAGCATTCCAGTCTCCTGTGATGAAAATAACATCTCTTTTAGGCGTGTTGTCCAGTAGGTGCTGCAGATCCTCATAGAACTGCTCTACTTCAGCTTCTTCAGCATTTGTGGTTGGGGCGTATATTTGGATCACTGTGATGTTAGATGGCTTGCCCTGAATTCGAATTGAGATCATTCTGTCGTTTTTTGGGTTGTATCCAAGCACTGCTTTAGCCACTTTACTATTAATTATGAAGGCTACTCCATTTCTTCTGTGGTCCTCTTGTCCGCAGTAGTAGATCTGGTGGTCATTTGATGTGAAGTGGCCCATTCCAGTCCATTTCAGTTCACTGACGCCCAGAATGTCTATCTTTAATCTTGACATCTCACCAATAACCACATCCAATTTGCCCTGGCTCATAGATCTTACATTCCAGGTTCCGATGGTGTGTTGATCCTTAGAACATCGGATTCGCCGTTCACCACCAGCACCATCAGCCGCTAGCCGTCCTTTCGGCTTTGAGCTAGCTGCGTCATCACGTCTGGGGCTAGTTGAGCTCATCCTCTGTTCCTCCCCAGTAGCATTTTGACCATCTTCCGACCTGGGGGTCTCATCTTCCGATGGTATACCGACATATCTCTGGTTGTACTGATCCATTTAGTTTTCACGGCAAGAATACTGAGGTGGGTTGCCATTACCTTCCCCAGGGATCGCATTTAGTCTGACCTCTCTGTCATGACCTTCCCGTCTTGGGTGGCCCTTCACGGTTTAGCTCATGGCATCATTGAGGTGCTCAAGCTCCAGCACCACGACAAGGTAACGATCCTTTGCTGAAGTACATATTTACTGTAGTATTAATAAACAATAATACTGTATTGATTGAAATCTGCATGGGTCCAAATCAGACGTGCCAATTTGCAACATGCTAAAGAATATGCACAGATATGTATCTAAGAAAAACTATTTGAATATCAATTAAGGGTTATAGGTAACCAAACAATATCAAATGAACTATAAACAAGGGTTGCTCCTGCATTCAATCTGAATGGAGAACAGGGACAGCACAGGACTGGTCCCACAGTGATGAGAACCCATGCACCAGTCAAGCATGTCAACTAATGTGGAGATGGCATGGCCTCATTATTTTCCTCATATTAATTCTATAACAGCCATAGTTCCCTCTTCAGTTCACTTAACATTTTAGAAAGCATTACTTAATTAACACTGAGTTCTGATCAGCAGCACCTGCAGGCGACAGGGTCAGAAAATTCAAGATGCCAGTCATGACCACATGCTCAAAGTCCCACCCCTTTGTATGTGCATGTAAAAAAGGGACAGGGCTTTGATCACACAGTTATGATCACCACCTTGATTTTTTTGAGCCATTCTTGTGGATGACCTGCCAAATTGCCTTGTGAAAGTATTCCAAAAAAAACCTCAGTGAAACTTCAGAGAATGCTTTTGAACCTAAAGATGCTCAAGAGTAAAATTAAAAGGTAGTAATGTTATTTTAGTAATAGCCTTTGAAAAAGATTAGTAGGAACAGTAAAAATGAAATATTGTCATGGAAAGAATTCTGGAGAACAACAACCAATAGCTGAAATCTCTATTTAGTAGCCATTTTAATTTCAAACTGCCAAGATAATATACAACCATTCAGACATAATAAAATGATTGCTACATCATAATACATTAAAAGAATATTTTCATAAAATATTTAAAATAATTGTAAAAGTTACAGTGGCTACTCTCCTGTAGCCATGTCCCCAATAACTGGGACTATTTATTGCATTCTAAAATAACACAGTTATTCTAACCTAGTTTCTATAATTAGTATATTAACAATTACATTTCAGTTCAAGCAACCAACATTTTTGTTTTATTTTTAGGCTTTGATTGTTCTAAGTCATATATAATCATTAATAAAATACAGAAAAATTCAAACCATAACATTCTATTGACAATAACATACTATTGTGATTTTCTTTGGGATTTAAAAGTTTTTAACTGCGTATCATAAATATGAAACAAAGCAAGCATCAATCCTTGGGGTTGCTATTCATTCCTCTGGAAAGCATTCCATCTGCTCCTCAGTTGTGGCAATCCTGTGCATGCCATCTTGGTTAAGAAGAGGGTTCCTAAATGGCATTGTTATTTAACAACACACTGAAAAGCAATATGTCAAAAACCTTCCTAATTAATAGTAGCTTGATTTCAAGAAACACTATAAAACCTGATGATAGTGCTGCAATGTGCATTTTAATACAAAAGGAAAATAATGTTAAATTTCATGATGAGACACATCAGACTATCTAGATATCTAAGAACTAAATTTTCCCTCTTAATATTTTTCACCAGATTTTTGTGGTTATGAAATATCAGATCCTGGGTGGTATGTGTTTTCTTCAACCTCAGGTCTTCTACCAGAGGCCTGGGGGTTTTAGGGTTCTGCGCAATACCTTAGCTGTTCCTAGCACTGAACTCTTCTGGACAGAGAGCTCTGATGTTGTTCCTGGGATCTGTTGGAGCCACTCTCCCAGCTTGGGGGTCACATCCCCAAGTGCTCCTACCACCACTGGGACCGCTTTGGCCTTCACTTTCCACATTCTCTCTAGTTCCTCCTTCAGGCCCTGGTGCTCCTCCAGCTTCTCATACTCCTTCTTCCTGATGTTGCTGTCAGTTGGGACTGCTACACCTATTACCACCGCTGTCTTCTGGTCCTTGTCTATTATCACGATGTCTGGTTGACTGGCCAGTACTTGCTTGTCTGTCTGGATCTGGAAGTCCCACAGTATTCCTGTACACAATGCCAGCCGCTGGGTTGTGCCATTCAATGCATGCTGTTCCTTCCTGCATCTTACACCCTGCCACTATGTATTGGACTATCTCTGAGGCCTCTCTGCACAGTCTGCACCAAAGGTCCTGTCTAGTGTGGTAGACCCCTGCTTCTATGGATCTGGTGCTTAGTGCCTGTTCTGGTGCTGCTATGATCAGTGCCTCAGTGCTGTCTTTTAGTCCAGCCCTTTCCAGCCACTGGTAGGATTTCCCAAGGTCAGCCACCTCAGCTATCTATATAAGTTGAGTTCAGTGAAAATTGTTCCCATAAATATACTGACAAACAAACCAAACCAAACAGAACAACTTGGGAGGGTCACATTTGGGTCATCACCAATTTTAATAACTAACTTGAAATGTCACTTCTTCATTCCATAGTATGTTATAGACAGATGCATGCCATGGGCAAATACTTACTGTCTTCCCTGGAAATGAATAGCTTAGATTTAATCTGACCCAGCATTTAATCAAACTAGTAAAAAGTTCCATCTCTCTCTCTGCTTGCCTGTATTCTTATATAAGTTGAGTAGTGTGAACCTTAAACCAATTTTCTCCAAAATCGTGCTTTTCACCATTTAGGTCTGCCTAAATGATGCTATCATCTTTTCTACAGTCCAGGTTTTAAAAAACTTTTTATATTTATAAAAATTTATATCCATCTTTCCATTATTAAAAAAGAAAAAAGTGCCCTGTGTTTATCTTGTCTGAATTGGTTAGTGGCTTGCCGAACTTCTAAAGTATAAAAGCTGATAGTAATCAATTTTTAGTCTACAACAATCATCAGACACTTAGTTAATCTGAAAAATGTAATATTATTCAGCTGCAGCATATCCCACAATAAATGGATTTTACTAAATAAAATTTAGTTTGAAGTGTGAAGTATTCCCTGCCATCATAATTAAGTGATGCTGAAACTAAAGTTTGCCTTAATTAGCTCAAACTACAGTAGGACAGCATAATAACTGCATATCAAGCAGTTCATTGATGTGCTAAAAATACTTTATATAATAATTCCACAGATGCCAAGAAGACTTTACAGTAACAGGATGCAAATCAAAATGTTTTTTTTCCCCCAGAATTCCAACATCTCAGCAGGGGAATGTCACTAAAATTCCTAAGAGAGCAGATCTGCCCCCTGATATAACATCTTACTTTGCAATTCTGAAGATCCAAACAGACTTCCAAGACCACTGGTAGATCTGAGTTTCTTAAGAAAAGGTAAATAATCAAGGAGGTCTTAGATTTGGTGTGGATAACCTCATCAGGCAGTAGGGCTGCATGCAGTGCCAGATGGTTCATGAAGCACTGCAGAGTCAGGATTCTTGACTGTTGTGAAGGAATGTAGAATTGGCCTTGAGGAAGGAATGAGTGAGCTATTAAGTGGGGGAGAAAGGGTGACTTGCAGAAGAGATTACACAGTCCTGAGAAAAAGGATAGTATGGGAAAGAAAATAATCCTGCCTTGATTTTGTTTAGTATAAGATGAGACAGAGAGGAACATGGGACTTTCTGGGCCTTAGTACTATAAAGAGCTTTCTTGGAATCCCTGTCATGCCAGGCCATGTTTCTCGACCTGGCCTACCTTAAAAGGCTGATATCAATCTTGAAAGCCTGTCCAAATTACTCTGTCTCATCTTATACTAAACAAAATCAAGGCAGAGTTATTTTGAGTTTCTTTCTCATGCTTCCTTTCCTCCAGAACTGGCTGATCTCTTCTGCAAGTCTCCCTTAAGGGGTCACTCACTCCTTCCCCAAGATCATCTCTATATTCCTTTACAATTGTGCCTTTAGCTCAACATGTGACAAATTTCCCTTCAGTCTTCAACAAAAGAAGACCAGGATGTTACTGTGTCATGAGTACTGATGGTGAACAGGAGGGGGCCACTATCCAGGGGCGAAAACACATGCGTAGTTTAGAGACTTTGAGCTGTCATTCAAAGAGACACAGAACAGACCCGCCTTGACTCTTGGGGGTTTATCTGTCTGGGTTTTCCCACACTTCTTCAGTTTGGTAGGATTTTCTGTCTACTATAGCAATAATACAGCACTAGAGACTTCTTCCTCGTCTCAGCATGGTTCTTGCTTAGTCAGGACATACTGGCAGAGGAAGAAAAATGTTGAAGGGAGGCCTAGGACACATTGTCCTCTTCTTCTTCATACTTGAATGCATTGGGGAAGGTTAGGAATTCCCAGTGAGATTGATTATAAAACATAAAATGTTAATATAAGCTCCCATTGCTAATATAATTAATTAATTAATTGGCCACAGCAATAACTAAATGTGCAACAATTAAAAAGCAAATTACAACAGAGAATTTTCCCCCAATAAATGGTATAAGAATGGACAAATACAGGAAATTATCAATTTAATATAGCACTTTCATGATAGTTCTAAATGTCATTTCTGATAGGACTCTATTACTTTAGGTTCTGAAATCAAAAGAGTAGAAGAAGTTGGGCTTGTAGTTAAATGACTGTTGGCCAATATGGAAATTCTGACAGTTTTCATTTCATTTTGTCTACTTTGAAATTAAAACTAAGACTTTTCTGACTAAAGCTGTATGAACCCAGATCAAAATGGAGGTGATTTTAAAAAGTGTCAGAAAACATCCTATTTGTACTGAAGAAATTGCTCACCTGAAACATGACAGGAAAGGTTTGGGTTAAAGTACTGAGACCAAAATATTGGTTGGGGTCAATACACCTAAAATATATTAGTTACAGAATGTGCAACATATGTGGCTATCTAAACTTTTAATGCCTTATTCCGATAGCTTACTTGTGGATAACTGATCCTAAAGTATATGAAACTTCAAATTTTGCAATAAAAATAACCATTAGGTATGTATTATAAAGTAGTTCACTCATTTCCCTCATCAGCACTGAATACACAAAAGAAGTCTCAGCAACACCTATTAGTTGGAATACTATTCCTGTGACAACATATGCATGTCTTGAGAGTAGGATCAAAAGGTGCTAAAATTTAATTGGACAGAATAAGCTCACCAAGTTTCAGCCTCTCTAGATAATGGTAGAAAATCAACAAGAAATGAAAGTTAGAAAGTTAGAATGAAAAAGAACTTGATACAGTGACTCAGGCACAAATATAACTCTGGCAAATACCAAATATTCTTCAAGATGGGCCATTATATCACTATTCCATCTTTCCTTCCTCAACCTAACTTTTACAGAGATGTACAGTGGGAAAACGCAGATGGTTAGAAGTGGAAGACAACAATGCTTAACTCCCATATAAAAGTCCATGTATGAGGAGGAGGATTTTACAACAAAAGTCTTATCCGGATAACTGTAGAAGGAGCTTCCTCACAAACTATTATAAACTGAATGAATCAAACAGAGTAAACTAATAGTTTAGGTGTACCTATAAACGTTCTAGTTGAGTACCCTCTTAAGAATTTCTTTTTGTAATCTATTCCTATAATCAGCATATGCTTAAGTATCTTATACCATTCTTTGAGGTGAGAATTTTGTCAGAGCATCCAGACAGTACAAAAGATGTAAAAAGAACTGAGTTTCCTTTCTTCTGGGAGGTATACCTCAGGTCACTTGGTAATAAAATATGCAAATAAGGTAATCCTCCAGCATTTCTAATACTGATAGTTCTCATTTAGCTACCACAGTTGGGACCGGCAACTCCATCATTCAGCAAAGCAGTCACTAAATGAAACCGTGGCTGTGCTTACAATCTTACCTCAGCTGGCTTTTGCTTAACAGACCTGTGAAGGTCATACTGTAAATGTGAGGATTGGTTGTAAAGTTACTTTTTCATCACCATCATACCTTCAAACAGTCACTAAACAAGGCAGTTGTTAAATGAGGACAACCTGTAGTCAATAGGTTTTACCTCCCTGGAACCCTCCATTTCTCCCATCCCTGACAAAAAAGAGTAACAGCCAAAAAAGATGTCGTTATACCCTTATACAGGTCAGAGCAAATACCTGGAGAACTCCTTGAAATGTTCATGATCACTTGACTTTCACCCACAAGCAGTTCAAGTAACTTATTATTCACTCAACAAGAAATTACAGGCTCTATTTTTTTTTTTCAAGTTCCTTGAAAGAATTATTGAAGTGTATGAGCACTGCTCTTTGAAAAGCGTGTGTTCAAAAAGCTATGTTTGGTACACAAATTATGCTCAAGCAAGACTCTGGCAATGGTATTTGCAAGCAAGGAAGTTGGAGGGCTCTCCAGCTCATGGCATGGGAGTACATGTGGCCAAATAATAGAATGAAACTGGAGACTTCCAGGCACTTAAATTTTTTCATTGACAAACCATTTTGGAATTCATAAAATGAAAATGATCTCAAACAATGGTGTTTATGAAGCAGCTTATTGATAAACAACTATCCCAAATGCAATACAAACATTCTGGAGTCTTTTTCAGTTATAGTTTTTACCAGTACAGCATTTGATTTCTTGCTTCTGATATGGCCCAGGGGAGTTCCTTTCTATTTTCTAGCAACCTTCTCTGAATTATACTTTTTCAAAAAGTTTTTACATCATGGTTTAAACAACATCTCTACAAATCCAAACAAATGCACATCATAAACAAGTAAGTTTTCCCTCAACTATATTGATCTGACCTATTTTAAAACATTTGGCTTACTACCAAAGAACATTCAATGTGCTTGTAAATCAGGCAAGGCACTTTAATTTCCTGCAAAAAGCAATCTGACCCCACTCTGCTGGAGAAATTCCTGTTGTGTTTAAGTTGCTGGGGAAATTTGTCAATAAGGAATTTAGCATCTTCCACATGTACACAGGATTGCATAGAGACACGTATGGATTTCATAACCAAGAAGCTGGAATGAAATAAACCAATTTGAGAAAATTCTTAAGAACTTTGGGGAGAAGGGGTTAGGACCTTTCCAATACAAATGACAGTTGTTGTTGTTTTGGCATGAAGTAAACTGATGCTCACTTCCTTTCTTTTAAAGTATATTTTGTTTGGAGAAGGCACCACTTTGCATTGATGGACCCTTAATGCCTTGCACATTTGCACCTCACTTTTTCCTCCTCTAATAATATTACAATAACTAAGGGATGGGTCACACAATCTCATCTTCAACTGTAATTCCAATAATCATGAAAGTGCTTTAGAAACTGGAGCTGATGCTCAGAATGTAGCTTAGACATATAGCTAGCTAACTAGCCATTGTTTTCCAAGTCTCACAGATTTAGGAAGCCTGGAAGAATCAAACAGTCAATACATTATTATCTTTAAAATTGACATTCAATATCTGGTTGGTTTAAAAACTTAACTATTCCTAATTCACTTCTACCTCATTTGGAGAACATTGGTATATTGATATCGTTGCTCCAGATCTGCAGTTCTACTTTGATGTGTAGACAGCCTTAGACTAAAATATTAGACTAATATACTATTCTAGATGATAGTATAACTGACCAATAGCTTAGCTTTTACTTCAGATCCAAAGATCAGTTATATACACTAAAACATTTCCTTAACTTTTTTTTGTTTGGAAGAAGCAGAAACAACATCTCTCTCAAAAATAATTTGTAATGGATCATTTCTACACATTCTTCATCCAATGTGATAGGAGCCCTGTAAGGCTTTTTTCTGTCAGCACTTTCTCTGACAGAAAGCCCAGAATGAATAAAACATATAGGGATTATACTATTTTAATTTTTCATCTATTCAATCAGCCATATGAAATATTGGGAGGACTCATGTGATTTGCCCAAATGTTATCAAATCTCCACTGCCTAATATAGGTTATTTAGAGTACGTGTTTTCCTTCTTCCCTTATCCTTTATTATAAGAAAATCAATAAATTAGAAGTTGGAGTTTGAGCAGGTATTTTGAGTAGCCAAATGAATGGTGCCTTTCCAGACTGCATGTTTATGCTACATACTTCAAGCATGAAGAGAAAGAGGAAGCAAGCTATATTCCATCAGTGGTGCCTAGAGTGTTTTAGTTGGTAGTTGATCTCATTAACCCATTAATCATGAGAATTTCATTACCCCAGTCCTGAGTCAAAAGAAGAATAATGGCAATAAACAAAAGTGTTGGAGAAGTGTTACACAATAACTTTCCTATAGGGCACTTGTGTGCCTCATTTTCTACCAAGGATTCATCTAAGACTACTGTATATATGTATAAACCTCAGGATTATATTCTCTTGTTGAACTCATTGATCTTCATCTAAGTGGTTACTTGTTATATCAGAACCTGGTAACAGGAAACATTTTATTTTCAGAAAAGTATTATTATTACTAGAACCAAATTAAACAGATTATCCAGGAAAGAGGAATCATTCATAGTGCCATCCTGACCTAATTCATATATTGTACCAAGCCATAATGTTGCTTGTTTCGGTTTACTGTGATATTTCAACACAGCCATTTTGGTTTGGTTTGTAAATTGTGTATGGCTTAACATTTAAACCAGGCTACAGATCATTGTTAAAGCAAATCATGGCTTAGTGCAATGTGTGAACCCATCCATATATATGAAACTGTCAGTAAATTTGATATTTGCTTATCTGTAGTTTAGGAGCCCCACATTTCAGAAAGATTTCTTGAAGAAAAGAGCTATTCTGGAAGGATATATTGTAAGTTAGTGCATATATTTAAAACCTTGCTATAAGTCTGATATTAAACATGTCAGGACTACAGTCCAAGGAATCTCTTGTTATTTTCTGAATTTATGGGATACTACATAATCCTGCTTGGCACTTATTTAATTCCTATCAACTAAACTGTGCAGGAATAGATGGAAGTGAGCTAACAAAACCAAGTCAGAGCCCACCTCTCTAATAATCATATTAAGTGTGTATTTATTAAGAGGGAAACTTGACCCAATCATGAGGATGCTACATGCTTGGAATAAGAAGATATGGTAGCTTCTCAACAAAAGAATACTTTGAAGAAAGTAAGAAAGAAACATATGGCAAAATCATATCCATGCTTTCAATCCCAGTAATTAAAGCACAGATGATGATTTGAAAAAAAAAAAAAGGCAGTCTTGGCCATGCTTTTTAAATATGCTGTTTCCAGACTGACTGTTATGCCATGCAATTACATGTTTATTCATATTTGCAATAGTAATATTTGGAGATATATTATTCCTTTTATCACCTATAAAATGCTTTATTAAGAGTGACAAACCAGGTAAAGTATAAGTAAGTAAAGTATATACATCATGCCAATAAAGATGAAAAAAATTATAAACCAATATTACATTCATATGTAAAAATAAGCATTCATATAAACACAAGTACAGGATTTTTAAATTTTATTTGTAGTATTGATAAGCCACCCATCTTAATCTTATGATTCTCAGTGACTTATCCTACTAAGTATAAAACACATCATAAAACATTACAATGTAGCCAAGGCCCCTAAAATAAATAAATAATATACATACATACATACACACATACATACATACTGTACATACATACATATTCCAATCAAACCCATATATACTGGGTGCCCCTGACAACCTGGGCCCAGTGTCTGAGGGAAGACCCTTTCAAAACTTTCAAAACAACACCAGACACTCAAAACACCAGTTGCTCATAGATAGAGCAGTTTCCCAAGACTCAAGGTCTAGACAGACCAATCTGAGCACAGCCTGAATTGACTACAGGAAAGTATATGACTCAATGCCACACATATGGAGCTGTGAATGCCTGGAGCTATACAAAGTC
Source organism: Candoia aspera (assembly GCF_035149785.1). Classification (NCBI taxonomy): domain Eukaryota; kingdom Metazoa; phylum Chordata; class Lepidosauria; order Squamata; family Candoiidae; genus Candoia; species Candoia aspera. The sequence goes on from NC_086155.1 coordinate 155,150,221, forward strand.
AACAGGATACTCAGGACCTTCTTCAAGAACTCAGTGGGATTGTGGAACACAACACTGGAAGTCAACTCAAGACAGCTTGCACAAGTGGCCATCAAGTGCGGCATATACCAAGGAGATGTGCTGTCTCCACTGCTGTTCTGTATAGGCTTGAACCCCCTCAGCCAGATAATCACAAGGACTGGATACGGATACAAGTTCAAGAGTGGGACTACCCCCAGCCACCTCCTCTACATGGATGACATCAAGCTCTATACTAAGAGTGAATGAAACATTGACTCACTGGCACAGATCTACAGTGAGGACATTTGGATGTCATTTGGACTACAGAAGTATGGCCAAATGGTAGTAAAGAGAGGGAAGGTAGTTAAGACTGATGGGGTGGAAATACTAGTGGGCCACACAGCAGACATACAGACCAGCTACAAGTACCTTGGTATCCCATATTCACATGGGAACCATGATGAGTAGGCAGGGAAGACGGCAACATCCTAGCACCACCAAAGGATAAGACAGGTCCTGCAGAGCCAGATCAATGGGAAGAACAAGATCCATGCCATCAACATGTACACCCTGCCAGTCATCAGATACCCTGCCAGTATAGTGAGCTGGCCAAAGGAGGACATGGAGGCTGCCAATGTGAAGGCCCAGAAACTCCTCACAATGTACCAATATTTCCACCCCAAGTCTAACACCCAGAGACTGTACACCAGCTGGAAAGAGGGTGGGCAGGGTCTGGTGGTGTCAAAACCACTGTCCTGGATGAGACCCAAAACATCCAGGGATACATGACTAAGGTGGCATCCAAAGATGAGAGAATGCCTGATGCAGCAGTAGACATGGGAGGAAGATCGAGCAGAGGAAGTGCCATGGCAAGACAAGACCCTGCATGGGATGTACCATCAACAGATAGCTGAGGTAGCTTTAGGGCTGGACTAAAAGATAGCACTGAAGCACTGACCATAGCAGCACCAGAACAGGCACTAAGTACCAGATCCATAGGAGCAGGAGTCTACCACACTAGACAGGACCTTTGGTGCAGACTGTGCAGGGAGGCCTCAGAGAGAGTCCAACACATAGTGGCAGGGTGTAAGATGCAGGCAGGAACAGCATACACTGAATGGCAGAACCAAGTAGCTGGCATTGTGTACAGAAACATCTGCACAAGTCCAGATGGGAGATTCCACTGAAGGTCATGGAGAACAACAGGGCTAAGATCCTGTGGGACTTCCAGATCCAGATGGACAGGCAGGTGCTGGCCAATCAACCAGACACCGTGGTATTAGATAAAGACCAGAAGACTGTAGTAGTGATAGATGTAGCAGTGCCAAGTGACAGCAACATCAGGAAGAAGGAGTATGAGAAGCTGGAGAAGTACCAGGGCATGAAAGAGGAACAACAGAGGATGTGGAAAGTGAAGGCCAAAGTAGTCCCAGTGGTGGTAGGAGCACTTGGGGCTGTGACTCCTAGATAAAATACCAATTTTCTTCTTTTTTCTCATACTGTCGTAGAGTTGGAAAATGGAAGAATGGGAAAAAAACTAGACAAGGTGATTACATGTATAATTATTGCTACACTATAGAAAGGAATATTTGTCTGCTGTTATTCTATGATCATTATATGTATATGTGTATTCATATATACACATATCAAATATCTTCCAATGCATTATGGTTTAGTTCCTATTCAATATCTCCCTCTGAGATTCTATGTCCTGGCTGATTACTAGTTGAGTGGCTGTATAAGATTACATAAATATTCACCAACAAAGATCACTGTTGTTTGTGAAGAACTTTATATCCAATCTTATTGGTTTCTTGTGTACACTGGTGAAGGAGCAAGCACTGCCTCAAATATCTATGACAGTATCTTTTTCTTTCATTAAGGCAGCAGAAATTGAATGATACACAAAGTTGTTGTTGTTTTTCCCCAAGAGGTTATGTCATCCTTTGAAGCTAGGAGTATCCTGTAGCATACAGACTTGGTGTCCAATTCTTCATTTATTTCCTCACTTCCCATCATTCATTCATTCATTCATTCATCCATCCATATACAGGTATTTATTTATTACATTTGTAACTCACATATTAATAAAAAAGGCTTAGTGGTTAGCTAATTTCAGTTAAGTTAAATCTATGGAAATAGATTGTACAAAGCAAAAACAACAAAAAATGGAGTTTGGATATATGTATTTGTTTGTTTGTTTATAAAATTTGTATACCACTTTAATCTGAAAATACTCTAAGAAGTATGTCTTTTTTCTCCAGGATCCTTAGAATGAATAATTGGGGGTGAAGGAGACTCAAGGAACATGAAAAAAGAAGAAATGGGTTGATGTTAGAGAAAGCGAAGTTTGCTACACTAATGGAATAAAGCTCATATAATTACAATATGACATCAAAAATTGAGGTTAGGGAAGTTATAAAAAACACATACAAAATGAGCATTTAATTTTATTACAAAACCTGGCAAAGACATTAATCATTTCAATCTGCTGTCACATTATTTCTCCCAACAGACAACCAAGAATCTATCTGCATATGTGAAAACCTGATAAAGTGCTGCATTCATTATGTTTCTAAAGTTATCCTTAACTCTCTCTAGATGCAGTGATTAACTTTGAAAGAATGCAATTCACCTTCATGAATTGAGAAAGAGTTTGAAGATTGGGAATATAAAGGAAATCAGTAAAGGATGTATCAACCATATTGTATATATTGAAAGCTTACTCAAACTTCTACTTCCCATCTGCTCACAGCTTATCTTTGATCTCCAATGGAAACATCAAAACTGAGCTTTTAAAGAGATTTGATGTATTGTTCATTCACCCACCCTTCTCCTGCCTGGGTAGCAATAATTCTCATATCTTACATAAAAGAATGTATTTCCTCTCTAAAAATAATGTTGGTGTCTAAGACCCCTTCTAAATAGGCTGAGGTCATTTATCCCCAATTCTGTGAAGATAAAAGAGGTAATTGCACAGTAAGCCATAACCCACAGTAGCAGGGGGAAAAGGCAGAAGAGTTTTGAGGCTCTAATAGAGTCTTTTTTTTTCCTTGTCATTTCTTAGTGAAAGCATGAAGCTGATATTTAGCATCCTTTGGGCCCTTCCAAAAGTGTTTTGTTAGCTCCAGACTCTTGCCTACCCTTTTCTCAGGCATACAAAGTGATTCTGTTGCTTAGTGATCTCATTTCAATCTTCCTCTCTACAAAGACAAGGAGAGTGGCTTGTTTTTGCTTTGCTAAACAATTAATTTTCCCTTCATCTAATAATCCCACTTTCAAAGGTCAGGTGCACACAGTAGGCAAGCACCTTCCACTGTCTGTATGGTTCGGCGCACAAACATTTCATACTTGCAAAGGTTAGAGTCATTATAGACAGGGTGTGCACAATTCCCAGCCCTCCAGAGCTGAAAAAGCCTAGTCCATTAGAGTGTCCATGAATTGTAGTTTCCCTTGAAATGCCTTAATTGAAAGAGGGACAGGTATCCACTGACCCTGAATGAACTCAATCAGGTCACAGAGCAGATGTTCCTAAAATCACCCCGCCACCCCCCAGCAAACTGAGAGTGGTATAGCACAACCTTTGATCAAAGAAAATGCTCAGGTGTAGTGGCATTTATTTACAACCTCCAGGAGGGATTGAGAAGCTTCCCCTTGCTATAAAGAGCGACATTCAAAAATGGGGGAGCAATGTTGCTGCTACTAGATCAGCAGCTCCTCAAACTGGTCTCATGCCTCAGTTCACCACCTGTACTTAGTTCATTTGTTTATAAGAATGTAGTTCCCATTGCAAAGCAGCTACGATAGCTAAAATAAAACAAATATCTCCCAGATAAGGTCCCTACCAAATGACCAGGGACTAGTAAGCTAGCCTTCTTGGGGAGAGCATTCCACAAGTTAGGTAGAAGCCCTTTCTCTTGTATCCATTAACAAGGTTTGAGTCAGAGCTGAGACATGGAATGGGGTCACTTCATCAGACTTTAGAATGCAGTCAGAGCAAATATGTGCATAGAAACAGTGCAATCCTTGCAGGAGAGATGTAATGTGCACCTCCAGCTTTTATGCTGCAAAACTCTGAACCAGCTGCATTTTCTGAAGATTCTTCAAAGCTAGTCTCAAGTAGAGCAGCTTATAAGAAGCTAGTATATGGTAGATGTAACCAAAGTGCATGTCACATTGGGATGTGAGACTTGAGGAATACAATTTGATGCCAACTGAAATTTGCTCATGAGAAGGAAGGTATTGGCTACTATTTGAAAGACACAATCTATTATAGTCTTAATACAGTATGTTAGAGCCAGAGTGAGCCTTCCCTATGGAGAAATAATCCTAGCAAAATTTGGAGATGTTGAGAATATGCACAGCTTCTGCCTTTGATTTGGCTTCAGTATTATTATAACTAGGCAATTATACTCTAGAGGGAAAGCTGTGTGTATGTGTTACATCTTCTTCTAATTATTCTATATTTCTATAAACATTATAATTTAGTTTCTAGCATATTAAAATACCTACCTAATAAACAACTATAATTATACATACTGTGATTATTAATGTAGAGTACTTATATCTGCACAGAAAAATACCATTAATAAAATTCTAATTAATGTTTGAACTTCACCACAAATATGTTTTTGTCATTGAATTCTAAAAATAAAATTTAGAAATATGCTGAACAGAACAAAGATTTTTAAAAGATTTGTCACTTGTGTTCTAGGATATTTATTTCTCTAATATATCTTTTTACTGCATAGCTATTAAGAAAACAGTTGTTTCAATACTGAAACATAAGAATTCTTTCTAAAAATGAAATTAATCCAACAGTGTATTCCAGCAGAGTTAATGAAGGATCTTCTTTCAATAGAGATACTCCGTTTATAAAATTGATATAATAAAACAACAAATTACGGGTGTGCTCATAATGGCAAATCTTTCCAATAAAAAAATCAATGAGTTGACAATTACTTTATAAGTATTAATGAACATACAGGGATGTGTTGCTTCAAATCTGCTTTCCTTCCTTGGCCCCCATGTAGAAATGTTGCAACATGAACATGAGATTAAAAAGTATCTATTATTTGCAATCCATAGATTCATTTTTTGTTTCAGTTTCCCCAACAGGGTAACAGCTTATTGGAAAGTTACAGTACCAGAATCTTGCAAGTCTGAAAGCACCTCTCCCCTCCCTTAATTTTACTCTCCCTGAAACTAGGCAGGGTCCCTTCTGAAAAGCTTTCTCCAGCCCCATCGCTCCTTTGGACTCAGATTTCATTTATCAGACCATTGTCTAGCTTGCGGCTCTTCCTCCTGTCTCCCAAAGTCATTCTCACAGCCCACTACAGTTGGGACAACAACTCCAAGAATTCCTAGTCATTGTGGACAATCTACATTCTATTTGCTACATATGGCTAAGTCAGTGAGTATTTGTTCAGAAATGTATGCAGAAAAGATTGTATGTCAGAGGTCCTACAATCTGTATGCTCACTGTAATTAGAGAGCCAGTTTGGTTTAGTGGTTAAGGTGCTGGGCTAGAAACCAGGACGCCATGACTTCTAGTCCCGCCTTAGGCATGAAAGCCCACTGGGTGACCTTGGGCCAGTCCCTCTCTCTCAGCCCAACTCACTTCACAGGGTTGTTGTTGTGGGGAAAAGAGGAGGAGGAAGGAGTATTCGGTATGTTTGCCACCTTGAGTTACTTAAAAAAATAATAAAGGTGGGATAAAAAATTAAATAAAGTCACATGACTGCCTTCATTTACTCCTCTCCCAAAGTTTCCTAGAACTTATGTGTGTCTCTAGTGTCAGTGTCCCCAGTGGAATGTCTTTTCCCCTCAAGATACTGACTGGGACTTTAACTGCACAAATCCCTCACATGGAAAGAGGTGTATGGCTAAGACAGGAAATTTTATTGTTCTTCACAAAGAAATACATCACACCCTACAGCACTAGAGCAGCATGCCGCTGCGGCTTTGGGTGTTATTCTTGTGATGCTAGATTCTATACTGCACTACTGTCCCTCTGGTGGGAGGAGATGGGTGGTGACAAATAAATAAATATATAAAAATACTGTAAGTGCTATAGAGAATGATTTGGTTGCATTAGTAATGAGAAATGTGTGTGCAGATTTCACAGATAACATTGCACCATATATGAATTGTAAAACCTCTGAGAAGTTTGATTAGCAAGATATGAAAAGCAATATGGAAGCAAATGGAGCCTGGAGGTCTCCTTTAAACCAAAACCTCTTGACAGTAAATATTATAGTTGCCAAAACTATTTGCCTATACAACTATCTTTCTCACTGGATGTTATTAAATGCACTTGAAAAAATCAGTGCCCAATATGGACATAACATGGATTAATGAGATGAAAGATGTGTTCTGTCTGATATGGTCCACCGCATGTCCCCAGATGCATTTCTTTAGCTCTAATAAAAAAACTGTTTCTACAAATGGTTTTCCTTGAAATTGTGCAATCTTTATTTGTAAGGTTTGATAGGAGGTTGGTATACATAAATAGGTTTTTCTGCAGAATCTATTCTCAAATAACCTTTCCCCTTCTCTTTACGTGGCATGTCAAAAGTGAAGATTTACTGCCTTAATTTAGCACTGTCTCAAGTTTTATCCAAACTGGATTCAAATCTTAGTTTATTCTGATCATCATAAGCAGAATTACCAATTTGGATGGGAAAAGGCATTATGGGGAATTTATTAACTTCAGTGTATACTTTTCTATATGCAAAAAAATTGTTCAGGGAATGATAGCATGGAAAAAAAATATCCAGCCTTCCATCAAAGCATGAGGCTTGCAGGGTATGCAAATTTAGTAAATTAGCATATGTCACACATGAACTAATCTAATATATAATTTCTATTGATTGCTTACTTCCCATTTGCAACAGTACTCCTACCTACTCAAAAGAGGTCAAAAACAAGCTGTGCAATTAGCTTCATCATTTATGATCCTTCACTATTTAAATGCAAAAGAGAAATGATACAAGTTTTTGGTCTAGTGGTTAAGGCACCAGGCTAGAATACAGGTACAAGTTTTTATCTATAGCTGAACATTATTATGTTAATAGAAAGTAATAGTTTGAGCCATAATAACTCATGGAAGAGAACAGAAATAATGCCCTCTTATTAGCTGATAAACAACTTTATTCAGACTTCCTAACAGTAGGCGAGATTCATAGCAGACATGGATCAGTCTAAATAAATGAAGTAAATGCAGAAGGCAGCCCTTATATGTCTGTTTTTCAGAGAATGTTCCATGCTAAATAAATTCTGCACATTTTTTTTCATATATTAAGGTGTAAATAGGTTTCAACTCAATATCTGCATTTTAAATGATTGCTACACCCGACTGTTACTTTGCCTGTGATACACCTTATGTAATTCCTCATAATTACTAAGTTGCTACATTTATTTACTGAAAATTTTATTGGGCAATGTTCAGATGTAGACTCTGTAACAGAAAACTTCTACTATGCATTGCTAACTTTACACAGTTAACTTCACACAGTTCCTGAGTATTAACCAGGAAAGCATTTTAATTTTGAATCAGAATCTACTTCATGGCAAAAACATTCTTTTGTAAATCATAGGTAAATTACACAGATGTGATAAATAAATCTTAAATACACAAATCCTTAAGAGCGACTGGATCCAGACCTGACCTAATTCTTTGTACAAAGGACATGTCAAAATACTTTAGAATGCTTATATCAGGTATGGAAATTAAATATACATTTACAGATTAATGTATATTAAACTTACATATTCTTGAATATATAATTGGAGGAAGAAGGAATATTAGCAATAGAACTAGGAAGTAAAGAAAAAAGGAGTAATAGCAACAATGAGACTGTTAATACTGTATTGTCTACTGGTCATACCAATTAATAATAGTTTAAAACCTGAATTTCCAGATGTGTATGCTATAGGACCCACAGCAGATGTGTTTTCATACTACCAGCTCTAATAAAAACACTTGTTTGTAATAGAGCATACAGTTAATCTTGCTGAAGTTTACCAGAATCTAAATGTACACATGATGGTTAGCATTTACAGTATATAGACACTGCAACTTCTGTTGACATTGTAATGCGAATAGGTTCTTCTCCTATCACAGCATAAATCTCATGTCACTTCATCATAACTCCTCCAGTTTTCCCTTGTTGCCATAAAATATGTGACTTATGACGCATCATAAATAAATAGACTCACTTGGTCTGTGTAATGACCAGTGTAGGATTAACCAAAGCAATAATTTCAATAAGATTTCCTCCTTAAGATGACAGGATGGTTACATTTCAGATCTATCATATCTCTCCATATTTCATGGACTATTTCACTACAGCTTTTGTTCTAGAACTACAGGCATTGGATCCAGTCGCTTGTTCATAGTTAGGAACTCAGAATATTTTACACTACTTTCATAAGTGTTTCCTGTCCTGTTGAACTACTCTACCATGCAAGTTGAAACTTTAGCATGTAACATAACAATGTTTCCCTCTAGTTTTAATAGAGCTGCAAACATCCTAACAACCATTAAATAGCAGCAAAGAGTTTGAGTTTTCTGCATCACTTTCCTGCCACCTAGTGCTCATCTGAATGTTTGTAGCCCAAATATAATAGCCCTAGTCTTGAAGGCAGTTTTTTAAAGATTTTTTTATCCCACCCTTATTGTGTTTATAAATAACTCAAGGAGGGAGTTGGGCTGAGAGAGAGGGACTGGCCCAAAGTCACCCAGCTGGCTTCGTGCCTAAGGTGGGACTAGAACTCACAGTCTCCTGGATTCTAGCCTGGTGCCTTAACCACTAGACCAAACTGGCTCTCAATGTTAGCTTTTGCTATTCTACTCTTGGTATATGTATTTATGAATATATTTTCCACATTTCTCCCCTGCCACAATCCAGATACTCTTGGCAGCTTAAAGTATAAAAACAAAATTAAACACCATAGTATAACAACTATAAAAGAAGTTAAACAACATCACCTAAACAGAAAACTACAAACAATAAAAATAGAAAATGAAGATAGTATGTTAAAATCAGAAGAAGGCTGTCCAGAACATATGTATAAATGAACAATTCTGTTTGTACATTGTTATTTATTGAAAAAATAATAGCTCATTATTAAACATTTTCATGAACTCTATTCTGCTTTTTATATACACAGCTTAGGGCAGGAGAACCCCATTCAACAGAAGGACCAAGAAGGACCATACTGGCAGGTTTGCTACATTTTGAAATATCTAAAGTAATATTCATTATCTTCTAAGAAACATGTAAAGTAATTTTGCTACGGCCACATCTTGGTCATTCATAATTTTAACAAGATAAATTAACTTAAAGCCCCACTGCACTTGCAGATTTTCCAGGCTACCCTAATTTTAAAGTCATGCTTCACTTTTAAAAATTTGAAATAAACAAAACCTTGATGAAGCAGAAAGTGCTCCACCACGTGGTGGATTGTCTCCTCTGGCTCTCTCCAGCAAGAGTCCCCAGGGCTCTTTACTGCTCTCCCACGTTCCTGGGGAGAGTCTATATTTGTTACTATGCCACCAATCCTATCTGCACTGTTTACTTGTGATTAGAAATATGACAAAGTCTCTTCTGCTTTTTCTTAGGTTAGCTATGTAGGAACAGTGTGCTAAAGGTAAGGTCCTTTCAGAAATAGAATGCTGATTCAGTGAATAAATTCAAGTCTTGTCTTATGTATAAAGTTATGTATAAAATTCCTTTTAGAGGGCTCTGTAAGGTTAGTAAATCCACAATCTTTCTTGCACCACTGCTCAAAAGTCTCAAGAGAAAAAAAATCAAAATTGTATGATTTACTGTCCTTCATTTTAATTGTCATTAGCTATTTTATAAAAACACTAAGCTAAGGTTTATTGACAGCTAAAGTGTAAGCAATGTAGCACTGAGTCACAGTCAACTAATTTTATCCCCAATGCCAAGTAGCATAGTAATAACACAAAACTGTATTTATTTTCTTACATCAAGTATGTACCTACCTGTAAAGCAGAGTAAAAGAAGTCATTTGAACTCTCACACATGTATGCATTGATCCTGATCCACTCAGAACTTCAGCACTAAGCCCAAATCCTCCTCAAGAGTCACTGCCTTGTGTTGCTGCCACTTCTGCTGCTGTGAAGAATAATGTGGCTGTACTTCTATGATAAAAATCATCTATCTAAATCAGTCCTTCTAACCTGGTGTATGCTAGATGTGTTCAGCTAATTTCCTTGGCAGTATGACCAACAGCTAGGAATTCTGGAGCTGTAGTCCCAACATATTTGCAGAGAATCAGGTTGGGGAAGACTACTTTAAACCATCTGAGGGAAGCAAAACTGTAATTAGACATGATAAAAAAGAAAATAATAAGGAAATAATGACAGCTTGGGAAGGTGAAGCATGGTACATCAAGAAAGCCAACAGGAAAGGCAACTATTATTATCAATCTTGTCCACACACAGAGATATTCTATGAATAGCCAGCTACCTGGATTTTGAAGTTTCAAAAAGAAATTAATGTCCTTGGCTACATGTGATTCTCTAATTACATACTTACTGCAATTTTGCATTGTATCAGTGAAATTGGGCTTTTGCTTTCCTGGGAACAGGAAGAATTGAACAGAAATTCAATACAGAACACAGAGCTCAATTTAAAAAGAAAAAAGAAAAAGAAAAGAAACAAACTGGCAGAAATGTAACATGGCATACTCAGAAATCTAAGAACGGGCTTTTTGTAGATATAACCAGGCTTTACAGAGCATAAGAATTATGTTTACTGCATCTTATTGGCTTTTGTATTTTAGCCAGAAGCAGCCATTAGACACAATAAGCTTAGCACCAGCCTTATACTTTATGGTTTGAATTTCCCAATATTTTACTGACTGAATATGGCCAAGGGAAAACAAGACCCCATTCACTGAATCGGTTTCAACAGAGAGAAAGCTAGAAAGGGGAACTTACTCAGCTATATATTCTAGACAGAGAATTGTAATGAATCTTATAAATATTTCTCCAGGGTATAATTCCCTATTTGGTCAGATTTTCACTTGGAATGACTCTGTGATCCATAAGAACAAATTATCATCAAATAGACTCCATTTACATGCAGGGACCAGGGGAAGGAAACCTTTAAGAATTATGACACCTCGTAAAACAAAAGGTGAAAAGGCTGTTGACTTTACTTTGAAATGAATGCAGCTCTCCCTTGCACTCCTGCATGCTGTGTTTTCCTCCTATTCAGACCTCTTTGTGGGATGACAGTTTTTCTAACGGGCCATTGCTTGATAAAGCCAAGGAGCACTATTCAGTGAGCCATTATTAAAATTAATTATCCTCTTTGTCCCCTTTTCCATAGCAATAAAAGTTTTATGCAGCAGTATAATCCCATAATCAGGGTGAGGTTCTCCTTTGAAGCAAATATCTACACTTGCTTCAAACACAAGCCATGCCAACAAGCCCAATTTTAGAAACAATATTGGTGCAGCTAGGGTGAAGGTATGCCTTTCTGTGGACTTCTGTTATAAGGTAAAAGGTAAAGGTTTCCCTTGACGTAAAGTCCAGTCGTGTCCGACTCTAGGGGGCGGTGCTCATCTCCGTTTCAAAGCCTTGGAGCCGGCGTTGTCCATAGGACACTTCCGGGTCATGTGGCCAGCATGACTCACGGAACGCTGTTACCTTCCCGCCGAAGCGGTACCAATTAATCTACTCACATTTGCATGTTTTCGAACTGCTTGGTTCCATTGTAATGAATTTGATTAAATGAAATATAATTGCAAAACATTTCTTCAGTGTCACAGTCACGAGGCCTTGATGTTGTACTTGGTCATATCTGTTAAACTTATTTGATATGTTCTAAGAATCAGGACATTTTGGTGTAGCAGCAAGAGGTTTTATTTTGGAAAGGCCTTGGAAGCAATTATTCTGTTTATATTTTAAATCTCATGAAAAATCACTTTCCTGGAGCCATAGTCCATGAGTTGTTTTGAAATACATTGTTAATCAATACTACATTGTAATTCACAGGGAATATAATTTATCATATTATCTTCATTGGGCCTTTTAGTCTTTTAAACATCAATATAACTAAGCTAAAATCTAAAATAGCACTACCCTCTCACATTAGCACAAGCTATAAGAATCAGACATGATCCAGGAAACAATTCATACATCCTCCCATGAGACATATGGTCTCAACTTCTCAACTTCTATGGCTGTGATTCTGAGCACAATTATGTGAAAGCAAGTCTCACCAAACAGAGGTGAATCCACATCCATAAGAAAACAAATAGAACACAAATAGAAATGTGCCATATAAATAGAAGGAGAGCAGTTGTCTGTGCACATCTGGGTTTAAATATCCAAAGCTTTCAGGTTTTGCTAAATCTTATACAAGCATGCCAACTGCCACATGCAATTTCTGATCCCAATACAAAATTATATTTCTTCTTCAGCAATAGAGCCAAATGATGCATAACTAATAAAGAGGTTGTTGTTTTGTTTTTTAACAGAGAAATACCCTGAGCTTTTTGCTATTGCAAAAAAATCTAGATTACTATTCTTTTTTTAATTGGGTGTGGGTCTCTGTAAAGGAAAAAATGGGGTTGGATGAGTGACAATTTTCTGCAGTTAGCTTCCACATACATCTCATTAAAGCAGCCATATCCACTGCTTTCTCGTTCTGAAATATCTGAATGCTGAAATAAGCTGAGTGACATTTTTACAGAAGGAATTCTTTGTATATTTATTCATACAGATACCAACACTGCAGTTCTGAGAAGAGGCACTTGGGAAATGCAGATGGAGCAACAGAGTTGTTCAAACACAGCTGCTTTTGACTAAACTGTGAAATGGGAGCTTTTCCTCCACATATTTTTAAACCAGTATTTCTGTTCAAGAACATGTGCCTAAATATATACTTACAGTATCTCCTCCTTGCACCTGTTATTTGTTTCACAAATAAGAGACAATTCATGGACTAAATGATGACATGGGAATATTGGCATCATCTCCTCATTTAATAAAAATTCCCTACATGGCCAGATGTTTCAAGAATAAAGGCATATTTTAGAGCCCAGAAAAAGTCATCTTAACTTTCTGATGAAACTAATGCAAAGCTAAAAATGTGATCTAAAAAATAATTTTTGTCCTCAAACAAGCATGTATTTTGTCCCAGTCTGGCTGATTCTGGGTGGTGTAGATGAGCAAACCAATGAGTATAACCCAGCAGTTAAAACAGTCCCAAAACAATAAAGACTATTTTGGTATAATAGCAATACCAATAGCAATAATGAAAACAGATGTGTGCTGTTAATCTTTCTAGGGCCCAACAGCCTGCTGAAATAAGACTATCCTTAAGGGAAATAGAGGCCAGTGAGATCTCTAAGCAGAGTGTGGTCCATAATATGGGAGTTACTCCCAACTAAGAAGGCCAGTCTCCTAGTCCAAACCCCAAAACATGAGTTTCAAGATGAAAATGCAGTATGTTTGTTACGAAAAGACTATTCATGCAACCCTCCTCAGTTTCTTGGTTTCTGCATTGCAGTTCAACACTTCTCTAAGTCTTCAACTACCTCAGAAGTTCCCTTCTGCCCACTCTGGCTTATCTCACTCTTGGATTACCTGTGGTTTTTATTATGCAAATCTTTGTTGATTTGTTACATTCTTGGTCACACAAAAACTGAGCTACTTGCTTCAGTCATGAGGGAAATAAGGGTGGGAGTATGCTGAATGTGAGCCTTTTTGAAAACTGACCACTAAACCAAGAAAACCTTACATATATTCTGAAACAGATATTCAAAAAGACATTTAAGGAAGGATGAATTCCTGAGGTAAACTGAGCCATTCTTTTCCAAATAGATAGAATACCATATGTCATTCCCTAGATAGGGAATTTTTGAACTCTGAAGTAGACTCCAGGCAGGAAACTAAAAACAGATGTGACATCTGGGGCTCCTAGTTCTTTTTTAAAGAGACAGAGGAAATCTCTGAGCAGCTTTTTCCCTTGTCCACCCCAGCACTTTTCCTCACTCTCCCAGTTCTCTGTTTCCTCCCATGTCCCTTCTTTTCCCGATTTCTTTCCCCTCACCCCCACCCCCACCCCCTGCTTCTGGCTACGATTCTTCTCAGCATGTGTCTAATCATTGCACTTTTTCAAAACCCTTTCTTTATTGGTTCAAATCTGTCCCCTTTCCTGGCACCCTCCCAAACACTACAGCCCTTTACTCCAAATCCAGATCCCTTTACCTCCAATCCAGAGGCTTTCCCTCCTTACTTGCCCCAGCCCAAGACCCTTCTTCCCTGGTGAAGAAGGGACTTCTTCTATCCTGTCCCCAGTTTTGAATCCAGCCCTTCTTGCATCTTCCCTGCTCCACAACTAAGGATCTTGAGCTCCTCCTTCTGTTCTTGTTTTATTACTGTTATCAGAGAGAATAAAGGGTGAAGGGGACAGATTTCAGGAGGAGCACAGTAAGGATCTGAATATATGATTCTATGTACACAAACTCTGACTCTGAATATTGTGTTCATGTTTAGCAGTGTGTTTGTAAATGTCCATGTTTGTGAATGTGTTTGACCATGGAGACCAAATAAATAAATAAATATTCCACGTAGCATACACCATATTAGATAAATGAACCACCTCTCTGTTGTGTCTTCTAGAATATAGGTAGGTCATGATTAGTGCAAGTTTGAATAGTGCAATATTAGATTAAATGCAAATTATAAATTTATACCAGGTCACATTTAATGTGAGCCAAAATTCAGTTAGTGCAAGATTAGCATGCGCACAGTTGAGGCTAGCATGCACAGTTGCTGTTGGGGTTTTAGATATTAATCGTCATGTGTGTTAAATGGAAAAATGGAAGGTTCTGTTTGAGGAAAGCTCAAAGAATTCTGTTTGAGGAAAGCTCAAAGAAGAGGCTAAATTTGAAGAGCTACAGCAGAATACAGGAGATAGCAGGTAACCTTTGGATAAGGGTTAATCCTCAAGCTTGTCCTTTGTTCACTTGATTTATTTTAAATATTTATGAGATCGATCTATTTAGAAGATAAATAGGAATGATATTTAGATCTTTTTGTTTTTATTTTGCTTTCTATAACTACTCTGTGACTTTGTTAAAAATAACTTTAAGTTGTAAATATATTCTTTTAATCTTTTACCAATATATTTCATTAATAAACATATAAAAAATTATGTTTAAAATTTTCATTGCCTATTTCGAGCTGGAACCAATTACCCTATTTTCCATAGAAATATCACTTTGAATAGTGTGAATTCAAATAATGTGACCATTTCATGGGACTCATTATCAGCAGTAATTGAGACCTACCTATATTGTGAAAAAGGCAGAAAATTGCTGCCAGTCTTGGGGAGGGCAGAAAGTTATCCAGATATAGGAGGAGAGCACAAACTTTACAAGATTTGGGATGTGGCAAATGTTTTTATTCTGTCCCTGAACCCATTGCAACATTGCTCTGTTAGGAGGGGGCGGGACACTTCCATGCAGCCACCCCCTCAAAAGTGACCTGAACCCTCTTCCAACACTCCCTTCAGCCAAATCTCCACCACTGTACCTTGCCTCACCAGGTAAATTCACAGGGAATATAAAAAAAGAAAAACCAATCTGGATGCAAAAAGTCCTAAATCCAACATGATGCAGTGTGACACACCCAAAGCATCACAACCCAGGGGAGGGGGAGAGCTACGTTTTTTTATTATTATTAGAGACTCAAGGAACTTAGCTGCCCAAGAAGGTAGATGGCAAATTAGGATGTGATGGTCTTTTCTGCTACCATGCTAAGTCCCATGTTGGAAGGGTGCTGTTTAAAGTAGTAGATCTAGAATAGAGCAAAAAACCAACATAACACAGAGATCACAGAAATAATAATAATTATTATTATTATTATTTCAATTTGTATACTACCCAACTCCCAACTATTCTTTCTATCATCCTTCCCTCTCTTTCAGGCTTTTAACTAAAATGACAGGATGTTGATTCTATTTCAGATACTAAATAAGATGACAGGTTCTTATTTAAATTGAACTTCCCAACTTCCCTTGCTTCTTACTGTATACATTTGAATTAACTAATTCATAATGACCATAGGATAAATATAGAATTTATATACAGTATGTGTACTATATTGTACAGGTCCCATGTCCAACATCCCTTCACATATTTTTGACCTTATATGTAGAGTATTCCAAACACATTAGAAGCTGTTACCCAACATTGCTTCAGCTCTTTCTGTACTGCACAGAGGAGATGGTGATAGTGAGTCATCAATACAAGAAAGTTTCAGAAAAGTCAAGTAATATCAATGTACTATTTTGAATAAGGATTTCTTCATTTTGGTGCAAGTCATTAGGAATGAAGCTGACAAGACAAAAAATACCAGTTTACCAGGCTCAAGAAAACTGTCAGGCAAACATATCTCAACTGCCTCCCATAGCCTTAAAGAAAATGGAAAAATGTCCATTCTCAGAAGGAAGCCTGAGTTTAAATCCTGGATCATAGATGTATATAGAGGCTTTGGCTGCTGTGACCTGCTGTGACCTATATATGACTTTATCCTAGTCTGCAATAAAGAAACTAATCTTGCCAAAACGTGTGTGTTTATGTGCCTTCTGCCTAATAAAGGCAAGTCCAGAATAAGACTTTGAAGAGCTGTGCCAGATGTGAAGCATGAGAAAAGTGATCCCAGAAAGTGGCCTTCACCATTAGATCTTAGCAGAGTGTCTCTGAATAAGCCAATTTTCAGGATTACATTTAAGTCCAATTGTTTACACTATAAGAGTTTCACAGTTAATTTTTATCCCCTAAAATAACCATCATTTTTAGAACTTAATTATGCATGGACGGTATACATTGTGTTTTGTATTATTTTTATTTTAAATTACTACTGCATTTCTTTTAAAATAGCAATTATTTTACTGTTGCTATTCTTTTAAAATAGCAATTATTTTACTGTGTTTTTTCTGCAATGATGTTTTTCAAACAAACCTTTTTGAAACACATTGTTAAATGTTGATTTTAGTTTTCTATACAAATAGATTGCATATGCTGGGTTTTTTTTAAAAAAAAGGCATGAACTTCATTTGAGTGGTAAGGGACATTTTGGATGCACATTTTAATCTGCAAGGTATAGGAGCTTATTTCAAAAATAAATTTGCAAACATTAAAATCCTCAATTCCCCCTTTTTATTAATAAGTACTGTACCAAATGATCAATAGATTTTGGACTGTCATAAAACATTGCAATGTTACAGTTACAGCTACAATATTTTTTCTTTTATATTTTACTCCATCCTTTGTCTTTGCCTTTGGGGCAAAAAAAAAAAAGCCATACCTTTCAAGGCACATCAAACAGTAGAAGATGGTGAATAATAATAAAGATATTGTTTCACTGGAGACATATAGATACTGCCTTTAAAAAATATTTATCATTTCAGAACATTTAGAAGTATCCCATTGCCCCCCAGGTAAAGATTCTTGCTGAAGAAACTAAGAATAGGGATTTATTTCACCCTCAGCAGCACCTGTGCAAAAGCTGGCAATATACAGTACAGTAAGTAAAGTCAGAATGATTTCTAGAGCAAGTCCAGGACTCATTTCTTTCTAGGGAGCTCCAAGCCAATTCAGGGACTGAATGTAGATCTCTTGTCCATTCCTTCTTGTCTCAGAGTTTTCCTGCCATATGAAATAATAAGATCTCAGGACTTGGGCAATGCTTTGCTGCCAATTGCAGCAGAAGTATTTTCTGCAGATTGGCATATATGGTCAAACGACATGGGATGGCCCTTGAAGCAGATGGTCCAAAATCTCAGGAGGACTCATCCACTTCAGTATTCCATGTGAATTGCATAGGTCAAATAAATACTCTCTACGCTGCCTGTAGGCACAAGATATGGATGTATCAGAAACTCCATTACATAGTACCCAGACTCTTGTCAGTATCTTCAGTGCAGAAAATTATCTATTCCCTGCATTAGAAATAGGTATGCATGGAGGGCCTCAGCCATTCTTGACTCCTCTGCATATGTCTTAAATGAATTATAGGAGACATTTTAGAGTGTGGCCCAAATTCATACTATGGCTCCCCATAGAATTCCGGCCAAGTGTAGGAATAACTTCCTTTACTATTATATCCAAGCCTAGTTATCACTAAGAAGAACTGAATATAGCATGAATTAAAGCCATGTTTCTTTTACCTTTATTAGGTTTAGCAAACTTCTACTTGAGAATGATAGATAAGGATAATATCATGAATAAAATAATAAAGAGATTCAGATGCTTGTGTCACAAAATGTAAACAAGTCTCTAGTTCACAAATTGTTTACACTAATATATCGTGACAAACTGTTGGCTACGTTACATTAAATAAAGTGTAGCTGTTGATAGGCCTATTTCTAATTGTGAGTGTAAGAGCTGTGATTTCCTAGCTTTTAATTTCAGTTAGAAATATGAAAATTTACAGTCTTATTTAATTAAAGTCAAATTATCATAAATACTTTTAAGGCTCAATTGCTGGTAGAGTAAATTTTCAGAACTGTTGTCAGTTGTAATTTCCTTACCCATATTCCTCCTCTGAGTATCTGCAAGAATAGAAATAATGTATTAAAATACTGTCTTAGAAAAAAAGTTGCAGGACTAAAATCCCATCTTATTTCACTCTTGCTTCTCAAATGAGTATTCACTGTCCCCCTAAGAAACTAAAGATTATACGGAATGAAAATGTCTCTTTGGTGTACGATCTGAGATTGTATCATTGCAAAGATAACATGTACTGGAAGACCTGAAGCTCTGCTCTTCAAGATTAACACCCTCCCTTCCAACAAAATACATTTTAAATAATTTGTTTGGTTAATTCTCATACAATTATTGTGATGAGACATTTTTATCAGTATTGTCCACTGGTAAATGTACAGTTTCATTGATTCTCCCTGAAGTTCACAAAGTACTAGAAGTTCAGGAAGAATGGAAATCATGCTGTATTATGATTTTATTTTAATCTTTTACAGGTGGGGCAAAACTTTCAAAAGGTGGGATCCTATTCACCTGCACAGAACCCATCACATGCCATAAGAATGTATGGGTCTGATTAATAGGACACACAACATGCAGCCCCTTCACAGTATTAAGAGTGTGTTAATAATGATTTAGTAACCTAACTTCAAAACCTCCTCCTCCTCCTCCTCCTCCTCCTCCTCCTCCTCCTCCTCCTCCTCCTCCTCTTGGCAGCCAGACTCTAACACCAGTCAGGTTAATAATAACTAAGCTAAATTATCAGCCATGTTATTTCCCTTCCCTCCCACACCCACCCACAGCACCTTAGTGTGTCTGGAACGTGCACCAAATTTACCGTATTAAAGAGATTGGAATAGAAGACCTGATGTATAGACACACAATAAGGTAGAAGAACAGAAGGAGGAGAAGGAAGATAGATATAAGAAAGAAAGGTGAGAAGCAGTTGTGGGTGTGAAGAAGAAAAGGAGGCATGACCATGAAGAAAGAGCTGCAAAAGAAGTTGGAGAAGGTTATGTGAAGAAGTCATAGAAATATACTGTATGTGAGTGGAGGAATGGAGGAAGAGACAATGGTGATGAGGGCTGTGGGAATCATATCCACAGAAGAAAAGAAGGCATGAGAAGAAGAGAAGATGAGAGGGAAGGACAAATGGGGCGAAGGATTTGGAGGATATGCAGAAATGGCTACTACTGTACTTTTCTGGGAGAGAAACTGCAAATAGAATGAACCTATGCTGTGCTTGCTGATTAAGCAGCAGAAGGCTGCTGTGAAAGCTGGTTCTCAGATTGATAAGAAGCTTAGTAGCCCTTTTCAAAACAAACAACAGGTGCAGTTTCCCCCCTTTTGTAAAAGGGACACGGTTCTACCCCTTCACAGTGAAAAAGTATCAGGGAAAAGAAATAGAACCTTCCTACTTTAATTTCCTTATATATAGGTTTTTCAGTTGAGAGTAGAACAGTTGCTAGAATTCTTGTGTTGTTTGATGATGACATTTATACATTCTGCAATCAATGAGATTCTTAGCAAGGTTGCAATAATTAAAGGAGATACAACAAATTAAGATATTCTTGATAAAGCTAAAATTGCAGTTAACAAAAGCTAACATAGAATAAATAACTGATGTCCTTTCATTCTCCATAAGCCCTCTGGAATGGCTCAGTTTTCAAAAAATTCTCAGAGGCTAAAACCATAGAAGCCAACCTGATTTCTACCAGTATTCCATAGCATAGGTCCTGCCACTGAAAACCTTCATCTTAAATCTTACTAATCAGAAATGCTTGTCCTTGGGATTAACTGCTACAAGCCCAGTGTGCTCCCAGAAGCCCAGCAGCTATAGAGGTGAGGCAATTTGGGCATCTGATACCTACAGCTCTCCTGCTGGCCATTGCTTGTGGAGAGTTGCCAATGCTGCAGTTATATATGGAGGCAGACTGGGTTCTGGAGGTGCCCCCCAAATGTAAATTGTTGTTTGGGAGGCATGGTCAAAGAGTAGAACCTGTTCAGTAGATCTGAGTCCCAGGAGAAAATTGCCAATAGAAATGTGAGGAGTTTAGTACTCCTTGGCTTGGTGTGGAAAACTGCAGGGTGCTATCCTCATGAAAAGCCAGAGACCAGTTGTATAGAGTAATATCTGGGTGTCCACACTAAGGAGTAGGCCCTATTCAGAAAGAAAAATGAAAAGGGTGATAATGGAGGGAAGGTTTCCTAAACAGTGGGTCTTGGGAGAACATGTATGCAACTTTGATAGAAGTGGCCAGCAGCCATAAAGCTAGACAACCCATGAGGGCTGACCAGAGAGCTCAATTGGGAGGGAATAAGGAGACTGAGGACCCAAAGTGATGGGCAAAGGGGTATACAGTATAGTGGTAGATGCTGCGCTCACCATTACTGCTGAAGAAATTATCCCAAAACAATAGTATTGGACAACCGCACCCCAGTGATCTGGGAAGTTTGTGGAGAATGTGTGAAATTCAATGACAGAGGATCTTGGATGAAATGGATTATCTAGTTCCCTTATTATCAGGACCCAGACCTGGACATTGGACTGAAACTGCATTGGTCACTTTTATGGATGACCTGTAGTGGGACCTGGATGGAGTGAGTATGGCCCTTCTGTTCCTACTAGATCTCTCAACAGTTCAATATCATCATGACTGTGGTACTCTTCTGGACCACTTGTAAAAGTAAGAGGTCAGCAGCTACACAAATATACCTTAGCAAAACTAGAATAGATGGGAACAGGTGGCAGAAAAGCAGCAGTAATAGAAAAGTCCCGGAGCAACTTGTTGAACACTCGTTATGACAGAGCTGAAAGTTGAGAAAGAAAAGAAAACAGGTTCACACTCCTCCATTTTCTGTCACCGAATAGTTACCTTTACTAGCTAGATGAAAATATTAACTGTAGTCCTACTGCACTAGGTAGGAAATCAGAATTTTTAAAAAGAAAGACTATTACAAAGAGCTATATGACTTAATATATTAACACACAGTATTTCTTTGAGCTAAAGGAATTCAAAATACCCTGATCTCATAAATGCTTGACTCACAAATGCATGAATACAGTCAGTCTTTTCCATTTGACATCTGTGTTCACACAGCAGACAATGAGATCAGAGGTCAAGCAATACTTATTATATATCAGCATATTCCCTTAATACACAAGAAGAATTTAACATTGTCAGATGTTGTCAGCCACTTTTCTGTTAACCAGAAAACTGGGGAGGGGGGTGTCCATATTTAGAACCACAAAATGCATCCATTAGTCCTCCTCCACTTTATAGTTATGGTTGACAAGACAGCTTTTGAATTGTGCTACCTTTCGTATGTGTGTTTTTAAAAAGGCAGAAGATGTTTATCGTGCTTAAGAGAATTTTCAATACTTGTTAATGCTGTGTTCATAACTCATATACTGTAGTGAGAAATGCAATCCCAATGCAGAAAGCATGTTGAGGAAGTCTAGGTTATGTTCACTGGCTCTAAGGTTTCTTCTGATCTATCATTTTCATCGTGTGCTTGTAATTACATATCTATATTAACTGTTTATTGAACTATACCTTTTGAGTTGCCTTCTCCATTATCTACTCTTAATAGGTCATTAAGATCTAGTATGAATATCCTTTTGATGGTGATGCATTTGCTTTGCAGCAAGCTAAAAGGATACTCTTGATATAGGTATCTAAACATTAGAACTCTCTCTCTCTACTCGGTCATCACTAGCTCCAAATCTTCTTGCTGAATTTTTAATGTTGTATTAGCATTTTTTACTGTGCTGTTGTTCCTGCTTTCCTGTATTATGGTTTTGATTTGTTCCTATTTTGATTATATTGTTTTATCTTGCTTCTGTAACTCTATCCTGGAATTTTAAAAATAAAAATATCAATTAAGCATTACTTTGTATATTGTATACTTATATTGATCAAAATATTAACATTTTGGAATGTTTATTACTATTCTGCGTTGCTTTTTTACTCATCTCTGCTGTTGATAACATGGTGTACAAATATTAAGAACAAATCAAATCCCAGGTTTGGAAATTAGAGTTTCCTCTTATTTGACAGCAGATCTCTAGATGTAGAGGAGTATGGAGATTACCTTGATGAAGGAATGCAAGAACTATTAAGTAAACCTCAATCTGGGAAGGAAGCGGGGATGACAAAGAAACTCAAGGTAACCATTCTTGATTCTGTTTGGTATAAGAAGGGGCAAGGGAAACTCTGAGAAGCTTTCAAGTTTCTGTTATATATGAGAGATAGAATATAGATATATATAGATATATACAGTAGATATAGATATAGATATATTCTAATATCTTATAACAATAAAATAGAATTCCTGTAGCCCTTGCATTTTCTGTTTTCTGACCTGGCCTACTTAAGAGCTGATAGTAGATCAAAACACACAGTAAGAATCAGCTTCCTTGTTTTTTTCATGTGAAAGGCTGTCAAAAGACAACATTCTTCATTTTTGCCAGTTCTGTATAGTAATCTACTACAATATTTATTGTTCACCATCTTGGGTGGATGGAATTGTTATTGTTTGATAGGCAGTAGCATAGCTGGATAATAGGCAAATCTCTAAAATAGTACATGTTTTTAGCATGCAGAATACACATGTGTTTGTTTTGTTTTACTATACTAAACATTAAGCACAGGAGACTGGATGCAAATTCAGACTGAAACAAATCAATTCTTCCCAGTTGAGATTAAAGTCAGATGAGGAGTTGAGCTCCTGAAGTTTGAACTGGAATAATTAAGATTTCCCCCTTTTGCAAATTATAGGCTCCAGTTTCCCTATTTGGGATTGAAAACACAATGGGCTGAAGGCCTCTATTTCAACATATGCAGCTTTTGTTGTATATTTAAAAACATATATTTTAGCTCCTTGGCATTAGACTAATGCAGCTTTCCTCAACCTCATTTCCAAGTGCAGCTCTCAGAATTCCTAACTGCCAGCAATTATTTTGGCTGGAAATTCAACACATCTGGAAGACACCTGTTGGAGAAACCTGAGTTAATGAATAGCCATGAGTATCTCTTTTTATCTCAAAAGTAAGGGCATGTATTCTGGGGCTTGAACTGCCCTCAGAGGCTGCATCAGTTTGTCAATCAGGTTAGGAAAATGAAGGGAAATTATTATAACAGTCTGCTGCTTTGGACAAAATATTATGTTTCTCTTACCCTTGGAGTAAAGTACTCCTTGAGTTGTTAGGCCCACAATAAGTACCCAATTTTAAGTATTGGTAAATTATCTACTCTTTGGTCACACTTGGGAATTAAGAGGGCTGGTGCATGGGCTTTAGGGTTGGAGAGAAAGTAGCATGCTATTTGTAATCTTGACTCTACTCACCGCAGATCAGTCTCTGGTTGTCCCAAACACTAATTAATTTAAGAGTCATCAGGGTCAGGCAGGTGTAGTACATTCTAGAAAGTTCATAGCCATGAAGAAAAATTCATAAGAAACTAACCCATTCCCGCCTTCCCTTACTAAGAAGAACAATTGAGAACTGAACAATAATTAGATAGATATTGCTTTCATGGACAGTCTTTTTATTAGCAAGCTGGTGATTTTTGTTTAACTGAAATGTGAAGCTATTTAGAAACATTGCCATGGCAGCAAAGTAAGGCACTGATATAGTGCACAATTAACCCTGGTAGCAGTTCCTTGAACTCTGGCAAATTTTACTTACAGTGATGAGGTAAATAAAATTCTAACTCTTATGACGGGCTAAAAATAAAAGAACCCAAGGGACAAGCAGCACTGATTAAAACTCTGTGAATGCAAACTGTGAACATACTGTAGTTATCATTAAAGCTATAAGTAAAATAAAACATTTTTCTCACTTTATGAAGTAACACCTCTTCCTTTTCTTCAATGAAGCTGTTGATAAATCAGCAAAACTGAGATAACATATAAAATGGATTTTCTATCTGGCTATTTGACATTAAACAATCAGAGTAAATAACTAGTCTACTCTGAAAATAACTTTTGTTGACAATGTTACATCCTACATTTGCTTCTCATGGAAATGTATGCAGTAGATGAACTTTTAATGATTGAATTTGTAAAACGCACTAACTATGGTTTACTCAGTTAATCCAATTCTTTATGTTCATGTAATGCCCTGAACTATAAATTAACCATACTGTCTGGGTTCACAGAACACTCTGGGCTGCCACAAACCTATAAATCACTTTTTAATCTAGTATATTGAATAAGATCAGCAATGTTGTGCTATGTACTGCATTGCAAGTTCAACATGTTTTAGGATGTGGCCCGTCATCATGAACTGCCCCATGCTTTTGTTACAACGTTGAATGAGGGATGGAGAAACATGCTGTAAACCAACCAGAGTCACTGTCAGGTGAGATGGGCGATAACGAAACTTGAAGTATAAATAAATAAATAAAATACCCTCAGCTGTGGATTTGAACCTGGAGGTTAGTCTGTTTCTCAGGCTAACCTACTCAAAGCTGTGGTTGTGGGGATTACAAATGTACTGCTTTGAACTCTTTCAAGGAAAAGCATGATATGCTTGAAAATAATACCCTTTCATCAAGCTCCAGACCATATTTATTTAAGAATCATTTAAATCCATGGAATGGAAGTTAATCCTGATTAACTTCTCCCATTGATTTCAGTAGTCCTGCTGCAGAGCCGTGGCTGAGTCTGGACCTAGCCCAATGCCTTTTATTTTAATGGAAAATATTAGGGAATAACTCACTCTGTCTCCCTAGAATTACTATTAGAAAATTTGAAGGTGGATATATGAACAGATAAATAGCCAATAGATAGTATGTACTAGAAGCGGTTGGTCTAGAATGAAATAATAATGTGCATTGCATTGCTCCCTATTCTATGGTCTCACACCTTGAATCCAAATCTCTTCCCTCTAGTTCCACTTTCATTACTACTTTTACAAACAGAAAATGGACTTTCAGAAAATGGGAAGTGAGCTAAATGGTTGGAATTCTGGTAAATGGAGAGCTTTGTGATTAGTTACACATTCCATGACAGCCATTTTTGCATGAATGTCCATAACATGTAATCAAATTTCCCAAAACATATTTTTAGACCTAGTCCTATTACAAGGTCTACAACCCCCTTGCAGAAGTGGGTTGTATAATTTTGTATCACAGTAATTATATTCACTCCTGATCAATAAGAGGTCAATACAATTGGTTTTGTTCTTGTTGGGATTTGTCAGGTATACAGGCCTCTAGTATGAGGCTCAGATAAATTAATACTTCCCACTTTCTGGTCTGAAAGTGGAAACAAAAAAGGAAAGTGTTCATTCATAGCATTTATAGACTTCCCTCAGGCTACTCATATCCAGACCAACAGTAACTCTAATACATAAATTCACTGCATTACAGTCATCTGAGTGTAAGTCTTGTGAGTTAGCATCCTGGTAAAGGGCTGAATATTTATATATAGTAGTGAATATTACCACTGTAATACAAAGTTATACAACCCTGCCCCCAAGGGAGGTCATGAGGCCTCTGATATGAAGCTCAGATAAATTAGCCCACCTGTAGCTCTCAGAGTGGAAACAAGTTAAAAAGGAAGGTGTACCATCCATAGCATGGATAGATTTTATCTAGAAGAAAGAACATGTTTTAATATGAACTCTGGCACTCTGTCCCAACCAAATAAATAAATGAAAAGTGACAGAGCAGTGCACTTTCTTGGGAATAGAAGGCTTACAAGCTTCTAGCTGAAGTATTCCATGACATCATCACATGTCAGAATTTAATACTGATGATAATGATCCTTATTTCATCTCATTATTGATTCCCATTTTGCAGTTTGATTTATGAAATGGTGTAGCACACACTAAGTAAATACAAACCAAGCAAGCATTATTATACAGTGCTTATTTTTCACAATGTAACATAAAATATAGTTAACAGCTTCACCAAGCAACAGATATTTTCTCCTGTAGAAGAGATTAGAATTTCCTGAATTTTGTCATTTCTGTATTGCCTTTATTCTCCTTTTTAGGGACAGTTCTACTGGAGAAGCTGCTGAAATTTTCTTCAAATACATTTTGATTGACAGTTCAGTCCATTTTGTCAGCTAACTTTCCATATCAAACTGACAGATAATTCAGTAGTTTAATGCCTAGGGAAACATTCATCCCATGTATGAGATTCAGATAACAACTTCTTCTCTAATAATAGCAAAGGTGCAAAGCACATACCCCCAAAATAATGAACTTTTTTTTAATTTCCACTTTACAGCAAATAAATAGACAAAGTTATTATGTCTTTTGCACCCATTTCTCCAAAGTATTCAATCAGTACTGTGAACTGCTATACAAACAAGGTGGTTAATAATGACACAGCAGTATCAATTATTTTCTTCAGTAATCATTAAACCACAGACATTTTCTCCCCTTACCCTTTCCTCCAGGTTAGCTTTTTTGATTAAATGGGTTTGTATTCAAACTAGGCAACTAATAAAGGTAAAATAACTGTTTATTGCTGAATTAATAGTTGCTGCTTTAAATGCAATATTGGATTTCAGTAAGAGATGCTAGAAAGAGAAAAAATGTGAAAACAGTATTAAAAAATAAGTGAATTTTATCCCAGATCCTCAAAGACAGCAACATAGATGGCCTTTTTGAGGAACACTGATAACATTTGGCAGGAATGATGAAGGAAATGTCCTGCCTCCATTGCAGCTGATAATAATAATTATCTGCTAGCAGTACCCTCAATTAAGTTACTTCTGTGAACCCTTTATAACATTTTACCCAATCTGGTGCTGTCCTGATGTGTTCAGATTGCAGTTTCCAGAATTCCCAACCGATGTGGATAATGATGTTTTAACTCATCTACTTGCTCCACTCTCTGGCCCAGTAAAACTTCATATAGATATGATGAAATTGTGAGAAAATGCATACATGCATCAATTCCACTTCTACCAGATTTTTTCTAACTCAGGTTGGAAGGCCTGAAGAGAAACAATAGCCATGCTTAAATAAAATGTGTTGAGAATTCTTTCCTAGTCAGGAATCCAATGTCCTCCTCCATAATGCCTTTGCAGAAATTAAAGCATGGCTCTGAACTCTGCTTTCTGTATGTGAATATACATGTATATTTAATCATATCAAGTACTTGACTAGCTGTGTTAAAACATACTAAGAAAAAAGTAAAGGTAGCTGGATTTTATTTTGTTCAATTCCTAGCAGTGAAATATGGAAGTACAGAATCTTTAGAACAGAGTAGCTTTGATAGACCAGGAAACGATCTCAGAAGTCCACACATTTTTGGATAGCAAAATTGGAGAGACATATCATCAACTATTCTCTAAAATACTTGAAGAAAAACAAATTTTGAAAGTATTTTTCAACAATTTGCTATGGACAAGACATATAATTAGCAGTGTTAGCCACATAGCATTTTTCCTTTGGAGTTTCCCCTTGCTTCCTTTTTACCCTTGAGTTAGCAACAGGCACCATTTTGCATCCATATTTCCTTAGGCTTGGAATTGTTCCAGAATATTCTGAGGGCACAATGTTGTCTATCACAAACACAAAAAAGAGCATGTTCAGAGAATTTGGCAAACATGTCCACCTGTTTTATGCGTATGTGGGAAAATGAAGACAGCTACCTTCTCAGAAAAACATTTTCAGATAAAAAAAATAGCTAAACATAGTAAAATAATCATAAAGTAAAAACATTTGGTAAACAAAATGGTTTGAACTAATTAATGCTAACATTGCTGAACACCAGAATTTTAAAAGGCTGTCTGCAACAAGTTATCAATTTCTTCTGACTAACCCTTGTAAAGGCAAATTAAACAGAAGGCAAGTGATAATATATTCCAGGTTATTGCTGGCATAATTTTATCAATATGTATATTGTGTTCAGAAAACCTAAAATGAAGATTGCCCTCACTGCAAAGGTAATAATTTGTCAAAATTCAGTCAGTTTGCCTTTTCTCCTCCTACATTTTCTATGGCTCTATGATGGGAATCCACGCACCATATGATACTTGAAGAAGCATCATACACAATATCAGCACTAATTGGCACACTTGAAGAATTGTTCAGGAGCTTTTGAGCTTATGATTTCAAGCCCTGAACTTAATGCAAGATTTATGCATGGCAGTGGTGGGTTATTGACACATTGTAGTGAAAATCATCACTCTTTTTTAATGTCTAGAAAGACATTCACTATATAATTGTATGCGTTGCTTTAACTGATCAGTTAACAGTTATTGCCATTCTTCATGGGGGTCAGGAAGGAGGTAGGGGCATGGTAAGTGACAAAGTATGCATCATGATGTTGGCAACATGAATTCTGCCCATTTTGTACTTGCATCACAAAATCACACACAGAAACGTAAGGATCAGAGTTTGTGTCATGGACATCACAATACACATTTTGACAACACCTCAGCTCACTGAAAATATCCCTACCATTGTTGCATTTCTTTTCCAGTTCTGTATTGTCATTTATGCTTTTATATTGTCAAAACAATGTTATCAGTTAATGTTTATTTTTTATACACTGCATACAATACTTGGTAGGAAAAATTAAACATTGATCAATAATTTAATAAATAAAGTAATAAATGTACAGCATCCCTCAATTCCAATTCTCTTCTAGTGTTACTGACTAAAGGAAATCCACATAATTCAATACACATTGAGGCTAGAAGGCTATGGTGATGTTTCTGATGCAAAAGATGCTTGAAAGTACAACATCTTAAACCAGAAGCCTCTTTTCTCAGGATGTCATGGCAGCTGTGCAGGGCAGCTAAACGTTCCCATGAAAAGACACAATTGCTTGAAGGTGTTGCAGAGAGGTGCTCTGTCTGCATTCCCATGTGTGCAGAAACAGATTTTGGGGACAGATTTTGAAGCATTGCACAGTATGTTAAATAACTCAAAAAAGGCAACACTGCACTTTTATCCATTTATATTTTGTGATTTTCTGCTCTATGACTTTATCTCTTTGTATGGATATAATATGATCAGGGATTAAATCAAAGCTTTTTTAATTTGATTTTTTTAAAACTTAGGTCAGTTATGACATTTTAAGGTGCTATGGGAGACAGTGGCGCTGTGGGTTAAACCGCTGAGCTGCCGATCGGAAGGTCGGCGGTTCGAAACCGCGCGGCGGGGTGAGCTCCCGTTGCTCGTCCCAGCTCCTGCTCACCAAGCAGTTCGAAAACATGCAAATGAGAGTAGATGAATTGGTACCGCTTCGGCGGGAAGGTAATGGCGTTCCGAGTCGTCATGCTGGCCACATGACCCGGAAGTGTCCCTAGGGACAACGCCGGCTCCAAGGCTTAGAAACGGAGATGAGCACCGCCCCCTAGAGTCGGATTCGACTGGACTTTACGTCAAGGGAAACCTTTACCTTTACCTTTTATGGGAGACAGACTTCAAGTTGACAGCTTAAAAGAACTAGAGGAAAGTCAGTTTGTGATAGCTGAATGTCATTTAAAGCAGAAGAAAAACTGAGGTTGGAAGATAGAAACAACCCTGCTGATATGAGAGCTGAAGTCCAGAGCTGGTTGCTAGGCAGAGCAGGAAGCAGAGCTGTGAAGTACCAGTGAACTTTCATTCAGACAGCAGAACTCATTATTGGAAGGCTTCAAGCTGAGTTCTGACCACAGGGAACTTCAGAAGCTGGCCTTGCTGAGTGGGGAATAAGCAGAAGTTCAGTATTTTATATGGCTATGGATCCCCTGATTCTCATTTCAGATGTTAGCCATAACACAGTTGTCATCTGTAGACTAAGCCCTCAGAAGTAGCCAGCAGAATGAAGCTATCAAAGCAGAATCCTAAGTCTGAGGTCTGAGAAGTATGGAGAAGGCAGAATTAGATGGAACAAATTATTCTCTTTCTGACTTCTGGATCTCTTACACACATGGCAGGTTCATTTAGAAGTGATATCGAAATGACACTCCCCTTGTTTATGCCTGCGCTATATAAAAAGAACTTTTATAGGTTTATTAAATACAAAACAGTGATCTTGAACCTGAACACTCATGGCAGTGTCTGTGCACCAGGCCTTAGAACTGAAAGGTATTTTAAGCTCATGATTTTTCCTCCCTAAATGGTAACATCATGCCACTGCAAATAGGTACTCTAGAATAGTTTATTTAAAGCTTGGTATTAACCAATTCTCATAATTACAGTGGAGCTTCAGATCTATGGGAATACAGTGTGGGTGGTAACTCTATGAGCAATTCCCAGCTTTTCAGTGATATACAGAGCTTGATTAAATGCAAATACACTGGGAACTTTTCCATTTCTAATCCCAATTGAATGAATGATCATAGTCATGGAACTCTGCAGCTTTCCCATTTTGGTAGAAATACAACAAAAGAGTCCATTGGAGTATGTCCTCAGATATCAAGTATGATGAACACACCTACATATCAGATATGATGTACTAGGAAATAAAAGGGCACAGCATTTCCCTTTGGCCTATGTCATTAAATGAATTATCAGGATTTCCCAACAAAGAATCCATTGCTTTAAAAATGTTCCTACAGAAAATAGTAAAAATAAGATTAAGAAGAACATTTTTGTTTGTTTGCCAGCTTGCTTGATTTTATAGCACCAAATGAAGAACATTGTAGAACAGTGATTTCAAAGAAAGCCTTGATATGGATTCCCTATTTTAGAAGTACAAGGTAATAAAATATGGCTGCAAGGCCTTGGATATTTTATAAAACTATTGCTTTAATAAAATATTGAATACTGCTTGGTAAGATATAGGGGGCTATACCCACCCCCAGCCCATACCAGTATGTTTCCCAAATGATTGGCCATAGTGTGACACTGAATGCTGGATTAGATGACCTCATTGCCTGGTCTAACAGAGCTTTTCTCATATTCTTACTATTATAGGAATATAATAGAAATATAACTCATCTTTGGTTGCCATCTTACTGAGGTACTCCTGGATGCTTTAACACTCACTAGACCCTGCCCGTCCTCTTTCCAGCTGGTGTACAGTCTCTGGGTGTTGGACTTGGGATGGAAACCTCCATACATTGTGAGCAGCTTCTGGGTCTTCACACTGGCAGCCTCCATGTCCTCCTTTGGCCAGCTCACTATACCAGCAGGGTATCTGATTACTGGCAGGGCGTATGTGTTGGTGGTATGGATCTTGTTCTTCCCATTGATCTGGCTCTTCTCAGAGCTTCATTGTGAATGTAATTCCCGATGTTCAAAAAAGGTAAACCAAACTCATATGTTGATCTTTCAGTCAGTGAATGTGTGAAACAAAGTAATAGTGTCAGTTATTTTTCTGTAATCAAAGGAAATATTCCATGTAATTCAATTTCGTCACTGTATGATCAAAAACCCACAGGTAAATCAAAATATTTTCTCTTTCAACAGAGCAAAACAGACTAAAAACCCAAACTATTAATAGTAAATAAATAAATAAAACTAAGCACAAAACTTACAAAGAAAATGCAATAAAAACAAAACAGATTAATTCTGGGACATCCTTTTCCAAATCTGTTTAACTGAACAAAAGAAATTGGCAGCAGTAAAAGTCATAATTTTATTAACATTGGCTACTAGAAATGTTAGATATCAGCCCAGAAACCTTTGAGGGAATTGTTGAAGAATAGGAGTAATAAATCTTGAACTCTCTGTCTGATAGAAGCTTCAGATGGGCACTACATGGTTTAATGATTCTACAGTTTCCACTCCATGGACAGAGGTAACTATGCATGGTATACCCTGGAAATGACTAATTAGTAAGCAGAGGGAAGAGATTTGAATCTGTCACTTAAAAGCACAGCAGAATTTGGATATGGTTAAGATATTCAGGTAGCTAGCATATCCAACAGAAACTGAAGAGCAGGATTTATAAGCAGCCGAATAAGAATATTAGAAAGCTCTGATGTAGAAGTCAAGAGTGTCCATTGCTTGGCAAAGTTCCTGTAGAGAGATGTAGTCAATTGAAAGGCTCAAGCATGGCAATTTTTTGTGAAGATAGTAACCAAGGCACTACTGCAGCTGCATTCTTTAAGATGATAGAGTAGACCAGGAGAAGAATTGCGTGTTCGATCTTCAACCACTATCTAAAAGCTATAGACCAAGCACTATATCCAATGAAAAGAAAACCATCAAAGACATCAGAAGACACACATATAGCAGGCATGCCAATTATTGAACAAGAATGGGAGAAGGAGAGAGAGAGAGAGAGAGAGAGACTGTTCAGTAGCTGAAATAAATTCCAAGATCCATTGTGGAATGTCATATGACAGCTGAAAATAAACACTTGGCTTTAAGCATCTGGAACAAACTGCCTACCCATAGTAAATAAAAAATGTGTAATGGCATTGGTGCTATTAGGAGAAGAGTGAAATGCTCTGTAGGGCTTAGTAATCTTTGGAGATCCAAGCCAACACCTGTGAGACTTCAGTGGACCCACTAAATTCTGTGTGACCATGAGGTATTCATGCAAATTCAAGTTAGAAAACATTTCATGTGTTCTTATTAAAGATATCATGAAAAGTTCAGGATTATAATATTTAACTGATGTTGTTTATGGTTGTTTGAAATATGTTTCCTACATTTCCTGCTGAGGAAGGAAAATAAGAGATACTGAGTTGGATCCCAGGAATTTCTCATTATTTTCCAGTGTCTCTTCTAATGTATATTTGCAGGCAATAGTTGGGATAGTAAATAACCATCTACAATAACACTAGCAATCTTGTTCTTTTGTAATAATGAAATATGGTCTAGAACATCTTTGTGTACCACATAATTAGCATAGTACTGTTTTTATAATAGAATTGTGTTATCTGTGACTTTTCCATCAGTTCAAAAGTATACAGTGATTAATGGATGGAATTTAGTGCTACACACCTAAAAGTTTGTCTTGAATCACTACTACTACAGCAAGCCATGAAAGTCCTCCAGAACAGATGGTTAGGACACAGAAAGAGCCAAAGGAATGGCAAATTACCTCATGCCATTCTTTGAACAGATAGATTTTCCAGTCATACAGTTCACTGCTAATTTCCTCCCAATAAAATATATAGATCATTCCACACTTCCATTCATAGCATCATCCATCATTGTACCAAAATAACAGTTCAACAATGACTGGGTAATGCTATGAAGATCAGTCACTAGCGGGGAGATAGCCACAATGACCTCTTGAAAGAACTAGGGTGGGAAGTGTCTAGCCTCAGTTTCCAAAGGCTACAACTGAACAAAATGTATACTACTTTCAATCCCATGTAATTCTGTGGGAAAGACCTAAGCCCATGCTTAACTATTTTAGTGATAATATGAACTTAGATGTATTTCATTGGATTGTTATTAACAAATAGATTAAAGCAAGCAATGCTGCTGAAGCATGCATCTGACAGTACTAATATCTAATACATTCAGACTTTCCATCTTTGTCTGAAAATTCTCATTCCAAATATAAAACTGTCCAGCCATGCCTTTCTTGTATCAACTATTGTCTAGCAAGTATGACTCTGTAATTGGAAATGGTTGATCTTTAATGATTTGTATTATGTATCTGAATGCTTCAAGTAGCTTTTTCTGAGTTCATCAGCAGTAGAGGAAGCACTAAAAACAAATAGTTTATGGCTCTCTAAAGTAATACTTTTGCAACAATAGCTTTGTAAAGTAAAAGCACATTTTTCTTTGCAAACAGGATACTCTTAATGTAACAGCCTTTTATTAATTTACATTTGAGAATAACTTTACATATCATAAAGTACCAAATAAAACTGCCAGGAAATTGATAATACATTTGCTTTCTTTCAAACTAAGGACTTTCAATGCAAAACTTCCATTGCAACGAAGCTTAAATCCCACAATGCCATTCTCCCAATTTTGATTTTATCCATATTGTAATATCTACTATCCTAGAAATTCCATACAATATTTCATAGGATATTCACAATTACTATTTTATATTATTTAATATTTAAATAAAGCATAATTTAAAATAGAAACATATTTTTTGTGTGTGTTAAGCAGTTTTATATTACTTTAAACTGAAGACATTGCTGGATGTTCTCCATTAGAACATCTAGCAAGCTAAGCATCAATTTATATGACTAGGCAATCATGGCCAATTGCCTATCTTTCTGTCATGTTCACTGTTTCAATGTGCATTGTACATCGTAACGTTTCACATGCCATGGCGCTGACGCGCGTTTCTGTTTGGGAGGGAGCTGCTATGAAACCTTGTACCAAGCTCTGCATCTATGTTCATTTCAATGGAATGTGTTTGGGTTATGTGCTCTGCTCAAGGACTTTCCCGCGGACCATCAGAAGCCGTTAGGAGCACCTGGGATTGTGAGCTTGGGAAGATTCTACGGGGGGAGGGATCTCATTTGTACCAAGGGGTTTTTAGTTTGCATTTGGCACGCTTTTCATTCTCAGCTTTCTTTGTGATCCTGCATACTATTCTTTAATAAATCAGATATCTTTGCATTCCTGCTCATGAGTCTGAGAGTGTTTTAGAATAGGCATTCATTACACTTTCATCTTCCCCTTTGTTGTCCATTGAAGAAACTTTAAGCTGTCCATTGCACAATGCTAATATTACTATTAAAATCCATCTCCATTATTTCAATAAAACCTAAAGTTGGGGAAATATGATGAATGATTAGTGAGCCTCTATCCCAAAGTATATTTTCCATAAGTATTCATAACATGAGATGATTTAACTTTGGGAGTTAAGAGAAAGTCAGACATTCTATGGCCATACCCATTCAATCTATAATGCGTACATTATATATGTCAAGGTCTCAAAGAAATGAAGACTGGTGTCAAAATGGAAGAAATGTCAATAACCTGATGTATGCAGATGATACTATATTGGCTGTGGAAACTGAAGATCTAAGAATTATCATTCTAAAAGTAAAACAGGGGAATGAACAAGCTGGGCTTTCTTTGAACATCAAGGAAGCAAAGACTGTATCTATTAGAAAATGACAGGAATTTAAGATAAAGGATGAGACAATAGAATTAGTTGACAGTTTCAATTTTCTAGGCACAATGAGAAGGTGAAATTTGGACACCTCCCTGCAATAAAAATCCTGTGGCCAGGATGTATGTATGTATGTATGTGTGTGTATGTGTGTATGTATGTATGTGTATGTGTGTATGTATATGTATATGTACGGTATGTGTGTGTGTGTGTGTGTGTGTCATACTGAAAAAAAGTTTGGGGCTTCAATCATTGCATCAACTTGACTTTTTAACCCCACCTTCCTTGTGGATGCCTCTGCTTGTGTTTCTAAATATTCTTGAACAAAACAGTTCTGTCCAATTGTACATGACTGTAAATATTAAGAAAATGATCCAGACACAACTGAGCACAAATATTTCAATGGGTAAAAGTTAACCATTTGCTTAGTTCTCATAGCTTAAACAATGAGATTCAACACTAGAGTTCCACAACTCTAAAGCTAGCACTGATTTAAAAGCTAGCCACTGGTCTATTTGGATACAAAATTAACCTTTGTCAGCATTATTTACAATGCTTACTCCCTATGGTGCCTAAAAGGAGGTCAAAAATGTCTGCTTTTGTTTTAAATGAACCCTTTTTTCATTTCATCTAAACTGAGGATTTCAGACTTTCATATAGTTTTCACAAACAAGCCAAGATCAGAAACTACAATAGAGTAAAATGACAAACAGGTTAGTTAAAACCAGCAGGAGATGTATCCAATGGCTCCAGGGCCATGTCAGTGAAGGACAAAGTGGGGAAGGATTGGGGAGTGCAAAAACCTTAGTTTATTATGTACAGTATTAAATTTAACATTACATCAAATTCCTTATCCTATATTCTACAGCAGTATAAACTATGTGGGCTTTAACTCCACATACTTTATCTAATACCAACCTCTATGACATGAGCACATATCTAAACACCTAATATAAACAAAAACATTTTTCATCAGTGCAAACAGGCTTGAAGAAAGATCTCCTTGGATGTAATTTCAACCATGTCAGCTGGATGGATATGGATCATGCAGAAGCAATCTCTTTATGAAACCATTTGTGAACTGGCTTTAATATGTAACACAACATAACTTGGCTGCCTCGCTAGACCCTCCATTTAAATAAGCTAACAACTAAAGATATCACAGATTTTTGTTTGTTTGTTTGTTTATCAGTTCAGTTCAGTAAATTTTACTACACATGCCAGTGACGTTGGCCGAAGGGCAATCATTGCATACAATTGCTTTAATCAATGTATTCACACATATCTACTAGGAATAGAATTACTCTCACTTTTAAAAAATGTTAATTCCAAAGGTCTTTGAAGCAATTCAGAAGAAACTGAAATCAATAGGACATATTGCACTTCATCCTAAATAATTTTCATTAATAGTATGCAGGGCTTCAGTCTTCAGTGTAAATACTTAACTTTGTCCTTTTTTTTGCCCTTACACACACTATAAAAATGTTACGTTTTCAGGCATTTTTATACTTGATTCTTAACTACTCTCTTTTTGCAAAAATTCTGAAAGATTTATTATTGAAGAACTCTGTCTACTGAAATTCAATGAGTATATTTTTCCCTTCAACATGTTAGAAATTATATTTCTATTTAGGATATTGACAGTCTCCATCCATCATTTATGAAATAATCTCTTTTGCTTCTTAGCAGGGCAGCAGATTCATATCAATCACATATAAATATGCTGCTTGACACTGATGCTTTATCCGTTCACAATTTTATCAAGTAGCTAGCATTCATATCACACAATGTTATTCCATTACTACTGATTTTGCTCAATAATTACATCCTGTTGATGATAAACAATGTTCATTGGAATAATATGTGTAATAAACATTTCAAAATGAGTACCTCAGTAATGTAGCTTTCTATGTTTAATATAAATATGTAAACTATCAGGGAAAATTCTCAGTATTCTTCAGTCTTATATCAGAAAAATTATTCCTGATTATAAATATCCATTATAATAGACTATAACTATAATATGTTGAATACAGATAAAATTAGATTTAGGAATCAAACATTGCATGGACTTTGGTAGAAAGCTAGTATCAGAGACTCACAAAGTTGAAAGAGGTCATTCGGGTTACTGAGTCAAACCTGATCAATGGTGGACCAACCTCTGCTTTAACATATCCAGTGAGAGGGATCCAACACCTCCCTAGAAAATTGGTTCCATTGTCAAACTGGGCTTAATGGTATGAACTTTTTGTAATATTCAGTAAGACTCCTTCTTCTGTTATTTAAGTTCATTATTCCATGTCTTGAATTCTGGAATAATACAGCAAGTCATGGGTTTACTTTAAAGTACTTTGAGAATGCTATCATAGGCATCTGTGATCTTTTCTCAAGACTAAATGCTTCCTTAATATTTCCTCATAAGACTTAGTTTCCAGAACCCTGATAATGTTGTTGCCTTCCTTTGAAACTATTCTGGTTTGTCTGAATTCTTAGCTTCATTTTTTTAATATATTGTTATTTGGCATCTCCCATCCTGAATGTGTGTATTTGTTTTCTTCTTCCTAAGCAAAGAAGTTTGTCTGTGTTAGATTTGTTAATTGAATAGCATTTCTTAGAAAAAAGGTTAAGGTTACACCACAAGAATTTCAGCAAGTACTATACTTCCAAAGGAGACACCTATATATAGGTAACTTCATGGGAGGAAACTCATCTGTTTTTTCTCAGTTTTACTGTAGAGAGGCCTGGAAGATAGCTTTTTGAGAAAGTGGAGCAGCCTGCATCTTTCTCCCTGCTTTGATTACTATTAATCTTTCTTTCCTCAGTATAAGAAAAAAATAGACTATTTATCTACTGGCTCTTTCTTGTGCCCAATGGTGAGCTGATGACAATCTTTGTTTCCTTGATTGGATGACCACATATAGGCTACGCCTTTATATTGATATACTGCAAAGGCCAAAGAAAATTAATATACCTTGACTGAGTGCCAAAAAAAGGATATTGTCAGAGCACAACTTCCCTCCCTACTGATATGCTGGCTGGCCAGAGTGATTCATGCTTTCTCGGTTGAACTTAATCTAATAAGCCGTGGAAGATTTCTTTGTAAAAGCTTCTCCCTTACACTTTGAGAGTGTTTTGAGGCATTCAATATGTTTCTCTGATATTTTCATCCATGCTTTACATTATTTCTATCTATAATTAATTACTTGATTAATTATTTTGATACAACTTGAGGTTGAGAAGAATGAGAATGCATTAGGATCAAGCTATATAAATATATTGGGGGGGAGGGTTATATACTATACAGAAAAGTGTGTGGAGCACCAGTTTGGATTTGAACCTCTATGTCTAGACTGACAGAAAGCCTTCCTCCATTAGCTGCTTCATTTTAAACCCCACTGTGTGCATGGGGGATTTCTAACATAAAGCACTTGCATGGGAAAATGTTAACCACCCTCAGCCCGAAAACTGGTTCTGATCTGGACAAATCTATGCACTTACTCAAAAGTAAATAAAAAGGGAATCATTTCAACATTATGTAAATAATATAATATGCAATTAATTAATTAATTAATTAATTATGTGATTAATGAAACATTATCCCAAGATACAATTTTCAAACAAGTTTAATAGGGTTACCATAGAGGGCTACAAAAAAAATTGTGTAAATTGTAACTTTTTGCTTTCATCTCATGGTCATCTGGAGTTCTGAAGCCTAGATATGTTAGTCCTGCTACAGTCTGAAGTATAGAGGACAAGGAAGGTGAGATATTTTGAAATGTTCATGCAGAATGGTATGTCATAGACAAAGGAAAGTGAGCTAGGAAGCTCTTCCTTGGTCTCTTCACACTGATTCAATTGCATAAAATAGCCCCATTTGGCTTTGTCATAATCAGCACAGTCCCCCATTTCAGGTGTTCTGCTTTTAAAATATTGTCTTGTCAGCTGAGCACCTGTTTAGCTCCCATATCTATTCTCATAAAATCATGCCACCTGAATGTTGACTGATTGTAATAGGGATAAATAAACCTTAAAACATATTATTATTTTTGTTGTTGAATTATGCAAACCATCTACACTTTTAAAAAGGAAATATTGAAGTGCGTTAAGTTTACATTTTCCATCAAATATTACATCTGAATGAGATGAAGATTATTGGTGAGATAGGAGCTAAGGAATGGAAATAATATGGTCTACAGTAGTTGCAAAATTCCATATTTTGGGAAATACTTTTGGTCAATGATGGAGAAGTAGAAAGTTCTTTCTCATTATTTTATCACAGCTAATATATCTAAAACTAATACGAATAATTTAAAAGCATCTCATCAATATCCCCCCCCCATTTTATGTAAACAATGTTCAGCCCATCTAAAAAGTACTTTCTTTGATAATGCACATTGTGATGTGCAAAATGTGCCATTTTTGTTTGCAAAAGGTAAATTATTCAAAGCACTTCTGCTTGCACTTGTGAAAATATTTAATGTGTCAACAAGGATGTAACCTTCATTCCATGTTTTACATAAAACAAAGTAAGGTACTATAAATATGAAATATTTGGCACGCTTGCTTAACATTACACTTCTGAAGGCAGAAAAAGATATGGAATACCAAAGGAAAATAAAAAAAATAAAATAATACAAATGTGTATTTATGAATCAGATGTACAAAATATAAGTGTGCCTTTATTTTTTTAGAACCTCACTTTGTTTGTTCAGCTGTAACAAAATAGGTTTTTGTCATATATAATTTCTATATAAAATTTCTGTATAATTCTATATAAAAGTATGGTGAGTTGCAATAAAACTTTGGATCTGAGCCAATACTGGATCATGCTTACAACTACAGTACCACTGTATGTTTCTTTTAGATCCTGGATGCTTTTCCCCATACTTCTCATGTAACATCATTAGGGCTGGAATTTTTATTACTGTGCCAATCTGTGCCTGCTAGTGGCTCATAGAGTTCACACCTTAGAGACTCAAGGATTCCTTATCTCATCCTGCTGTAAAAATGCAAGGTCTTCCTGTTAGAATAACAATTAGGATCTTGGCTCAGCTTTCATCTCAAAGCTACTACTGTATGTTTCCTTTCTAGTAATGAATGTGCAGTAACATCACACTGTGCCTGTGAAAAATCAGGAGGAGTCCAATAGCACCTTTTTCAACTAATGAATTTTATTAAAAGACATAACTTTCATGAGCTGCAGCTAGTGTAGGCTCATTGTCTTCTCCTAGCAAAGTCATGATGTAGTTGAAATTCCAGGGTAGAGATGGCATTAGGGATTAACCTTTGGTTGTCGTAAAGGATGCTGATGACATGGTTTGGGAGTCTCTTGGAGAGAGTATAGCACAGTCTTTGCTTGTAGTCTGTGTAATGTGTAGACTGAGGACAATTCTTCATTTTCAGTCCTTTAGGAATGAGATCATGTTGTTTGCACTTGCTTAGAAAAATTATCTGTTTGTACCTGTGCCGGTGTCTTGGCAAGTTTTAGGGTTTTGTGAGTTGCAACCCACAAAAGCTTATACCTTTTAATAAAAGTTGTTAATCAGAAAAGGTGCTATCAGAGTGCTGATTTTTTGCTGCCAAGAACTAACACAACTTCCCTCCTAGAATGTCCACAGTAAGCAGCACTGTGCCTGTGGTTATCCTGCCTCATTATCAGTTGTAAAACAATTCCTTTAGGAATAGAATCCTTCACTAATGAATCTCCATACTCTCATCATCTTTGATCAACATTTTAAATAGCATCTGGGTAACTTAGTGGCTCTTGGCCCTGCTGTGTGACTCACGATAATCTGCTACTTTTGCACTAATAAACAATCATCTGGACTTTTTTCCAGTTTATTGGTTTTCTTGGTCCGTGATTTTTACCACAACAGAAGAGTATATACTACAGCAAAAATGCTTAAGAGATGGCCAAAACAATCCCAAAACCATACACACCAACAACACTTAGACAAACCTCTGTTTGGCTTGCATTTCACTTCTGCTAGGAAAGTTTTGAGTTATCGTATAATGTATAATGTATAATCTGAACAAATGTATCATTTTGACACCTTTTTCTAATTTCCAGATGGACAAGATAGTTGTTTAAAGTATTATTTATATTTACTGATGGTAGCAAGGTAATGGATTATTTGAATGGAAACATTCATGGTTTTAAAACTTGCTTCCTATTTGGAAATAACGTAAAAATAAAATTGACTTGCAGCTTATTTATAATTATTATTCTCATTCTATTAACATGTCTCTGTGTATGTTTTCTTTTCCATAGCAGCTTACAGTTGATGATCTTACCTGCAAATTTAAAACTTTTTTTAAAAAATCTTCAAAACATTTAGGACTGTGGTGGTCAATCACTGCCTTTTGTTCTATCAAGCCTGACAAAAAAGTAGCAATTAACTTGCAATATGTGATGATACTGAACTATTGTACTCCTTTAAAAAGTCACAGAAATGGCAAAAAGTTGACTTGACTGTCAGACAGCAAATCTGAGTTTTGTGGCAGGGAGGGGGGGACACAAAAGGGCAGCATGTTTCATTATTGCATTTTTACTGCCAGGGAGGTAAAAAGTTTTGATTCAGTGATAGAGCCATGCTTGGGATGGAAAAGGTTAGCCTATTTGAACTCACAGCCCTGCCAAAGTTGTCTGTTTCTGTTCATTTATTCTTACTTGTGAGATTTGCTGTTTCATATGCCAAAATGAATTGATTGGTTTCAGATACTAAATATCCTGTCTTTAGGGGAGAGGTGTCATTTGCTGTGCAGCTGGGTCAAATGGGCTGAGCTAGGTTACTAATACCTTAGTAATGTCCACACCATGACCAATCATATGAGCCCATTCAAAAACAGGAAGATGAACGAGGTAACAGACTTGATCTCTAAGTGAGCAGAGCATCATGGCTTCAGCTGACTGACTGCTGATGATGATTTATGTTATTTATCTCAGAATCATGATCCATAATCACAGTGCTGCTTTATACTGCTAGACAGGGGAATCTACAAATCTAGGTAACCTCAAATAATCTGCTGCCAGAATGTATCTTTCCTTTAAATTTTAAGACTTAAAGCTTCCTTTTTTCCTTTGAATGACAAGTGTAAAACTTTTAGAGGAAACAGAACCTTGTAGCAATTGTTTATATTATTCCTCAGTTCTTCAGGGACTACAAAAACTGAGGACGAGAGAAACATATCTCCAATAGAAGAGAATATATGTAGTTCAGGGTTGAACTGTGGAATCCTTGGTGCTCTCTAAGCTTGGCTGTTTGCTTGCAGATGTTTCATTATCTGATTAGGTAACATCATCAGTGCTAGTGAGTGCAGGATTTGTGCCCTGTTTTTTTAGATAGTAGCTTGCACTGCTGACAGGGGGTGTAGTTTTCTCCTTGGTAGTTCCTTGATTAGGGTATTGTTTTCTGCTTGTTTGTCTGATAAGCAGAGGTTATCTGGGTGTTGGCTGCTGGAGAGGATGTGCTCTGGTCTTTTTTTTTCCTTCTTAGCTTTTTTATTGTCTCTTTTGAATGGTGTGTAAATATGTTTATTTCCATGTTAGTGTATTCCCATATTAATTCTATGTTTCTGCTGATGGCTGATTTGTCTGAATGCCAAGCTTCCAGGAATTCCCTAGTGTTTTAGCTTGGCCTAGGATGCCCACAGTTTCTCAACTGAAACTGTGGTTGAGTCTGTCCATGGGTTGCAAGATTACAAAATTTTCATCATGTCTTCTGACTGCTAGTTGGTATTCAGTGATGCGCTCTGCTAGTCTTCTGCCTGTCTATCCTACATAGTGGCTGTTACAGTCCTTACACTGTAAGTTGTAGATGTAAACTACACAAGCCTGACATAGCTCTTCATCCAATTGTATTGTTACCAGGGACCCCAACATACAATATAGCCAAAGCTTGGACATATCACAGAGGGGAGTGAATATTCTATCAACCCCTCACTACACTGCTTCCAGAAAATCAAAGACCTAAAAATAGAAGAAGATGAAATCATAGTTTCATTCAATATCACAGCACACTTTACGTCCATAGATCCAGAACTAGGAAAAGAATCCATGGCAGCAGTATTACACAACATACCTGATCTAGCCAAATACACTACGATCAAAATTCCCAGAATCATGGACCTCATCAACCTCTACCTCACTACCTATTTTCAGTTTGATGGACAAATATGCCAACAAATCAGAAGAACACCCATGGGATCACCACTCTCAGGACTCATAGTAGAGACCATAATCCAGCATCTAGAAATTACAGCACTCCCAAACATACAACCAAAAGTATGGATCCAGAATATAGATGACACCTTTGTCATTATAAAAAAAGGAACAACTAGAGAAGATACATGAAACTATCAACAATATCTTCAAAGGAATAAAGGCATCAAGGATTCCACAGAAACATCTGTTTTCTTTAATAGATGATTGCAC
Source organism: Candoia aspera (assembly GCF_035149785.1). Lineage (NCBI taxonomy): Eukaryota > Metazoa > Chordata > Lepidosauria > Squamata > Candoiidae > Candoia > Candoia aspera. Next base: position 155,194,138 of record NC_086155.1, read on the forward strand.
ATTAAAATAGTCCACATCATGGTGAGCTTGGCTAGGAAACTTTCGTTAGGTTCTCAACACAATATCAAGGAAATGCTAAAAACTGGGGTTCTGTGATAGGATCTTTGAACTTGTCAACTTTTAAAAAATAATTTCACAGTGAGGAAAAAACAGCAGGAGACAGAATGAATGATTTTCAAAGTCCATTAAATTCTTTAAATAACTCCAAGACCTACTACTGTTCATGTTTTATTTGTAAGCAGTGAGACAGACTTTGTTCATTTTGACCCACTTGTTATTTGAGCTGGCAAAACATATAACATACAAAACTAATAGAAAGCCTACATAGAGTGCATGGAGATATTGCTTTAAAATGTCAGCATGCCACCTGATAGTCATTAATGACTTTTAACTGCCTAAGTATGTATAATAGCAGTAGGCCTCAGAAACCCACAAGAGATCCAGTGAGTCTAGTTTGTGGATCTAACATTGATTTTTTTTTAAATTAATCAAGCAAAATGTTACACTTATTATTGCATCTTAACTCCTCTTTTCTTTTCTTTTCCTCTCTTTCCCTTTATCCATCCCTCCTTTGTTGTGATACAATCATGTTGTATTATTTATTTCAGACACGATCATCATGTTAATATGTTTTCTACTACAGATTAAGGTTACGATGGTAACTAATCATTTTGGCTGGGTGAAGAGGTTGAATTTAATTGTCCCCTTTTCAGTTGTTAATTTTTGCACCTGGGGGGAAGAACTTGCCTGGACTTGTTTTAGTTTCAGTTTCCCTTCTGCGTAGGCATGTAGAGAGTTAAGCAGCTCTCACTGAGAGCCTGTAAATATGTTTGCTTTCTGTAAATAAAATTATTTTTATAGAAATGCCTGGTGTGTGACTTTTCTGATCTCTCCTGGGCCAAAGGCTTTCCTAGCAATCTCCCAACACATCATTTGTAATGTTTTGGTGTAATTTTATTTTAGCCTGGACCACCTATTCAGAAGCGGGGCATGACACCACAAATTTATATCATGGACTTCCATTGAAGGAGGATTCTGAGGGATGTTTCACATATTACATCACAAAAAAATCCAGGTTTGTCTCCATATGTTCACTTCTGACTGCTAGTTGGTGTTCTGCAGAGAAACTGCAGTCAGTGTCAGATCTTGGAAAAGTGCACATTCTTCAACCTAAGTTTTCTGAAACCAGTTTTCTTCTTTAAGCGAATCTGGTATATCTTAAGAAGTAATCTGTGAGGTATTACAACATTTAACTGTTGGTTTACAAATACACGTGCATATTTCCACCTAATGCAAATCAGAGTTTCTATTTGTTTTGCATTAGCTCTTTTGGCAGAGCTTAGTCAGTTTGCATCAAGTGATCCAACTGTTAAATATCACTTTCAGATGACTGAAAAGGATCACAAAACGAAAGATCAAAAATATCTGGACCATATTAGTCATCACTGTGTGCCAGAATCAAAAGTGACACAAACTCCTTGTATTTCCCAATTGTAATTTTTTGTCTTTGATTTGTTTACATAATTTTCTTATGTAAAACAGTATTAGATAATTTCTGATCTGCTTCCAACCTTCCCTTTTTGGTTTCTCTGGAATAAATGATTATCTGCATCCCTTTCAGTCTGACTTTAGGCCTGGGTACAGTATCAAGACAGCATTGATCACATTTGTGGATAACCTGTGGTGGAAGCAGAATGGGTGGTGCATTCATCCTGGCCCTCTTTGATCTCTTGATGGCCTTTTATACTACCAAGCATGGTATTATTCTCGATCAGCTCAGAGGTTGGGAATGGGAGGCACAGTGTTGTCTTCCTACAGGGCCAGTTCAAATTAGTGTTGATGGGAGAGAGATCCAGCCTTAGGTTCTTGCTTAGTGGAGTACCTGATGATTCAATTCTCTCCCCACTCCTGTTCAACATCTACATGAACCCTCTGAGTGGACTTCCAGAGGAAGAAATGACAGAGTGAAGATAGCTCCACTAAAAGCAGAGCCAACAACCACAGCAGAATGAAGAGCCAGGGAGTAGACCAACTTATCAAAACCTCTCCGGGCAAGTTTAAGAACTTAAAAAAAAAATTTTTTAAATAAACAGCAAAAGGGTGATTAAAACTTTGATTTTAGAAAGTTACAAATGGACTAAAGGTCCAGATAAATTTGAAATAAGATTTTGGAATTAATTATAAAGAATCCTTCCAGTGGGTAAATGTTTTCGTTTTGAGTTTTTAAAAAAAAATAATAAGATTTTAAAAATTGGACACTAGAAGGAGCTAAAGATTACAATTAAAGGAGAAAAATACATAAACTTGACTTACAATTACAGAATGAAACAAAATATTCTAACATTGAGCATATTGAAGGATATTTTTGAAAAATAGACTCAGAAGTTAATATTAATAGTGTCAACAGAGACATTTGCCTCTATATTGTGTCTAAAAGATGTTATGGAAGAGGAACCCATTTTACTGGACAAGACTGAGACTGATCTGAAAATGGATTTAAAACTGACAGGCTACAAGAATGACATGGAAAAAGATGTTACAGTGGAGATACAAAAGAAACCAGCTGATGTTTTAATAATTAAAAAGGATATACAAACAATAAATCAAGAGAGTGACCTGGATAATTTCCCTATTTTTGATTTACAAAAGAGGCTGGTCAAAATTTTGAAGAATCTCATGAGAAGGGACAAAGAAAAAATAAAATGAAAAGAAATCAAGTTCTACAACATTATTTAAACAGACTAAAGATTAAGATTGTTAGAAGTACAAGGAATATAAAGTTGGTTTATTTGATCAAGGTTAAAATAGATATGTTGTTATTTCTGGTAACCCTTAATGGACTTTTGGGGTCCAATTAACCAAATCAGCCCTGCCAGGTAAACCAACAGGAAACATGACCAGATGAGCTAATTCTACCTTATTGTAAGGCTACATTCTTGCAAGTCTGAAAGTACAAATCTCCCATCCTCCCTATTTACCACCTGAGTTATTAGGGCAGGTCCTTCCTTAGTTTTTTCTCTGGCCGTTACTCTGTTGTGGACTCCTTTCTCTTTTATCTGATCATTCCCTAGGCGACATCTCTTCCCATCTTCCAAGGTCACCTTCACATTCCATCACACTCTAAGACTGAAATGAGGATGCTTTATGGATTTGTTTATAAATAAGAGATGGGATATGGGAAGAAGAGATCATTTATTGTATTTTAAGAGGAGGTGATAAGTTACTAAAATTGTTTGTTTATTTATCTAATTTATAACTGCCCATCTCCCCCCTAGGAGGGACTCTGGGAGGTTTACAATAAAATAGAATTAAAACAATATAATATAAAACTATACAATAAATGCAGATACACAATAAAATGAATATAATAAAAATCTGATGGCAAAAAGTTCTCTATAAATCTGCAAGTAAAACAGGGTCCTTCTAGGGAGCTAGCCATCCCCAAGAGTGACTGCTGTCCTTCATGCCCCAGGCAAGATGGCAAAATCAGTTTATACTTGTGATAAAGGTGGAAAGTGTCCTGTTCAGACTTAGAGGTGGCCAGGCAGATTAAATATCAAAAATACTCTTTATTAAATAACTATTTACAATAAATAAGTCCTTAGAATCAAGAAAGAACTGGTTCAATCAAGACCAACTGGGCAGCCACAAGGAAACAGGCAAGATTGCAGGAGGAGACAGCAGCAAGGCAGCGGAACAGGACTCAGCAACGGAGACTAGGAGGCTGGGAGAAGCTGAAATGCGAGATGCCACTGAAGTTGGAGTCAACTGATCTCGAACTGGAACACCACCTGAAACAGACTGGCACCAAAACACTGAGTGGGGCTGGCCAGAGCACCCTGGGCACCTCTGGTTTCTAAGAACTGGACTGGACTGGACTCGATGACTCAGGCTGGACTGGACACTGGGAACTGAAGACTCGGAGCAAGGCTGGACTTGGCTGGAAGCCCTGGACTAGGCTGGATATGCTGGACTAGGAACTCATAACAAGACTGAGAACTCGGAGCAAGGCTAGACTTGGCTGAAGACTCTGGACTAGATGGAATACTCAGGACTAGGAACTCGGAGCAAGGCTGAGAGGTTGGAGCAAGGCTGGACTCGACTGGTGGCTCTGAACTAGGCTGAATGCTCTGGACTAGAACTCGGAGCATGACTGGAAACCCAGAACAAGGTTAGACTCAGCTGGAAGCCCTAGACTAGGCAGCAATTTGGGTTCACAATCAGATTGGTATGAAACTCCTGAACAAGGTCGAGCACTCAAAGTGCAGCTGGACTGGACCGAAGATTCACCACGAGACTGGAGGTCGAAGGCACACTGAGGCTGCACAGGAGACCTGGAGCTAAGCGGTGGTCTAGAAATGTTGCAAGGCTGCACCGAAGGCTCAGGGTGAGATTGTGAGCTGGAGGCACAACAAGGCTGGACTGAAGACTCTGCACACAGCTGAAATCTCAAAACGGGGTGAGGAGCGCACCTGGAATGCGCACAAGGTGAACACGAAGAACTGAGGCTGGACATGAGACTGAGGTTTCTGGGTTTGGTGAGGAGAAGATTCAGGGTAGCAGCAGAAGCAGGATTCAAGTCCTCTTCCATGGAGAATGCTGGCGCTGATTTCTCTTTGGTAACAGACGCTGTCTCTGATGCTGGTAAGGACTCTTCTGCAGACACTGCAGGCTTGTAGGATCAGTTGTCTTGGGAACCTTGCTCTTCACAAGTCTGCCTTTTGTGCCAATCCTTCACGTGCCTGTTTCCTTCTGCAGCCAATCGGGCTGCCTTCTCCTTCATGCACTTTTCAGCCCATCATTGGCGCATGCTGATTGGAGGATTCAAATCCTCCTCTGAGTCTTGGCCAATCAGCGCCTTTGACTCTTCCCTCACTGCTGACTCATCCCCTGATTTCGCTTTCCCTGTTTCAGCCCAGTAAGTTTCTGTTTCCTCCTCTGACTCAAAAGGAGTTTCAATTTCTGAGTCAGAGGCAGGCTGGATTCTCACAGGAAGTCACTTCTTTGTACATTTCTTTTTTTCTTTACTATATCTTACTTTTCTATTTCTCTATTTTTTCTTTTTTTTCTTTCTTTTCTGAACCTTCTACTCTTTCTTTTTATTCTTCTTTTTTAACTTTGCATTAGTTTTTACTGTTGTAATTATAATCTTTAATAAAATTGCTTCATTAAAAAAACCTTCTAAGTGGGGTTGTCCATTGGTATGAGGCTAAGTACCATCAGTATGCTGTATACACTGTTATACATCTCAGGCCCTGGTTGCTCAAGTGATGCTTTTGAAGTTCTGACTCAGTGTCTGGAGGCTGTGGGCATTTGGGAGGAACAGACTGAGACTCAATCTTAGCAAGAACAAGTAGCCTCCTAGATAGGAGATTTTCCATCTTTGGTTCTAAAGGGGGTTGCACTCCCCCACACAGACTAGTGCACAGTTTGAGGGTCCTCCTAGACTCACAATTTCTGCTTGACGAGCAGGTGGCAGCCTGCTCACTAATCTGTCTTATGCACCAATTGCGCCCATTCCAGGATCAGGAATCCCTACTTACTGTCTGTCACACTTGGGTTACCTCTCATCTAGATTTCTGCAATGTGTTCTACATGGGGCTGTCCTTGAAGACCCCTTGGAAGCTGCAGCTGGTCCAGAATGCAATGGTGCACAAGTAGTTATGGGTACATCAGTATGGGTACATCGGTATGCCTATGTAACCCTATTACTTCACAAGCTGCATTGGTTGGGCTTCCAGATGCATTCAGGATGTTGGCTATTATGTTTAAAGCCCTTCATGGTACAGTTCCTTGTTATTAGTGCAACCACCTGTCTCTAATTATCTCTGCTCTTCCAATAAGAACTGTCAGAGGCGGCATGCTCTGGGTCCCATCACTTAAACAATGCCATCTGATGGGACCCAGAAGATGTTCCTTCTCAGTTGCTATGCTTGCCTTATGGAATAGCATTCCCCTGAGATCTGGATGGCTCTGACCTTACCTGCCTGTTTTTCCCCCCCAGCATTGGGTCAGGTGGTCTTGTGAGCCCATCCAGATTGTTTGGTTTTCATAGCTGAATTGCCTGTTCATTTTTTCATAGTTTATTTTTAAAATGCTATTGCTGTTTTAATTGTATGCCACCATGAGTCAGCTATATAAATTAATTAACTACAGTAAATAAACAAATTGTTTACACCCTAGAAAAACTTTCCTCAACCTGGTGTCTTCTAGATACATTGGACCAATTTTCATAGGGCTGTGCTAGCTGGAGATTATGGCAGTTGATAAATGCAAGAGAGACCAGGTTGGGGAAGACTACTTTAAAATAATAGGGAAATGGTTAAAGTCAAAGGAGAAAGGAGAATGTTTTCTTCTTTCTTCTCCAATTATCCACTGTTGAGGTCCTCAAGTAAAAATGACCCTTTCATTCATTTATCAAATTCTTGAGTCAACCCAGTGAGGGTTTTTTTTTTCCCCTCTCCTATGCAATCCTCCTAGAAAAAAACGTTTTAGAATTGAGGCAGTTGCTGCATCACTCTATGGCTACAGATTTGCTGCTTTCATTCTTTGCTTCCAGAGGAATCTCAGAAGAAAACTACAAATCACCATAAACAAGACTTCACCATTCAGAGCCAATGTTACTATAGTGAATCTTTTAATGTGGAAACAAGTTGGCATCATTTGCAATATTGTATGTTCTCATCAACTGTATAGCCAGTATTTTGGAATCTAGACTGCTAGTAGAAGGGGACTTCCAGTAACTCCTCTTCCACCTGTAGCTGTAATCTCATAAAGTACAGTTATCCAAGGAGCCTTCAGCCCCTAGAAAAAGAAGATACAAAGGAATACATGAGACTATCCAGAAAATGGAAAAGAAGGAAAGCCCTATACTAGGAACCTAAATTATAATCAATGGAAGATGCTAGGATCCAATCCAACCCAACTTTATTTTAATTTAAGAGTTTTAAATCTATTAGTTTAACTATTTGGATAAGTTATGTTTTCCATTCCTTCAGTACCTGTCATTTTTAAGCCTAACTAGACAACCCATGACTTGTTGCATCATCCTTCTTTCCACATATAATATAGGCTGGTGCCATTTCCCCTCCCATCATGACCCTCAGCAGAGCCCCTCCTCCTCCTCCTCCACTTCAGTGTCCCGTGGAACTGCCTGCCACTTTGCTGGGGTGAGGGGGAACAAAGTGAGCTGCAGACCATGAGGAAAACAGCACCCCTGCTCCCCATCCTGGCATGTCTGCAAGGGCCCCCTCCCTCCAGGGACGAAGAGGGGTCACCTGTCAACCACCAGTACCACCCCCAGCCAGCTCTACCTCACCAGCAGACATCCAAGTCACTCCCTTGTCCTTCCCTCACCACCCACCACTGTTAAGAGATTTCAGTTTTCATCCTCAGTTCCAAAGCAGCCAATCGCCACTCACCTGTCAGGCCTTGTCACCAGCAGTTTGGGTCCAGGGGCCAGAGGGAGGTGGAAAAGAGGACAAGAATATGCCCTTCCCATCTTCACTTGCACCATGCAACCTATGGGTTTATGGGAAGTGTAGTCTGAAATTATGATCATGTAACTGCAGCTATCTGTGGCAATACTGCAGCAGCCACAACTTTATGAATAGAACTGGTGTGAAGATCCTTGAAATTTCAATTCCACAGGAGTCATGGATCCTGGATTTTGGATACATTCTTTTAGTGAGCCCATTTGAAGTATGTTGCTTCAAAAACTGTTGCCCTGTGATGCACAATTTTGGCCAATTGAAGGTTACAAACAGACAAACAGATAGAAATGTTTCAGTAGTACATAAATAATCTTGTGCCACCAGTTTTATGAAGGATGGATGGGGCGGGGGGCTATACTGAAAACTTGATACTGTTATTCCATGATCAAAAGAATCAAATATCCACTGAGTTTTTATGTCATTTATCATTGATAGCATATTTGTTTGGGAATAAGTCCAAAACTATCTTCAGTCTTTTTGATTACTCAGCAAATTTCAAAGGAAATAACTCTATTTTAACTCACTGAGTAACCTTTGCTATTCATTTCATAAGTCAGTGCCAGAGTAATTGAAGTTTCCATGATTAATGATCTGTCTTTTCACAAGTAACTCTTCTGCATTTCCTTAACTTGCTGCTGTCATACTCTTCTGGATTTTAATGTATGTTCCTTTATTTTTTTTAAAAAAAAGTCTCCATCTTACATCTTCATTTATTCCAAATATTTGTCTCCAAATACTCTTGTCTGCAACTGACAAAGTACATTCTTGTACAGAGATTACACATTATTTCAGAAGTACATTATCATCTTGCAATACTATCTACAGTTCAATCAGCATTCTGGATGTGGGCTCTTTTTTTATATAATGTGCTTAAGTCAGAGGTGAGAATGTTTCTGTGATGGAATGTGAGGGTGACCTTGGAAGTGCTGACAGTTTCAGAACTCTACTTCTGGTGCTTATATCAGGTTACATACATATGTATTGTACATACGTACAATCTCTTGAATTTGAGTGGGTTAACAGATACAGTCCCCTAAAAATTGTCTACTTTTTAAAAAAAATATGGCCAACTCTGTCTACAAGATAATCTCAGTGTAAACTGAGTTTTATAAAGAAGTTCAGATATACTGTGTATGTATACTTTATACCGCATACTGAGCTTTGCTTCTGAACGATTCATTACAATCTCTTTTGTTATAGTAAATTCAGAGTGGTATGACTTTTTAAAACCACTATTTTTCTCCGAATGCACATGTGTTAGAAAGGTTCAGCTAAGACTACTGTGTCTTGAAGGACACTGGATCTAAAAGCAGTGAAGTCTTCCTTAACATGGTATTTTAAGTACCATTCTATTTAGCGTGGTTTCTTGTAACTTCTTGTAACATGACTTATTTTATATAAATTCAACATTCCACATAATAGAACAGATTTGTTAAACTGCAACTTTCACTGTAAGGGAAAGGTCACTCAAAATAAATCTTCACACTTTCAAAGAGATTTAAAGGAAGTTACCCCCCTTTCCATGAAGCTTCTGAACCTCCCTGCTGTAAAAGATTTCAAGCAGATTTTGGTTGATCCACCAAAGTATAATCTATGACAACACATGTACATATACATAATTTCTATTATTGCAAACTAATCTTCATCTTCTTAAACAAAAATACAGCAATTTAAGAAAATTGCCTAGAAAAAAAATATAGATTTGTGAAATTATACAAAGATATAATGCAGATATGAAGAATGTTGTATACAAAACATATTTATTGTTAAATGATATAATGTTGAACAACTTTTAGGGAAAAGATTAATTTAAAACCATGTAAGTGATTATAAAATTATTTCCTGTTTTTCCCCTTGTATGTATGTATTCATGTCATGTATGTCTGTGTCTGTGTGTCATGTGTGTGTGTGTACATACACACACACACACACACACACACACACACACACACACACACATACACATCAGTGGAAGATGTTAGGATCCATATATTATGTATGCACATTAGAGTGAATGCCAAAAAGGGGACAAACTGCAACCCCCAAACCCCATCACACCCAATTTGCATCTATGTAGCCCCCTGAAGCCAGCATTGCTGAAATCTTTGGTTTTGGAGGGTTAGAGCTCTAAGGGGCAAAATAGGTGCCTTAACCTTTGCACGGATTCAGCTACAAACAACTGAGCTGATTTTTCCTGTGGGAGACTATATGAGGTACAATAGTTGTCTGAGCTTAAGGTACCCATTTCATCCCTTCAATATTTCCTCAAGAGCAAAAAGGGGCAAAATGTTCATTCCTGTCCACTCCAGGGATATCGAGTTATCATCAGCTACCCTCCCAGGCAAGGCAAGGAGGCAAAGGGTAATGGCAAGGACCAAAGGATCATCAAATCCTATTGGAAATCATTAGGAAGCAATCCATCAACCCTATTGCCCCCATGGTTTAGCAAGATAAAAAATAAACATAGTTAAGAGCCACAATTGTCTTTAATCCACAAGGACCTACAATACAGATGAAAGATAGCTAATTGTTCTAAACCTGTGTTAGCACTGCTATACTTCTGGAGACAAGTGGGTTCATCCTATAATTCCATCTATTGTAATAGCCCCCTAACTAATCCATGCTCTTTCTTTTCTGTTGATTTTAAATGTTAGCTTAGAGATACATGACAATTCATCCCATCCTAGCTTAGCAAGATTAGAAGAGATGAACCTGAGATAAGCAGCTTCTTTCAAATCCAGAGAAAGATTTGATATGTGAGTAAGCCTTCACATCAAGACGCCACATAAGAAGAAAATTTGGTTTACATTTTGATACATACCACACTCCTGAGATTAATAGGTAAAGCAGAATACAACTTCCTTCAATATTCACATTTTAGGATACAATTTTCTACTTAAAATATATACAAAAATGTGCATGATGGAGAATTGCAAACAAAGAAGCATGCACTTAAAAGGCATATACCAGTGGAAATTCTCCAAAAATATGAATATATGGGAAGAAGAATGAAGATGTATTTTCATGCAAATGCTGTTGAAAACTGCAGACTAACCTAGAAACAAAATCAACAAATATATGCTTCTTTTTAGAAAATGGTATGAACATCATAACTAGATGCAGTACTGCATCCAGTACTGAGCACAACACTTTCAGAAAGAATTAAACTAAATAGTTCAAAGAAGGAGTGGGTATGATCAGGAAACTAGAAACTGTCCTATGAAAAGAGACTAAAGGAGCTGTGTACATTGGCATTGAGAAAAGATGACTCAGTAGGGATATGGCACACTCTTCAAATACCTGAAAGGATGTCACATAGAAGGCCATGATCTGTTCTGTCACATTTCAGTGAAAACAAAATAATGGATTTTCATTACAGGAAAGCCGATTCAAGCTAAAAGTTAGGGGAAAAAACTGTTTTACAGTGACAGAGTTCAACAGTGGTTGGTGGGTTCATCTTCACTAGATATATTCACTAGATATATTCATACCTGATATGGTTTAATTTGGATTTTGGCAATGAGCATGGGGTTGGATTTAATGGTATGAACAACTCCTGCCAACTCTGAAATTCTGTGATTTATAGAAAGTGAAACAGACAGATTAATTTCTCCCTAGTTGAAAGTTCTCATCATGGCATTCTGTTTTGATATCATTTAATGTCTGGACTACTATCCCTGGTAGTTGTGACTGAAGAGTTAAGCTCATGTTTCCATACTGGGGAGAAAATTATATCTGTTTTATTGCCCAGTGGAATGAAGTAGTTAAAAAGTGTCCTCGGGTGCCAATCGTAAGGAGATCCTAATCTAAGTAAAGCAATGTCCTCTGTCAATTTTATATACAGCATACAAATCAGCCTGCTCCAGCTTGGTGTTCTCCATATATGCTAGATGTCAATTCTCATCATTCGTAGCCAGCAAAGAAGTGGGAATTATGAGAATTCAAACCCCATTCTTCAGGAAGATACCACACGGGGGAAAGATGAAACATATGGTACTGGAAAAGTCATAATCATCAACACAAACTTGTTGTAACGGTTGCCTCGTTACCCAATAAGGCACGGACTCACTTAGATGGGCTAAGGATTTCCGTTTATTGAATACAGAGTGCATACGCACAAAAAGCCGGGAATGTGGGCGTGGTTGCGGGTTACCCCGTATATACCCGCATGGTGGACCTTGTCCCCCTCCACCCCCTATTGTCCCACAGGTTGGATCCGGATCCCTGATGGGCGATCTGGAAGCGATACCGGTCTGCTGATGGGTGATTAGGGTGATCACCTCTGGTTTCTTCTGTCTCCTCTTCCTTATCCGTTGCAGGTGCGTGCCCCGGGGTAATGTGTGGAAGTTCCGCCGATCTGTTGATGGCCCTTCTGGTTCTGGCAAAGGTGTGCCTCCTTTGTCCTTTGATTGCTTTTAGTGGTTGAGTGCTTAACGGATTAGGGCTATCCCTTCCTCCTTCCTGAAAGGCATGTTCCCCATTGTGATGCATGGATGCCTTGCAACGGGGAACATGACATACTGCCCCCCCAAAAAAAACTCTAGGGTGCCGGTTTGTCAGGGTATGCTTTGTGGAAGCATTTGACAAGCTGCTGTGCTGATACCTCTCGTGCTTGCACCCACTCCGGGTGGGGGAAATGTTTCCAGCATACGAGGTACTGTAAGGTGCCCCTTAGTCTTCTGGAGTCTAGTACCTCCTTAATTTTGAAATGTCCATCTATCATGATGGATGGGGGCGGGGGGGGGGGTTCATTGTGCCACTTTGAAGAGGTGACCGGTTTCAGTAGGGCACAATGGAATACTGGGTGTATGCGTCTTAAGTTGTGTGGTAGGTCCAACTTGAAAGTCACTGGGTTGATGATTTCCATGATTGGGAATGGGCCAATGAATTTGGGTGCCAGTTTCTTCGAGGGCTGTGGAGACTTGATGAACTTGGTGGAGAGGTAGCCTTTATCTTCCACTTTGAAGTTTGGCTGCGCCGCCCTGTGGTTGTCCGCGAACTTTTTGTATGTTGCTTGAGCGTCTGAGAGCGCCAGCTGGATGACGGGCCAAACCGTGGCCAGTTGCGCCGCCCAGTCATCTGGGGAACAGGGCGGGGTGTCTGGCTGGGGTAGTTCTGGGATTGGAACAAAGTCTCTACCATATACGACCTTGAATGGGGTGTGACCTCTGCTCTGGTGCACTGCATTGTTGTAGGCCACCTCGGCAAAGGGTAGCAGGTCTACCCAGTCGTCCTGTTGATAATTTATAAATGAGCGTAAGAATTGCTCCAGGGTGGAGTTAAGAATCTCTGTAGAGCCATCTGTGTGGGGGTGCCAAGCCGTGGACAGTGCTTGCTTGGTTCCAATTAATTTTAAAAATGCCTTCCAGAATTTGGAAGTGAATTGTGTGCCCCTATCCATCACCAAACGGGAGGGGGCACCGTGCAATTTATAGATGTGGTTTAAAAAGAGGCGTGCCAGCTGTTGCGCGGAGGGAATGGAGGCGCAGGGTACAAAGTGTACCTGTTTGGAGAAATAGTCTTTTACCACCCAGATAACTGTTTTTCTCTGGCTGGGTGGCAAGTCCACAATAAAGTCCATCAATATTTCTTCCCAGGGGCGGGAGGGGCTCGCTACCAGCTGCAACAGTCCCTGGGGCTTCCCCACTTTTCGTTTGGCCATGGCACATGTGGGGCAAGCAGAGACATATTCCTTTACATCCCGCCTAAGAGTGGCCACCAGAATTGTCGTCTGACTAGATGCAGTGTTTTTACGAACCCGAAGTGCCCAGCTGTTTTGTCGTCGTGTGAGCGGCTCAAAACCTCCACTCGCAATTGCTCTGGCACGTACAAGTTATTCTTTTTCCAAGAAACAGAACCATTTGTGAAAGATACATTGTGTTGGTTGATTTGCAACCATGTATCTGTTTTGAGGGCTTGAGTGAATGGTTGTTGCAAGCTAGGTGAAATTGACATGCGTTTCCCTCCCCCTGTGGGTGGCTGCGCTGGGGTGCACTGTGTCCCGGTTTGGCTGCGCGTGACGGCTTGGCAACCCAGCTGTGTGTCGGTCCACACAGTGCCTACAATGTTGGATGCTTGACTGGCATCTTGGGGCCGCCTGGAGAGAGCGTCGGCTAGGAAATTCTTCCTCCCTGGTATGAATTTTAGTTTAAAGTCAAATCGGCTGAAGAACTGCAACCAGTGAACCTGTTTGGGACTGAGGCGTTTTGGAGTGCTGAGAGCCTCTAGGTTTTTGTGGTCTGTCCATACCTCAAAGGGGCAGGTGGCCCCTTCCAGGAGGTGCCTCCATGCCTCTAGGGTGGCTTTGACGGCGAACGCCTCCTTTTCCCACACGTGCCATCTCCGTTCCGTTTCGGAGAACTTGCGGGAAAGGTATGCGCATGGCTTCAGCTGATTGTCAGAATCCCGCTGAAGCAGGAGTGCCCCAATGGAAAAGTCAGAAGCGTCGACTTGTACTACGAAAGGCTTGGTGGGGTCGGGGTGTTGCAGCACTGGCTCTGCTGTAAAGAGGCTTTTGAGGTGCTCAAAAGCCCTTTGACCATCAGCCGTCCAGTTCAGGAGCGCTCCTGGGTTCCGTGACTTTCGCGTGTCTCCCAAGCCCTTTGTACGGAGTAGGTTGGTTAGAGGCAGTACAATTTCTGCCAGTCCCTGGATAAAACCCCTGTAGAAATTCGTAAATCCGAGGAAACTTTGCAGTTGCCTCCTCGTGCGTGGGCGCTCCCATGCCAGGATGGCTTGGACCTTACTTGGGTCCATCTCAATGCCCCTCGCCGAGATTCTGTAACCCAGGTAGTCAATTTGTGATTTATGAAACTCGCACTTAGAGAGCTTGGCAAATAGCTCTGCTTTGCGGAGTTTCCTGAGCATTTGCTTAACCAAGCGTTCGTGCTCCTCTTCCGTTTCTGAGTATATTAGTACATCGTCTAAGTAGACGAGGACCCCCTTGAACAAGTGGTCATGCAAGACCTCGTTAATCAGTTGCATAAATACCCCTGGTGCCCCCACCAGACCAAATGGTAACACCTTATATTGAAACGACCCCAGGGGGCAATTAAAAGTCATCTTCCATTCGTCCCCCTCCCGTATCCATATGCGGAAATAAGCCTCCCGCAAGTCCAGTTTTGAGAATATTTTGCCTTTAGGGAGGTGTGCCAGGATGTCCTTGATGAGGGGTAAGGGGTATTTGTTTGAGATGGACGCGGCATTCAAGCCACGGTAGTCCGTACAAAGCCTCAATGTCCCATTCTTTTTTTCCCTGAAAAGGACTGGGGCTCCGACTGGTAAGTTAGCAGGCTCAATGAAGCCGCATGCCAGGTTTTTGTCCACGAATTCTCGCAATGCTGCCAGCTCCTTCTGGGTCATTGCATAAATTTTGGGCTTTGGTAAGGGTGTATTGGGAACCAGTTCTATTGTACAGTCCATTTTTCTGTGGGGGGGGGGGTTGTCTGCCTCTTTTTCCCCGAACACATCTGCGAATGCCGCGTACCTTTCTGGCAAGCCTGCCAGGGCCACTTCTTCCAGATGTGTAATTGTGGACGCTGCCCTCCCCACCGCAGCACGGGGGACCTAATCCCCTGTAGGCGCTTGGTAGGAGCCATCTGGGAAGGTGATTGTCCTGGTCTGCCAATCGATGTGTGGGTTCCATTGCACCAACCACGGGATACCCAGGATTATTAGTGGTTGGCCCACCGGTGCCACGATAAATTGCAGGCTTTCCCGGTGGCCGCCAAGCTGCAGCGCCACTTCGTCAGTGTATTGGGTGACACCCCCCCCCCCCGCTGCTGATCTGTCCAATTGAGTGAATACGATATGGTGCTGAAGTGGATAGCAGCGGAGCTTTAAATCAGCCACCAGGTCCGGGTGCATTAAGCACCTGGAGTAGCCCGAGTCGATTAGGGCCCAAATTTTTACAGACTTCAGCTGTGATTTCAGTTCAACCTTGACATACAAGGTGGGGCAGTTTTCACTCACCTGGCTGTTGCTGCGCCCTTCTTGATCCCTCACCTGCCCCCTGGCGCTTCTTAGGGCAGGTGGTTGGCGTTTCCCGCCGGCTCGTCGTCGTCACTCGCTGACTCTTCCATGGGGTAGGGAAAAGATTTCCGTGTGACTTCTCCAGTAGTGGCTGGCATCTTTTTAGGCAGTGTTGGTGGTTTGCCCGGTGGTTTCCGCGGTCTGTTGTCGTTGGTTTTGGTGTTCGGGCAGGATGTGGCTTTGTGCCCCTCCTTCCCGCAATGGAGGCACTGCCCCTTGGCGAATCGCTGTTCCCTCTCCTCCCTCCAGGATTGGGGTGCTGGTCTCGCCAGTCCGGCCACGGTTCAGGGTCCCCTTGTCATTGTTGTTTGCAGGGCTCTTCGCTTTACTTGCAAAAAAGTTTCTTGGGCATTTTCTGCCTTTCCAGCTAGCCGTATCCACTCAATGAGAGTGGTAGGGTCATCCCTGCATAACGCCCACCTCAAGACGTTCAAGTCCAGACCTTCCTTAAAACGCTCGATCAGGGTCGATTGTGACCAGTCCTCCACCTTTCCAGCCAGGGCTTGGAATTCCATGGCATAGTCTGCCACAGAACGTTGCCCCTGGCTGATTCCCCTTAATGCTCTTTTTGCTCTGTCCTTTTCAAGGGGATCTCTGAAATGTAGGTCGAGCGCCCATATGAACTCGTCGACATGATTTAGTTCTGGAGCACTTGCTTGGCACATCTGTACGTACCAATCAGCTGCCCTTCCCCGTAGTTTATTTGCTATGTCGTTGATCTTGCCTTTTTCAGATCTGAAACATTGTCCATATTCCTCCATGTAATTTTTTGTGTTGGTGATGAAGAAGGACAGCGTGGTCAGGTCTCCATCAAACTTAACCCCGAGGTCTTTGACTCCTGCTCCCGGTGGATTCCACCTCACCTCTGGGCATGTGGGCACCTCCCGGGCTGTCGGGGTTCTCCATCCTTCCTGTGGGGATTCCCTCAGCCGGGTTCCAGGTGGCGTTGCTCCCGTCTCGTGCCTGCTCCAACCTCGACCCAGATGTCGCGTTTCTGGGATGGGGGGGGAGATGACCTCCTCCTCGGTTCGGCATGGAGACCTCTGCCTGGTTCCGCGTCTTCTTCTTGCCACCTCTGTCCGTGCCCCCGATGTCCCGTCTCGGAGGTTGGGGGGGGTGATGCGCCTCTGGAGCCTGGTTCCAGCTCACCTCTCCCTCGGGTTTCCCACCCGATCACCAACCTCAGGAGCAGCTGCTCTATCGACTCCAGCCTCGATTCCACCATGCTGAGCCGCTCATCAGCTGGGGAGCCATCCACGGGCCATCTGCTCCGCTGCCTTCCCTCCGCTCCTGAGGTTGTCGTGCAGCGCTGTTCTTTCACCTCTTTCGACGCCCCGAATGGTCCAGGGTGACCCACTCACCTTGCAACTCTCTCGTGGCTTCGAGGGTTCCACTCCTCCCGGTCTCCTCCTCCGAGCTCAATCCCGAACCTACCCGGACTTCGTTGTGTCGGGGTGTATGGGTCCTTCCGATCGCTCGTTCCGTGGAGCCAGGTGACCTGTTGCCGGTCCTTGGGTCGCCGCCACTCTGTCGGTGGATTCTGTCCATCGCCAAGTCGGGTCCCTCACAGATCAGATCTGGATTGGTGCTGGCGGAAAATTTTTTTTTCAAGATTCCCGGCTTTATGTAATGGTTGCCTCGTTACCCAATAAGGCACGGACTCACTTAGACGGGCTAAGGATTTCCGTTTATTGAATACAGAGTGCATACGCGCAAAAAGCCAGGAATGCGGGCGTGGTTGCGGGGTACCCCGTATATACCCGCGTGGCGGACCTTGTCCCCCTCCACCCCCTATTGTCCCACAGGTTGGATCCGGATCCCTGATGGGCGATCTGGAAGCGATACCGGTCTGCTGATGGGTGATTAGGGTGATCACCTCTGGTTTCTTCTGTCTCCTCTTCCTTATCCGTTGCAGGTGCATGCCCCGGGGTAATGTGTGGAAGTTCCACCGATCTGTTGATGGCCCTTCTGGTTCTGGCAAAGGTGTGCCTCCTTTGTCCTTTGATTGCTTTTAGTGGTTGAGTGCTTAACGGATTAGGGCTATCCCTTCCTCCTTCCTGAAAGGCATGTTCCCCGTTGTGATGCATGGATGCCTTGCAACGGGGAACATGACACTTGTTAATTTTAAAATCTAGTTCTCACCTTCAATTTTCATATTATAATGGACTTACAGTCTCTTCCCCCACAACAGTCTGGACGGGTTTGCAAATCTACTTTGCAATATGCAGCCAGTGTATAAAATGGTCAAGGTGATCCTTACATTATATGCAACTTCATGATTCTACATAGCACTCTAGAAAGAGGAAGGAAATCCTTAGACTAGAAAAATTCAACAGCCATCATTATTATTCTGTTTCAGTTTAAACAGATTTAATTGAACAGCACTGTCAAAGTTGTGAATCAGTCACTAGTCATAGTAATGCTGAAAGGTGAACAGTAAGAATAACACTGAATTCAGCATTCCTATATTTGGAAGTAATCCCAACTGAACTCACTCATAGATATGTATACATTTGTTCTTTTGCAAATACGAGTCTACTTGCTCTGTGCAAAAGTTGAACTAAAGAGAGTCAGGAACAAATTTCTGACAGGAGATTGTTCTGAGAGTGCTATGGTTTACTAATTATCTGTAAGATTATTTATTAGTAAAGGATTTCTTTATAAAGAAAGGATTGTTACTGAATTACTTCTAATTTGTTTTAATCTATAGTATTGCTTCTGTTTTTAATGATGTGAAACAAAAGTGGCTGTCATCCTCTGTCGCTCCATCTCAAAATTTTTGAACTCTGGCTCAAGTCCTGCAGTCAATGTTTATTTGCACAGAATATGCAAACTTTGGAAAACAAACTTTGTGAGTTGTGGGTGACCTGTAGGTTAGCTTTATAAAATAAAGTGCCTTATTTCACTGTCTTGTCATTTAATTATCCTACCTATTCAATCCTATGGAGCTGGTCCATTACTGCTTAGCTATAGCAGCGTCTTGTATATTAAAAGTAAATAAAAGCTATACTACTTTGCTACATGTCAGTATTTACATCAACATAAACCAAACTACTATCGATCAGAAAAAATAATTTTCACTAAGGCAATTAGTATTGACATGATGAAAATGCATTCCAGATAAACAATCTTTCTCCTGGGTTGACCTGTTCCCACTATGACTTCGTTGTAGAATGTTGTAGAAATGCCACTTTCTATATGCCACATCTTGCTACTATCCGAATAGTGTCCATGCATGGATTATAAAGGTAAGGATGATAAAGTTTTTCCATATTAATATTTTGTTGCATTATTCATTTCATTCATCCAAGTTGTAGATTAATTTGTAAATGTTGTAAAAATAAATGACAGCCATGAAAATTCACATTAGAAAATACCTTTCTAAAATATTCCCCTCAAAATACCTACTGTTAAATATTTTCAGTTTGATATGCTATGCCTTTTTAAAATGGACACTGCAATGTTTTTCTTTGGTTGCATGACTAGCATTGTAACATTCTAGAAATATGATCATTATTTAATCTAATAAATAGGTAAGTTCAGGTGAACTGGATCAGACCGCACATCTCAGAATTAACAAAGTCAGATTTCTAAAACATCTTTAGGTGTATCAGTGCTTTGTGGTCTTAGGGTACTTGCTAGACCTCTTGCTCTGTATCAGCAGACCTGTCCCATGATCCCTTCACCAGGTTCTTGACTATAGATATAAAACAAAACTGGAATATGTAGTAAGGGATCAACTTAAGTTCTGTATTTTACATTCCATGGCAGAGAATATATGTAAGAGATATATTTCAGTCTGTCTGAATTCTCAACTCCAAAATAAATCAATTATTGTCCTATGCTGTGTATCTCTTGGACAGAGTACTTTGTCTCTTTAGCTGATCTACTCACATATTGTTGAATTTGCTTTATGTGCTAGCTGTGCATTTCTCAATGACCCCGTGCAATGTGATTGCTAGGGATACAAGCCACCACAAATACTTATCAGAGACCTTGCCTTCTAGTTGACTCACATTACTAGCTTTGATAATGAAACCTAAACATGTAACAATTGTAAGCAACACAATGTGAGCCCTCTGCCAAAAAGAAAAGTGAGAGGGATGTAAGAAGCATCTTCTATAGGTAAAGACATTTTCACAATTTTGCCTTAATTAAAATCATTCTATAAATCAGCTTCATCAATTTTACTGTCAATGCCCAAGAACGTCTGGTCTATCACATGTGAGCTGAGGTAAAGTTGCAGATTGAAAAAGAAGCTATCACTTAACAGAACAGGAAGAATGAATATATACATGGTGAAAGGACTTTTAAATGAATAATTATGACATAAGCTTGGCAATTTCCAACAAAGACTCGGTTGTGGAAAAATGTGCATGGTGAAACAGAAAGGTATTACTAGTGGAAAGACATTTTAAGTCTTTAGAGGTATTCTATTTGGGTCAATTAAGAATCAAGGCTGTGATCTCTTTGTTTGCTTCATAGTGATTTTCCACTAAAGCATTTTCAGGCAGTAAACAACTTAAATGCCTCAATATATTAAACACATGACATATGATGTATAAATGATGCAGCATAATCCATAAAACAATATCAGCTGTGTCTTTAAGTCATGTGACATTGCTGTCATGGACATCAGAAGTCAAAGTTAAAGCTGATCGCTACTGTAGGATGTCCTATAGCTGGAATGAGAAAATCCCACATGAATGGCATCAAAGTACCTTTATGACCTTGTGTCTTGGTCTAAGCTGAGAGCCCAGCAGCAGTGAAGCATAGGAAAACCTAAAAGGTGTACAGATCTGACAAAGGCATTTCTTGCTCCTGCCAGGTAAACCACAACCTCACAATTTCTTACCACTTGTGGCATGTGTGGCTTTTAAATTGGGAACTAAAGCTTAATGGAGCACCAATCACTGCTAAAACAAATGGCCATCTGCTGTTTCAGACTATCAGAGGAAGAAGTTATCACTTATTAAAACTTTGATTCCCTTGGCTTTTCCAACTTTTCCTGAAGTTTTTTTCCTAGTATATCCTTAATTATATTTTGATTGTGTTATTTTAACCTCCCATAAAATACAGTCTGACAATTGTCTCTAATAGCTCTGGGTGTTTTGGAGCACTTCGGATTTAAAGGTTAGGGTTAGGATTAGGAAAGACACAAATTGGCACCCAAAATAGCTATTGAAAATACTACAGTACTTAGAAAATATGAAAAGTGTTAGGCTTAGAGAAAAATGTGTAAGCAAAGCAGCAATGGATAGACCCGTTAGTACTGAGCCTAAGAAAAAGTAGCATTGATGCTGATTGGGCAAGTCTTGGGCACAGTCAAAATAAAATTGAAATACTAATGCATTCTATCTGATTATGCACAGCATCTAGAAATCTAGGTATGTTGGTTTCATGCCTAAGTGCTGGAAGAATTCACCCCACAATCTGCAGTGGGCTTGAATCTTTCTTCTCCACAATTGCCAGGTGCTGCTCCAGGAAGATTCCTCAGGAATTTAGCCAATTGGCCACCCTGCGTTCTCTTATTTGAGGTACAAGTAATTAAAGGTCAGTTGGGTGTACATTCTGATCTAACAGGAAAGTCTGGAAGCTTGTCTTGCTGCCATATGATCTCAGGGAAAGAAGCACATGATTTATGGAGTTTCAGACAGGTGCTACATTCACACTGTGCAAAATCTTTTTTTTTTAAGTCTTTGAAATTGAAGTGTTACACAGCCCTAATAGCACAACATATTGCGAAGTAGTCCTATCTACTTTTATTGGTTATACTATGTTTGTCATCCAGATGATTGTGCTCTTTGCAATCCACATTTTAATTTAATAATAATAATGATTTATTCAACTTGTATGCTGCCCAGCCCTCAACGACTCTGGGAACATTTTATTGAATAACTCTCTCGGTGTCCTTTCCCCTTGTCACCTTTTCCCTCTGAAATTATAGAGTTACTTCCATTCTGTATTCTGCTTCACTATTGACAGTAAACACACAGAACTTTCTAACTAATTCCCTACCACACTTTTACATCTAAACCACATTCCATTGATAGCTAAATCTGGCCTTGTCTATAGCTCTAGCTGTCCTCACATGAAAGGAAACTTTGCTGTTTTCTCAGCTTTGCATATACACTTTTCAATTAAACTCTGTCTTCTTTAAATAAGTAAATAAGTAAATCTTTACAAATTTCACTCTAATAGCCACCTTAGGATAACATAGATTTGTCTATGTTATCATTTGTCTATGTTATCATTGTCATTTAAGTGTGATTATCTTTTGAAAATTTAATTTTTAAAAAACTGATATTTGATAAGTTTTTTTTCAGTGAATAGCCCAGGAAGGAATCTGTCACATAGTGGGCATTAAAGAGCCTTGAAATTCAAAATAAGAATGGAGGAACTGCACTGAAATTAAAAAATAAATAAAAGTAAGGAGAGTGGAATACACGCCCTATCAGACAGCATTATACATAGTCAATACAACTTTTCATCATGCATTTAGAATGATTATCTAAGAAATTATAGCCTAAAGGAAAAATGAAAACACAAGAAAATAAACCAACATGGCTGTTAGTTGGTTTTGTGGAAAACTAAATATAAGCTTACTTTAGCCGTGACATTTACCTTTATAGCAGTTCTAAGTCATCACCCTCTTATCTGGCATTTGAAATAAACTGGAGGATGGAAGTAAACTTTCTTCAAGGAACCACTCTGTTTTAATGAATCTGCTCAGACTTTTCATGTTTGTATTTTGTGAACTACTGAAAGACAGTCTTCTCTCCTGAAGGATTATAGTGCGTAAATGGCAGGCTTACCGTTTTGAATATGTGAGTTATAGGCCAAGTGCAATACAAGTACAAAGACAGCTGTGACCATATATGAACAGAAATGATAATGATGTGAAAACAAACAGGCAAAGGCAAGACTAAAAATGGTCTTTCACAATCCCTCTTTCCCAAACAGTGAGAAATACATCACAAGCTTGTGTAACAGGGCTAGACAATATGCAAGCTCCTCAGGTCACATGTGGCCTCCAAACCTACATGACTGGAATTGCTGATAATTGAGCCCATTTGAAGTAGAAAATATTTGCAGTGGAAGTCCTAACAATCCTTCCCATGTATGAAATGGCTCCCTGTGCTTTGCCTCATCTTTCTGCCTATAGCAGCTCTCTGTTCACCAAATAAGGCAAAGCGTAGCCCCTAGCCACATGGGGATGCCCACCTCTTTGCACACTAACAAGGTCTTTTGTAAGAAAGTAAAATGGATGTTTTTGTAACAATCTGAAAATGGAGAGTTACCAGAGGAATAGTCTGACAACACAGAGATAATTACAGAACTGATAAGCACTCTTGAATCTATCCTAAATCAGAAAGAGCCACAAAGGAAAGATCCGGAGTCACATTGGAGGCACATCCTTTCTACTACATCTCTTATCTTAAGAATTTTAAAGTGAATTAATTATTCAACATGTTCTTTTAGGAACCGTACAACAAATGTCATTGATTACAGTATGACTGCAGGTAGCTTGATATGAACAGTGCTTTTATTAGAATGTGATCAAATAACAGTGAAGATAAAAGTACTTAGCTGTTAAACTTTATCATGCGCAAAACATTGCAGTGCATGCAGAAAGGAATCCATCTGAGTTATTATTGTGGCCATCTGTTAGAATGCAAGGGGGAAAAAAATTAAATTGTACTAAAAAAGCAAGTTCATGTGGAATGGTCCTTCAGAAGTCAGTGACTAATACACAGCTGCATATGTGACATATTTCCTAGGCAAAAATGTATGCAAATATCGAACATTTATTTTTTTCAAGTCAGCATCTTACAAAATGCCTTCAGGCTCATAGAGTATGACAAAAATATCTGAAGCAGGAGATAAACTCAGAAAAATAGCATCAATGTACATTCCCTTCATTCTGATTGTAGAATTCAAACTTCTGGGCCACATGTCATCGTTAATATGTGTTGTGCAGTTCTCATAGCATAGAGAGGTTGTGTTTAATTCTTAGTCTTCCACTGGAGCCTGGCTATAAAATTCTGCATCTTTTCTGCAACTTGCAAAGGAAAGCAGACAATTGAAGTTATAGCACATGCTTGTTTTGGAAGTTATGTGCCTGTTTTGGTTTTGCTTCAACATAAGTATTTCTTCCTAGGAAATTGCATCCATAGGAGAAAGGGTAAAGAATTCAACTTTCCTTGGCATGAATCAGTCATATATGTGAATGTGTGTGTTTAACACAGAATACATTTTGAGCCTTTATCCAATATGCAATCCATCCAACCTTTTGCCTGCAGAAAAGTACCTGATATGGAATTGTCTATTCCCATTACCAGCACCTATCCTGCCCTTTTCGTCTCTGTTTCCATTCACTGCCAGTCATCTAACTTCCTTCCAAAGTCTGAAGTTTAACGGGTTTCGAAGCTACCTTTAGACAGTGTTGGAATAAAGGGGAAAATACTCCTTTAACAGCAGCACGCTAAGGATGCCTTAAGCCTGTATCAATCAAGGATGGAGCCAAGATAAAGACTCATGGAAAGATAGCAGAAAAAAGTATGGGTCAGTGCATGTTTTTGCTGCGGTCGGGGGGATAGCCATGGTCTTATTTTTGAGTTCTTAGCTGTCCAAATGATCACCCAAATTTAATCCATCTCCCTGCATGGAAGCAGTAAAAGAAAAAAAAAACATTTATCAGACACTTTTCAAATTCTACTTTTAAAAATACCTAGAAGGGTTTTTTTTTTAAAAATCACAATGATTTCTTATGATCAACTAAATGTTACCTGCAAACTGCATAACTATAGAGTTGCTTTTCAAAAACCTTCCCCCTACTTCAGTGTAGTTATTTTTGGTTATTGACTGAAATCTTTCACATATGTGGTAAATGAGGCTTCAAAACCACTTTGTCAAAGACACGCTTTGGAAATATGCTATGCTGTGCTGACAAATGCCTTCTAAAATGAAGCCTGATTATCTTGGCCAGCTCCATATGGACTGTCACAGAGTTGTATTCTGAAATGTAATCAATACTATTGACTTCAAGATGATTTCTAGACCTATAGAATCCAGTTAAATAAAAGTTGAAACAAAACATTTTAGTTTATATAGAGAGGTCCTGTATTGTGGGAAATGGGTTAACAAACAGAAACAGCCATTTTTTGTACCAACCTAGAACAACTAGGTAAGAAGTGGTTGGACATCAGGATTTGAGGGATGTAGCATATGCACAGCTACAGTAAAAAGCACTCACAACTCCAAATGGCATAAAAAGGAAGAAGACTTTCCTCACAATAAGAAGGTTATTTGGGGAATGGCTTCTCTTCAAGATTTTGACAGCCTGGCAATTTGGTAACAAGAACAACCATCCTCAGGGAAGGCCCTAAGCCTAGAGATCAATTGGCAGTCACATTCAGGTTCATAACATACAGAGATCTTCAAAAGGACCCTTTGCTTCAATGAAGGTTTGAGCCAAGCATCTCCTTCCAATGGCATCCGCCCAAGCTGCAATGACACTTTTTTTTTTAATCGTATGGCATAGCAGTTTGGTGTTCATGCTGCTTTTTCTTGCTAGGAAATCCTTATGAGGTCCAGCAGCCAGGTGTGTAGACTATTTAGCCACGACAAGTCATGTTGCCCGGGGTGCACCACGAGGAGGCTAGTCTACATTGCACCAAATTGGGCTGACAGAGAGTGACTGGCCCGTCACCCAGCTGGCTTTCATGCCTAAGGCGGGACTAGAACTCACAGACTCCTGGTTTCTAGCCCAGAACCTTAACCACTAGACCAAACTGGCTCTCTTGCAATGCCACATCTGAGATGACTTCATCATGCAAATGATGTACATATTTACATACTCACACCTGTGTAGAAGTTCCTGGAACATCCTGGTAATTAAAATGGTGAAAACAGCCTGCTCAAATCCTGCTTAATTTCAATTCTGAAATCAAAAGATTCATCCAAAAGTGCCTCATCTCTCATGTTAAAATGGTACTTCTTCCATTTATACATTAACAACCTGGTTACACATTCACCCTTAATTCTTCAGAAAGATTGTCAATTTGTCTTAATAAATTCTTGTTTTATTTATATTTCTAAGCATGATCATCTTCTACATATTCAACTGATTTTTAATAAAATACCTTCAAAATTTAATTGCTTTTGTCTTTTTAAGGATATTGGTCATGTGTAATGAGACTGATGGAACTTCATCCCCCATTTATTAACAAAATCTCTCTAGTGCACATTTCTGCATAACAGTTTGCAAGAAATATTCATCTCAAACTATATTTAAAAAAAGAAAAAGAAAAAAGTTCACGTTTGCTCATATTTAAATAAAACTATAACATTGTCAGACATTCACGATAAATAGTGAATGTTTCCCTGAAAGTTCAGCAAGAACTGTAGTATGTACAAAGCCATAAAACAGAGTTATCTGAAGACTCATGGCTCACTGAGGAATCCATGAAATAAAAAAGGATGTAATTATTACATAGGTTACATTTAAAGTTCTTTCAGTTTTTGGCAATATGATGTAATATTGTTACATTGATCATACAGACAATGTTAACATTTGGGAATAATCATATAATGCACTGCACAATTATTATTATTATCATTATTATTATTGATGATGATGATGATGATGATGATGATATGCCCTGTGATGTACTTGCAACCATTTTGCTGTGACTGTATTACCTACATGCTCAATTCATATATGTATATATAAGTGAAAGATTTTACTTAACAGGTTATTCTGCATTTCTCTGCCCTGCTACTAATACTTTTTTTTCCCCAGTAACAATTCCTAGACCATAATTTCCCAATTTTGTACCCCCAAGATATGTGACAATTTCCATAATCAAACCCAACTATGGAAAATGAAAACCTCAGACTGAAAATGATTGTCCTAGACTTTCTTCTCAATTTAATATATTGCCAAGTACATTTCATTTCCATATTATATTCAAAGGCCAGTGCTTTGTCTCCATGAAGATCTATACAATCAGTGCTGATGAGAAAACTAAATAGAACTTCCTCATGCCTTCCTCCAGGCATCATATATTTAAAATGTATGGCCTTGGAAGGATGGATGGATGGATGGATGGAAGGAAGGAAGGAAGGAAGGAAATCTCCTCTTCAACTACTTTCTCCTTTTGCCACATTTTATATACAATAAAAAACCCAATTTCTTCTACTCTCTACATATCTCTGGAATATGTATAGAAAGTAAAGAAAATCTTATCTTTTCTATGCTTCCTCCAGTTTTATTATATCCTTCCTCTATTTGATACAGAAGACCACCACCCAGGCACATGATAGATTTTATGTAATGTCAGTCTGATACTGTTTTGTTTTTAGTCTCTTTCCTAAAAATAAAAATTGTATCATTGAGTTTGTCTTACATTTTTACAGAGCAGTGGGCTAACATTTTCCATGGCCTTTTCTGCTATCTCCAGGAAAATCTCTTTCTGGGTGATTGTTACAGCCAGTTCAAAGTCCATCAACAAATCTATACAACTTGAAAAGCAAAAGAAGCTGCAATTGGAGCGGTGGGTTAGCAAAAGTCTCTTATTTATTTAAGAGACTTACATGGCCACCCATCTTATGTGCCATAACTCTGGGCAGCTCATAGCAGCAGTGATAAAAACAATAAAAAACAACATAGAAAAAACAACTCATACACCAACACTCTTCTTATGTGAAAGGAAAAGCAATTCAATGCCAGGCAGAAAAATTCACAAGCATTTTTTCCTATCAGTTGTTATCTAAAGGGATAAACAAGAATTTGATTTATAAAGTAATTCAAAACAGGAAAAAAAATCAGAATATTTGTGGGCAGGATGTGATATTTTTGCACCTATTTAGTCACAAAGACTACCACTATCCAATAATCACTCCAGAGATCTGGTCTAGAGCCTTTTTAATGTAGTGGGCCTGCTCTCACCATTATGAAGGAAGTCTACTGTTGTTAAATCATGGAAAAAAATATCCTTCTCTAGAGAAATTATCCAATGAAAATTTGGTGGACAATTTCAAAAGGCCATCTTTGCCCAGGACAACTCTATATTGTAATCTGTCAAGCAATCCTATAAATTATTATTTGAAAATCTCCTCAACTGTATTCTATTAGGCATATTCCCAATAAGGTGTGTGAAAGGATATAGCTGAACATTAAGTTCCTGTTCATGATCGTTTCAATATAAACTAATTATAGGTTGAACCCAAGATTTGTCTCTTCTTACATCAGCACAGCATCACAATCCAAGGCTTGATATTCCATCACAAAGAACAGTAACACAGACCATACTGTTTCACTTTAAATATTTCTCCTTCTAAAATGAAAAGGAATTGAATACTTGGCAAGAGAGAAGAGATTTCCTGCAAATCTTCACACTGCACGCAAAATGCAACCTCATTGAAGTAAATAACGTTGCCCCAGTTCAATTTTCCAGTGAATAACATTACTTAAAATATCTCAGGATAGACTGAGATATTTCATGTCTCCATGCTGCACTAATGGAAATAAATACAAGGGAGAATGTAAATCAAAAGCCTGACAAAATGAAATACTTTTAAGTTCCATGAATTTCAAAGGGATGCTTAACTTCCATTACAATCCAGGGGTTAAACTTTGGCTGAAAGCAATTTTATCCTACAAAACAAGTTCTTGATTTCAACGAATATTCTCTATACACTGCACCTTTAATGCCTGGCTTTACATCATTGTAAATAATTCAAATAATCCATAGAAGCTGTTGTCGACCTGTGTAGTCTTCCTTCCAAAACTAATTGGCAAACAGCAGGCAGTAAGCTTTTCCTAGCAAGCAGTGGGAGGGTTTGTTCAGTGCAGTTTAAATCCCCACCTGCACTACCAGATTGCTACACATCCTGTGTTCTACGATATCATAGTTCTTGCTAGCAATAATTTAAAGCATTCAGTCCATAACCCCTTTCTTCTTCAGAGTCTATTTTGATGTATCTCTTCGCTTCTCTCCGCCCCCGCCCCCACTCCTCCCACCTTCTCCTCCATTCTTCTTGCATCAAAATCTTTTAACACAATGATATTTTTTGTAGTGATTTGGTCCTGATGCAGCATATTACCTTTTGTACACCACCAGAAAGTAGCCAAGGGAGGGATATAGGGAAGGAGCTGAAAAAGAGAAAAACAATCACATGTGAAAAGGATTTCATTTTGCTGCATGACTTTTAAGCAAGTGTAAAAAGCTTTTGGCAACCCCTGGAAACTTTGAAAAATGTGCTGCTGGTTAGAATATTCTTCTAATATATACTATATTTGTTCTTTACTGTGGCATGCATTTGCATGAAAACAAGGATGCTGTTTCTCTTTAGCTCTTCAACTCCAGCTGTTTATTCTGGAGTTAATGCTGATTTAACAAGGAATTACATCTGATTGGGTGATTCTGATGCTTCTTTGTCTGATTCTGTTTCTCCCAGAATAATTTTAAAAGCTGGCTCTAAAGATAGTTCTCTTCAGTTTGACTGCAGGACATGGTAGCCATTGCTCAAGAATGAAAAAGACACTGCTGTGAAAATTTGGCTCTTCATGATAGGGAGGGATGAATCCATCCAATGCAATTTTATTCAGTTTCTCTTCTTTCCCCAAACATATATTTATCCTAACCTGTTTCTGCAATCAATTTGTGATTGTCTTTTTTAAAAGGAGCAGGCAAATGTGTACAAATGTGCATGCATGCATTTTTGTATGTGTATATCAAAGATTGGCAACTACAAAAGGCATCCAGAGGACTTAAAAAATAAAATAATGACTGAAAATTCACATATGAACAATGTGTGTTTGTGTATGTGTATGTATGTTTGCCTGAAAATAAAAATAAAAATCACAGTCCTCTGATTTGGGCTCCCACTTTCTGAGACCATACAGAGCACCCTAAATGAAGCAGATTATATGGGTCTGTATCAGTCAGAATTCACACCTGGGTATAGAACAAAGATGGCATTGGTCATTCTGGTTGATGACCTGTGTCAGGACATAGATGGGAGTCAAGCACCTGGGCTGGGCCTCTTAGCAGCCTTTGAGATCACTGACTATGGCAGGGTTTCTCAATCAGGGTTCCATGGAACCCTAGGGTTCCATGAGAGGTCACTAGGGGTTCCCTGGGAGATCACAATTTATTTAAAAAATTATTTCAAATTCAGGCAACTTCACATTAAAGAGGTACGTTTCATTCTTTGTTTTTAGTTTAAGAACACTGTCAATGCATATATACAGGCCTACGCATGAAACAAATCTAATAATTTTCTAACTTGTGGCCTATATTTGTGCCTGAATGTGCAGGGGTTCCCTGAGGCTTGAAAAATATTTCAAGGGTTCCTCCAGGGTCAAAAAGTTGAGAAAGGCTGGGCTATGGTATTGTTCTGGACTGGCTGTGAGAATTGTGGGTTGGAAGTATTGTTTCTACAGTAGTTTTGCTTCTTCCTCAGTGGTCAGTTCCAGTCAGTGATGGCTTGAGGGGCAGAAGAAGAGATTGACATGGTGGCTGCTTCCTTGCGGGGTGCCCCAGGGGTTGGTTCTCTCTCCCCTGTTATTTAACATTTACATGAAGCTGTTGGGGGAAGTTATTGGGCAGTTCGGGATCTGGTACAGTAGAAAGTAAGAAAGATATGCAGGAACTATTACCTAGGCAAAAGGGAATGAAGCAGTTTTTAAGTCCAGCATGAGATGACATTTGGAAAAGCTCAGGCAGATACCTCCCTAATTCAGAGGAGGAGGAACCCAATGAGACTTGAAAGATTCATGTAGAGGGCAAAACTTTAAAACTTTAAAAACTTTAAACTAATCCTACAGACTATTGAGGAATTACAACAAAAGTACAACCAAACATATTTATAATCTACCAACACAACTGTGAAGAATTGAAATGCATATAATGTAATGTTAGCAGAATGTTAATACCTATGGATTATTTTCATAATCATTTTTGTTGGCTTGCTGACATAGATTTAAAAGGAACTCTGTGCTACAAAGAATTTCAAGGGGGGATACATCAAGGTCAGTGGACAAATCAAGCTTTTAGAGAATTTTTGTTTTTTAAAAAAACTTTGTCTTCACAGTTTCTTATATGCATATGCTGCATGGCAAAATGTCTTCCATAGCAACCTACATTGTTCCTGCAATGCTGTGACATAACAACTGGAGATGCTATCTCCAGTTATTTCAAGCAGGGAGGAGATCTGTCTCTGTTTTCTAAAATATAATAGAAAAGTCTATTATATGGAGGGAAAAGTCTGCTTCTGATCTTGGAGACATTTCTAGAGCTCTCATACGATCACTTACAATTGGATAATGCTGCTCCTGAAATAGCACCACCATCACCCACCTCCCAAAACCACGGTTGCTCTGCAAATGCTGTAAAACAGGGTCCCCAGCCCTCCCCACCCTGCAATGGCCATGTGTCTCCTTTGGGAGAAGTGCGCATTTACCTGTGCATTTTCCAGCCTGTGTTTTTTTATTGGAGTGAATGACTCCTTGCCCAGCCCTTTAATCCCAGCCTGTAGATTGCAAATGGCAGCAGGTGAGAATGATATGGAGGAGGGAAAGCAGGCTGATATACTCTTTTTTTGAGGTGGCGGTAACAAACAAATTGTGGTGTAACCGGGTTCCTAGATTCTGAATTTTAAAAAAATCCTTTTATTGAAAAACAGGGTCTTCTGATTTTAACTGAATGAGTTAGTAACAAAAATCGTTCTACCTGGACTAAAAACAAGTAATAGATTCTGCATCTGTATCTTCTTGACTGATTTATCTTTTCTCTTGAGAAGATTGCAGCCAAGTACAACTTTTATAAAATTATCTTTGACAGGACTAATGATAAAATAAACT
This sequence comes from Candoia aspera, assembly GCF_035149785.1. Lineage (NCBI taxonomy): Eukaryota > Metazoa > Chordata > Lepidosauria > Squamata > Candoiidae > Candoia > Candoia aspera. The sequence goes on from NC_086155.1 coordinate 155,225,533, forward strand.
TAGTTTCAGAGTGTATTTTATTATATCCCTTCAGTTTAGGGCCTTTGCCACAAATTAAGTCACTCTTTGATACTGACTTGATAAATATATTTGCTTTAAGAGGTATTTCTTTGGATCATATCTATTAGTTCAGCAGGCAGTAGCATCTCATTAAACTTCTCTGGATTCAGCAGTTAAGCAGCGTTGAGCCTGATAAGCATTTGGATGGGGCATGCTAACCTTGGTAACGTTCTGTCCAATTATGCTTCATCATTTCTATTTCACTTACTCACATGGGAAATGAGACAGTAAAACAGGTAATTCAACCCAATTGTGCAACTAAAATACACTATACTGTACATCATGTTTTGGAACTTAAGGTCTCTAAAATGGCTTACAAATTAAAAAGAAGATAGAAGTAATAAGATAAATCATAGTTAAAAGGACTCCGAGCAAAAGTCAATAAGACATCTGAGAAGTAAGCAATGTTTAAATACCAAATACCCATGGGAATTATTCTGCAGAGAGCATTCTTTAACACCGTGCCATCATGGAGAATCTTTTCCTAGCAGTAGAAATGGTAGAGTATTATTTATATATGTAACTGAAATATTTATTTACCACTTCCCATTACAAGCAATTGCAAAGTGGTTTAGACTAACATAAAGCAATATTTCCTAATAAAAACAAATTAAAACGATCAATTAAAAATATAGGAGTTAAGGGAGGTGAATGGCCTCACCTGAAAAACTGTAAAATAGAACTTCATCTAACTTTTGTACAAGAGATAGCAGAAATGCAGTTTGTATACTAGTATTACAGATAATGGAACCCCTTGCTTTCTATAGCTCTCAAGTTTATCATTTCTGCTAAAGCCATTTTCTCAGAACTAAGAAATATATAATAATTATAAGTAAAGCACAGCAAACTGAATTGTTGACTTAGGAAACAATGTAACTTAGAATATGAATAGTTGTTTTCTCATAAAAAGAACTTTAAAAACCTTTTAAAACGAAATTGAAATGAACTTGTTTCTGAATCATGTCATTTTTAGAAAACTGTTAAATGTAGTGTTGAAAAGCAGTATGTTGTAACACAGAACACATAAATCATTAAAATCAGCTTTGCTGTATTCAGAAATTAGTACCAGATCACAATAATCACAAATAAGTAGCCTCAGAGCAGATTATTTCAGAAGCAGTCATATCTGTAAGATTTTAATTGGGAAGCATTAATTTGGAACTTATTCCAGATGTTTTTCTCAGTTCTGTAACTAAGGCAAAAAAGGACCTCTCCAGATGGTGATTTTTCACACAACGGTTAAGTGCTTATTACCCAGTTTTTGCAAGGTGTCCAAATATCATTACTTTACTCAGCATTTCTACTGCAGAAACATTTCATTTTCCCTACACTTTAGATGTCTTTTCATGGTGGAAATATGTTGCTATTAATGCTATCCAGAATATGATTTGTAGATGCCATTAGCACCTTTTGGATAATTGCTGTCCAATATGTCACAGTATGCAATTAATGTTCACTTGGTTCTTCATTGTTATTTTAGGACATTCTGGAAGTCTGTACATATTTTATTCTCCAGTGGCTCCAACTATCTCTCTCAAGGCTGGAATCCAAGATTAGATCAGAACCATCTAGTCCAGCATTTTGTGTTTATCAAGAGTTATCTAGATGCATTTAGGAGGTTAACAAGTAGGGACAAAGGGGGCATAGAATTTTTTCACTGTTACTCCCTAGCAGCTAGTATTTCTAGCATGCTGTCTGTGATTCAGAACATTTGTAGTATGCAGCCATCAAAAGCATCCACAGGGTACAAATAATGAAATAAGGACAAAACATAAATTCTGCCTCTTATATATTTGTATGCGATGTCACAACTGAGGTGTGAAAGAGCAGAGCTTGCACATTTCATCATTTGGCTTCATCATGGCTAGGAATGGACTCCTCTGCTGGCCACTGACAACCCTGCCATCCATGACTCTGATGACTCCCTTTTAAAATATTTTAGATTGATGGGAACTTCCAGTGCAGACATGACAGACTGAACAGCTGTGCCCGCAGGCTCAGTGGGCAGAACTGACAACCCAGCATGTTTTTTGGACTCAGGCAGGTTTTTCCTGAAGCCCAGGAATGTTTTTTCTGGAAAAAGTAAAACACCTGGAATCACTCCATCTGTCCTCTGGATGGTTGCTTGCAGCCAGAAGATCTCAAACAGCATTCGCATTTGACTGGTAAGAGCAGCCGGGAGGCTGGGACGTCACCATTTCCAAGCTGCACTATAGCCTTAAAGGGACACTAAGACCAGCCACCCCATTTCTAAATCACCCAATTTATATTTCTTTTAAATACACGTACCTTAAGAGAGGCTTTCTACAGCAAGGAGAAGCGGGTTCTCTTGGTGCTTATCGCTATTTTTGAGATCATTTTTTTTTAAAAAAAAATCCTTTTTAAGTTTTGGACTTCATTTTCCATCAAAATATTAAGGAGGCTTGAGAGTAAATAATTGTCTCATTATTATTATTATTATTGTACTAACTTTGAAGATATTAGCATTTTCCTACACGATGAATCGGCTGTTTTGAACTTTTAGTTTTCTGCTTCGACCTTCCCTGGGGAACTGTCTACATAGCTCACTTTTGCTTATGTAAAGACATTGCACAATTCTTTCATATCTTCAACTTTCACTGATTAAGTTCCTAGGGGGCACCATAATCTACTGTGTGAGACATGGAGGATTTAAAACAGACTTTCTCTGACTTTCACGTTGATTTTAAACAGATTCCTTCTGATTCTTACCAAGTTTTTATGCAAGGCATTCAGGACATTGTGGAAAACATGAGGTCTAAAATGTGTCATCTGGTTGGGAATGTTGTGGATGAAACTGAAGAATTTAACAGCAGCAGAAATGTGTCTTCTAAGAGTCAGATTGGGACTTCTGTTGAAATGCTGGATGAAGATTGGATAGTTGAGTTGAAGAAATTTAAGGGAGAAATCGAGTTGCAAGCCATAAGTGAAATGGATCTTCTGGTGGAACGCCATGGAAAAGAAGGGGTTATTATGTATGGGAGGTCTCCTGAAGAGAAGTCAGAGTTTTTGAGGAAGGCAGTTGGGCTGTTCAATTTTTTTAAAGAAAAAAGCTCTGTGCACATTGTGGGGATATGTAAATGCTCTGGTTTATTTTGAAGTGGGATAAGGGTTTAGGAATATTTATCTGGATTGCTTTTAGGGTTTGGCTGATTTCATTTATCTTTAACGATTTAGATTAAGATTATTAAGTCATAATAAAAAATAAATGTCTGGTTTTGGGTTTAATATGATTATTAAAATTGTTGTATTGTCAAGTACAATGGCAGACTATATAATTTAGATTAATGGTGATTTCTGTATTTATTTCCTTTTATTGGTCCTCCATCTATCCACATTTAGTTAATAATGGATAACTTAAGTGCTAACGTTCTGAGAAAGGACTATAAGTCCAAGATTTCTTTATAAGTAGCTTACTCAGTTGAGAATGGCCGAAAAGGAAAGTGACTTCCAACTTTCTCCGATACAGATAAATTTACAAATCTAATCTCTTACAATCAAGTCACTTTCCTTTTATGTTTTCTTTCTACTGACACTTTTATAGTTTGTTCTTTTTTCTTTAGTTCTGTTTTCTATCTGTTCTACAGTATATTCTCCTTTGCTTGTATTTTAACTATATCTTGAAAAAACAATAAAGTTCTATATACAAAAGAAAAGAGAATGGCCAATGTTCCATCTGAGAGTAACATTAAGTATCCTGCTGAAATACTTTTCTAGGAAGAGCAATACAGGTAGTCCTTGCTTACCAATTGACTGGTTTAGCGACAATTTGAAGTTATGACAGTAAAAAAAAAACAGCTTTGCAACCAATCCTCACATTTATGACCATCTCAGCATCCCATGGTCATGTGATCATCATTTGCATGCTTCCCAAATGGCTTGCAACAAGCAGAGTTAATGGAGAACACGGAAGTGAAATTATAAGTCGCAGTCACGTGATGTCTCACCTAACAACCATGGTGATTGGCTTAACAACCAAATGGGAAGTGAGGTCATAACCCATCATGGTCATGTGATTTTCCACCTAGCAACCACAGTGCTTAGCAACACAGTTGCTGGTCCCTACTGTGGTTGCTAAGTGAGGACTATCTGTATTTTCAAGAAACAGAAATCTCCCAAGGCCAATACTTTTCTACTACCTTTTAGCAACTTCAGTCTGTCATGTAAGATTTTTTGTCATCTTAGACCTCTTAATGATGGGACATTGGCCTGGGCTTCATTATTGCCTAAATAACCTTTGTTAAAGTTGGGAGGGTTTTTTGGGAGAAGTGTCATATTCTGGATTTATCTCATCTAAATTCTAGGAAAGGAAGGCAGCAATTAGACGCTTACAGCTAAAAATTGGCTCATCACTTCAAATCAATATGTGACATTTGATATCCAACATCATTTTTATCTCTGCCACAGCTACATTCTCCTTCAGATTTCCTGGTCATATAATTCATTTTCATATAAATTTAAAGTAGCTGTATCTTTTCCCAAGTACACATGGCAGGTGCAGCATGCAATCCTGGGAAAAATGCCACCACTTTAAAGAGATTCAGACAGGGTTCCTGCACACTCCAAAGCATCTTTTCCAAATGATTTCTGATGTGCTGCACTGCCCTAATATAAATATGTCTAATTTGAGATTATTTTAAATCTTGAACCACCAGTGTAAAAAAATCAGGTTATTTTTCTATAGACATGGTTAGATGAGAGCAGTGGTTCACATGAACAATGATTCTTGGCAAGGACTCTGTCCATTTTGAAGATCACTTATTTTTGGGAGGGAGAAGTGCCATAAATCTGAACTGAACCTCAAATACCTTTTAGATACCGTCCCAGACACCAGCCATCTGCTTATCCAGAAACAACTGACACCACAGAAGAATATTTAAACATGGAAGTAATATCCTTCATTCTCCTGTAGCAGTGCTGATTTGATGTAATTAGCTTTCAATCAAATACCAGAAATTTAAATCCACTCCTGGGAATAGTTCAAAAAGCTTCCTTATCCATATATTCTGCTGGGAAAAGGCTCAAAGGACACTTGAAATGAAATTACAGAAGATTGCAAGCTATTTTTAGGTTAGTCCATTCCATACTTAAGGGAAATTATTCCTGCAATGCAAGACCTTTCAATGCACACACACAGACACATGTTTATATATTTGTTATTTATGTATTAAATAATTTATATATTTGTTATATATATAAAAATTCCCCTCTCACCCATATGGGTGGTATGTGTCTTCCTCAATATCAGGTCTTCTACTTGAGGCCTGGGAGTTTGAGGGTTCTGTGCAGTATCTTAGCTGTTCCTAGCACTGCACTCTTCTGGACAGAGAGCTCTGATGTTGTTCCTGGGATCTGTTGGAGCCATTCTCCCAGCTTAGGAGTCACAGCCCTGAGTGCCCCTACCACCACTGGGACCACTTTGCCCTTCCCTTTCCACATCGTCTCTAGCTCCTCCTTCAGGCCCTGGTATTTCTCCAGCTTCTCACTCCATCTTCTTGATGTTGCTGTCACTTAGCACCACTATATCTATCACCACCGCTGTCTTCTGGTCCTTGTCTACTACCACAATGTCTGGTTGATTGGCCAGTACCTGCCTGTCTGTCTGGATCTGGAAGTCCCACAGGATCTTAGCCCTGTCATTCTCCACGATCTTCTGTGGAATCTCCCATCTGGACTTGGGAGGGTCTAGCCCATAGGCTGTGCAGATGTTCCTGTACACAATGCCAGCTACTTGGCTATGCCATTCCTGCCTGCATCTGTGTTTCTGGTTGTGCTGTTCCTGCCTGCATCTTACACCCTGCCACTATGTGTTGGACTGTCTCTGAGGCATCTGGTGCCTAGTGCCTGTTCTTGTGCGGCTATGATCAGTGCCTCAGCGCTGTCTTTTAGTCCAGCCCTTTCCAGCCACTGGCAGAATTTCCCAAGGTCAGCCACCTCAGCTATCTGTCAGTGGTACATTCCATGCAGGGTCCTGTCTTCCATGGCGCTTCCTCTACTCGATCTCCCTTCCAAGTCTGCTGCTGCCTCAGACATTCTCTCAACAGCTCATCTTTGGTTGCCATCTTACTGATGGACTCCTGGATGCTCTGGGTCTCATTATCATTTCAGCACTTTAAAGGAAGACAAAAAATCTCTACCCAAATTATGAGAGGCAATGTCCATGTTGCCATTGTCAAACAACGGTCTGGGTCTATATGAGGAAGGCAGAATAATTCCCTCTTCTGTATCTAGTTTTACCTCTATGGCCATCTTCAAAAAGAAGCACAGGAAATAAATAGCATATAATTTTGCATTTTTATAATAATTTTGAGACTAAACAGTAGAAAATCTTGTCAGGCCCAGCTAAGCTGATTCCAATTAAAGCTCCTGACAGAGTTCCAGCTGTTTTACTACCTCAAATAGCACTGAACACAACAAGGTTTATGAAGCATTCAGGAGTCAAATACCCTATTAACATAAACATGGAGTGAAATCAACTCAACGACTAATTTCAGCTTTCTTTCATTCATTTAGGTAAAGGTAAAGGTTTCCCTTGACGTAAAGTCCAGTCGAATCCGACTCTAGGGGGCGGTGCTCATCTCCGTTTCTAAGCCTTGGAGCCGGCGTTGTCCCTAGGGACACTTCCGGGTCATGTGGCCAGCATGACGACTCGGAACGCCGTTACCTTCCCGCCGAAGCGGTACCAATTCATCTACTCACATTTGCATGTTTTCGAACTGCTTGGTGAGCAGGAGCTGGGACGAGCAACGGGAGCTCACCCCGCCGCGCGGTTTCGAACCGCCGACCTTCCGATCGACAGCTCAGCGGTTTAACCCGCAGCGCCACCGCGTCCCTTCATTCATTTAAGTTGAGCTAATATAGGATGGTGTCTACTGCTTCAGATTCCTTTTTATGCAAAACAAAACTCAGTACTGGAACAGTTTCATGATTTACTTTCCACACCTACCCTTGGGGTAAGATTATTATATTATTACAATTTTTATTATATTTCAGAGATAGACGGAAACAGGAAGACAGAGAATGATGAGTGTAAACATTGGAAACAAACATTGGAAGCAGTATGTTTTCTTGCTTCTAAGTGGAATGGCTTAGAAAGTGGTTTGCAAACTTAAGCTTTGATTTCAGCAACTTGTGAAATGCTCTTTCAAAATACTTTATGGGTAACAGTATTGAAAATGAGATGGAAACAAAGGAAAAATATTTATACATGTCCAGGACATAATACAATAACGTTCTGAGGTCTTCAGCAAACTTACTGCACTGAGATATGTATATTTTTATGCATTTCATTTCAGTAGACCTTTCATCATATCAACATAAAAGCAGATAAATAAAAAAAAATATGCTGGGGCTGGCATGCTTCAAAAATTATTTGAAAAGATCTACAGCACCTCTTTAAAGCAGCTGCAATTTATTTTTTATTTTTATTTTTGGTCAGGCTTCAATTTCAGCCTGGTAAAAAATGCAGTGCTCTTAAGAGATGGTATACGCAAATTCCCAAACATTCCAAAGGACTCCTTCCAAACTATTTTCAAGGGACGTACAGCCCTGTGATATAATTTATATAGATTAAACATCATGGACATCATAGCACCGACAATACCTTTTGCTGGCTCTAGGTAAAGGTAAAGGTTTCCCTTGACGTAAAGTCCAGTCGTGTCCGACTCTAGGGGGCGGTGCTCATCTCCGTTTCTAAGCCATGGAGCCGGCATTGTCATAGACACTTCCGGGTCATGTGGCCAGCATGACTCACGGAACGCCGTTACCTTCCCGCCGAAGTGGTACCTATTGATCTACTCACATTTGCATGTTTTCGAACTGCTAGGTGAGCAGGAGCTGGGACTAGCAACGGGAGCTCACCCTGCCGCGCGGTTTCGAACCGCCGACCTTCCGATCGACAGCTCAGCGGTTTAACCCGCAGCGCCACCGCGTCCCATGCTGGCTCTGGAGACGCTCAAAATGCAATTTGGTCCAATAAAAGACCAAAGATCAAATTCAAGATTCTACAGCAGTGTTTCTCAACCTTGGCAACTTTAAGATGTGTGGACTTCAACTCCCAGAATTCCCCAGCCTGGATTCAAAAAAGCAAGGTGGATTAGCATTTCCAAATTTCAAATTGTATTATGTTGCTAGCTTTTCAACATGAATTTCAGAGTGGATTGTATCACTTTATGGCTGTTTTTGGTCCCATCTAAGAAAGGGACAGGGTTTCCTGACAGTCTGCATAACTATCTCTAGCTTGACAAAAACAAGCACTGTGCAAGAGATCATGTAGTAATAAGTATTGTATTGAATATCTGGGATAAATCTTGGACAAGAATCAGCCTAGATATCTCCCCTCTTGTACTGATACTAAATGTTTAATTTTAAGAAGGTCCCAAGAAATTTGCTCAGCTGAGCCCTAACAATTCATTTAGATTACAAGATTTTATTACAAATAAAAGTAAACTCTTTTTGAAACCCTTACTTCACAGTGGTCCAGTTCAGCTGATTGGTTTCAGTATATTAAAATACGTATGATTGTCTTAAAAGAATTGCAGAAATTAAGGGGAATACTAAGTGATTAAATTTGAAAATCTTATAATATATAACTGAGAATATTTGTTGCGCTTTATTTATCAACTGCTGGTAAAGTATGACTCAGAATCTAAACAGGTTAGAGATTGTATGACTAAGTGGATGCAGAATTTGAATGTGTCAGGCTCTGCCTGCTACCCAGTAAAACACAGACGTAATATGCTTCGCGGAGGTCGAGTTTGGAAAACACCCTACCTGTCCTGATTACCAGGAAACACACTGAGGCGAGGACTTGGTCTCTAATATTTATTAGTAGTACTTAACAAGAATCCTAACAAACTGAGAAAGCGTGGGAAAACCCAGCCATATAAACCCCAACGGTTAAGGCGGTCCCGATCTGTGTCTCTTTGAATGGCTGAACAGTTCCTCAGTGCTACGCATGCGCTTGACAGTCTGGGTGAGAGCCCCCTGCTCGCCATCCTTACTCATGACACTACCCTTTGACAGTTGTGCTAGCATGTCCTTTATGAGGGGTAGTGGGTATTTATTGGATAGAGAAGCGGAATTTAATCCGCGGTAATCGGTGCATAGTCTTAGGGTGCCGTCCTTCTTTTCTCGAAATAGGACGGGTGCTCCAACCGGCGAGTTTGCTGGTTCTATGAAGCCCCTGGAAAGGTTTTTATCCAAGAATTCCTGCAGCGCCGCTAATTCTCTCTGGGTCATGGGGTAGATCTTGGGTTTGGGTAATGGGATGTCTGGGAGAAGCTCAATTGTGCAGTCCGACTTGCGGTGGGGGGTAATTGGTCCGCCTCTTCTCCGAAGACATCTGCAAAGTCTGCATATTGCTCTGGCAGTCCTTCGGGGGGGGGGGGTCGTTGTTGTGGATGACGGCTTCTGCCCTCCCCACTGTCAGAGTAGATGGTTTGTCCAGTGTCGGTGCCTGGTAGACCCCGTCTTTGAACTTGATGGAGCGTGTCCTCCAGTCGATGTGTGGGTTATTGCGTGTTAGCCATGGGATCCCCAACACTATTATGGGTCTCCCTATCTGGGTCAACACAAAGTTTATTGATTCCTTGTGGGTGCCCATTGTCAGGGTGACCATTTCGGTCCTCTGGGTGGCCGGTCTCCCCCCCCCCCCGCTGTAGAACTGTCTAGTTGGTGGAACGCCAGCAGTTTAGGGAGGGGGGCACAGGGCAGTTTGAGTGCGGTGACAATGTTCGGGTGGATCAGATTTCTGGAGCACCCAGAATCCACCATAGCTTCGGCCACAATGACTCTGGGGCCGTAAGCGAGTTTGATTGTCCCTGCCAGGATGGAGCAGTCGTCACTCACCCTGGGGTTGTTGCGCCCCTTCTTCACCACCTGCCCGGCGGTGCTGCTAAGAGCAGGTGGGGAGCATTTCCCGCCGGCTGTTCTTGGGCGTCGATCGCGTCCCCTGCGAGGTAGGTGTCTGCGTCCTCGTCCGGGGTTGCTAACGCTCCTGTCAGCCGTCGGGGGGGGGGGGGTTGGATGGTTTGTGTGGCGTCTTCGGTGTGGGTCTGGGCGGGTGATTCGTTGCTCTGTTCGTGAAGCAATCTGCCGCTCAGTGGCCCGTTTTCCCGCACTTGGTGCACTGTCCGCAGACAAGCCTCTGTTGTTGGTCTGCGTGCCAGGTTGGCCCCGTCTGTGGGACTGGTCCTCTTGTGCTGGGCAGGATTTTGTCTTCTGCAGTTGCGAGCAGGAATGTGCGCTGTGCGTGCTCTGCTTTGCCGGCTAGACAAATCCACCCGTGAAGGGAGGCTGGGTCGTCCCTGTAGAGTGCCCATTGGAGCACCTCCCAGTTGAGGCCATGCTTGAACATGTTGATGAGGGTGGCCTCCGACCATTCTGTGATTTTGCCCGTGAGGACATTGAATTCGAGGGCGTAGTCGGCCACCGTTCTCTTGCCCTGCCGCAGTCCTAGGAGTGTGCACTTTGCCCTTTCCTTCGCCAGGGGGTCCTCAAAGTAATGTTTCAGCTCGGCGAGGAAGTCATGGAAATTGGTCAGAGCTGGGGCTCTGGACTCGTACATCTGTACGTACCAGTCCGCACCCTATCCTGGAGTCTGGTGGCCACCGCCGAGATTTTGGCGGCTTCTGTGTTGAAGTAATGGCCGCATTGGGCCATGTAGTCCCTCGCATTAGTTAAAAAGAAGGACAGTTTCATGGGGTTCCCATCAAATTGCAAGTCTTTTGCGAACCTCCCGTGTTGTAGGTCCCCAACCCGTGGGTGTTGAAGGATGGCTCCCACTGGCCTGGGGGCGCGAATCTCTGCGGTAGAGTCTCGAGCTTGGCCCCTCCCGCTCGGGGTTGTAGATGGGGTGGGTATGTTACCCCGGTCCCCTCTTACCTCCTGTGTTGCCTCAGTCTTGGAGCACTTGCTGACTATTGTTGCCAGGGACTGGAGCATGTGTTCCAGGTCTTGTACCTTGGCTTTCAGGGCCGTGTCCTCATCTGCCGCTGGTGGCGACAGGAGCAGGTGCTCAAGGTATCATACTCTAGCTTCTAGAGCTGTGACCCTGTCTGGCGTGCCCTGGTCGTCTGACATCGGTGCTGCCAGATGCTGTCCGGTACATAGTCTTGCACCTTCCTGCTTGGGTGTTTCAGGGTAGCGGAGCCTCCAGCTGAGGTAGGGTGTTCCCATCCGGGATCCTGCTCCGTCGGCCCAAGCGAGGAATTGTTGGTCCCCGACCTCGTCTTCCATCAGGGTTCTCCCATCTGGGTTGGGGCTCCAGGTATGGAACTGGGGAGCGGTGTGGGCAGGGAGGGTGTCCGCATCTCCTGTGGGGTGCGCCGCCTCCAGCCGCCGTCGGGTCGCCTCTGCCTCTTGTGGGCCATCCTTCACGCCTCTGGTGCAAAGTGCTGGCTCCATCGCTGTCCGCGATTCCGTTTCTCGCCAGTTGGTCTGTCCCGCGGAAAAAAAATTTGTCCGGTGGAGCTTGAAAATTTTTGGTTTGGTGACACTCAGCTTTATGTCAGGCTCTGCCTGCTACCCAGTAAAACACAGATGCTAGTGTAGGCTTTAGGTTCTGGTTTTATTGGAGTATAGAATGCATGCCTTAGGAAAAGCTGAGAGTGACTGGAGCGCACCGGAATGGGATTTAAATAGCCCGCGCCGGTCAGCGCTCCACCCCTCCTTCTCTGAGTGTACCCCGAGCCCCGTTGCTGGTAGGTGAGGGGTCGAGCAGCCCCTCCTGTGCCTCAGGTGTCTCCTTAATTGTTTTTCTCTGGCCGGTGATGGGTCATTGCCGGGCGATCTGGTTCGTAAGCTTTCTGACAGCTCGGGCATGCCTCGTGGTCGGGTGTTGTCAATTACTTCCCTTGCAACATTGTATCTCTTCCTTCCGTGCCTCCAGCTAGGATCGAGACTTTGTTGCCAGCACTTGTTGCTTGCTTTTGTTAGTTGGTTGCCTTATCCCTTAATCCGCCCGGTGCTCATTTCTTTGTATTGTTATGTGAGCTGTTGTGATGTTACAAGCATCGCAACCGTGATCATGACAGAATGTAGTAATAGAGATGCAACAATGGGAATTTCAGCAAACATAGTAAATTGAATTTATTCTGAACACAATGTTAAGAGAAAATCGGTATGTTTTATCACTGGTATATTTCTCCAGTTTTAATTGCTAAAATAGGCAATTCATTTTCAAAACAATTGCTGGAAATATAATAAGCAGATTAGATCATGTTTTCATGTCTCGTGGCAGTGCTATAAAGCTCAATAGTTCTGGGAAATGATTCATACTAGAATAAAATAAATCTCAAAAGCTGAATTCCCATTTAAATCTATGATATTCCTATTAAACTTTACCAAACCATATATTCCCTCAAAGTATACTGAATTAGCTTTATATATGATAACTTCTGCAAGAGTAACAATATGCTTGTTACTGAAAAGGTTGTCTGATCCAGTTCAATGGAAGAATGGCTAATCAAGTTGTGGGAATAAGCTTTGATGTCCAGAATAACTTGGTATCTTAAAAGTAATCTAACGCAGATTTCAACTCAAACTGGAAACCATTCTTAGACTATAATATGACCCATGGATTGGTATCACATGCAAAATTTGGGTTTATCTATGCACAGAATCTGTATTTTGATTTTATGAGATACCTAAATCAGAATAGATTCTTAATAATATGGACTGAATGTATTCCAGCATATAATTCCATTTGGTGATTTATATTGCGTTGACCATGGTTCTTGATATTCATTTTCAGCTCAAGTTTAAGTTTTTAGTGTGACATAATATTTAAAATTGTTGTTGTTATATTAGAAAGCTGTAGCCTCCGTGATATTTTAAATCACTGGTTTATTTATCTGCAGCATATTATTGTATTCTTTTCCATATTCTCTTTTGTATTATTTATATATTTTTGTTGAAGTGTTAATTAAAAAAAAGTAAACCATCTAAAAAACAGCATATATATTAAGGAAAAATGCACAAACATTTTTATTTTGTGTATATTAGCGCAAATGCATATACAATTGCATGTGAATGTTACGCTGGGTTTTTAACCACAAAATAGCATAAACTGGTATAGAAGTGGAATGGAACACTTCTCTTTGGGAACTGTATTCTTGTTATCCAGTACAGGCCACTTAAAGTTTACATGCCATCATTCAGTGCTTATATTGTTCCCTGTTTGGGGCAGGAGCATATCAGTAGAAAGCCACAGGTATGTTATGGTATCTGCATGAGATACCTTTCCTTAGACACTGATGGTGATTGTCAAATAGTCTACACCATTGATCACATTTATTTTTAAAGTTTGTTTTTTCCTATGCTGTGTAGCTTTTGCAGAGAGTGACAAACCTGAACTGGAAAGTTCTATTTAAAAGCAGGAATGGAAGAAAGAACGCTGTGTAAATGAGGAAAACAGCAGAAATCTGGGCCACAATCCAATAAAATCAATATACAGATTTTCTCTTTATTCATTGACTTTTTAATCACATGCATAATGAATTTAATCCAAATGGCTTTGGCACTGGCATATAGGAAAAAGCCTAAGAAGATAGGAATTGTTTTTCAAAGCATTCCACATAATGTACTTTTTTCTACTTGAAATAATAAGAATTTAATTATTCTGGACTTTTACACATTTCTTACACTAGAGAATATAAAGGTTCCTATTATTTTGTTTGTTCATTTGTTTGCTTCTATGCAATAAAAAAGAATTTGACTTTTTTTACTGCAGTTTAAACTACAGTCTTACCTGCATTTGATGATAAACAATTGCACATTATCACAATATTTTTATGCTTCTAATGTCATCTTAATTCACTTTAAGGAATAACAACAGAAAATGTAATGTACTTGAACATGTTTGTTGGGGTTGTTGGGGGGGTTTCTAATGTTAAATTTTATAACCAGATTTCAGTAAGGTAAATTAATATTCCTTCAGCAAAGGATCGTTACCTTGTTGTGGTGCTGGAGCTTGAGCACCTCAGTGATGGCATGAGCTAAACCGTGAAGGGCCACCCAAGACGGAAAGGTCATGACAGAGAGGTCAGACTAAATGTGATCCCTGGGGAAGGTAATGGCAACCCACCCCAGTATTCTTGCCATGAAAACTCAATGGATCAGTACAACCAGAGATATGTCGGTATACCATCGGAAGATGAGACCCCCAGGTCGGAAGATGGTCAAAATGCTACTGGGGAGGAACAGAGGATGAGTTCAACTAGCCCCAGATGTGATGACGCAGCTAGCTCAAAGCTGAAAGGATGGCTAGCAGCTGACGGTGCTGGTGGTGAACGGTGAATCCGATGTTCTAAGGATCAACACACCATTGGAACCTGGAATGTAAGATCTATGAGCCAGGGCAAATTGGATCCAGTTATTGGTGAGATGTCAAGATTAAAGATAGACATTTTGGGTGTCAGTGAACTGAAATGGACTGGAATGGGCCACTTCACATCAAATGACCACCAGATCTACTACTGTGGACAAGAGGACCACAGAAGAAATGGAGTAGCCTTCATAATTAATAGTAAAGTGGCTAAAGCAGTGCTTGGATACAATCCAAAAAACAACAGAATGATCTCAATTTGAATTCAGGGCAAACCATCTAACATCACCGTGATCCAAATATACGCCCCAACCACAGATGCTGAAGAAGCTGAAGTAGAGCAGTTCTATGAGGATCTGCAGCACCTACTGGACAATACGCCTAAAAGAGACGTTATTTTCATCACAGGAGACTGGAATGCTAAGGTGGGCAGTCAAATGACACCTGGAATTACAGGTAAGCATGGCCTGGGAGAACAAAATGAAGCAGGACATAGGCTGATAGAATTTTGCCAAGACAACTCACTCCGCATAACAAACACTCTCTTCCAACAACCTAAGAGACGGCTTTATACATGGACTTCACCAGATGGACAACACCAAAATCAGATTGACTACATCCTTTGCAGCCAAAGGTGGTGGACATCTATACAGTTGGTAAAAACAAGACCTGGAGCTGACTGTAGTTCAGATCACGAACTTCTTCTTGCACAATTTAGGATCAGACTAAAGAGATTAGGGAAAACCCATAGATCAGCTAGATATGAGCTCACTAATATTCCTACGGAATATGCAGTGGAGGTGAAGAATAGATTTAAGGGACTGGACTTAGTAGATAGGGTCCCAGAAGAACTCTGGACAATGCACGGAAGTGGAAGAAGACAATAGAATAGGAAGGACAAGAGACCTCTTCCAGAAAATTAGAAACATTGGAGGTAAATTCCAGGCAAAAATGGGTATGATCAAAAACAAAGATGGCAAGGACCTAACAGAAGAAGAAGAGATCAAGAAAAGGTGGCAAGAATATACAGAAGACCTGTATAGGAAGGATAACAATATCGGGGATAGCTTTGACGGTGTGGTCAGTGAGCTAGAGCCAGACATCCTGAAGAGTGAGGTTGAGTGGGCCTTAAGAAGCATTGCTAATAACAAGGCAGCAGGAGACGACGGCATCCCAGCTGAACTGTTCAAAATCTTGCAAGATGATGCTGTCAAGGTAATGCATGCTATATGCCAGCAAATTTGGAAAACACAGGAATGGCCATCAGATTGGAAAAAATCAACTTATATCCCCATGCCAAAAAAGGGAAACACTAAAGAATGTTCAAACTATCGAACAGTGGCACTCATTTCACATGCCAGTAAGGTAATGCTCAAGATCCTGCAAGGTAGACTTCAGCAGTTCATGGAGCGAGAATTGCCAGATGTACAAGCTGGGTTTAGAAAAGGCAGAGGAACTAGGGACCAAATTGCCAATATCCGCTGGATAATGGAAAAAGCCAGGGAGTTTCAGAAAAACATCTATTTCTGTTTTATTGACTCTTCTAAAGCCTTTGACTGTGTGGACCAGAACAAATTGTGGCAAGTTCTTAGTGGTATGGGGATACCAAGTCATCTTGTCTGCCTCCTGAGGAATCTGTATAACAACCAAGTGGCAACAGTAAGAACAGACCATGGAACAACAGACTGGTTTAAGATTGGGAAAGGAGTACGGCAGGGCTGTATACTTAAAGTCTTCTCCTTAAGGGAAGAAAAAAGAAAGCTTAAAAAGCAAGGGAAAAAAATAAAGATGCAGTGGTCAAGAAATCAGAGCACTATGCTATGTCTTGCAAGAATTAATCCACTGGAGACGAGTAACAAATAATTCAAGCACAGATCTCATCTTCAGAAGACTATGCCAGCTTATTCTTAGGGTGATTTGAAGGTGACTTGAGAAGTAATGCTCTTTTTTCCCCTTTATTTACAATCACTATCTCTTAAAATAAGGCATTGAGCTCTTAAACTAAGGCATATGACACATTCCCAAATACATTTATGATGCAGTTATGATAGAAACAGAGATGAGAATAAACAGTCTTCTACTATTTCTAGGTTTTTGATTAAGTGTCAGCATTCAAATAGTCTAAAGTAATCCCATTGGTAATTACAGACTGGTAATACTCAATGTATTTGGATATTTGGATCCCCTGTTAATATTTTTGTGCTTGTAGTTTTGTATACAGATGATTCAGGTTGTTTTGGCTGAGAATCTGAGTGATTTGCAGCAGATGTGAGACTATATGTTGATCCAACAAGGAATACAGAAGTGAAAAATTAAAAAATCAAAGAAGGTAGTTGTGTATGAGAAGAACAATGGAGTATATTATTGCAAATTATACATACAGTAGGTGGTGAAAAAGTGGAACAAAAATAAAGTAATTTGTGTACGTTTGTAGAAGAGTTACTAAAGAACATGAAAGAAAAGGCAATGTATGAACTGGGTCTGGAACTTAGGTGGAAGTTGGATTGCAAGAATAGAAAGGTATGGAAAAGTATATAGTGAATAATATTGGAGTAAATTGGTTAGATTTATTTTTATTTCCTTTATTCCTTTTAATTTCTCTTGTTTTCTGGTTATTTCTATTTTTCTGAGCTTTGCACATATATTGCTTATCCCAAAAGGTAATACAGTAGTGAGATAGGTATTTTTATTTTTTCTTCAAAAGTAAAGATTGCTAATATGTAGCTGTAAGTTTTGATTCCTGTATCACTTTTAATATCATCATCAAATAGAAATAATCTTTGGATCTTATTTACTAAGCCTTTGGGAAATATTTAATCTTCTTGGACTCTGAGCCTTAATTCTGAAATTATTACTAGCACTGACTAGTTGCAATTCTTATATTATTGCTTCATTTTCAAAAGCTGTACCTCGTATGGTTGTTTGAGCCTTTACTATAGTTGTCTCCATTGTAAACTGAACAGACAACTTCAGTCTTCCGACTAGTTATGTTTCCATCTGGTAAATGAATAAGATGTTACAGTTCCTAATGTACCACATGAGTGGTACAGTCTAAAGCTATAAGAAGTTGCAAAGTCAGGTCTCAAAGCATACTTTCAAATACTTTTGAAGTTGGTTCAGATAGTTGTATGTTCAGATAAGTAGCATAATGAGTATGTATGAACATATGTATGCTTTTGAGAGGCACTTCTCATAGATAAATGCAGGGGCATTGGTGTGAATTTTTTTATTAGACAACCCAGCTAAGTTAGGTTCAATTATGAGATTAGTTGTCATGAGTGAGTCTAATATGCCAGATCTCACCAGTCTTATTCCATATACATCTATGGCAAATTTTTATGTCCCTGAAAGACAGAAAGGAGAATGAGACTCTTCATATCAATGTTAACAGCAAATTATCATAAGGTCTATTAAGCAGAAGCCCATGTATACCTAACATGGGTATAAATAATAAGAAAGTGGTTGTGTTGCAGCTCCAGAGAATTCTGGAGGAAACTGATTATCTGCACCCCTTTCAGTCAGGTTTCAGGCCAGGATATGGGATGGAGACCGCATGAGTCGCACATATGGATGATCTGTGGTGGGAGCTGGATGGAGGGAGTCCATCCATCCTGGCTCTCTTGGATCTCTCAGTGGGTTTCAATACCATCAACCATGGTATACATGAAACCACTAGGTGAGATCATCTGTCACCACGGGATGAGGTATCATCAATATGCTGATGATACTCAGTTATATATCTCCATCCCGGGTGAAGTAAGTGATGGGGTCTCCACCCTCTCCAAGTGCCTGGGGACTGTGGGGGTCTGGATGGGGAACAACAGGCTTCAACTGAACCCTGGTAACACAGAGTGGCCATGGATTGATGGCGCCTCGGGTTACAGGAAGTTGTCTTCTTTGGTTCTGGATGGGGTGGCACTTCCCCATTTGGAACCAGTGTGGAACCTGGGGGTCCTCCTGGACTCACGACTCCTGCTTGAAGAGCAGGTGGCAGTTGTGGCCAGGAGGGCCTTTGCACATCTTCAGGTAGTGCACCAGCTACACCCATTCCTGGACCGAGATGCCCTCCAAACAGTCTCTCATGCCCTTGTCTTCTCCTATACAGACTATTGCAATGTGCTCTACATGGGGCTACCCTTGAAGAGTATTTGGAAGCTTCAGCTGGTCCAGAATGCAGCTGCATGAACAGTTACCAGTGCTGTAAAATCAGCCCTTGTGACACTACTGTTACGCAAGCTGCATTGGGTACCAGTTTGCTTCTGGGTCCAATTCAAGGTGTTGGTTATCACCTTTAAAGCCCTACATGGCATGGGACCAGGGTACCTGAGGGACCGTCTCGTCCCCATAACATCGACCCACCCCACCCGGTCAGGCAGGGATGGCATGCTACGGACCCCATCGGTAAAGGAATTTCATCTAGCAGGGTCCAGGAGGTGAGACTTCTCTGCAGTGGCGCCCGCCCTTTGGAATATCTTGCCCCCGGAGTTGAGACGGGTCTTCTCTCTCTCAGACTTCCAGAAGAAACTGAAGACCTGGTTCTGCCGCCTTGCTTGGGAGGGGGAGAGTGATAGCTCCACCTGGGGGTGGCTGGCACCATAGCACCCCTTAGTGATTGTGTTCCATCTCCACTTGGATTTTATATTCACTTTCTATTTATATTTTAATGGTAAATTAGGTGGATATGTTTTTAGTATCATTTTATTGTAAACTGCCCAGAGTCCCCCACTGGGGGAGATGGGTGGTGGCATAAATTTAATTAAATAAATAGATAAATAAATAATACTTATTTAGTGAAATAATGTATGAAAATAGTCACTGGAGTACTTACTGTGCCTTGCATTTATATATCAAGAAGTTCTGCATGGCAGTTGGTTTCATTCAGAGCATATTTTCATTCATTTCATTTATGTAGACTTTCTTTTTACCAGATTCCTATTCTCTTTGAACTGGGTTTGAAGGTATTTTATTTGTTTGTTTGTTTTCTATCCCACCCCTATTATTTTTATAAATAAGGCAGCAAACATACCTAATACTCCTTCCTCCTCCTATTTCCCCACAACATCAACCCTGTAAGGTGGGTTGGGCTGAGAGAGAGTGACTGGCCCAACGTCACCCAGCCGGCTTTCATGCCTAAGGCAGGACTAGAACTCTCAGTCTCCTGGTTTCTAGTCTGGTGGCTTAACCACTAGACCAAACTGGGTTTGAAGGTATAGATATTCTTCACACCTTGGCACTGAATTTGTGATGGGTCTTTACTCACGGCTGATCAATTGTTCCATTTGCTAAACCTAATGCTTGCCACATACGGAGACCCAAACTCAGAGCATGAGAAAAAGCAGAAGAAGAGGGAATTCAAGAGTTAGAAACTGTTCCTTCTGAGCATATAAGGGAGGGTGAAATTACAGTAAAGCTCATGATATAAAACAATTTTAAATCTTGTAATGTTTGTCATTTTATGATTAATAGGCTGACAATGCAATAGTTGGAGCATGAAGAATCATTAACCAAGTAATCATCAGACATATCTGGGTGATGCCTTGGCCTTTCAGTTGCTTCTTGGACTAGCAAACATAGCAACTCAGTCTCAGGCAGATGCTCTTCTTATAGACATTACATTGCCAGCAACTCTTTACCAAGAGAGGTGAGTGATACTGAAGCAACACCTGGGGAGTGCTGAAAGCAAAAACATCCATGGATACTGAAGAGTAGCCCATGCATTTACTACATTTCTAGAATAAATTCTTATTCTGTCTGTAGACAAGTGTATGATTAATTAATTACAAAATAAGTGATTACAACTGAAACAATGGGGTGTAGTGGTAAGGGTATTAGACTAGGATTGGGAACATCCCATGCCACACTCAGCCACAGAATCTCCCTGGGTGACTTTGGGCCAGGTATCTCTCTCAGCATTAGACTGGGAAGTCAGAAAATATCTATTTACTAACCTATGCTGGACCAGTGTAATATAACCTTCAATAAAAAGTTCTTTATCCTGCAGTGTATTGATTCAGGAGGAGGAGGACAAGGAGGACAAGGAGGAGGAGGAGGAGGAGGATTGCATTTTATACAGCCACACTCGTAATTTTCAGTTCAGAAAAAGTCTGAGTTTTTTAAATACACATATTTAAAAAGCCACCTTAAAAGAAAAAAATTATAATCTAAAGAAGTCAAGGGGCTGGCCAAAAACAAAATGAAAGAAATGCATATTCTATTAATTGGAGGTGTCCCATGTCAGAATGTAACCTATTTTCAAACATTTGCCAACAGTTCTTTCAGACATTTTTTAACAAAGATTAGATATTGAGAAATACAAGTAAATTTTACCTCAAAATGCAGTGTTTACCTTTACTGAATGATATCATAAATTATATAATATTAAGTTGGAGCCAGCATTGGCCCTGGGACAGTAAAAAGGCCTACATGTATTGCTGAAGGAACAGAAAATCTGTTATCACCAATTTTTCCCTTCAAACACAGTACTTTTTCCCTTCTCCTCTACTTTTCCAGAGGAATATAAGATCATAGGTCTCTCTACTCTGTGCTCTACTCATCTTTAAGCAAGTGTGAATATATTCCCCTTGTTTGGGCTTAGCCACTTACAGCTAACAGTTACAGAGACACTTGTCCTCTAACAGTTTTTGAAGCACCTGCTTCAAAAGTAGTGCCTGTGGAGGGCCGGGGTGGACAGAGTGGTCAAGATGGCTAAGACAGAGGATGCAGGAGTGTCATCCCATATCTTTACCATTTTAAACCCCTCCTGCAGATGCTGATGGAAGTAATCATATTTCAGCCTCCATATTTCTTCCCATGCAATGGTATGTGGGAAAGACTTTGGGAGACAGGGTGAAGAGATGCTGCCTAGGGAATGGTCAGATAACAGGCAGCTTAGCCCACAGTGGGACAGTGGGTAGCGCAAGAGGTTCTGAAGGGAACCTCCCTAGTTTCTCAGGCTGTAAAGGAGACAGTGGGAGAATCCTACTTTCAGAGTTGCAAGTTTCTGTTAATGTAGCTTTATAATAAAGTAGAATTAGCTTATCTGGTCATATTTCCTGTCTCTCTACCTGGTAAGGCTGACTGTCATGAGTAAGGATGGCGAGCAGGGGGCTCCCATCCAGGCTGGAAAGCGCATGCGTAGTACTGAGGAATTAAGCAGCCATTCAAAGAGACACAGATCAGGCCCGCCTTAGCCTTTGGGGTTTATATGTCTGGGTTTTTCCCACGCTTATTCAGTTTGTTAGGATTCTGTTTATGTAGCAGTAATAAACATTAGAGAACTACTCCTCATCTCAGCATGTGTCTCACTGTTAGGACATCAATCCTAACAAACTCGTACTCCCATCGAAAGAGGGAGGAACAAAGAAATTAAAGGAGAGACATTTGGAAAATGTCTTCAGAAAACCAAGAAATTCGGCTCGCCATCCAACAATTGGCAGCAGCCCTGCAACAACACCAACAACAGGTAGATCTACAGGTCAACACATTACAAGCTGCCATGCTACAGCAGTTACAACAACCAGCTCCAATTAACCCACAACCGGTGCCAGCAGCAGCAGCAGCAGCTCCACCAGTAGTCTTGAGATCCCAGGGCAGTCTACCAGAGAAGTTTGGAGGAGAAGCAGGACAGTTGAGAACCTTTCTCACACAGTGTACAATGTTTTTCAACAGCAGACCGGCAGAGTTCCCCACAGACAGAACCAGAGTCACCTTCATCCTAAGTCTGTTAAAGGGACCAGCAGCCAAATGGGCTATTCCCATGGTGGAGAACAATGACCCAATTCTCAACGACTACCAGAACTTTTTGGCAGGGTTCCGAGCACACTTTGACGACCCGATCAGAGAGGTCACTGCCAGCCGGGAAATTCGGAAGCTCAAGCAAGGTAACAAGAGGGTGGGAATCTACATTGCTGATTTCAAGTTGTTAGCAGGAGATCTGGACTGGAATGAGAGTGCATTAAAAGACCAATTCAAACAGGGGCTGGATAAAGAAATTAAGAATGAATTAGTGCACCAGGGAACACCAGCTAACCTAGAAGCCTTATATCAGTTGTCTGTGGTCATAGATGCCAGGCTAGAAGAGCTCAGACAGATGCAGCCGGGGAGAGGCAGGGGCCTCAGGACGCTTCCAGGATTTCCAGCTCTCTCCGTAGCATCTCCTCACTCAGGACCAGAGGAGCCAATGCAGATCGGGGCGAGCAGGAGGCTTATTTCCGAGGCTGAGAGGCAGAGAAGGAGAGAGAGAACCCTCTGTTTCTACTGCGGAGCCCAGGGGCACATGGTGAGAGCTTGCCCAGTGAGAAGCCAAGCAACTTCAGTAAGAGCCCCAGGGCAAGCAGCTGAAACAAGAGCCATCTCTGCCTCTGCTTCCAACCAGGGAAACTCCGTTGGTCTCCCTCCACAGAGCTCAGCAGGGAGACCATCAATCAATTAAGGAGGGCTCATTCTGAGGATTCCAGGCAATCCTTTTACTACTTACCAGTAATAATGTACATCAACCCAGAGCACCAGGTCAAGCTAGAGGCCCTCGTGGATTCCGGAGCTTCAACCAATTTTATTGATGTGCAGACCGTACAAGACTTCAACATCCCGACCATAGAATTGCCATGTCCCATAGAAGTGGAGACCATTGACGGCCAGCCGCTCAAGGCAGGTGTCATGAGTGAGGATGGCGAGCAAGGGGTTCCCATCCAGGCTGTAAAGTGCATGCGTAGTACTGAGGAATTAGGTGGCCATTCAAAGAGACACAGATCGGGCCCGCCTTAGTCTTTGGGGTTTATATGTCTGGGTTTTCCCACGCTTCTTCAGTTTGTTAGGATTCTCTGTTATGTAGCAGTAATAAAACACTAGAGACCTACTCCTTGTCTCAGCGTGGTTCCTGGCTGTTAGGACAGCAGGGCCGATTAGAAGGTTCACAGAACCGGTGCAACTGACAACAGGAGACCACACTGAGTGGATTCAGCTTTATGTTACTGCATCACTTAATGTTCCTGTAATCCTAGGCACGCCTTGGCTGAGGATCCACAACCCATTGCTGAACTGGACTACGGGAGCAATCTCCTTCCCAGCTAAGGAATGCCAGCACCACAAGATTCAAGCTGCTCTCCACTCTCCAGCAACCAACGCAGTCACAGAAGTAGGGGGGGTCCAGTTGCCAGCCAAGTATGCAGATTTTGCAGACGTTTTCAGCGAACAAGAGGCCACAGCATTACCCCCACATAGGGACTGTGATTGCACCATTGAGTTTATACCAGGAGCCAGGATTCCAGCAAGGAAACAATATCCCATGTCTCCCAAGGAACTAGCCACCTTAAAGGATTACTTGGATTCTAATCTCCAAAAGGGTTTCATCCGACCATCTACTTCCCCAGCGTCTGCTCCTACCTTCTTCGTACCAAAGAAGCCTCCCTCACCCGTTGGCACCTGCAAACCAGGAGACACCCATGAGAGTGGTCCACGATTTCAGTTTTTTAAATCAACTCACAAAGAAAGAAACTTATCCACTGCCCCTAATATCTGATCTGCTGGATCACTTACAGAAAGCACGCATTTTTACCAGGTTGGATCTCAGGAATGCGTACAATCTGATCGGGATGAAAGAGGGGCACGAATATCTAACTGCCTTCGACACCAGGTTTGGTAAATTTGAGTACCTTGTTTTGCCCTTTGGCTTGTCTAATGCAGGAGCCATATTTTCCCAATTTATGAATCAAATTTTCTCTGATTTACTAGATAAGTATCTGGTCATTTATCTAGATGACATATTAATTTTCTCTGAGGATGCTACAACTCATGTAACCCATGTACGTAATGTCTTACAAAGACTGAGAGAGAACAAGCTGTTCACCAAGCTAGAGAAGTGTGCCTTTGATTTAACTGAATTACACTTCCTGGGCTATAAAGTATCAACAGAAGGCATATCCATGGATCCTTCTAAGGTCCAGGCAATTCTCTCTTGGCCACCTCCCCGAAATGTTAAAGAAGTACAAAGATATCTAGGATTTTGCAATTTCTACAGGCGGTTCATAAAAAACTTTAGTGACAGGGCTAGACCCCTCACACAGCTTTTGAAGAAAGGATCAAAATTCATTTGGGGGGAGAGAGAGCAAGCAGCCTTCCAAGAATTTAAGCAACGCTTTGCATCCCAGCCGCTGTTAAGACACCCTGATCCCACAAAGCAATTCATAATGCATTCAGATGCTTCCGATATTGCCATTGGGGCAGTGTTATTGCAATATACAAACAAAACCGAGAATACATTGCTTCCATGTGCCTTTTTTTCACGCATGTTCTCACCAGCAGAGAGAAACTATGATGTTTTTAACAAGGAGTTGCTGGCAATTAAAGCAGCATTCCAAGAGTGGAGGCACTGGCTAGAAGGTGCAACCTTTCCTGTGAAAGTTTGCACCAATCACAAGAATTTACAGCTTCTACAAAACACCAGATTCCTCACCCCATGCCAAATCAGATGGAGCCAGTTTTTCTCCCATTTCAATTTTGTTATTTCTTATGTGCCCAGGGCGCAAAACTGCTTGGCAGATGCCCTGTCTTGATCCTTTCAGGCAACCCCCACCACTCACCAGGAGGAACAGGCTACTATATCACAACCTCACAACTTTGATCAGTCTATGAGGGGGAACCAGACAGAGATTTTAGCAGCAGGCAGACAAGCAGAAGACCTATTTACAAGAGTCAGAGCTCAGCAGCAACAGGACCCATATGCCAGGGCCAGGATGGATGACCTCCAGAGGGGCCCGCAAGACACTGCCCCCCCATTCAATGTGGAGGCAGGAATCCTCTGGCATAGTGGGTGATTATATATTCCCCCTTCATTGAGGGAAGAAGTACTGAGACTTTGCCATGACCATCAAACGGCAGGCCACGGAGGTGTTTTCAAAACTCTCCATAGAGCTCTGAGAGACTACTGGTGGCCTAAGATGACTGCAGACATAAAGGGTTACGTTGCTTCTTGTCACACCTGCAGACGAGCCAAGCCTCTCCCAGGGAAGCCCACAGGACTCTTGCAACCCCTACCCACCCCCAGTAGGCCTTGGGATACAATCTCCATGGATTTCATCTCTGATTTACCCCCGGTCCAGGGGCTGACTTCCATACTAGTGGTGGTGGACCTTTTCACAAAAATGGCGCATTTTATTCCTTGCAAGGGCCTCCCATCTGCACAAGCCACAGCGCAGTTGTTCATGGACCATGTTTTTAGGTATAGAGGCATGGTGAATCACTTGGTGAATGACAGAGGCCCACAGTTCACTTCCAGGTTCTGGAGGGCCCTTTTCCAGTCATTAGGGGTCCAGATCCACCTGTCATCACCACATCATCCTGCTAGTAATGGGCAAGCCGAGAAAATTAACCAATGGTTACAGCAGCATCTGAGGTGTTACACCACTTATCAGCAAGACAATTGGCCAGCCCTGCTCCCCATGGCAGAATTTACTTATAACAACTCTGTGAATCCTCGACCAAGATGTCCCCTTTCCAGGCACTCTACGGGGTTAACCCTCAGGTGTTGCCCACCTCCTCCTAGCAGGGAGCTGTTCCAGCCGCGGCTGATTTTCTTAAAGAGCAACAAGCCGCACAGGAGTTGTTAAAGAAGCAGCTGAACAGGGCAAAGAGTGCTTACAGGAGAGCTGCAGATGCTCACAGACAAGAGGGGCCAGCGATTGCAGTAGGAGACAGAGTGTGGCTCTCTACCAAGTTTTTGAACTCTACCAGACCCTCCAAGAAATTGGACTCTAAGTTTGTGGGCCCTTTCACTGTGGTACAGCAGATAAATCCAGTGGCTTATCGTTTACAGCTACCAGCATCCATGAAAGTCCATCCAGTGTTTCACAGATCATTGCTAGCCAAAGACCCTCCCCCAAGTGCCTTACAATCGCAACTGCCCCCCCACCTCCAGTAATTGTGGAGGGGGAGGAGGAATACAAAGTTGAGGAAATTCTGGACTCTAGGAGGAGGGGAAGGGGCATCCAATATTTCATACACTGGAAAGGGTACCCTGAGGAAGAGCGCACATGGGAGAATGCCAGAGATGTACATGCTCCAGCACTGGTTCATCGATTCCATCAGCTTTTCCCTCACAAACCCAAGCCTCGCACTCTACCAGAGATTCCTCACTTGGATGAGCAGGCAGAGGAATTCGTAAGTTTGCACCTTCCACCCCCGCCTGAAGCCTTGACTCCAGTTACAGAGGAGGGGGGGGCCCGCAGCCCTCCACCTCAGGCATGCATTTCCCAGGGGGGAGGGGGGACAACTCTTCTAATTATCTAGCTATTTTCCAGCAGCGGCCACCTGGGCCAGAAGCATTATCAGACCTGGAGAGCAGCACTGATTCGTCCTTGGAGGAGGTTTCCTTTGAAGACTTTCCATCGTTGCCCAGTTCCCATGGGAGCTTAGAAGCAGACGTTGAATCTTATCAAGCCTCTGGAAGGGAGGGGGCTGAAATGGAATGTGAATCTGGAGGGGAGGGTGATGTCATGAGTAAGGATGGCGAGCAGGGGGCTCCCATCCAGGCTGGAAAGCGCATGCGTAGTACTGAGGAATTACACAGCCATTCAAAGAGACACAGATCAGGCCCGCCTTAGCCTTTGGGGTTTATATGTCTGGGTTTTTCCCACGCTCATTCAGTTTGTTAGGATTCTGTTTATGTAGCAGTAATAAACATTAGAGAACTACTCCTCGTCTCAGCATGTGTCTCACTGTTAGGACATCGACATCCCCCAGGATGATGTTAGATGTTTAACTATGTTTTGAAACATGACTTAAAAAACATGAAAAATCAAATAAAATGCCAACTATAATGTAGCACGATTAACAAATAAATTCAAAATTCATATTAAGCCATATCATTATTCCCCCAGATGAAAGCTTGCAAAACCGTCTGTTGACTTCCCAAGGACTGATCAAGCAAGATCCAAAAGGTTAGGGAGGAAAAATGTGACTAGTATTTTAAACGGATCAGCAGCAGATGAAGTGCCTTTAGACGAAAGAGTTAGATGAAGTTGCACCAGGAATGTCCAAAAGGTTGCTGAAAGTAGAAATAAGCAAATAATTGTCAATCTTTCCTTTTTGGAAATACAGTACAACTATTCATCCTTGGAAATGGAAAATGGAAAAAAAATTAGGCAGTCTTTTGATTAACCAAGCAGGTGCCAATTAGGCAGTCTTTTGATTAACCAAGCAGGTGCCAATTTAAAATGTACTGAGTAAAAAGAAGGCTTTAATAGATGTCAAATCAGGTAGAATTACCTAATGGTGGGAGGGTATATATTTTCAGAAAATGCAATCCCCCATAGAATTCTAGTTCAGTAAGTAGAGATCAGTATAAACCTGGTCCAGATTAGCATTACAGTTTCTCATTGATTATTTTTAACAGATGTTGTTAAAAGCTGATAAATCTGCATCCATTCTTCACAGATTTCCCAATCTGGACTTCTTTTCCTTATATGCAATCTTCCATAATGCATAGATTGTTTTTCTGAAAAAAAGTACTTATTCTGATTTTTTTTTGGTCTAATATGATTCATCTTGTTATTGTTCTTGCCTTAAAGTCCTTTCTAATTTATATGCCCTTCAAATACAAGCCAGAATTGGAACACCCCAGAAGGACCAATTTATTAAAGATGGAACAGTTAAAATAAGTGTTTTCACAGAGTTCAAAAACCTCTGCTATCATACAAACTACATGCCTCAGATAACCTGAACACCAGGTGAGCCATTAGCTGGAAGGCTTATAGGTCTCAAGTAGTTTGCATAAAGGTCAATTAGTACAAGGAAAAGGATTAATACCAAGGAAGTGAAGCATAATAAACTCAGCAATCGGGCTGAGAAAATATATGCTAATTGTCTTTCTTCAGTCTCATTTCTGAAATAATCTAATACACAGTGCAGGAAAGCTTGATTGAAATCATATCTCAGTAAAGCATTTTCATTCTAAAAGAAACCATATGTGTTTCTCTTGTCCACAACGTCATGCCTGGAATTATTTTAAAAAGCAGATGTTTAATTTGAGCGCAATGGTGATTACATTTGTGTGAAAAGCTAATAAATTAAAAATTAGGGAGCAAGCTAACTGTACTCTAATGAGCTTTCAGAACAAGATATAGAAAGGCACTTTAATAGATCCAATTACATTTTTTTAAGTCTAATTAGATATTTAACAGGTGGGACAAGATCCACTATTGATTAGATTTTGGAAAACATCCCACACACAGGAATTAGAAATGCAATTTCAATCTGTTGTATAAAATGATTGGCAAGCTCACCTCTACAAACTAAACCATATTGCTTTTGTATTCTCAGCATTCTCATGACAATCTACCATATATGAAATAATGTCAACTATCAAAGAACATTTGAGACAAAATTCAACAGGATTGTGCAATTCAAACAAAAAGGTTTGTACCTTAGGCTGCATGCTTTTCTAAAAAATTATTAACCACAATCTACAAGGAATTTTTCTTGTGCTGAAATGAATTAGAGTTATGGTCCCTGTACAACCCCCATTTCTTCCACTAGGGTTTTTTGTAGCCAAATTATGGTAAAATATATGGTCAATATCTCTTTCTGGTACAAGACTTGAAGCAGCTTTTAACTTTTTAACTGGTGCAAAATCAAAGGTGACCACTATAAGATTTAGCACCAATGGGAAGGGAAAATACTGAGGAGATACATTGTCTCAGTGTCATTTTACAAGCAAAGTGGAACCATAACTAAATATTACTGCAGCCAATACAACTTCAGGCATTATCAAGCTTCAGGTACTGAAAAATGGCAGCTCACTGATATACCACATCTATATGATCCCATTTACTGGGAACTACACAGGAAAGAAACTCTCTATAGTATTTACCAGTCTGAGTAGACAGAAGACAATAATCTGTCAGCTTCCTATGTTTCTACTTCAAATTCAGGTTGTCAAAGACCACAACAACAGTAAACCGAGGGGCAAGAAATTACTTTCAATTATTAAACCAGAATATAGATGCTCCAGCCCAAAAGGATGCTAAAAGTCGGGAAACCCTCTAGGGATGTCAGTCCCTAGAATGGGCACATCCAGATGGGCACATCCACTTGAAAAGACCCTCTCTCATATAGCTACTAGAGTCATATTTTTAGAGGAAGGCAGGGACTGGAAGGGCAAACAACTGGTGAGCTCATTTGGAATTTTGAGACCATGTTATGGGCACTCTTAGAAAATGGCTGCCATGGTAGGTATGGCTAACTACAAAACACCCATTCTCCAGAAGGCAAGCTGATAAGGTTGCTTCTATCCCCCCCATTGTAGTCTCCCACGGTTTACATCACCACCCCACTTAATCACTCTTTTTCCCAGATAGCTAGGAAAAGTTCTGAACTAAATATTAGGCTGGAAATGCCCAGTATTTTATTTTCTAAAAATGCCTCTGAGATTTATGTGGGGCTGAGATATTTCCTTGCAAAAAAGAACATTAATGGAGGATTAATGGACTTCAACCAGCAGACACACCTTCAGAAAGGTTTCTTCTGCAGATGTTAATGAACACGCAGATTTCTTAGGGGATATATGGTTTTGGAAATAGTGAGGTCCTAAGCCCTTTGAGTGTTTAACAGTCAACACCAAGCTGGCGGACTGTGCCCAGTAAGCAGCTACAATTAGTGCAATTGTTAATGAGAAATCTATTAACAACCTACCTGCTTCATTTTCCTCCAACTGCAATAGCAAGAAATTGTTCAGTAGATGTAACCAAGGCAGTGGCGTGCTGATAAATGTTTAACAACCAGCTCTGCCAGCTCCATGCTGCTAGCCACCAAACAGCTGATCAGCACACTAAGCATCATAACTCAGCTCTGCTCTCAACCAGCTTGCAAAATTCCAGAAAATTTCTACAATCAATTTCACTTGCAAGCTGGTCTGAGCTGGCTCCAGCACACCACTGAATCAGGGTGTAAATAACTGTTGCCAAATCTGTCCAGATCAAGAAGGGTTGCACCTGGTGCTCTAACTTTAATTGTGTAAACATACTCTTGAACTATGCAAGGATACTCCTGTTTAGACATTATCTGTAATATTTTAAATAATTTTGCTACTAAATTCCTAACACAATATTCTCATCCCAACTTTATCACTTCATATTTGCTATTTCTAATTCCGAGTTACTATATTTCACCAAGGGGAAAATATAGAATAGCTGTTATTTTTTAAATTATATCAGTGGTTTCCTTCCATAAATAAAAGTGTGATTTTTTTTCAGAGGAGTCTATTGTTTCTATATGTTAGAAGAGCTTAATGTTGATAAAAAGGCAATTAATCTATTCTATTCATGCACCATTCTTGAAAGCACCATTCCTTGATATGGAAATACCATACCAAATCTCGCAGATTAAATCATCCTAACTTCTATTCTGTTAGGACTAAGATGTTACCAAAGTACTTAATCTGTTTAAAAACATGCAGGATTCTCTAGCTCATACAAAAATATTGGTCACTGCTCCTTTTGCCTTTTTCTTTTCAAAAGGTTATATGGATCTCTTGTTCTCTAAGTAAAAGGCCATCCAACATGGTTTTTTAATACAATCAAATTCACAGTAATAAGTGAGTCTTATAACTGGTCAGTGAGAGAGACTTGCTGTTAGAACTCTTTCTTTGTACTAATGATGATAGCTATACCGCTGGCCCAAAATTTCTTAACAACCAGTAAGCACTACTTTGTCAAACTGTAATTGTCCATTCTGCCAGCTCCCTAGCCCCACCCTAATAAAATTCTTCTGTCAAGTCTTGAACTTCCTCTTTTGCAGCAGAGATATGGAGAGGACTTGATTGGTGGGAAGTTGTACTAATGGCTGGCACAGCACGCAGTTAAGTCTTTTGTACCAGAACAAACCATGAATCATTCTCTTGAACTGGCTCAAAGTGCAAGACTCTTAGTACTTCCCATAAATGTGGCCCAAAAGGCTAATTTAAAATTAATTAAGACCTTATTTGAGGCTATTTGGGGCATGGGAGCCTCCTGCAGTTCATTAGCAGCATGTTAGAATCAGTCATTCAATCCAAGAGAAATAAATGTAATTAAGATCTTCAGCACATAAAAATGTCTAGATGGCTCTAATCAATTATTTCATTTAATTTTATCTTTGTTTCCACAACTATGCTTTTATTTACTATGAACTCAGTAGTCCGTTATTGCAGTATTGATTTACCCTGGCACCCTGTCTTGCACACAATTTATTAGCTTGTATTTTATTAGAAATATTTTGTTCTAATTCTAAATTACATGCACCGTGTGTAATTCTAAATTACACACAGGCTCTCTGGGTGTTTGATATCCAGTGTGAGGAACAGCCATCATGAGCAAGTGTGACTAAGCAATCTTTAGGAGCTAATGTATACATTAGTCACAGACCCAACTGACACACAAATGGCTCAGTCTGGAGAGTACCTATTGATGCATCGATGTAATTGTCTCCCAGAAAACTCTCTATGCTTATTCCGTGCATGTAAAGACTAATGCCAACTGTCTGTTGTATGTGTGAAACCAATACCTATGTAGCTTTCTGAGGTAGGTTCTACTGAAATCTGTGATTTTCACACAATCTCGCTGAACTCCAGTTTGCAGCCTTTCCCACTATTGGCCGTGCTGGCTGTGACTGCTGGAAGTTGTAATTAAGAGGGTAACCAGTTTCCTAACCCTGTTCTACCAAATGCAGAAAGAGGGTTGCAGCAATAGTTGCTGTTTAACTAAACTTAATTTAATGCACATTACAAACAAATGTACCCAAACAGAAGTGACAGCAAAGGTTTATACACTTGGATGATTTCAGTTCAAGAAAAGGACATAATGTTATGCCTTTCCTGAGATATTTTCCTTTCAGATCAGAATGAGAAATCTTGACTGGTTGTGATCATTTTGCTTTCTTTGCATAGATGGAGTTCTGGCATGCATAAAAATAAAATGAAATCTATCAGAACCAAGATCTCCCCTAGGGCACCACAGATTTTGCAGTAAATTAGATGTCTCCAAAAAGCCTCCAAATCAGGTATAAAAGCAGAACCATTTAAAATTATTGCAATGTATCTTGTTTAGAGCTTGCTCCAATCTCTTATTTCCATATTGTTTGAAGGAACATATGCATTTTAGTTTATATAGGTATAAAGTATATAAAATGTAAGCATAACTGCATTGTGTTTATATTATCTTATATATACAGTGTGTGAGTGTGTCTATGTATATATGTTTATCTGGTATATTTTCTGTATTGGTATATATTCTGTACCACATATTTTAAAATATTTTAACATATTTATATAGGCATTGTCTACTAATTCATGTCATCAATTAATAAAATATCCTGCTGATGTTAAATTTAACATTAAAGTCACTTTCCCCTTTATATCCCCAGATCCATTTTTAATAGCTTTAGGGTTAGTACTCCCCCCTGATGATGATGATGATGATGATGATGATGATGATTAGCCAATTTTGAAGAAATTACTTCCTTCTGCATGGCAAATCAAAGTTTTAAGATTATAAGAATGAAAGACTGGGTGAAGTCTTTTTGGTAGATAGAATATTTTTTATTATGTTAAGAAATGGAAAATCTGATTGATTCACTAGGTACTCAAGTCACCAACAATATGCAACAGGAACCAAGTTTACTCACATTCTTTTATACCAAGAATGCGCAACCTTCTTCAGGCCAAAAACTGCATGTTGGAGTTGCATATCAGGCCACAAATAAAAAAAAATTGCAGGACCCATATTTTATTGATTTATTTTGCCTTTCTATAGCATCAGTGATTTAAACTCAGTATGTCAAATTAGAAGGCAAGGGGCTCTGAGGACCACAACCAAGGTTTTGGGGAGGATACATGCAGTTCTAAAGTTTTAAGTTCTATTCTTCTGCATTACAAAAAAAAATGTCTGTGCTTTTTTGATTCTTGATTGCCCCTTATTCATTATACATTTGAACATTGTCTCTTCCTTTCAAACAGCTCTTAAATCAGAACAAAATTCTGCATGAAGATGCAGAAGGAAAAGGTGTTAGGGGAAAATCATCTGCCTAAAACTGCAAAACTGTAATGTATTTTCATGTATTTTCCTCCAAATGGCTGCACTCTTAATCTAACTCTTTCTTGAAAAATTCCACTCTTTAAGGTAACAATCACTCTTCAAGGAACAGGGAGGGAGGAAGGAAGGTTTATTATTTTTCATATCATTATTTAAAGGGCATCAGAAAACTGGAGGATAGACAAAGAATTAAATGGACAAGTATGGTCAACACAAATGATCCTAGAAAATTATCTTCTTCCCCCACATAAGCCCTAATACTAGTGTGTTCATACCAAGTTCTCATTAAAAAAATGAACATTCCTTCCATTAATTCACTTTCCAATATAATAAACAGTCCCTTCTCTATTTCTCCTGAGTAATGTATTCATTTGACCACAGTTGTGTGAAAAA
Organism: Candoia aspera; assembly: GCF_035149785.1. Taxonomy (NCBI): domain Eukaryota; kingdom Metazoa; phylum Chordata; class Lepidosauria; order Squamata; family Candoiidae; genus Candoia; species Candoia aspera. The sequence continues at coordinate 155,259,388 of NC_086155.1, forward strand.
TTGTTCTGTTAGGAATTTGGCAAACATTCAAAGTTTTTCCATAATTAATTCAAAGCCCCAAATTTCTATTTTCCCATGAATTTTTCAATATGATTAAATACTTGTTTACCTGTACATGAAAAATGATCTCATTTGCAAAGTTAGTTAATACATATACTAGCACAATCCTATAGATGTCTCCTGAGAAGCAGGTCCCATTTACTGAAGCACAAACTTCTAGGAAAAGACTGTATAGTGTTGCCATTTTAAGAGACCTTTTCCTCTTATTTATTTGCTATGAGACTGAAAATCAAGGTCGGATGTTAAACATTTAGCATTTCATAGAAATGTCATACCAGATATCTGAATTCTAATAATTATTTATACATTTACTAGGAAAGTTTTCACTCTCAATCAGACCAATATAGAAAAGGCAGGACAATTTCTACATCATAATATATAACCAAAATTTCACTTTAGAAGTTCCAAACCAGAATTTATTTACCAAAAGCATGTTGAACCCCAGAGAAAAGTTAATTGATTTCATGAACTAGAGTAATAGAAATGGAATTAAATTCATTAGGATAAAGTTAAGATCATGTATGTAAACTAATGCCAAGAAACAACCAAGGAAATGGGAAATCTTGACCAATTGCAAAGTAACTATGAGCCCCCCCCCCATTATAATACATACCACCAAAAATCCCACATCTATCTATGTCTAAGTTAGAACATAACTAAATAGTAAATAAAATATTATCTATTGAAGTACTGTAGAGAAATATCCAGTAGCAATGTGGATCCTCCTTGGAAATATCTGTTGGTCAGCTGTAACACAAATAAAAACACATGTCTTATTTCATCTTTAGCATTTGTGCAATTTCAATCATATGAAAGTTACAGCAATGCTGCAGTCATGGACCCCAGCTCCTCTGTTGCATCCTTAAAAGCCCTGCACTGCAATTTTCCATGATGGGGAAAGTCTGACAGGTATTTTCTACATGGATAGCTATATGAGTTGGGCAGCCATCTAAATAGATTGGTGACTCCATGCATGTAGAGCAAGTGCTCATTACTGTCTTGCCTTTGTTTTCATGGTGTACTGAAGACAACAGGGCTAAAAGGCACAAATAAAATGGAAGTATCAGGGACAGGGTGCACAGCAAACCAAGAGTGGCATGCAGCCTATGAGCCATTGATTGTCTACATTGGGGCTTTATCAGAAAGACACTAAATGTCCTGTTCAGACTATGCAACCAGGTAGAGTAATATCAAAATTTTATTTTGTTTATTCGTTCAGTTGCTTCCGACTCTTCATGACTTCATAGACCAGCCCACGCCAGAACTTCCTGTCGGTCGTCAACACCCCCAGCTCCCCCAGGGATGAGTCCGTCACCTCTAGAATATCATCCATCCGTCTTGCCCTTGGTCGGCCCCTCTTCCTTTTGCCTTCCACTCTCCCTAGCATCAGCATCTTCTCCAGGGTGTCCTGTCTTCTCATTATGTGGCCAAAGTATTTCAGTTTTGCCTTTAATATCATTCCCTCAAGTGAGCAGTCTGGCTTTATTTCCTGGAGGACGGACTGGTTTGATCTTCTTGCAGCCCAAGGCACTCTCAGAATTTTCCTCCAACACCACAGTTCCAAAGCATCTATCTTCCTTCTCTCAGCCTTCCTTATGGTCCAGCTCTCACAGCCATATGTTACTATGGGGAACACCATTGCTTTAACTATGCGGACCTTTGTTGTTAGTGTGATGTCTCTGCTCTTAACTATTTTATTGAGATTTGTCATTGCTCTTCTCCCAGGGATTAAACGTCTTCTGATTTCCTGACTGCAGTCAGCATCTGCAGTAATCTTTGCACCTAGAAATACAAAGTCTTTCACTGCCTCTATGTTTTCTCCCTCTATTTGCCAGTTATTAATCAAGCTGGTTGCCATAATCAAAATACTCTTAATTAAATAACTACTTACAATAAATAAGTCCATGATATATGAAGACTTGGGTTCAACGAGCCCAACTGGGCCACAACAAAGTAACAGAACAGGACTTCTAACTGGAACTGTAGGCTGGATGAGACTGGAACGCAATGTGCTGGTGAAGCTAAAGGCAACAGGTCTTGAACTGGAACAATACTGGAGCTGCTCTGGCACTGGATCACTGGATTGCTGGAGACTTGCATTGGACTGGAAACAGCAACTAGGATCCCAAAGCAGGACTAGGAACTGGGAACAAGACTGGACTTGACTAAAAACTCTGGACTGGGTTGAAGACTTGAAGCAAGACTGGAACTCGGAGCAAGGCTAGGTTGAGAGCCCTGGACTAGGACTAGAGACTTGGAGCAAGGCTGAAAACTGGGAACAAGACTGGATTTGGCTGGAAGACCCGGACTGGACTGGATTCCCTGGACTGGAAACTTGGTGCAAGGCTTGGAACTTGGAACAAGGCTGGACTCAGTTGGAAGCCCTGGACTAGACTGGATTCTCTGCACAAGAGACTTGGAGCAAGGCTGAAAACTGGGAACAAGACTGGACTCAGCTTGAAGCCCCAGACTGGGCTGGATTCCAGATCCAGAACAAGATAGGTGTGAAAATACCTGAACACGGCTGAGCACACGAAGCACGGTTGGACGGAACCAAAGGCACGTGGCGGCACTGGAATTTCAAGGTACGAAGAAGCCACTTGGAAGATCACGGAGTTTCAAGACTGGAAGCAAAACTGAGACTGCTGGGCTCAGCAAGCAAAGGATCCTCAATGGCAGCAGAAGCAGGATTCAAGTCTTCTTCAGAGCTGAGCAAAGGTGCTGATTCCCCGTCGGCAACAGATGCTGTCTCTGATGCAGGTAAGGACTCTCCTGTGGATGCTGGAGGCTTGGAGGATCAGTTGCCTCCAGCAGCTTGCTCTTCACATGGCTGCCTTTTATCCCGATCCTTGGAGCACTTGGAGCCTCCTGCAGCCAATTGGGCTGCCTTTTCCTTCGCACACTTTTCAGCCCATCTCTGGCACGCGCTGATTGGCGTATTCAATTCCTCCTCCTGATCTCACCCAATCAGTGTTGTGGATTCTTCCTGCTCTGCTGAGTTATGCTGGAGTTTTGTTTTTCCAATTCCAGCCCGGTAAGTTTCCAATTCCTCCTCTGACTCAGAAAGAGTTTCACTTTCCAAGTCAGGGGCAGGCTTGACTCTGACACTATATCTATCTATCTATCATCTCTATCTATCTATCTATCTATCTATCTATCTATCTATCTATCTATCTATCTATCTATCATCTATCTATCATCTATCTATCTATCTCACAACCTGGATTTCAAAAGTTATCATGGAAGCATTAAATGAATTGTATTTTATGGTGATTATTTTAAAAAGTGATTATTTTTAAGAATCAAAGAAGATACCCACCCACGTCAGCAGATACCGTCCCATCTGTCTTTCTCCATCCAATTGCTCCAGTATCTGGAATTGTCTTATACTGCAAATCTATACATATGATCTGTAATTAAGTATTTTGAAACTCAGTGGACTTTATATGTAAACATTTATGTATAATACCATCTTGCTAATTAAAATTAAAGAAAATAGTCATTTGGGGTTTATTGAACAGTTCAGTGAAAAATGATAAGGTGCTATGCTACAAAGTTTGTCTGGATTCCCTAACTATTGGTATGACTAAATAGGAAATAGATTTCTGACTACCTTATCTGGGCTGCAAAAATCCAGATGACCACTAGATAGTAGCAAAGAAATATAGAAAATTTTTAACTTTCTTGGTGGCCATCTAGGCATCATCCAGATGTTTGCAGCCCAAATATAGTTGCTCTTCTTTTGACTGAATACTTAAGCCAGAGAGGGAACAGGGGGAGGAGGAGGAGGAAGAGGAAGAACTCAGCATGGAACAATGCTCTTTTTCATTTATTCGTTGATGCCCTAGGAAAATAGTGGAATTGTAACCTAATTAAAATACACTGAAGATCATTTGACTCAGCACAGCAACTATAGTAGTTGATAACTGTCACTTGATTACTCTTGAAAAGTGATAAAAAAAACTTAACAGTGATTGCCCTCCACAGGTATTAGATATCCTTGCTGCTTTAGAAACACAATCATTGACTCACAGGAGAGCTAATCAGCTGCTGACTGTTATTTCAATGTTAGCTGGAAAAGCCTATTAATGAAATATTCATACATCTGAATGGCAGAACCATATAAAACAATGAAAGCCACCCCCTACATTAGTGTGAGTTTGAGGACCTGTCAATTTTTCTGACTACCTATTCAAGTGAATTTTCCAGTGAAAGTGCAGAAGAATGTAATGTAATGTACAGTATTTATGTATTTGTCTCATCCCACATTATACAATTTAAGGGTAAGCATCACAAACTAATCCTGTGCTGTCATGTCTATGGATCTTCTCCAGTTTGGTGCCTTCCAGATGGTCTGAGACACTCACAGAATTTCCAACTAGCATGTTGAATAATTAGATATGTGGGAAATTACAAGAATTGTAATTACAAACTTTGGAAAGACAACAAGTTGGAAAAAAGTATACATTTTATGGCCCTCTATATATTGCTGAATGATATCTCCCAGGATCCATCTTCATTAGCCAATTTTCTAGATCTACTTGGAATTCAGCCCCATCCAGGCAGCACCAATTTTCTACTTGTAATCCAGATAATAAATAGTATTCATAACTATTAGTCCTGTGCAAATCATTTGTTTCAGGTCCTACTGAAAGCTTCCAAAAATGTTCAAAAGACCTTAAGAGGGTGATGGCATCAAATGATTTGCCCAGGTATAATGGCTATTATTTTTAACTCTGCTCTGCATGAGGCTGGTTGATAAATAAAAAGGCTTATTATATCCTGCTGGTCAAGTCCTACAAGCATATATGAAAGATGAATGGATTTTTTGAAACTCCTTTTTATCAATTATGCTCAGAATTAAAAGTATAGATTCCAGCATCTCATAAGAAGACAAGCTATCTTTTTACATTATTCAACCCATGAACTGTCATAACAGCTAACATTCACTTAAGAAGTGGGATAGAATCAAGTAGTAGGAAGGGTCATTTGACAGTGTTTTTTTCTTCCTTACAGGAAACAACAGCTAAGGACGTTGGAAGCTTTATCAAGTAGGGGGTATGCAAGATACATCTAGTAACAGATGCCTAAAGAAAAAAACAAGAAATGGAATGGTCTATTCTGGAGAATCCATCCTGACACAAGATCTTCCCATTCCACATTTCACATTCTTGCTGCTTGCATTTTTCTATATGTTCCTCAACAGTATAACCCTATATAACAAAAATATAACAATTTATATTACTCTTATATTGATTCCCAATTTCTTGTGACATTACAGTCATGAATTCCATACATATGCATTTGGACGCACAGGAAGAGTTGTTTACATTGCATATAAAGTTGCAGTATGTTAAAAATTAAAACTCTAGATTCTGACAGTCAACAATGTTGTTAAATCACATCTTGTATTTTATCATTCCTGATGATATAAACAGATTTTATTTTTCTGTACTTATCTTGCTACTTCCCTTCCACAATCTTACACAGTTTGTAACACATACCAAATCCTCTACCTTATATCCCTTTCCTCATTTAATGAGGGATTTATTTATTTATTTAGGAGCTCATGAACCAAGCTATTTTATACATGGAGTAATCAAATAAATATGATCTTTTTATATATCCTGGGCTGATATATATTTTCTTAGTACTTTTAAGTACTGCATTCTAGGCTTCTGTAAGTACATTTAGCTCTTTAGCTTTAAGGCTTGAAATTATCAGATCCTTGGTGAAAAGGTCTTAGGGCACAGCAGCTTGCTGAATTCTTTTTGACAATTCAGTACCATTAAACTTCCAGTGGATTAAACCAGGTCATTCAGGAAATGATAATAAAGTCAAAGGAACTAGTAGATGGAATTGCTAGCGCTGGTATCAAGTATCAGTCCAGCTATCCTTCCTGACTTATAATTAATCTAAGAGACTTCTGTTTCTTTTGCTGTCTTTCCCTCTTTCCCCCTTGATCTCTGCTGAAGTTACAGGCAAATGGATATATATCAGCAAAGGGTACAATTTAGTTGCATGTTTCATTAAAAAAATTGACATAAAAGATGTATATTTCTCTCATAACAATTTGTGCCCTGTGGCTTAAGGATTTACCATCAGATAAATTATGCCAAGTAAAGAAAAGAGTAAGCCCAGAGCCCCCCGATGGGAGGAGATGGGTAGGGACAAATTAAATAAATAAATAAATAAAATAAAGCGTGAGTTAAAGGGAATGGATCAGAAATGCATCCATCCCGTTCACCATTAAGCTGGGAGTACTTCCATATTTTGTATATGGTATTTACATATTTTTCTTCTTAAAACATAATTTAGAATAACAATAACAATAGTTGATAGTTGCCTCAGAGTAGCACTTAAAAACTGAATGAACAGAATTATGTTGACTGAACAATTGAATGTGCTTGATTTGGTAGAAATGCCCTATTTTCTATGACAGTATTGCTTTGGGAGATCTAACTCTACCATTCCTAATAGTGCTGTCCCAATGAATCTCTTCTGACAATTTGAAGAAGGGAGGCAGTTTAGCAGCAGCACCTAAGAGTGGGGGTTTCAGGATGCAAGAAAGTTGAGATAGCACTCTCCAGGGGGGTTTATCAGTGGAAATATTTTTATCTTGCCTTAAGTCTCATCACCCTGTGATACCTCCTCCACTTTATCAATCATCATCTGTAAATATTTTAAAGCATTGGATAGTGAAAGATTGAAAATATAACATTTCACATTATTTAATTTTTGGAAGATATGCCATGAACAATTGGACTTCCATATCTGCAAGCAGAATATACAGTAATCAGTCTTTGGAATGACTGATTTTTTGACATAGCCAGCTTGTTAAATTATATTTTATTTTAAAATACTACAAAATTAGATGTTGGGTCTTTCTGCACATATAGCTGTATTATCAATCAGCACACGCACCCCATTATTTACAACTACATATTAAGCCCAATTGTATTGCACTTTTCACTTCACAATTGCTAAACATCTTACAAGATCTTACTATTTCATTAGCTTTGCTCTTTTCTACTTCATATACTTCAAAAAGCCTTTCTTTTACTTTAGAAAGATGTTTGTACATTTAAACAATCAGTTAAGCAATAACCATTAGCTTTATGGCTTGTGTTATTTTAAAAACACAAAGCTTTGTTAATACTTCAAAACTGATTAAAGGAGCAAAGGCCAGAGAGATTTTCTTCTCAAATCAATGTATAAATGCTCTTTTTTTTAAGTGGACTGAATTATGTGATAACAGTGTAGCTGAATGTTAAAGTTCTTCCTTTCATATATATCAATAATTATTCTTTATAGTCTATATTCACACATTCCTTTTGCCAACACTGTCAAATCTTAACTATTGAGGAAGAACAAGTTACGGCCTATCTTCTTTATGGCAGGGCTGGGGAATTCAGGAATTCTGTGCAATCCAACCCATCAGTTCTTCAATTGGCCCCCAGATCCCATCCTCGTTTTTCATTGGAAATTGGTGGTGTTTTTTTGACAGCAGAGTACTGGAAAAATTGGGTCTTTAGAGCTAATACAAATGGGTTGAAGTTTGTGACAAACTGCAAATGCAAAAATGTCCAGGATGATATGAATTTAAGAGTTATAGATGACCTTAACAATAAGATTCCTGCACACCAAGCAGTTCGAAAACATGCAAATGTGAGTAGATTAATTGGTACCGCTTCGGCGGGAAGGTAATGGCGTTCCGTGAGTCATGCTGGCCACATGACCCGGAAGTGTCCCTAGGGACAACGCCGGCTCCAAGGCTTTGAAACGGAGATGAGCACCGCCCCCTAGAGTCGGACTCGACTGGACTTTACGTCAAGGGAAACCTTTACCTTTACCTAACAATAAGATAAGCTTCAGAAATGTTTTGGAATTTATTGAGGGAGCTTGTTTTTTTAGCACAATCTTTTGTTACCCATAGTGCATGTTCATGTATACTAAGGCAGTAGAATAAAGGTATCTATTTGGAAATTAATAACTGATACATGGTAAGAAGTTCCTAATTACTTCTAAACAGCCAAAGAGAATGGGGAAGAATAATAGCAGGCCCAGTACAAACATATGAGTTTATTTTCATTTTAACCGTTGAAATCTTGAACAAGCAATCAGGTATAAGAATAAAGAAGAGGCTGAGTTTGAGAGAAAGCCCAACAAGCAAAGGGACATGGAAAAGGCATGAGATAGGCTGCCATGAGAAGAGGAGTGGATGGGAGACTTCAGCTTCCACGTGTCTTCCTGAACAAGAGAACGTATTTTAGTAAGCAATAGGCAGTTGTACATTACTAACAAAAGTTACTAATTTAACAAAATTACTAATTATTTATAAAATAATTATAAATATAATTATTTAAATTTATAATTATTTAGGCCTTCTTTACTCTTTAGTAAAGAAGGACTAAATAATTTAGTTCTTCTTGAGCTTATTTTTCTATCTGCATTTAGAAATGTGGACATATGTGTTGTATGTACCGTTTTAAAAAAAACTCACTTTTTAAATGGTGAATGTTCTTAAATATAAATATATTAATAAAAGCTAACTTTAACAGGCAGGAAAGCTACCTTTTGTTCTAAAATATGAAAAGAACAGAGGAAGAAAACAAACCTCCAGATAATTAAATGATAAAATGCCAAAAGTGCTTATATATCAGAGAGCGGTTGCATAGGTTACCATTTTAAACTGCAGCGTACTGGAGGGCTGTTTTACATTCATGTGTGGGCAGGCTGACAGGAAGTGTGAAGAGAGTCACAGTAAAAAAAGTCAGAAAGCCTTCTACTTTTGAAAATTTGTGCAAACATTGATTAAATTTTCCTCCTCAATATTCTTTGGAAGAAAATCAATCGTTGTTCACAGAAACAACTAGGTTTTTAACAGCAACAAAATGCAGGTAAAATCACAATACCTAATCCTTCAGAAGGAGCAAAATCTTATGAATAACGTGTGTCCTGCTTGCAGACATGCTGGCCACAATTACCAAACTAGAATTATAAATAGGGGATCTATAAACTTCTATGGAAGTTATGGGTTGGGGGGGCGGGGGGAGAAGGGAGAGCGTAACAGTGATGACAATTGTCATGTTTTGCACTTGCAGAGTTGGAAGATCTTGAAGATGATTAAATACAAGTGCAAGAAAAACTTCAGACAAATTAAAGAGAAGTGTGCTCATTGTTGAGAAAAGAAAAGGTGAGCAGTACATGCATGAAGTTTTAATCAGACAGTCCTAAGAATTACATCACAAGTTAGGTTATCATTTCATAATATCATATGAAGAACATTCACCATTTAAAAAGTGAGTATTTTTAAAAAATAAAATTGGTACATACAATACATATGGCCATATTTCTAAATGTGAATAGAAAAATAAGCACTAGGAGTAAAGGAGAGATGGAGGGAGGGATAGATGGAGGGACGGATAAGACTTGGTTTGACTGACATGCAGATTTCTGTTCACATCAAGACTTTGCAAGAAAAAAAAACTGGTTGCAGAATGAGCTAGAGATTTCTAAGGCTAATAAAAAAACCAAATAGCTTTACATCTCCAGCAAAGAAGGAAGGGAGGGAGGGAGGGAGAGATCTAAAAGTTGGTAATAAAGACCAGAAAATATGATGCTCTTCAGAAAAAAATAAGGGTTTAGATTCTTTTAGGGATGCGGTGGCACTGCGGGTTAAACTGCTGAGCTGCTGAGCTTGCCGATCGGAAGGTCGACGGTTCAAATCCACGTGATGGGATGAGCTCCCGTTGCTAGTCCCAGCTCCTGCCAACCTAGCAGTTCGAAAACATGCAAATGTGAGTAGATTAATAGGTACTGCTTCGGCGGGCAGGTAACGGCATTCCGTGTAGTCATGCCGGCCACATGACCACGGAACTGTCTACGGACAAACACTGGCTCTTCGGCTTTGAAACGGAGATGAGCACCGCCCCCTAGAGTCAGACATGACTGGACTTAATGTCAAGGGAAACCTTTACCTTTACTAGTTTCTTTTAATAAAGAAGGATTGCATCTAGGACATTCGGCATACAAAACAAATGCTCTACCACTGAGTTATTGTCTGTCCCATATTGTAATATATAATGGAAGTTGATAAGACTTTTATATGAAAAGTATATTTTTTTTCTAGAAAGTCTTCATATAAGTGTTACTAATCATAGTTGTAAGTCTTCAAATTTTAGGAAAATAGTCCACTTTTGCCAATATTCAGACTATGCCTATTACCTAAAATTCCAAATTATCTTCTCAAGGAAAAAATGGCATATTACCTACAAGTAGTTCAGTGCCAAGCAATGCATTTTAAGTTCTTACCTTGCCATGAGAGCAACAGTATTCAGAACAGAATTCTCAATATTGCTATGTACATTATATATACAGTACATACACTGGATATCTAAGAATACCTTTTCAGAAGGATGACCCTACAAGAAATCTGTTACAGTACATAACACTTTTAGTAAGTCTATTCTTATGAAAGGTCCTTAATCTAATGAAATCCCAGTGAAATCACAAGACCAAAGCCAAATAAATTATTTGAGGATATTGCATATATAAGGGAGTAAATTGAACTCAATGCCATTTGAATCCCATTAATATTAACAAATTAAAACCAAATATATAAAAATACAAAATACCATAAATTTGCATTTAATAAGATATTCATTGCACATTACTCACAAGTGTATTATTAAAAATGCATCCAGGAGGATTAGCCACTATTGTTGCAGTGAATATTTTAATGTTCAGTTAATATTTAGTTAACATATTGTGCCAAATATCTAATTAAGATACAATAACACCTTTGCAATTATGTCTTAATAAACCTTCATGAAATGAAATATCTACCTGGCATTACAAAAATTAGCATGAACTATATAATTTATCTGACAGTAAGAAAACTAAAAGCAAAGACCACTGAAAAATCAAATTTCCATGCAGAAGTTTTTCTCTCAAAGGCAATGAGTGTGAGCCAAATTACTGAAGGGTGCACTGCCATAGAAATCCTGGTGCTCAATGCTATGCTTTTCTGACAGCCCAGAAACTCAAGGGATTAATATTTATGAATATCTCATTGTACTAGACTATTCTTTCTTTATGTATGTTAAAAATTGGTAAATAAATCCACTGATGCAGTGGATTAATAATTAAGACTATTGTGCAGATTTCAGAGCATCAAAAAGGACAATAACACTGAAAATAGCTCTGTATTCTGATTGTTGTGTTACTGATTATTGAAACAGTATTTTAATGGGGATTTCTGTTCTTCTATTGTGGTTGCTGCTTTTGATTGTGGTCAGACCTCTGTCCAATCTTCATGGTTGACTATTTTTAGGAAAACAGTCCACTTTGGCCAATATTTAGACTATGCCTATTACCTAAAATTCCAAATTATCTCCTCAAAGGAGAAAATGGCAAATTATCTACTAATAATTCAGTGCTAAGCAATGCATTTTAAGTTCCTAGTCATATGGCATAGAAATTATTGTACTATATTCCCAGTAATCTAACTGTAGCAGATGGTGCTGAAATTCCTGCCACATTATTCCAAGGTAATATCTGTCAGCAACATCTTAGAGGAAACCTTGGAATATTTCACAAATCCCTTGCATGCAACTTCCAACATCTTGAGGGCTGAAGCAAATGGGCAGGGTCAGGATCCATTTTTAATAGGTTCAAGGTTTTCATGGGTGAAATGGGTGCCTTAAGCTTTTTCAAGTCTTACGTCATTCATTTGGCCTCCAAAACTCACCGAAAGCCCAAAAGGAATAGGTTCAAGCTGAACATTATAGTCTCATTTTATTTATTTATTTATCCAATTTGTCCCCGCCCATCTCCGCCCATTGGGAGGATTGATTCAGTGGGGCTCTGGAAATATAGAAAAGATGCTGCCTGGATGCATGGAATGCCTAAGGCACATCTTTGGACCCATGCTTTCATTTTATCAGTCTTAATTTGACCATTTTTAACCCCTTACAAATAAACTTCTCCGCAAAGGATCATTACCTTGTCGTGGTGCTGGAGCTTGAGCACCTCAATGATGCCATGAGCTAAACCGTGAAGGGCCACCCAAGACGGAAAGGTCATGACAGAGAGGTCAGACTAAATGCGATCCCTGGGGAAGGTAATGGCAACCCACCCCAGTATTCTTGCCGTGAAAACTAAATGGATCAGTACAACCAGAGATATGTCGGTATACCATCGGAAGATGAGACCCCCAGGTTGGAAGATGGTCAAAATGCTACTGGGGAGGAACAGAGGATGAGCTCAACTAGCCCCAGTCGTGATGACGCAGCTAGCTCAAAGCCGAAAGGACGGTTAGCGGCCGACGGTGCTGGTGGTGAACGGCGAATCCGATGTTCTAAGGATCAACACACCATTGGAACCTGGAATGTAAGATCTATGAGCCAGGGCAAATTGGATGTAGTTATTGGTGAGATGTCAAGATTAAAGATAGACATTCTGGGCGTCAGTGAACTGAAATGGACTGGAATGGGCCACTTCACATCAAATGACCACCAGATCTACTACTGTGGACAAGAGGACCACAGAAGAAATGGAGTAGCCTTCATAATTAATAGTAAAGTGGCTAAAGCAGTGCTTGGATACAACCCCAAAAACGACAGAATGATCTCAATTCGAATTCAGGGCAAGCCATCTAACATCACAGTGATCCAAATATACGCCCCAACCACAAATGCTGAAGAAGCTGAAGTAGAGCAGTTCTATGAGGATCTGCAGCACCTACTGGACAACACGCCTAAAAGAGATGTTATTTTCATCACAGGAGACTGGAATGCTAAGGTGGGCAGTCAAATGACACCTCGAATTACAGGTAAGTATGGCCTGGGAGAACAAAACGAAGCAGGACATAGGCTGATAGAATTTTGCCAAGACAATTCACTCTGCATAACAAACACTCTCTTCCAACAACCTAAGAGACGGCTTTACACATGGACTTCACCAGATGGACAACACCGAAATCAGATTGATTACATCCTTTGCAGCCAAAGGTGGCGGACATCTGTACAGTCGGTAAAAACTAGGCCTGGAGCTGACTGTAGTTCAGACCATGAACTTCTTCTTGCACAATTTAGGATCAGACTAAAGAGATTAGGGAAGACCCACAGATCAGCTAGATATGAGCTCACGAATATTCCTCAGGAATATGCAGTGGAGGTGAAGAATAGATTTAAGGGACTGGACTTAGTAGATAGGGTCCCGGAAGAACTCTGGACAGAAGTTGGCAGCATTGTTCAGGAGGCGGCAACAAAATACATCCCAAAGAAAGAGAAAACCAAGAAGGCAAAATGGCTGTCTGCTGAGACACTAGAAGTAGCCCAAGAAAGAAGGAAAGCAAAAGGCAACAGCGATAGGGGGAGATATGCCCAATTAAATGCAAAATTCCAGAGGTTAGCCAGAAGAGATAAGGAATTATTTTTAAACAAGCAATGCGCGGAAGTGGAAGAAGACAATAGAATAGGAAGGACAAGAGACCTCTTCCAGAAAATTAGAAACATTGGAGGTAAATTCCAGGCAAAAATGGGTATGATCAAAAACAAAGATGGCAAGGACCTAACAGAAGAAGAAGAGATCAAGAAAAGGTGGCAAGAATATACAGAAGACCTGTATAGGAAGGATAACAATATCGGGGATAGCTTTGACGGTGTGGTCAGTGAGCTAGAGCCAGACATCCTGAAGAGTGAAGTTGAGTGGGCCTTAAGAAGCATTGCTAATAACAAGGCAGCAGGAGAAGACGGCATCCCAGCTGAACTGTTCAAAATCTTGCAAGATGATGCTGTCAAGGTAATGCATGCTATATGCCAGCAAATTTGGAAAACACAAGAATGGCCATCAGATTGGAAAAAATCAACTTATATCCCCATACCAAAAAAGGGAAACACTAAAGAATGTTCAAACTATCGAACAGTGGCACTCATTTCACATGCCAGTAAGGTAATGCTCAAGATCCTGCAAGGTAGACTTCAGCAGTTCATGGAGCGAGAATTGCCAGATGTACAGGCTGGGTTTAGAAAAGGCAGAGGAACTAGAGACCAAATTGCCAATATCCGCTGGATAATGGAAAAAGCCAGGGAGTTTCAGAAAAACATCTATTTCTGTTTTATTGACTATTCTAAAGCCTTTGACTGTGTGGACCATAACAAATTGTGGCAAGTTCTTAGTGGTATGGGGATACCAAGTCATCTTGTATGCCTCCTGAAGAATCTGTATAACGACCAAGTAGCAACAGTAAGAACAGACCACGGAACAACGGACTGGTTTAAGATTGGGAAAGGAGTACGGCAGGGCTGTATACTCTCACCCTACCTATTCAACTTGTATGCAGAACACATCATGCGACAAGCTGGTCTTGAGGAATCCAAGGCTGGAGTTAAAATCTCTGGAAGAAACATTAGCAATCTCAGATATGCAGATGATACCACTTTGATGGCTGAAAGTGAAGAGGAACTGAGGAGCCTTATGATGAAGGTGAAAGAAGAAAGTGCAAAAGCTGGCTTGCAGCTAAACCTCAAAAAAACCAAGATTATGGCAACCAGCTTGATTGATAACTGGCAAATAGAGGGAGAACATGTAGAAGCAGTGAAAGACTTTGTATTCCTAGGTGCAAAGATTACTGCAGATGCTGACTGCAGTCAGGAAATCAGAAGACGCTTAATCCTTGGGAGAAGAGCAATGACAAATCTCGATAAAATAGTTAAGAGCAGAGACATCACACTGACAACAAAGGCCCGCATAGTTAAAGCAATGGTGTTCCCTGTAGTAACATATGGCTGCGAGAGCTGGACCATAAGGAAGGCTGAGCGAAGGAAGATCGATGCTTTTGAACTGTGGTGTTGGAGGAAAATTCTGAGAGTGCCTTGGACTGCAAGAAGATCAAACCAGTCCATCCTCCAGGAAATAAAGCCAGACTGCTCACTTGAGGGAATGATATTAAAGGCAAAACTGAAATACTTTGGCCACATCATGAGAAGACAGGACACCCTGGAGAAGATGCTGATGCTAGGGAGAGTGGAAGGCAAAAGGAAGAGGGGCCGACCAAGGGCAAGATGGATGGATGATATTCTAGAGGTGACGGACTCGTCCCTGGGGGAGCTGGGGATGTTGACGACCGACAGGAAGCTCTGGCGTGGGCTGGTCCATGAAGTCACGAAGAGTCAGAAGCGACTAAACGAATAAACAACAACACAAATAAACTTGGATGTAAAACAGTTGTATTACTGGTTTATTTTTCCATTTCACATTACAGATCATAAAATATGGCTGTTTTTAAAAGAAATCCTAAAAAGCTTTCAAATCGATCCAAAGCATGTCTGTTTTTTATTGTACCTCTACAGACAACGTTGTGGATTGTTCCTTCAAAGTAAATTACTTAAAAGGGCTCATTCATAGTCCAAGGAATATATCAGAAGCTCAAACCACTGAATGCAATCTTGTTTTCACTGTGGCACTTAATATCATTTCAATAGTCATCTTCATGTCATTTGTTTCACCGTGTATTATTCTCCATGATAAATACATTTGAGATAGTTTTGTGACTTGTCTGAAGGAGCTGTTGTCATGCACTACAGTTGGGTTGGTTTTCACTTTCACAGCACTCTTTCCTTTTGGTTTCTATCCAACTCCACAAAGTTTTTGATGGAAAAGCCACCCTGCGCCAAATTCACCTTGAGCTGATACTAAATAAAATACGAGTGCTGTCATTCAGCACAACGTTACGAATTCCAGTCAGGTACCTGATTAAACTTTGAATTCTGCAATCATCTGCAAACAATAGCTGTAAAGAAAATAAACCAATTCTCTGATATTACTGACACTTCCGTAGATCTCAACAGGCATCATCTTAGAAGAATTCTCTTCTGCAGGAATGGGAAATGCTTTTTCTAAACTAGAACGCCTCGCCATGGTTGCATGAATTTCCATTAAAAATATTTTTTTAAATACTGTTGTTTCATTCACCAGGGATACACTTTAATCCATTCATTTTAAGCACCCACACTAGCTCTCACAAAGGTGTATTGTTTCGATAGATATAGATATAGATATAGATATATAAAAATCTTACACTCTCGTTGTTAAACTAAACTTGACATACTTTAATTAACTAACCATGGACACAGCTGAAAAAAACCAAAATTGCCTATCTGACAGTGAAGCCCGGAGAAACATATTTACACTAATTTTTCAACGCTAGAAAATGTTCTTGTAAAAGCAAGCGTTTTATCAGGATAATGCAGGTTACTCTACAGGAGCATATTGCTAAATGCCATGAAACTCTTTGGACCTGAGTTGACATTAACGTGCTCTGTGAAGACCTGAAAATTAAAGCATAGATGAAGAATCTATTTGTGCTGAGCTCAGTGCCATTGGTGGTTCCAATCTTACTTGACTTGACTGCAAATATTTTTCAGATAATTCTTTAGTTGTTTGATTAAAAAAAAACAATATTTCTTACTCATACTGTATTTTGGAGCTGTCAAAGGGAAAAAGAAAAGTCAAGATTTGTAGGGAAGATTTTTTTTCTTCACCAAATGGACATAGCTGGAGGAAGAACACATCTCTTCTTTGAATGTCCTCTATATCCATAGTCTAAAATCCCTTATCTTGCAAAAAATCTAATCTATGATGATCATCCTTACCAATGAACTGTTTACCAACTATATACCAGTTTATCTCGAATAATTAGCTGCTACTGATGTAGAATGAATATACGCATGGTATGTGAATCAGTCCACTGCAGGATGAAGGCCTCTTCCCTGAAGGTTATGGATTATAATCTACAATGCAGATTGGTAGGCTTCTTCCTTTAGGGCTGAGAGAGGGCAACTGGCCCAAAGTCATCCAGCTGGCTTCCATGCTGAAGGGAGGTCTAGAACCTGTGTCTCTTCACTTTCAATCAAGTGCTTGACTACTACACCACACTGGTGTGTAGGGGTGTGTGAGGGACTATGTATACATGTGTATGTGCATGCCTTCAAGGCAGCATTGACTCCTGGCAACTTCCTGAACAAGTCCTTGCACTTTTCTTGGCAAGATTTCAGAAGTGGTTTGCCATTGCCTCCTTCCTAGGGCTGAGAGAAAGTGACTGGCCCAAGGTCACCCAGCTGGCTTTGTGCCTAAGGGAGGCCTAGAACTCATAGTCTCCCAGTTTCTAGCCTGATGCCTTAACCACTATACCAAACTAGCTCTGTTGTATATACATATACATATACAGTACATATACATTCATATTCATTTGTTTTCAGTCCTGGTGGCCACATAGGTAAATTTTCTCCAGGAAAATCTCTCCCAGCCTGATCCTTCAGATCTTCAAATGGTATATGCTGCCCCCGGAGGTGAGATTGGCCCCATCGCTCCTGGCCTTTCGGGGGAGTCTGAAGACCTGGTTCTGCCGCCTCGCTTGGGGTGGAGAGGGGAATAGAGTTACATGGGGATGGTTGTTATAGACCACTCCTCCCACACTTGGACTGTTTTAGATCTTTCATCACTTGGATTTTTTATTCTTTATTTTTATTTATAGTATTTTTATAGTATTTTATTTTTTGTATTATTCTGATGGTTTTAATCACTTGTTGTAAACCGCCCAGAGGCCTCCGACGGGAGGAGATGGGGGGGATAAATTAGATAGATAGATAGATAGATAGATAGATAGATAGATAGATAGATAGATAGATAGATAGATAGATAGATAAATATCCATCACTGCTGTAACTGAGTCTATCTACCTTGCTGCTGGTCACCTTTATCTCTTCTACTTTTCCTACCATTACAGTCTTTTCTATGGGTCTGGGTCTATTCACTATGTCTTTGCTATGATCCAGCTGAGTCTATCAACTACTGAGTTAATTGCCACTGAATTTTATCATGTGATTATGGAGAACTCTAAACTGAAACTCAAAGGGAACATGTAACAGGTTGCAGGTTGTCCATAATGGCTCAAAATATATTATTTATTATTATTTATTAATCAAATTTATCACCACCCATCTCCCCCCAAGGAGGGACTCTGGGCAGTTTACAATAAGACACAGTTAAAACAATGCGATATAAAACTATCGAATAAATATAATACATAATAAAATATATATATGATGGAAACCAGATGGCTAAAAGTTCTCTATAAACCCACAAGCAATACAGGGCCATTCAAGGGAGCTAGCCATCCCCAGGAGTGACTATTCTCCCTCCCGCCCCAGGCATGGTGACAAAACCAGGTCTTTAATTGTTTGCGGAAGGCCAGGAATGAAGGGGTCTGTCTCACCTCTGGGGGAAGAGTGTTCCAAATGGCAGGGGCTACTGCGGAGAAGGGACACTTCCGTGACCCCGTCAGATGGAATTCTTTAACAGAAGGGGTCCATAGCATGCCCTCTCTGGATGCCCGGGTGGGATGGGTTGATGTGATGGGGATGAGATGGTCCCTCAGGTATCCTGGTCCCATGCCATGTAGGGCTTTAAAGGTCATAACCAACATCTTGAATTGGACCCAGAAGCAAGCTGGAACCCAGTGCAGCTCGCACAGCAAAGGTGTTACATGTGCTGCCCTTGGGGCACCTAAGATTGCCCTCGCAGCTGCATTCTGGACCAGCTGTAGCTTCTGGATACTCTTCAAGGGTAGCCCCATGTAAAGCGCATTGTAATAGTCTATGTGGGAGATAACAAGGGCATGAGTGACTGTTCAAAGGGCCTCCTGATCCAGGAACAGGCGTAACAGACGCACAACTGAAGGTGAGCAAAGGCCCTCCTGGCCACGACTGCCACCTGCTCTTTGAGCAGGAGTCGTGAGTCCAGAAGGACTCCCAAGTTACGCACCAGGTCTGTCTGGGGCAGTGCAACCCCATCCAGAACTAAAGATGACAATTTCCCAGATACCGAGGAGCCATTAATCCACAACCTCTCCATCTTACTGAGGTTCAGCCACAGCCTGTTGTCCCCCATCCAGGCCCGCACAGCCCCCAGGCATTCGGAAAGGGTGGTCACAGCATCACTTACTTCACCCCAAAGGGATGGAGATGTATAATTAAGTATCATCAGCATATTGATGATACCTCACCCCGTAGTGACAGATGATCTCACCCAGTGGTTTCATGTAGATGTTAAAAAGGAGAGGAGAGAGTACCAAGCCCTGTGGCACTCCACAATGGAGGGGTCAAGGGCTGGATCTCTTGCTCCCTATCAACACCAACTGGGACCAGCCCTGGAGGAAGGAGGTGAACCAGCGCAGAACCATGCCATCCACCCCCAACTCCCTAAGTCAGTCCAGAAGGATACCATGGTCGATGGTATCGAAAGCCGCTGAGAGGTCAATAGAAAGGATGGATGCATTGCCTCCATCCCGCTCCCACCAGAGATCATCCATAAGTATGGCCAATGCCATTTCCATCCCATAACCGGGCCTGAAACCTGACTGAAAGCAGTCTAGATAATCCGTTTCATCCAGAATCCTCTGGAGCTGCAACGCCACCACTTTCTCAACCACCTTCCCCAAAAAGGGGAGGTGGGAGACTGGGCGAAAATTGTCCAGTATAGTAGGGTCCAGTGATGGTTTCTTGAAGATGGGTGCACCAGCACTTCCTTAAAGGCTGCTGGGAACACCCCCTCTCTCAGGGATGTACTTACCATCACCTGGACCCAGCCACATGTCACCTCCCAAGCTGCTTTCACCAGCCAGGAGGGACATGGATCTAATTGGGAGGTGGTGGCATTTACAGTCTGGAGGATCCTGTCCATTTCCTCGGGTTCAACAGGATCAAACTGTTCCCAGATAACATGGTAAGTATGTTCCCTGGGTATCTCATCAGACTCTGTCTCACACTTGGAGTCCAACTCGGACTGGATCCAAGCAATTTTATCCTGCAGATGCCCAGAAAATTCCTCAGCATGGCCCTGTAGATGGATTTCTGACTCCCCTTTCCCCAAAAGGGATTGGGTAATTTTAAACAGGGCCACCAGGTGGCATTCTGCTGATGCAATAAGAGCAGAGAAGTATTGATGCTTCACCACTCTTGTCGTCAGAAGGTAGGCCTTAATAGCGGCTCTAGCTTGTGTTCGGTCAGATTCAGTCTTTGTCTTCTTCCAGAAGCGCTCTAGGCGTCTCTTAATCCTCATCAAAAGCCTCAGCTCCTCCATAAACCACGAGGAGTGTCGGGTTTGGGAGGACAAGAGAGGCCACATAGGCACGATCCTGTCCAAGGCCCTGGCCGTCGCCAAATTCCAGGCAGTAGCCAGAGCCTCTGCTGGACCGAGCAGCAGATCCTCATGTATAACCCCCAGCAGCCTCTGAAACCCTACCAGATCCATAAGTCTCCAGGGGCAGACCAATCAAATGGGTCCCACCTCCCTGCAGAGGGGGTAGTGTAAGAGAATCTCAAGGTCACCAGGGCATGATCTGCCCATGACAAGGAGGGCAGATTTAACTCTCCCCTCAGATCACATTGTCACTGCTCTGACAAGAAAACCAAGTCCGGAGTGAGGCCACTGTCTCGAGTTCGGTCCCGAATAATCTGGGACAGGCCCATGGCCGCCATGGTGGCCATGAACTCCCGAGCTGCTTCCGAGGCCCACCCCAGGGAAGGCAGATTGAAGTCCCCCAAAACCATAAGCCTGGGGAACTCCACTGACAGACCTGAGATGGCCTCCAGCAGCTCAGGCAGGGAGGTTGCTACACAGCAGGGCGGCTGGTACATATATTCCAAATTTCTTTAGGGGTTGGGCAGAAGATATTAATAGAATGGCTCAATCCTGTCCATATCTAATTGGTGTAATCCTGAAAGAATTCAACAGGACTTAATAAAACGTACCAATGAATTGGCAACATAATTAAATGGGACACAGATGGAGTTCTACCATGAAACTTTTTGTCCAGCTATTGGATCAATCTCATGAATGTTTGGATCTCTGTTTCTGTATACCTCTGTCTCCACCAAAACAAGTCGGCTCAATTATCATGTACCACATTGCACAAGCTTATTTTACTCTTGCATAAAGAACCAGTTGGTTATATTCAGTCTGATAGGTAATGCCTTTTGCAGGATGAAAACCAAATTAATAATTAATCTCCTTCTCTGGTTTCAAGGACATTTTATATGCAGAGAAGTAGGCAAATAATCATAAATGCTGTAACTTCTTCACTGAATAAGAGAACACATTGCTGACAGGTTAGCAGGATAGAATCTGTATCTCTGTAGTTAAGTTCTGCACAGCCATACACACAAACATACATGCATGCTAACACGCACGCACACACACACACACTGTTTAGACAGATATCTGAATAATCCAATGCAAGAACCTCCAATTCCAAAACATCCCCAGACATAAAAACAAACAAATGCATCATGATATTTTATATATATATATATATATATATATATATATATATATATATATATATCCATCAGGGCTCCTACCATTAGGATATTACAGAGGGAAACAACAAAAGCTATCCACTTTTAGGCATTATGTTCATGCAGTTATCAAGCTATCAAATCTGAGTGCCAAGGTGCTGAAACTCTTTCTTC
This sequence comes from Candoia aspera, assembly GCF_035149785.1. Classification (NCBI taxonomy): domain Eukaryota; kingdom Metazoa; phylum Chordata; class Lepidosauria; order Squamata; family Candoiidae; genus Candoia; species Candoia aspera. The sequence goes on from NC_086155.1 coordinate 155,280,984, forward strand.
CTGCCAAAAGGAAAATAAAATAAAATTGATTTATAGCCCTAATAGGTACAAATGATTACAACAGCTTCTTTCCATTCTGAAAGAACTGTTGTACTTATCATTAAGTGAAATTTAAGAATCAACTATATATCAATGGTCAACGATCAGACCTTTTGCAAAAGGTAAGCCAAAAAATTGTAAATATTTAATTTATTTACAATTATGTAAACCAAATCGAGTCTTTAGGGTAGGAGTGCAAACAGTGCCCCATAGAATAGGAAGGCAAAAATTTCACCGCTGAATCTGAAGATTTTGGGAACCTTAAGGAGCAAAAGTAATGTCTTATATCTAGCAGACACCTAGGCACTGATATCACTTTCACAAAACTCCTAAACCCTCCCCAAATGAGCCTTGACATGCTGTTAAGAATTCCAGGCTTCATGAGTAATTTATGTGCCTATGGTTGTTTGCGTGTGTTTGAGGAATACACTAATCATAGATTGCTTATCCATAGAAGGCTGAGTTTTCATAGCATTGTGCTCCTCAAAATAGATCATGCACACAGATACAGTCCACGCTTCTTGGAAGCATAAAGGGAGCTGTTTTACAGACAACTGTACTTAAATGCCATCTGTATAAAGAAGTGTATCGGAAATGTATAAACCATCAAGTACTAGAAGTATTACAGTAGTTGGGAACACATACTGTAGGCTGCAGAAACAGATATAAACAGCATGATCTCCTGGCCTAATGCATTCTCTCTGACCAGTCTTCAGGTACACTGGGGAAAAGGAAAACATATTAAAAAGCATTGCTATGGCTGTCAAATTAATGGATATGGAAATATAGTAATTACTGTAACTGAACTGAGAGTGATAAATAAAGCAGATGGCACTGCTTTTCAAAGAATAGTTTCTACTATCATAAAGGTCCCCCCCCCCCAAAAAAAAACAATTATATAGTGGGTGAGTGAAAAATTTAAAAAATGAAGAGATGCTGAACAAATGCATTCAAAAGAACAACCAAGGAACTAGCAACTTCTTTAAAATGGCAGGCAGTGCTGGGACAAGACCTACAGTAAATTCTCCACCTGTGGAGAATTGTGATTGAGGTGATTGAGGTGATTGAGGTGGCATAGAGCTAGCTGGCTAGCTAGATAAATAAATAAACAGATAAGCAGATAAATAAATAAAACCCTCAATGTACCAGCCTCAGATCTCAGGAACTATTAGTATTTAGTAATCAGATTTAACCAGTCCTATGTAATACCTATAAAAAATAAAGCAAAACCAATTGTTTCATTGGGTCTGAAAAGCATGCAAGTAAAATCTTTAATAAGTAGTAAGTAACACTTTTTTCTGGTATTATAACTGTTAAAGGATGAATAAATGCTTAGAATTTAATACCCTGAAGCTATGCGAGATATGTAGGATATGCCACTGAGTGTTTACTAGCTGCATTGGCCTTTAGCTCATTTCTGAATATAATCCAAAGTTCAGGACACCATCCAAAATTGTTGAAGTGACAAATTTGAATACAAGATATGAAAAATATTCTATCCTTTCATATAATATCTAAGATTTCAGGGGAGGGTCTTCTTTATTTTGAGCTGGTACCTTAGATCAGACTGCTGTGGATGCAAAAGATACTTTTGAATCTCCATGCCTGAGCCATAGAACTTCTTACTGAAGAAGCTCATCTTGCCTCTCATTAAATGCCAATGCCCTGGTTTTGTGTTTTGATTTTGTCTGTTGGGATCTATCTCTTACCTGAAAATGTTAAGATAGTTATCAGATTTAAACAAGAGGGACCACTAACCAAATGTTTCTGCATAGGATGCTACTGTTCACAGTATTAGACATCAGGCCATTTCGTCTTCCATGACATTCCATTCCATCTCCCCTTGTCACTGGGTTTTCTATTTCTTCCCTTTCAGAACACTCATTCACCATTCCATGACCACTAAACATGCTCATTGGCCAGTGGGCTGAATGGCTCCTCTTCTCCTGTTCTTCTAAGTTCTCTTGTGTGGATCTTGGATTCTCTTGAACCTCCTGATGATACCTCTCTCTCCTGGGCATCTACAGGAAAGCAAGACAGCAACTTACAAACTTGTATCAGAGGGTACATAAGGACAGCACTTGTGCGATGACACTGCCACACATGTGTCATCATTTTGGCATTATCATAGTGTGCTGAGGACACTGCTGCTACCTCTTGAGTATAGATAGTGCCATTTTGGCCATAAAAAGAAGTCAAACAAGATGAGTTCACTACTCTTATATACAGTGATATTGTTATTCTCATGTAGGCTATTTTGAGGATGGAAGAGAAAACAGTGGGATGAAAAAAACCTTTTTAAAAATCTAACTAAATACTTAGTTTTTATACCAAGAACTCATTTTAAAAATCATTTAATTATAACATAACGCTTCCAGTTATTTCAGGCTAATTCAGGCTAATTCAAAACTTGTCCTTCAACACACACACTCGTTTTCTTTATTTTGGTTTATGCCTTTTTGCAGGGTTTGCCAAATGCCTCAAATGAATCAGACCTCTGACTTGATAGAGGTTTTTACTGAAATATGGTAGCATGTATAAAAAAAAATCTGCTTCCCAATAACACTTCCTTTTCCTGAAATCATTCCCACTCACTGAGTTATTAAGGGAATGAATGGGTGCCCTGAACTGTTAAGAGAGCAAGCAACATACATGTACATAAATAAGCTGCACACAGCCTCATTTGACTTTACCTCTTATGAGCCAATCATTTTTCCAAGCCTTTGAGCAAGTGGAAGTAAACCACTGAATAGACAGAATCATTTCAACGATGAAATGCCAAGGCATCCATAGCCAATAGCTAAAGAAATTTCAAAAACTATAGCCTATATTTCTCTCTCTCTTTTTTTCCTTTTATTGAGTTTTTCTGGTGTGGGATTAAATGGCAAAAATACTGTTTTTCTATACATCTAGATATTCAGCTCAAGCATCTTTCCAAGTCTATAGTAAGAAAGATTATGCGAAATGGGCTTTGATTACACTATACTATATAAGAAGTCTATAAATAATAAATAGCTATCACAAATATGTGACAAAGAACATTTTTGACAGACAAGTGGAAATATGGGGAAAAAATGTAAATAGGATAATGTTCTTGACTACCAGAACTTTCTTATTTGTCCATCTGTTTCTGTATAATATATTCTGGGTCTTCGTTAAATTAAAACAGAACATAATTTCTAAATATATATATATATATACACACACACACACATTATACATAGTGTACACACAGAGAGAGAGAGAGAGAGAGAGAAACATGCATGGTTTGAGAAATCAAGTTCTGTTTTAATTTAATATATATATACATACACCCCATTCACACTTACACATACATGCACAAACTCACACGCATTCATTTTGAGGGCTGTCAGTTTTGAACTAAGCTGACTGATAGTGAGAATAGCATTGTACAATGAAAGCAAACTGAAACCTGACAAATATGAAGGAAGATTTTTTAGCTACTTAGTAAGGAAGGACATGAGGTAAAAATCAACACAGATGTGGAGAGGATGACAGGTTGCCAGGAAAAAAAGTGTACACACAAATCTTGAATAAAATTAAATAAGCTTTGCATTTGTACATGCCAAGAAACTAATTAGAAATGAAATTGCAATCCAGTGATGGAAATGGTATGAACAGAGAAAAAGAACTTGGTAGAGAAGATTATTCTCAGCTTTTTCTGATTAAATTATAATAGAAACAGTGGTATTGGGTGAATGAGACTTGTCGTAATTGGAAATTTCACTTTGGAATTTGTTTTCCTTCAGGAAAAAGAGTGCAGCATGTACTAATAAGAATTTAACAAGCACTATAGATCTTAGACAATCCTATACATAGAAATGTGTATTCATGAGACAGATGCAGCCATAATAGGAAAATATATTTTAAAAGTTAAGATTAACTAAGAGAATTATGATAAATCACTTCTATGGACCTTCCCAATTAGCAAGCTTTAGAAACATGCATAAAACTAAAATCCTCTGAAGGCTGCAGCTTTTCATTGAGCATCAACAGGAGATTCTCACTAGAACCCCTAGATCCTGAACAGAAAACCATCCCAATTGTTTCAGTCAGCTAAGACAGCAAACAATATATTCCTATTTCATCTTCCACTCCATCCATGTGCCTCCTCCCAAAATGTATCTTGAAAGTTTTCCCAACTGATCAAGGATGGTTTTGCAGGTAGATATAATCCTATTACATCTATATAATTGTATTAGGCATGGTAAAGATGCATAACTGCTGAATGCTCCTCAAAATACTGTAATAATTCTCTAGAAACAGAAAATTAGGCATCTGGGAAAGGGTTTTAGCATAGTTGTCTTTCTGCCATGTTAGTTGAGACATTTAAAAATTATGTGTATTCCTGGAGAGTTTCCCCAGACTGGCTTTATTTTCTGACATCAGGTTTTTTTATTCTACATAACTCAAACTTTCACAATTTTCATTTTAGCTCAGTACTTTTATTCCAGTAGTAAGCTGCTAAAAAACTATGTCATTGGGAAGCAGATAAATTTATTTATTTACTGCTGTATTTCAGTCAAGACTCCTAATAGTGAACAAAATACCGTTAAAACATTTGTGGCAAATTATATAAAAATAAAAATCTTATGTTAAATTAATATGACTAATAAGGTAATTAAACATAAAACACTTAATAGCACATCTCCTCTTAACGCTACCATCCTATCAATAACTCAGTCACCCTGTAACCATTTTTAAATAACATGCAGGACTTTATTTACTTTGCATGAAGGATTGTTTGATAATCTGAAAGACCTCCTTCCATGAATGATATGCATAGATGAGGCTATTTTATTTCCATACTGTATTGTAAGTAAAAACTACATACTGAAAACTCTGGAAGTTTGCCATATGTGATGATGGAGACAGGATAACATGTACAAAGTGTTAACTCCTTCTCAAGTTAATTGATAAATTTGCCACGAGAATCTGCTCATGTTGGCTTCTGACAACTTTCTGCACCTTCATTGCATTTTCATTTTCCTCCATCCACTGCACTGCTGCAAGCAAGCAACTTGTGTTGCTAGTCCCAATGGTTAGAAATGCAAATAACCAGAAAGAATTGAAAGCTGTCATAGACCTTGTGGAAAACATACACTAATCTGATTGTGCATCTCAAAATAAGACAGTATAAGAAGACATTGTAACTGCAAAAAGTAGCATTCCCAACCAACATATACTGTGTTGCCCCGGCTGCCAAATTCTATTCCATCAAAGCATAATTCAGTACGGATGCGACACAAAAGCTTATTTTCCAGGATTGGTTTAGGTCTCTACTACTGCAATATAGAAGAATCTGAAAAAGCTGCATAAAATGATACAGAAAGAACAATGGCAAAACATCAACATACCACAATTTTTGTAATTTAACTGTTTGGGTTCAGAAATAGACACTACAAATGCTCAAATGCGGAACATTATAAATCAATTTTAAGAAATTAATGAATTTCAACAGGAATTTCCAGTAGCATTTGGTTGAGCACTGCTTGCCTCAGAACTTCATGCACTTCCATCTGTATCTTCTCATGCCACAGGATAAAAAAGTATTAATCAGTTAGAAGAAGCCCAAGTAGCTAGATCACCTTTATGCTAAGGAAGGAAGAAAAAAAAATAAAAGGATATATTCTGCAGGTACGAAACCAGCATATCAAGAAGAAGTCAGTGATAGGTTCTCAGACTTGCAAGGAAAATCTAGTCTGTGTCTGTGTGTTTGTCTGTGTCTGTGTCTGTGTCTGTGTGTCTTTGTGTCTTTGTTTCTGTGTGTGTCATTTGATGGCAGTGTGCTGACTGATTATTATGTTCCACCAAGTCGTTGTTGACTCTCAGCGACCACGTAGGTAGATTTTCTCCATGAGATGGAAATGTACGTGTGTCCCGTTATCTTTAGAAATTGAAGTGCTATATAGATATGCACAGGAAGAGTCCAATATACTACTTTCTTCCCCATTTGACCAAGAATCTAGGGCTCACATGAAGGTAGATCACACTGATATACTTGGAAAATTATTATATGGACACTGGGTGAATAAGAAAGGAAAATGTAAACAATGGTTTGGCTGTGCCTTCCTACATTAATCCATGTGAAGTCTAATTTCAAACCTGCTTGTTTGTTTCATTCCTTTACCAGTAAAGTGATGGTGATGCTATCTGTTCAATCGTGTCTGATTCTTGGTGATTCTATGGACCAGTAAAGTGAAGTCATTAATAATTCCATCATTGCCCATTTTCCTAATACAAGAACTGGGATTCTAGCATCTTCTTAAAGTGTATGCTGTCTGTGAAATTCTGGGAATTGGAGTCCAAACACATCTGGAGGACAGAAAGTTGGGGAAAGATTGAAATGGACTGATGTGTATGACAAACCTAGGAAGTAAAATAATTTCTTTACACTGAGTCTTACTTTTTTCAGATGCAGCGTGAACACTTATTTGCATAAAAGAAAACATAGGACTTTAAAAAACATATAATGCCCATCTCCCTGAGAGATACAGAATTTCTCCTGCATTCAAAACATTTAATACCAAGTCAATCTCGCACTATGGATCGTTCAGGAAAACAGGGTTTCTGAACCTGGCAGGTTTGGTTAATGTAGATATAATACAAAAATAAGTCTTGGAGGATCCTCTTCCTTGGCCGAGAGAAACTGTGGATTACCTATGGAGCACCAGTGAATGTTTCTGTCAAAGCAAGGATAGGCAAATAATGGAGATCACTTAGGGCAGCATATGGGGCAGCATATGGGGTTTCTGGCTGAAGCAATAAACCTATGCATAATAGCCTGAGGCACGCAAGAGCGATACAGTATGAAAATACACAGTGGGCACACCATGGATAAATTCTACAAAAACATAATGTACGTAATATATTGTTACTGCATATGATATGTGCACTGTATTAATTCTATTAAAAACATTTGCCACTTTGTTAGAGGCAAGCTTTCTGAATACATACAAAGCCATGCAGAAACAAAAGAGAAAATGAACAGATCTGAAAGAAAATCAGTGTTTCAAAGAAACAGTGGCAGATTATAACATATGGCACGGTTGTGTCGAGGGGAATTCTGGCATTAGAAATGTCAAGGCTGTCTGCCAGGAAAAGCAAAAAGTTTGAAATTCTATTTGTGAGAGAAAAATAAACAAAGAAAGGCAAGGTCAAGGAAATAGATAATTTCAATCAGAGAAATTCAGTTTGAATTGTCAAAAGCAAAGTTATATACTGTAATTCATACCTCCCAAATCAATAAGCAAGCCAAAACCCCATTATCCATGGGTAATATTAATCATAGTAATTTCAGATTTTATGATTTAGATTTGTGGAGGGAAAAAACATGGTTAACATAAGGAAAATTGCATATAATAGTGAAAAGAATATACAATCACATATACTGCATGCAACAATGTACACTGAGGAAAAAGCGTTAACTCCACGTTCAGGAAATTATTGACAACAACATACCTATAAATTGGGAGTGAGGTACTTTATCATTGCCCCAAAGGGTACAAATATTAAATGAAATAGCATAATAAGCTCTAAGCCGTTCAAGAAGACAAGGTTTCAAGTAAAATATTAATAAGTTTCCTCTTCCACTGGGACACCATAAAGCCAAGGTTAGACTTACTATATCTGGGCTGGAAAAAATATGATTGTCTACTAGAAGATAGCAAATATTTAGAATGTTCTCTCTCTTTGAGCCATTGGAAGAGTGACATTTTGGGAAGTAGCAAATCAGTATGTACGTATGTACACACAGACACACACACACAACATACAATGTGCAATTTGGAGTCCTCCTGGATTTGTGGTTCCTGCTCAAAGAGCAGGTGGCTACCATGGCTGGGGGAGCTTTTGCACAGATTCATCTTGTACACCTATTACACCTGTTCCTGGACTAGGAAGCCCTGCTCACAGTCGTTCACACCTTGGTCACTCTCTGGTTGGATTATTGCAAAACGTTCTTCATGGGGCTGCCCTTGAAGGCCAATGGAAGTATGGAGGAGGGTTGTTTTCATATTTTTGTTATTATTATTACTGAAGGTTTTTAATGTTTTATGGTTATGCTGTGAGCCACCTAGGTTTATTGTATATAAGATGGATGGCCATATAAATCTTTTAAATTGTGGGGGGCGGGGGTATATCTGTGTGTGTGTGTTCTGGTGCAAGTATACAAAGAATGGGGAGAAAGGCAGTTGAACTACATCCTAAATCGAATGCAAAATTATTTCAAAAGATAAAATATAAATGTAATTTAACCGATGTGCATTTTAAAAAAAACCTCTAATACCGCTTTCACCACAGATACCAGCTTTAACCTTGCCGAAAAATTAGGAATTAATAGAGATCATTCAAAACTTGTTTCAGTGTGGTCATATTACAATATGTAAAGATGGCCTTTGACAGCCTCCTTTACTCCAATGCATTTGATAAACTTGCTCTTTGATGAAGAGCTCCCACGCAATATTCCTGTGAGGTAACACTGCTCCCCTTATGCCACAGCCATTTCCTCTCACATATTACAAAGGCCATATTTTGCACGAGCTGACAAAGAAACTGTCTATTTAAAAGGGTTACGTAAGGTCAGGATAATTGTAAAAGGCTTTTTAAAATGTCCATAAAAAGACAAAACTATGTGAGCAATACAAGAAGTGTATTGTGCACAATATCTGAAAATTATGTCTTTGAAAGCCACGTGAAGGCTTCTGAGATGTAAAAACCATTGTCACAGTACTGACTTAATAAACCCGTCATGTGTTATTAAGTCTACTTAATTCAGACCTTGCATTCATCACAGTTGCATTAGATATATACAATGGAATGTGGGGTCAAATTCAGCCCTTGATAGCTGCTTTGAACACCCACCGGGTTTTGGATGAAATGTACGCACATAACTAAGTTCAAAAACTGAATCTTAATGATGAATACAAACCCTTCTTTCAGGATCAAATTGAACATCTGGAAAGTCAGTGGTCTGAAGCAGTCCCAGAAGCACAAGTGGCTGTGACTTCTCACAGGCAGCATTGTTAAAGAGACTCATCAATCTTTTAAAGGAGCTAGTAGAAAAATAAGAAATAATACTTGGACAAATTAAAAGGCATAATGGAGAGAACACAAAAAATGTTCTTGATTTTTTGAATTGTTAAATAAGTTAAGGTTAAGAACACAAATAAGAGGGAGGCCTCTAAAGAATGAATGGAATTATTTTAGGGTGTGGCCTAAAAAATTATTTCCATTTCCCACAATTTAAAAGATGTAAGCACTACTGTAAAGGGTGCAGGCAATATGCAAGCTGTGAAACTCATCAGCAGTCATTCATGAAAAACAATTGAATTCACATTGGCAATAGTGCCACTATGGGAAACTGCTGAGGAAGACAGAAGCCCTTGCTATTGCCAGGAGAAATAAGTTTTGGCAGGACAAAGACATCAGGGACATCTTTATCTATAACATGGAGACAGCAATCTATAGACAGGAAGGGCCTTATGCCCAGTTCATTTACACTCAAGTATGTTCACTTGAGGCTATCGTCCCTGTACACATTTCCATGATAACAGCTTTCTAAATACAGTGGAAATGTTTTCAACCAAACATGCATAGGATTATGTAATTAATGTACTATACAAATACTAGATACCTGCCGCAAACCAAGATGAGATCTTGCTAATGTCTGATGCAAGTTTGTAAGTCATGGGTTTCGTGTTGTAATGCCATGGTGCACATTTTGTTACTTGCCGCCCCAGCCCCCAAGCATTAATATGCATTAAACAACTAAGAGGAGTTCACACATTCTTTTTATTCCCTGATCAATGCTGAACTACTGACTAAGAATTTAATTCATTCTTTCGTGTGATCATATATTGCTCTTATTAAATTCAGCAATCTACCTCAGTTCCATGATTGAAATGCTAATTGTACAAATGAAGCCTGGTTTGCACTGACTTCAGTAGAACTTATTTCCAAGTACCTGCTTTTTTAGATCAAGTTATAAAGATTCAATGTTTCATTACTACTTGCATTTGTATTTCTGCTGGGCTAAACAATGCTAACTTGGAAAGAATATACAGTTAAATTTCCTCAGAGATTGCTTGTTGCCACTGGACAGGCTGAAGAAATTGCTCAAGACAGGTAGAAAGTTGTTTCTGCAATGTAAGGATCTAGAGCTCTTATAGCCAAGCACAGATCAAGCTACAAGTATAAGGAATGTTAAATCCTTAATGAGATCATTAATGCTAAGACTTAGATACTTTAAGTTAGTCTGGACCAATTTAAATTTATGACAAATTCCTGGGAAGGTGTTTGGCAGAGTTCTGATCAGAAGGGTAGAAGAACTATTAATGAGCCAAACTTGGAAGGTGTTGTGTGGCTTTATACTGGGCAAAGGATATGCAGATGACATTTTCACTTTTCAACAGGTCATTGAAAAATATATAAATGTGGCTTCCAGTGGGAATGGCAGACTGAATGGCTGTGCCTGCTAGTTCATTGAGTGGAGCTGACAATGCGGTAATTTTTTTTGGACTCAGGCAGGTTTTCCTGAGGCCCAGAAATGTTCTCTGGATCAAGGAGAATACCTGGAATCATCTGATCTGTCTTCCAGATGGCTGCTTGGAGCCAGAAGATCACAAACAGCATTTTGCTTTCAACTGGTAAGAGCCAGCTGGGAGGCGGGGATTTCATCACTTTCCAAGCTGTGCTGTAGTCTTAAAGGGACACTAAGACCAGCCACCCCACTTCTAAATCACCAGTTTGAATTTTTTTTAAGTATATGTACCCCAGGAGAGGCTTTCTACAGCAAGGAGAAGCTGGTTCTCTTGGTGCTTAATGTTATTTTGGGGTTTACTTTTAAAAAAAAATAAATTCTTTTATGTTTTGGATTTCATTTTCCTTCCAAAGGAAATTCCAAAAATTGAGAGTAAACAATTGTCTTCCTGTTATTATTTTTGTATTAAATTTGAAGATATTAGGATTTTCCTACACTTTGAACTGGCTGTTTTGAACTTTCAGTTTTCTGCTTCTACTTTTCCTGGGGAACTGTCTGCGTATCTCACTTTTGCGTATGTAAACACATTCCAGAATCCTTTCATATCTTCGACGTTCGCCGGTTAAACTCCTAGGGGACGCCATAATCTACTGCGTGAGACATGGAGGATTTCAAACAGATTCTTTCTGACTTTCACCAGGATCTTAAACAGATCTCTTTTGACTTCTATCAAACTTTTATGCAAGACATCCAGGACATTGTGGAAAATATGAGATCTAAAATGTGCCATCAAATTGGGGATGTGGTGGGTGAAACTGAGGAATTTAAGAGCGATAGAAAGGTTTTTTTTAAGAGTGAAATTGGTATTTTTATTGAGATGCTGGATGAAGATTGGATAGTGGCACTGGAGAAATCTAAGGGAGAGAGTGATCTGCAAGCCATAAGTAAAATCGATCTCCTGGTGGAATGCCATGAAAAGAACCTGGAATTTTTGAGGGGGGCAGATGGGCTGTTTGATTCTTTGAAGAGGAAAGCTCTGTGCACATTGTGGGGATATGTAACTGCTTTGGTTTATTTTGAAGTGGGATAAGGGTTGAAGAATGTTCATCTGGTTTCCTTTAAGGATTTGATTGATGCTATTTGCCTTTAAAGATACAGAATTACCGTTTTGAATTGTCTTTGTTTTTTGGATTTATTACGATTGAGATTATTAAAATTGTTGTACTATTAAGTATAATAGCAGACAACTTATGTGCTTTTTAATTTGATTCTTATTATAGTAGACAGAAATGTATAGAGCAGTGGTAGGAAGGGAATAATTAAATATTATCTTTTGGAGGGAGAAAGATGTTTAGGAGGTTTATATGATTTTTTTTTCTTTATTTTAATAAAAGCGGGAGGAGTAAATGTACTTAGTGGTTTTTATTATGTGTTAAAGTGGAATGACTTATAGAAATAATGTGGTGGTTTGGTTTAATATAGAGTAAGTGATTGATTGTGGAAATTTTTGTATACCCTTGCTGTTAAAAGTCAAAAGCCACATCTTTTTGTAAATTTGAAAATTTTTTCTCTTGTGTTTCTGCACTTTTTTAGTTTTTTTTTCTTTCTTTTTTGAAGGTTTTTTTTTTTTTGGTAGTTTTTATTTTTCTCTTGAAACCTAATAAAATTTACTATAAAGAGAATTATATAAATGTGAGAAAGAAACTTTATTGCACATCTGTTGATTTAGAGGAAGTGTATGATAAAGCAAATAAGCTTAAATTAAGGAAGTTTTATAAGAAAATGGAAATGAAGTTGACTGCTGAATTTAAAAAGAGCAATATATGATGGAAGTGAAGCACATGAGAGAATGGATTAACTGTTTAGTGAATGGTTCAACATTGACCAGAGAATAAAAAGGATGTGTGAAATACTTTTTGGTAGTTTAATGCATACATAGAAAAATGGAAAGTAATGTTTGTGGTAAAATTAGAGATTTGTTGGTTATGTATGTAGTTTTGTTTGCAGATGATGCTGTGATATTGGCTCAGCTCAGAACCTGAATGATTTGCAGCAAATGTTCAATAGATCAAATGTTCAATAGATCAACAAGGAATGTGGATCTGAAAATCAATGTATCAAAACCAAAGATAGTTCTATTACTGTATACAGGGAAAAGGGAGTGAATGATAGCAAGCTATGCATACATGGCAAAAAAAATAGAATAAGTAGATGAATTTGCATATCTTGATAGAATGTTTACTAAAGATGAGACCAAGAATAGAGAAATGTTAAAATGTGCAAATGTTGAATAAAAGATTGTGGATAGTATGTGATTTGTTACAAGGAATGAATGTTTGTTAAAAGCAGCAAATAAGGCTATGAGCATGCTTTTGCCCACCTCATTATGTGGAAATGAGAGTTGGGTCAAGAAAAATGGATGTTCAGTAGAGTCAAGAAAGAATAGGTGCTAAATGAATGTACACTGAATACAACCGTGAGTGACCTGTATGAAAGCAGTAGATTAAACTGAGTTGATCATCTACAGAGAATGAGAATGAGAACTGAGTTGCAAAACAAATGCATGAAAGAAGAGTAAAGGGATTGAGCAGAAGGGGAAGTTGTTATTGGATGGAGTGATGAGAACCTCAAAAAGAGAGATGGAATGTTTAACCAATAAAAGCCAATGTATGAAGTGTTGTACAGGCATGGTCGAAGCCAGGATGGTTTCCAAGAGTAGAAAGGTATGGAAAGGTATGGTGTTGGTGTAAACTGGTTTAGCTACCGTATATAAATGTGGATAAGCTGACCCTCCAATTTGTAACTGCAGCAACAGGTGGGAAACTACATTATCTTTATAAAACCACATGATTTTAAAGCTGTGATGGGCTTTAAAAAAATCTGAGCTCTGGTCCACAGATAAGCTGAACCCAATTTTGGGGGTGTATTTTGGAACCTAAAATTCTCGGCTCATCCGAGAGTTTCCTTTTCTTATCTCATGTCTTTAATTTCTGAGCTTAGTATTTCCTACTCCTTTTTTGTTGTTGTTGTTGTTTGGTGCTTTGCACTTTTTTTCCTGAGAGGAAATAGTGTGATGGATCTTTTTGTATATTTATAATTACAATTCCTTGTAAAATAATATTCTACTAGAACAATTTCATGCACTCAGCTGGAAGACCAATTATCACTTAAATTTCAAAGAGCTGTTAGGTTCACACAAAAGTTGAACATCCTCCCCCTCCCACCCCCACCCTGCCACTTTCAGCAATATTTACTACATCTGTTTTGTGCTGAAATTTAATGTTTGCCATTTAATTAATTCTAGTTGGTCTTATTAAACTTCCAAGAATAACCTGATGTTATACTGTATAAGCCGACAGCTTCATTGAATATAACAGATCTTTTCAGCTAGTATTCATGTACAGGTTTTATCTAGGGTGCTAGGTGAATTATTGGATGATGCTTTGAAATTCATAATTAACATTATACCTACACTATCATTAACAAAACATTTCACTTACATTTATTTAAAATAAACTTTGTGGCCTTATCAGTCTTTGGCTCTATTTTTGAAAATGATAGTGTTCTTATCCACTATGTACTATTATGAATCTCAAACATACCTTTAATTAGACTTTGTCTTCAGAACAGCTCATCTGCTAATCTTGTCTTAAAGTGCCCTCTACCGTAAAATTTAAGATTATTCCCTTTTGATACACTTTACTCACTTCCTCTGGTTTGTGAATTTATTTTTATAATGTTAAGTACCAATCTAACCTTTCACCCAGACTTCAAAAGAAACTGAGCCTGAATTTGAAGAGGAGGGGGGTCAAAGGGATGTAGATCAATTTTTTCTTTCTATTACATTTCATTTCATGTGTTTCTGCCCTTTCTGGCACTTGCAATTGAAGTTCTGGAAATATGTGATTAACAGTCTGTTCTGGTTTCAATGTGCAGACCCAGAAGGATTAACTTTGGTTGCAGTGAAATGAACTTACTGATGGTCTCCCTGCTTTATGTACTCCCAAGCAGAAATGTGTATTTCTAGATTAAATAAATCCTGGCATCAAATTACAGGCCCAAATTGACACCCTTTACATATCAAAATTTCAAAATAGAACCCAACTCATACCATAAAATGATTGTATAATCATACTGCTATTATGAACTGGGAAGGCATATTGGAGCGTTATAATCCAAAGCATTCTTGTTCTTGATTAATTGGGGGGGGGGGGCAGGATGGTAGGAAGACCAGGGAATTTGTGCTGTAATGAAATTCTGCCACATTTCCCTATGAAGGTTGAGATTGTATGTTGAGTTCGACAAAACTGAAGATAAAGCTATTGCATAGACAATTATAACTTAACTGTACATGATATTCTTTGTAGTCTTAGCCTTTCTGACTCTTTCACAGATTAAAAGAATGCATGACTTAGACAATGATGGCTGACTAACATCAGGGTTAATCAGCATCACTAACCCAGTGCTTTTTTTTAGTTACAGAATTTTGGCATTCTTTTGCAAGATTTCATGTAAGATCGCTAACATTGTTTGATTTTCTGCTATTTTTACATTGTTTGGGGGAGGAGGGTTGTTTTATTTTGTTTTTTGTTTGTTTTTGTGCCTTTGAATCAGTACTGACTCCTGGTAACTTCCTGGACAAGTCCTTGCAGTTTCCTTGGCAAGGTTTTTCAGAAGTGGTTTGCCATTGCCTGCTTCCTAGGGCTGAGATAGAGTGACTGGCTCAAGGCCAGCCAGCTGGCTTTGTGCCTAAAGCAGGACTAGAACTCACGGTCTCCCAGTTCCTAGCCTCATGTCTTAACCAGTACACCAAACAGGTGCTGTGCTCTGAAGAGGGAAGTATTCATTTCTGGATCTGCCCCTACCTTGTCACAATTCTCTCAACTTTCAAAAATACTCCAGTTGTATTATATAGCAAAACTCTAGCTATGCAAATTGTTAAAATATAAACTACATTTGCCACAGTAGTGATAATCTGATCCAACCTACCTTATATAGCTGGAGAACATAACAGTAGTAATATAAATTCTACAATCCACCTAGGAAGTTGTCTGATGTATTTTTATTTTTCTCTGATCCAGTTGAAAGGAGTAAAATGTGTCACGTGAAGTTAGTATTTACATTTTAGCTACTCAGATCCTGTTATCCTTAACAACTTATTCAGTTTCTATTGCATGTCTTAAATATCCCAGCAGATTCCCTTGTTCAGCTCAGAGAACCTGTTAGATTTATACTATGGAGAAATGCTATTACTTTTGGTAGGGTTTTATACTCCCATCAACCAGTATTGTATATAATTAATAAAACCAATAATAACTACAGATGGATGTACGTTTTGCTTTGTTTTTCCCTTCTATTATGACAACTTCAGTAGCTCTAACTTATTTCTGTACTTAATCAATGACAAAAAGGAAGTATCACATCAATGTCAATTTCTGCTTCTCCTTTCTTCTGTTCAGTCTCCATTACCTGGTCTTCTTAATGGTAAATGCTGTTCTCTCAAGTGTATTTTGGTTTGGTCCATTTAGAATTCAAGTGACATTTTACACGGTTTGGGGAAGGGGAAGTGTGATTTGTTGTTTTCTCTGCAACTGCCATATAAATTATTCATCTTTGTGATTTGTTGGGTGGCTTTTCCACATAGATAAGAAGTCACCTCTCATTTCGCATACAACATCACATGGTCTAAACAATCAAGAATGGCTTGAAACCTCCAGAATCAAAGGGCTGAGCTTAGCATATCCAGCATTATGCTCGCACTATAAACCTAACATGCTGAAGAATTCTTCTGACTGAATCTTGCATGAAATTATTTACCGCTGAGCTGTCGATCGGAAGGTCGGCGGTTCGAAACCGCACGGCGGGGTGAGCTCCCGTTGCTCGTCCCAGCTTCTGCACACCAAGCAGTTCGAAAACATGCAAATGTGAGTAGATTAATTGGTACCGCTTCGGCGGGAAGGTAACGGCGTTCCGTGAGTCATGCTGGCCACATGACCCGGAAGTGTCCTATGGACAACGCCGGCTCCAAGGCTTTGAAACGGAGATGAGCACCGCCCCCTAGAGTCGGATACGACTGGACTTTACGTCAAGGGAAACCTTTACCTTTACCTTACAAGCTAGCCACGGTGCTAGGAGATGCCATTCCAGCAACCTGTACATTGTGCTCTTGCTTGAGGAAAGAATATTACTGTGGAGAGCTGCCACTTATGGCAAAGACATTTAAATCTCAGCTAAGTGAAAGAAGTGCATTGGCAAGGACAATAGTTGCCAAAAGAAAAGTACAACTTGTTGGATTACTAGGCATCTTTTTTCCCCCCAAATATGTGCTGGGGTATGGTATGAACAAAATACACTTCCAGTCAGAAAACACATGAAATCACACTTCCTAACATAAAAAGTTGGTATCAGAATCCAGATTTGGAGGTCATTCTATGCTACATGTCCATAATTACACAGCACATGAATGATCTGGATTCCTTTCCTTCATGTATAAAAATCACATGCATCAGGCAAAATAAAAAGTTTACCTTCTGAGTTTTAACAACAATAAAAATTGCTTCAGTATAATATTGTGGACTTGATTGTGTGAAACCAGAATGTAAGCTACAGCCTTGAGCCTGAAACAGTTCACTGTTAAATATCTCTGTACAATTGCATAAAATGCAGATCTAGAAAGATTAAGGGACATTTATTTTTCTATCTCCCTAAATACAAGTCAAATACCAACATATGACATACCATCTGCTATTGACATCTATCTTGGGCTCATTTAAACTCATGCCCTGGTCTGATCAACAATTACCTGGGTCAAGGAGCTCCCCTTTTGATTTAACCCAAAACAGTCAACATAGTTCAACATTTAGATTTCTCACAAAACGTAAGACTTCATAATGATGCCAAAGATATAAAATATAAACAGTATAATGGAGGTAAATACTGAAGGCTGAGTCAATAAGTTAAAGTTATATTTGTGAAAAACTGGGCTGACTCTTAAAAGCAGTTAGGAAAAACAGGCACAGAACTGCTTTCATAGCCACAGTATGGAACACAGTATATACACAAGTGGTAATAAAGTACAGTTCTGAGATTTCAATAAATATTATAAGATACTAAATTATTTCCTTGATCAGTCATAGAAAATAAGGTGTTTAAGGACCAGTGAACCATGTTATAATAGACACTTACACCCTAACTATATTTCTGTTTCATGAATGATAACGTTTCAGTACCACGGACAGCTCTCTGCCCACTAGGCTTTCAGGTGCAATGTTACCAGCTGAGTTTCCTCATAATGCTATTCCAGATGGGATAATAATGTGAACATTATTCATTTGTACACATACAAGCAGTTGTTTGATATTAATTCTTTAACATGCTATTAGTGTGTTCCCTGAATTAAGATCAATTAACAGTTGCTTCTTAATTATATTTGAACCAGCCTGACTATGGCTTCCCATCAACTACGCATGCATTGGCAAATCTGGGTTTAGCAACAGTAATGTAGGCTACATGAAAAGGACTGAAAACAACCCTGTATAATGTACATAGAAGACATCATTCTTTCAAAAAATGGGGATTTTAGGTAGCATTTCTCTTCTCCAGTATAGGTTTCTATATCAGCTAGAGAAGACTCTTGGAAACAACAACTACGTAAGATTCATAGGTTGCTTCTACTTCTCAGCTGTCCCACTAGTCTTCTTCTTCTCTACTACATAATCAACTTTCTTCCTCTTTAGTTCCTTCCTGAATATATTTACATGTGCCACTCTCTCACTTCAAAAGAATTGTATAAGATGCTGTTAAATGTTAACAGTAAATAGTAATCTGTGTACTTATGTGGGGTGCTTCTTAGTTGGCAACAAGACTTCTTGGTGGGAGTTGTTTTATCCTGAACTTCAGGATAACCTAAGTAACATTGAACTCTGTGGGCAAACATGTTATTAACCTCAATTTTGGGTCTAAAATGGCTGCCGGGGAATCCTGCATGTCACACGAACCAAGCAGTGAATAGAGTGCTGCTCTTTACAAGAATGGCTTCCCAAGGACAACATTCATGCTATTCTGCTCCTGCAACTCCTGCCCTATTTGCTTTTTACCTCCTGCATTTAAAGTTGGAACATGCTGCTTATTCCAGCTACTTTCACTTTCTCTCTTCCAGCTCTGTTTTTGAGTACTCTGAATCAGGTTTCTGCCTTCAACACTATACTGTATAGCTGTTGTCAAGCTTCACAGCTGCTTCACATCTAAATGTTTCTCATTGTGGTAAGTTTCTAAGGCCTTAAATCTTGCCGTATTGTTTCATCTTCTTCTAATATGGCCTCTTACTATAGCATGCAACCCCCACATTAGTATTTTACTAAATTACAGATCTGAGAACAAAGTCAACAACTATATTCATGTTAAGGATTTGTTTTGCTTTGCTTTGCTTTTTTTTTCTTTCCTGGCCTGTCACTTAACAATCCCATTTGCAGAATCTTAAGTTCAGTCCTATTTAATCAATACAATACTGTATGCTAGTATGTGAGTTATTTACAAGTGGGTGCTTAAGTCCACTAAAAAGTGTGATGTGTGAATAACTCCTGCTGAATACTTGTAGTGAAAGGAAGGTTTAGAAACACTAATGGCCTAGTAACTGTTGAAGATCTATAGCTGATGTTCTTTAGATGTTTGCTTTTCATGGTGTTTTCTGCTTTAAACAAGATGAGAGAGAGAGAGATGCTGCACAGCCTGATTAGACTCAAAACCCAGCTACTTCAGACTACTATAAACCAGAACACAAAATAGGGCTACCCCTTCCTCCAAAAAATGTTACCTTCTATTTGCATTATGAGATCTGATATGAATTTGGGTCACCTGTCTTATTAGTCTATCTTGTATCCACTCGGCCACATCCACATATACATCTGTACCATTCAATACCAAAGCCATTGTTCATAAAGCAGAGGTTTTAGTCATACAACAAAACATATAAAAGTATTTTAAAACTTAAAACAGCTATTCTCTATAAAACCAGGTTAAACTACAGCAGATAAAAGTCAACAATGCAAAATCTGAAAACCATTAATTTTTTTTTAGAAAGCCCCAACACCTGAGAAAATAAATATATCTTCATCTGGGCCCCACAGTATCAGTACTAGGTGAGCTTTTCTTGAAAGGTTAAATACCACCACTGAAAATGACCTCCTTGACCAACCAAAGAAATGTTGCCTTCATTTTACTTTATGCTTGCCATCAGTAACATGGGAATGTAGTCACATCATCATCATCTTCATCATCATCTGGAATAACTGTGTGTAAGAAAAATAAGCCCTAACCAAAGGGGGTGGGGGACATAACAGCTAATCTGGATAATGATGGTAATGAATCATACATTATCAGTGGTAGGAATTTTCATGTATTTGTTTTTCAGTCACCTTATACTACTACAGATGAGGACAGAAGAAACTGCTGTTAGTTTTATGAAATAAATGTTGTGCAGTATTTCCATGCTTGGAAAAAGTAGATAAAGTATACTTATTTAACCAATTAGCAAATTAAGCACTCACTTGTTTTATGGTATTTTGGGGGTTTCTGCAAGGTGTAGTATCACGCTTTGCAAAATTTGATTCATTGTTTTATATGGGACATAAATCATTAAGCAAACTGCTTCTTACAGAAGAGAAAACTGTTTTGCTCTCAGAATTTAAAGTAAGCAACCAAAGTTTACTCTTCAATAAATACTGCTTGGCACTCTTAGCCTGTTTCTGTCCTCTTCTGCCTGATACCCCTGGGACTAGTAGTCAGCTATAGTTTATCCCACAAAGCTATTATTCTTTTAAAAAATTGCTTGGGTGAAAAACATGGCCTTTTTGCCCAGTCAAAAATGGGGAAGAAAAAGAAAGATCTCTGAAAAGGTCTGTTTGAAGCCAGCTTATTTTCTGTAGCGAAAGTATGGTAAATTTAAAAAAAACATATTTTCACAAGCTTTGGTACCTAAAGCATCTGCTGCTCAGATAGGAACTCATGGAGAGTTTATATGTAATAATGATTTAGATGTCTCTCTGTGTGAAACTAGCAGGAACTTTCTGTTAACATTTTGTATTAAAGCAAGTACGATCTTGGAATTGAGCTTGAAAACTGAATCAGGCAAGAGGGCTGGATTGTCTTCACTACACGTTTGGCAGGCCTTGACCAGAACTTCAAGGAAGAGAAGCACCGTCTCTCCCAGTTGTCTTATACTATTTTGATCATTGTTACGTGGGCATACATAATAAGGGGAATCAAGTGGAATCTGTTTTGGACCAGCTGCACTCTAAGCAGCCTCTGAAGCACATTTGTTTATGAAGGGAATATTATGGCAATCAGTTTGTTGATTTGTCCCTATAACTCTATTCTGGTGGTCAGTTGACAATTTCCTTTAAAGATCTAGCTTTCAGTACTGAATAATTTTTGAACAGATTACTTTGGCACTGAGGCACATTACTACTGGGTGGCTTGCTGTAACATTTCTCAACCTATTTATGTACTTTTCCTATAGCCAGAACTGCCTGAGCTACTCAATCCCTGGAATATTGCAGCTGTAAATATATACTCTTTGGATACATGGAGTAGCAAAGTACACATTAGAGGTCAAGAAACCATTATTAATATGATCAGTTATAAAATTAGCAGCAGTGTAAAGAATCACATTCCCAGAAAATTATTTTTTAAAAAATATAGTTGATGTAATTGAAGTTGTTCCAGGTTATGCCTCACAGAGTAAATTAGATTGCGTCAAGATGAGATATATTTCTCTGAATGCACAAAGAATACATTTTATTTTGTCTGGAGATGAAGATTTAATATGAAAATCAAATCAGGAGTCATCTGAAATATCAGGAGTAGAGATCTATGAAGCAAATCAAGCAGATGGAAACATTTCTGAGCGGAAGACTCTTGAGTTACCCACAATTTTCTAAGTGACTTCACTTTTTAAATTTTAATTACACAATGTCTGCACAAAGCTGCTGATAGAATACACTAGGCCTACATATGTGATGTTGGCTAGATGGGCTAGATGGACAAATAAAAATACCCTGACCTTGTATATTTTCCTAAGGTTCCTATAGGTAGATTGTACAGCTACATCTTTAACATATAAATGCCATAAAAAGTTAAAACCTCACATGAAATTGCAAGATAAGTAAAATCAATGATGGACCAGACCAGAACAACTAAAAAGCCCATCCTCAATTATTAGTCAAGTGCACATGATGCTAGCAATGCAACTCACCAAGAAAAGGATAGCATAGATTTAAGAAGTGATATCAGAGTATTGAGTGCATGTGGTAGATGGGCTAAGGCTGTATTAATTGGAATCCTAGGCACTGAAGATTCAAATTAATTGAAGAGCATCAGGTTGGGGCAGGCTGATATATATGGTGGTGGTGGTGGTGGTGGTGATGCCAAATCTATTCAATGGAGGATGAAGGCATCCCAGTGTAGGACTGAGAGACAATAACTGGCCCAAAGTCACCCAATCAGCCTCCATACTTAAGATTGATCTAGAACCTGGGTCTCCCTGCTTCTGTTCCAACATCTTAACAATTATACCACAGTGGCTCTCATAATTCATAATTAGTAGTTCTATTATTCCTTAAGCCCCCTTCACGGGCTTTACAAATAGTAAGAATGATGTGTGAGCTATGACTCTCCCTAGTGATTTTGTTGAGACAGAATAGTCAAGGTGTTGAATTAGGACTAAGGGGATACAGGTTCAGGTGCAACCTCAGCTATGGAAACTCACTGGGTAACTCTAGGTCAGTCACTCTCTTTCAGTCCCATTTTTCCCCAGAAATGTTATTGTGGGGGGAAAAATGAATGGAGATCCACATTTAAGCTGCCTTGAGCTTTTCAAGGAAAGGCAGGGTATAAATCCAACAAATAATACACTAATAAAATATACGTAGATTGCAGCAGGAGAGAGAATGCGCAACTCTTCTTATGCACCCTCTTCCCTAATACATATGTGTTCCTGATAGCCAGTCAAAACTGCTGTGTAGCAACAGATAAAAAATATGTTTATGATACAGAGAAGGATTTGTGGAGAGCTGCTGTCATATATCCCGTTCCTCAAAAGAATCATGGCAGTGTAAAGAACTGGAAGACAACATGAACTTAAAAGAAAGGGAAGATAATAACATGACCATCCCATAAAGTCTTTGAGAGACTCATATTTCCCATAGCTCATTAGCTAGAGCAATGGGAGGACTCAAATCTCAGATTCTCCAAAATGATATCCTGCAGTATATTATGTCAGACACAAGGCAGAATGTCAACAAGTATCTCTTCAGAGAGATGGTAGCCAAGATAATACTAGCCCCTTCTTTGGCCCAAATATTTTAGATTGATTTTGCTGAGAATCAATAAAATCAAGAATCAAGAGAAGGAATAAAAGGAATTTAAATGGGACCCTAGACTCCAAAAGAGAAAAAGTGTCTATCCATCAAAAATGGACAGGGTAATTCCGCCATTATTGTAAATGGTCTGTAGACACGTGGCAAGCTTTTTATGCCTGCTTAGCTAAGCTATAAAATGAGAAGACTCTGGTGACTAAGATTCTGGTGACAAAAGAAACAAAGGGATGGTGAGTTTGTTGCATAATGAAATGGAAACCCAGTTCTGAACAGCAGCTAAACAAAGCAGAGATTCTTAATTACACTTTGCCCAATTGATAAACTACTACCATGCATGGATATTACTGTATTTGCCACAAAGTACTTCTTATGTGTATTCACAACTGATCAAAATGAGATGACATGATTTGTTCTATTTACTGTTTGGCATATTTACTTTTTCTTATAATAGATCCACAGTGCCAGACTTACTTTTGATTTGGTATCTGGCAGATCTGTTATTAGGCTGTTTAGTTCTGACCATGAGAGAACTCACTCCCTCACATGTTTTTTTTTTTTTTTTTACAATTTGCACAACAACTATACATTTCTTTGTTCTATTCAGTGTTTTAAAAGCCCATCTGGCAACCCAATGACATTGCATAATGTTCCTAACTTCAGTCAGGGAACTTTAACAAAAACCAGTGCATGCTACCTGAATGGTTGTTGATCTCAAGCAGTGTATTTTTATAAAAGTAATATATTCTTGCTGAAAGCCAGAATGACTGCACTGGAAAGAATACATTGTTACTGAAACAAATACACAGTTTTCTAATGCTTGTTCTCACAAAAACAGACAATGCATTTTAGCTGAAACCAATATATTTCTTTTACCTGATACCACAGATATTTTGCATTAACTCTTAGTGGAACCAATGCAATCCTGCTTCAACTATAGTTCAACTGTGTGTTGATGTAACTAAATCAGACTTTTCCAGAATTTTCAGAAATTATGGAACACTGCAAACAGAATCTTTAATATCTACAACAAAAAAAATTATCATAAAAAGTGTAAACCATTTGATAGATTATAGCATATAAACTGTTACTTCCACAAATATATGCATCTTTTTTATGACAGAACATCTGTTTGTGGTCACTTTATGAAAACTGTCTTAATGCAAATTGGGCTGATCTTTAGGTGTAAAATTATCCTCAGCTGTATACAGAACTTTCAGCTCCCATGAAGCACAATTCAAGTTTATTACTAGTTTTCTGAAGCCATAAATGTAAAGTCTAGGACAAGAAATTATGTACTGTTTGATATCTACAGATTCCAAGTTATTTGGTTGATGCACAACGAGAACTATGAATTACCAATTTTGTACTTAGTTCAGTACAAATAGATCTCGATGGTCTTGCTGCATCATACCATAATCTATGAAGGACCCAGGAAAGAAATGAAAGGAAGGATTCTAATATGGTAGCACTCAATTTTCATTTGGATGAACTATTGTGCTCTGAAAATACCTGTGATATTCAACCTTTACAGACTGCTATTGTCAAAAGGCCTACATGTTTCTATGTTGTTTCTGAATTTCCATTTTGTCATCTATATTTTTATGCTGATAAATTCTGGAAATCAAGGACATGGATATTACCCGAACAAAGTCATTTTCCACCCTGCACTGAAATGAAAAGAGAAAGTCTTAATTCCTAAATATCCTGGTTTATGTTATTTAATTCTTAGGCCATATTCTTGACTTTACCTGTTTCTTAGGATCCCTCCCTTTTCTTGGGCTCCGAGTTAACCCAGTAGATTAAGGAAAGAGAAATCCTTTTTCTGTCTCACTCAGGTTCAGCAGCTCACTGTTATTCCTCTTCTATTTACCACTTCCTTCTTTTTGCATAGCATTCAATTAATCTGACAACACATTTCTTAATTTTCTGTATTTCTAGGGTAGCACCTGATTAAATTCATCCATTGTTCCTAACAGTCTTGCTCTCTGCACAAAGAAAATACATTTAGGAGCATGGCAAAAAAAAAAAGGTGCCCCAGTAAAGTGTGCTATTACCAAAATATATATTATGTAAATTTAGTTTAACTGTATTATGAACTTTTTAGAATTATTGTTTTCCTTCTCTACATCTTTATCTCTCTTCACTTTTCTGATTCCAAACCTCATTGCGGTGGCATTGATACAACTGTTTCTAAATCAAGTCATGATGATTTACTGAATACCAGTGACATAGTTTGGTGACTAAACTTCCCATGTGCTAGTGACTACATAAAAAAGTACCCATCAAAAATAACATTATATTCCTTCAGATGTTTATTTTGTTTGGTTTTTATAGAAAGGGTTGTGTGAAGTGATTATTGATATGTAGATACAACTGAATTTTTAAAAAACAAGAAAAGAAGAAAAGGAAAAAAAGAAAACAGCTTAACAGGAAAATAAATCATACAGTTAAAATGCCAGGATAGGAAAAAGATTAATTGGATTTCTAACACCAACAGTCCACGAAGGGATATTTTATGTATAATACATTGCCTTTACTTTGGAGTAATTGATCTGGTTCCCCCCAAAAATGATTGCTTTCCAAAGGATCAAAAAGACCAACTGCAAGATCCATGTACTGCAGAAGATAGGATTGTGCTTGCCTTCATTCTCTAACCCCTGCTGGCATTTCTGCTATAATGAGCTCCTCAGATTCTCAGGATAATAAATTTCTTAGGGGAATTTAATTTTTTAAAAATGTTTTATTTTTGTCAAATGGATCCAACTAATATTATAGGCTCAAGAAATGAGCTCATTACTGGCCTCAGCAGAACATCATCTCTTCAAGAAACTGATGATCAGCCATAACCTTCCTTTATTCAAAAAAAATTATACGTTGGGCAAAATTTTTGTTTGGTTCTGTTTTTCACTATACCAAAAAATAAATGGTCTCTTGTTCAGCATCAACTCCTCTTTGGCTCACAGGAGAGATTTTAATTAAAAGAGGAGATACCATGGGGATTAACTATCACTTTAAATTTCTCAAATCTTTCCTTTCAATCACTTTTAAGTAGTTCCACATAGAAAGCATCAAACAGCCTTTCTCCTGATGTGTTCAAATTACAATGTCAAGAAAGCCATGCTGTCTGGGAATTCCAGAGCTGATAGCCCCAACTTACCTGCAAAAAAGGCTCAAATGCTGGGAAAGTTGGAAGGAAAAAGAAGAAGAGGATGGCCAGCAGCAAGGTAGATGGACTCAGTTACAGAGGCAATGAGTGCACCATTGGGAGACATGAAAGAACAGGTTAGGGATAGATCATCTTGGAGAAAATCTATGTGATCACTAGGAGTCGAAAACAACTTGATGGTACATAATCTATCAATCAATCAATTATATTTTGTAGTTGTTTTTGAACTGCTCTGGATATTTTTTGTATTTTGTTGTTTTTATGTTATTCTATTGTGAGCTGCCCAAAGTCGGCTGGAGTCAGATAGCCTCCAAACTGAAAAAGTAAGTAAATGTTTGGTCATATATAATTAAATAAATGCCTATAATGAATTGAGAAATAAAAGCCCATGTTAACATCATCATTCTCTAATTGCATTTTGAAAACTATATATATTTTTCTTGTCTAATGAGCAATTATAAAACATTCAACAGCCTGTACTCAACTCTAGACTATGGATTTTAAAAGCACGATTTAGAGGGTGCACTTGGTTGAAGTGAATTTAAATCTCCACACCAAGATTTTGTGGAGATCATGGTCAAAATTTCATCAGCAGTGAAAAAGCTCTTCTTCCCACTGACTGAGGTTGAAGCATGTTCCTTGAAATTGTACATCTGATGAAGAACATTGGTCTTGTATCTTCTTTTGTGACTCAAATTGACTATTACTAGGTTACAGGCAGAAGGAGTTGTATGGACAAGTTTCAGAGACTGAGAAATAAACAAAATGGTGGATGAAGCAAGGATGAAGTAGAGCTCTCTGAGCCTCAAGGCAAACCTCTCAGATATGGCCCAACATTAGTCATAATTGGAAGATGATGTGGCTAGTGGCTACATCTGAGGGAGCAACACTTCTGTTCTGGTACCCAGGGCTCACACACATTACCTGATCTTCAGAAGAGAAATGGGAGCAGCAGCTCTGGACATTCTTTCAGGGACAGAGTGATAATGGCAGCCTACATCAGTACGAGGCCTACCAGTTTCAAAAATCTGATGACCACAAGATGGCAGTAAAATCTTGAATGTTCTATGTCTTTGCTGCCATCTAGTCAGTATATACGAGACTGCCTGCTATGCTTAGGTAAAGGTAAAGGTTTCCCTTGACGTAAAGTCCAGTCGTGTCCGACTCTAGGGAGCGGTGCTCATCTCCGTTTCTAAGCCTTGGAGCCGGCGTTGTCATAGACACTTCCGGGTCATGTGGCCAGCATAACGACACGGAACGCCGTTACCTTCCCGCCGAAGCGGTACCAATTAATCTACTCACATTTGCATGTTTTCGAACTGCTAGGTGAGCAGGAGCTGGGACTAGCAATGAGAGCTCACCCTGCCGCGCGGTTTCGAACCGCCGACCTTCCAATCGGCAGCTCAGCGGTTTAACCCGCAGCGCCACCGCGTCCCTCCTGCTATAGCCTATTTTTACCTGTCACTGCACTTACTATACCACTCTAGGCAAATGCCTAGGTTCTTCTGTGGGCCTGTGTCAGGCCCACAGCAGACCATGACCAGAGGTGACTTTTCTAAAGACCGAAGGCCAGCCAGGAACCTCTGTACCTGCAGACCCCAAGGCAGTTGCCACCCCTGCCTTGTCTGTATTTACACCACTGTTGGGAAGATCTCCCAGAAAGGAAGTAAGAAGGATGCCTTGGCCCTAAGACAGCTTTTCTCAACCTTTTGACCCTGGAGGAACCCTTGAAATATTTTTCAGGCCTCAGGGAAGTCCTGCACAGTCAGACTCAAATATAGGCCAGAAGTTACAAAATTATTACATTCATCTCATGTGTCAGCCTGTATATATGCATTAACAGTGTTCTTAAACTAAAAATAAAGAATGAAACTTACCTCTTTAATGTGAAGTTGCCCAAATCTGAAATATTTTTTTAAATAAATCATGATCTCCCAGGGAACCCCTAGTGACCTCTCGCAGAACCCTAGGGTTCCATGGAGCCCTGGTTGAGAAACCCTGCCCTAAGAGAAAGAGAGTAAAGGAAAGGATGGAACAAGCAATACAGAGCCTGGAACACAGAACCTAGAAGTGTTTGTATATAGGAAAGAGCTAGTTTAGAAAAGATGAGAGTTAAAAAGAATGGCTGAACAGAAAAAGCCATACTTCATGTGCAGTCACACAAGGTATTCTAACTTTTTTTCTGGTTACTGAATTAGCACATTTTCAGGAAGTGCACAGTACAGAAATTTTTAAATTGGCTAAATCCCACAGTAGCCATGCTTTAAAAAAAAACTAACCCTAAGCAAACTTATCATGCCGTTCAAATGGAGCCATTAGGTCTTAATACCTTGACTAAATGTGGACAGCCAATACATGGTTATGCTCACTCCAAGTATTCCATGTGCAAAGAGAACCTGAGAGATGTAGTGGTTAAATTGTTGGATTACGATGGGGAGACCCATATTCTAGTCCACCCTCAGTCACAGAATCTTACTGGATGACCTTGGCCAAGACACTGTCACTCAGCCCACAAGGTGATATCTGATAGGGTTGTTGTGGTAGGGAATGGGGGTGGGGGAAGAAGCACTAGGAATGCCACTGCATATGCCACCACTCCTAAATAAGTGGTGGAATATAAATCAAATAAAAATTTACATTCAACATGCAGAGGAAATGGATAATCTTATCTTCCAGCTCCCTCTACTTGGCCTACATGCACACACATGCACATATACACATAGACAATACATGTGCACAAGGCGCATGATATTGGGAAAACAAGCAGTGGATCCAGTCTCATCCTATCTCGGTATGTTGGCTTTGAACATATACAGCTTTGTGCGGTGGCAGTATCATAGCCAATGAAGTTTATCTGAGGTGTGATTATTGCTAATTGGAATATTTTTTTACATGTGTAATATTCCCAAATCATAGTTGTTAGAGATAATAACCATCAGCGACTTCCAAGGAAGCAAGCGGAGCCAACGACTATGGCAGAAAGAGGAGCTGGTGAACAGATCAGCTACTTGGAATTCCTCTACGGAGCAAGGAGAGGAGCAGGAGCACCCATAGGTTCTCCATACGGTGGCTCCCCATGAGGGAGCATAAGACAACAGTCTCTGGTGGGTTTTAGAGCTCGGGGAGCCAAGGAAAAGTAATCTCATCTAAGCCACAGTTCAGCGCCTTCCAAAGGACACGGGGTTTGCAGACTTCCTTTCTTAATCACTTTAGGAAATTGCTTGCTAATGGCTTTTTTGGATGTCAAGAACCTTCAGAAAGGCAAGTTTTATATCACTGGGTAAGTTTCCTTCCATCCTTGGTCAAAGAAGTTTCATGCAAGTTTAAGGACTATTAAAATTTTTATTTTTGAATAAACAGCAAAAGGGTGACTAGAATGTTAATTTTGGAAAGTTATAAACAGATTAAGGGGCCAGATGGACTTGAAATAAGATTTTGAAATTGATTACAAGAATATTTCTGTGGGTTGTTTAAAATTTTACAAAAAATATACATAAAGATTTTGAAACTAGCTGTAAGAAATCTTCCCATGGGAAAGTGTGGTTGATTAAAAAAAAACAAATGTGATAAGGGAGGACTTTGAAGGTTGACTAGAGGGAACCAGAGAGAACTAAAGATTATAATTAAAGGAGAAAAGACCCATTAATACAGAATGGAGCAATATTATTTGACTGTGGAAGAATTCAAGGATATTGGGGAACAATACACTCAGAAATTACTCTATTTTTAATAAGAATTTTATTAAGTGTCAAGCAAAAGCTAGGAAAAAATAAAAAACTACAAAGAAAAAAAGAAAAACTAAAAAAGTATAGAAACACAAGAGAATTTTTTTCAAAATTACAAAAAGAGGTGACTTCCAACTTTTAACAGCAAGGATATACAATAATTTTCCATAATCAATCCCTTACTCTATATTAAACCAAAATCACATTATTTCCATAAATCATTCCACTGGCACATTATAAAAATCACTAAATACAGTTGCTCCCTCCCTTTATATTAAAAGAAAAAATACATATAAACCTCCTAATCAACTTCCCCCCACCAAGATAACATTTATTTAATTATTTCCTTCCTACTACTATTCTATACATTCCTGTCTACTATAATAAAGATCAAACTAAATATATATATATAAATTGTATGCCATTGTACTTGATAATACAACAATTTTAATAATGTTAACCATATTAAACCCAAAACCAGATATTTATTATTTTTTATTATACCTTAATAATCTTAATCCAAATTGTTAAAGATAAATGAAATCAGCCAAACCCTAAAAGCAATCCAGATAAATATTCTTAAACCCTTATCCCACTTTAAAATAAACCAGAGCATTTACATATCCCCACAATGTGCACAGAGCTTTTTTCTTAAAAAGATCAAACAACCCAACTGCCCCCCTCAAAAATTCTGACTTCTCTTCAGGAGACCTCCCATACATAATAACCACTTCTTTTCCATGGCATTCCATCAGAAGATCAATTTCACTTATGCCTTGCAACTCACCCTCTCCCTTAAATTTCTCCAACTCGACTATCCAATCTTCATCCAGCATTTCAACAGAAGTCCCAATCTCACTTTTAGAAGAGACATTTCTGTTGCTGATAAATTCCTTAGTTTCATCCACAACATCCCCAACCAGATCACACATTTTAGAACTCATATTTTCCACAATATCCTGAATGCCTTGCATAAAAACATGGTAGGAATCAGAAAGAATCTGTTTAAAATCAACGTGAAAGTCAGAGAAAGTCTGTTTTAAATCCTCCATGTCTCACACAGTAGATTATGGTGCCCCCATGGAACTTAACCAGTGAAAGTTGAAGATATGAAAGAATTCCAGAATGTGTTTACATAAGCAAAAGTGAGATATGCAGACAGTTCCCCAGGGAATGTCAAAGCAGAAAACCAAAAGTTCAAAACAGCCGATTCATCGTGTAGGAAAATGCTAATATCTTCAAAGTTAGTACAAAAATAATAATAAGGAGACAATTATTTACTCTCAAGCCTCCTATTTTGATGGAAAACGAAGTCCAAAACTTAAAAAGAATTTTTTTAAAAAAAATTGATCTCAAAAATAACGATAAGCACCAAGAGAACCCGCTTCTCCTTGCTGTAGAAAGCCTCTCTTAAGGTATGCGTATTTAAAAGAAATATAAATTGGGTGATTTAGAAATGGGGTGGCTGGTTTTTAAGGCTACAGTGCAGCTTGGAAAAGGTGACCTCCCAGCCTCCCAGCTAGCTCTTACCAGTGGAGTGTGAACACTATTTGCGATCTTCTGGCTGCAAGCAGCCATCCAGAGGACAGATGGGGTGACTCCAGGTGTTTTCCTTTTTCCAGAAAAACACTCCTGGGCTTCAGGAAAAACCTGCCTGAGCCCGAAAAAAGTGCTGCATTGTCAGTTCTGCCCACTGAGCCCGCAGGCATAGCTGTTCAGTCCACCATGTCCCCACCAGAAGTCCCATTCAGAAATTACTCTTAAGAATGTCTGCTATTATAAAAATGGATTCAAAAGCAGTTATGGAAGAGGAGCAGATTTTACTGGATAAAACAGAAACTTGAATATGGATCTGAAAATGGATTTGAAAATGTCAGGCTACAAGAATGATATGGAAAATGATGTTACACTGGATTTACAAATGAAACCAGTGGTTGTCTTAATAATTAAAGGGGACATACAAATAAAAAATCAGAAAAGTGACTTGGATAGCTTTCTTATCTTGGATGTACAAAAGAGACGTGTTAAACCTGTGAAGGAGTTTCTGAGAAGAGATAAAGAGAAAATGATAAGAAATCAACTTGTGGGACACTATTTGAAGGGATTAAAGATCAAGATTCTAAAAAGTAAATGGAAGGAATATAAAATGGGTTTATCAGATCAAGGTTAAAATATATATGTTCTTCCTGATACCTCTTAATGGAACTCTTTTGACTAGGACCGAATGATGAGGCTATAAAGATTTGTTTATAGATAAGAGATAAGATATAGAAAGAAGAGATTTTTTTGCTGTATTTTTAGATAAAGTGATGAGTTACTATGTTAAAGGAAAGGAATATAAAACTGATTTATCGATTAAGGTTAAAATATATATGTTATTATTTCTGGTAACTCTTAATGGACTTTGCTGATTAGGTCTGAATGACGAGGCTTTATAATTTGTTTATAGATAAGAGATGAGATATGGGAAGAAGAGATCTTTTGTTGAAATATCAGAGAAGGTGATAAGTTACTGAATTTTTACTTGTCTTGATGGAGGGGAAACTCATTTCTTTATATATCTTTTTTTCTTTTTTTTTTCCTTTTCCTCTGCATTTTTTTACCTTTTACTTTTTATATTCTTCTTAGTTTGTATTAGTTTTTTATCTTTGTATTTGTAAACTTCAATAAAAATTATTATTAAAAAAGAGATAACCATCAGCACCTATATAGAAATCAGCATTTTTCTTTCACTTGACTAACTTCTCTCAGAAATGAAGTGATCAATACATATTTTATACACTAACTGTCATTCTTGTTCATCACGTTTTGTTTGCCCTCCTATTTTAGTACCACCCATTTGTTTACTACCAGCAATCTTCCCTCAGCATTCTTGATTGTCCGCCCAAAGAAGAGGCAGCTGATCAGGGGAATCCCACAGCAGCTTAAGCGGAAAGATATTTCATGCAACAATAGTGCATATTTAGACTTTTCTATGCATGTGTTAAGCTTGTGAGCATGCCTGGAAATGAAACACCAGTTTTGGAAAGATAGATGATTCCAGCTTTTTTTCACTGCAAGCGATCAATTGGTAAACAAGCTCTTTTAAATTGCCAATAATTGATATGGCCTTGGGAACAGCAGAGCCTCTATCCTTTCACATGGAAGACATGTGTGAGCTTCCTAAAATAAATCATGGTAAATATACTGTGATCTATGAACAGTGTCCATATAACTGTATGAATACCATTTCTTAAGGTAAAGGTCTCCACTAAGTTTTATAGAGTTTCTGTCTTCACTTGCACAAAAGGAAAGATGGATCACAGAGGTAGCTATTTCTTAAATTCATGTATTTTATTACAGGAATTGCAACCATAACTATTGGCCTTGAAATTATTTATTCCTCAAGGGTATTTAGCATTCTTTTTTTCTTAAACAACTGCTCATTCATACCTTAATATTTATCACTAATTAATGGATAATTGAAATATATAGCAAATTTAGTAGGCGACCAAGATTCTCTTCCCCCCACAACCCATGTAACCCGTTTTTACAACCAGTGAAGAAACTGTATTGCTGCAAACGATTGTTCTCTTTGGCTTTAGGTGATTAGGGGCTTACAAGAGAGCTTTCAGTCAATACCCACAGAGCAGAAGAAACATTTGCTACATTTCATGTACTCCTTTTCAAAATAGGCCTTACAGAAAAAGTTAACTTGCTTAATTTTCTTGAATTTTTAAACAGTTGCCAGCAAGTATTGAACAAGACTGACATCAAGTGGTTGGTCAGATTATTTCTGAACGGCGGCCTATTCTTCAATATACTATTTTTTTTCCCTCTCATAGAACTCTTAAGGCCTATTTTACTTTCCTTCCTGCTGGAGCATGAATCAGACAGAAAAATCCCATTAGGAAAAGCACCAGTTCTGTTCACTGTTTCCTACATTCTATAGGGTTCTCAAATAAAAAGTCACTCGCTCTTTCATTGTTCTTCAGAGGCATCCATGAGGTGGTTGAAAAAGTCAAGACAGTGCAATCACAGCCCTGCCCCTGTTGCGACAAGAGGACAATGCACGTAAAAAAGCAGTAGGGCTTTGATCATGCAGTTAGGGCAGTGATCTTTACTGTTTCACCCTCCCCCAGTACCCCATATGCCCTCCCTCATTATTTTTCCAAGTTGTCACCACTGCAAGAAAAGTAGTCCCATTCCTTTAAAGCTGAAGGTCTTAGGCATCCTTTCAGAGAAAGATCAGGTAATTTGTGTTAATAAAAACTGTGCACCTAGGTTTTCACTTAAAGCACACATCTTTCTGAAGATAGTTCCATCTTCCTTGGATCCTGGCTAATTCTAATAATCTCTACTGACATTTCACTACACATCTTAATTCACCTGTACTATCATATATAACTTGATGTATTTATAATTTATTTATAATTCACCTCATCAACAACTCTGAGCAATGTACAGAATTAAAAACAAAGGTGTAATACAACAAGCCCAAACAGAAAAGAAAAATGGTCATGTCAGTGGAACAAAACATCCGCTAGCAACGTATAAAACCCCTTACACAGGGAGCCCACATCCCACCTTAGTGCAGAGTCTGGAGAAAGACTTAGGTCTTCAAGGCATATTTAAAGGAAAACACCTTGGACCATTCAAGCCTCTGGGGGCATGCTATTCCAGAAGGCAGGTGCCAATGCAGAGATATCTCTGAATAGGCCAGAAAAAAATAGCCTAGCTCTGACCTGAGCTACACCTAATGACTTCAACCTCACAATGCTTACATATGACATACATTTGAGCTGATGCGTTAGATTTTAATTTTTATTAAACTTCCTTGTAAAACTTATAAAAGAATGCCCACCAAGCAATAGGTATGCATGCTGGAGTGATAAATTGAACTAAGCTAGAGAAAAGGAAAGGGCACCACCAAGTATAGCAACAGGCAATAAATCTGAATAAACTTTGACCAATGTTTCCCAAAACAACTATCTTCTACTGCAGCTGCTGGATCATAGTTATTTTATTTGAAATTACAAATGTACTTAAACATAGTAATGTTGCTGAAAATAACAGCATTCCAGTTCTTATGAACCCTTTGTTAAATGAACTGTCCTTTCTTTCCAAAATACCATTGTCCGCTAGCACTTTAAGCTACTCAAAAGGTTTCTTTATCTTCTCATTTCTGAGTCACTCGTTGCTTTTTATAGGACCCCCATGCTTTTCCCTTAACTTTCTTTTCTCTTGCAAGTTTATGTACTTTGACTTTTCTCACCTCTTCAGGGTCATCTGCCAAGAACCCGTCTTTAGCAGAAATCTCCTAGACAAAAACTTTATTTCAAGCTTTACCTTTTCCCCATCCCTCTATTCTACAGTTTGCCCCTTCCTTCACAAACCTGGCTATAAGGAGCAACAGGGGGGTGGGGGGTGGAAGTTTATATTTTGTTCCAGGACAAGCAATCTAAATGGCCAGATACCCCAAGATACTGATGGGCAGGCCAAAATTCCTGGATCCCCACGTCATGGCTTCCCAGATGAATGTACATCCTCCAGATGGCTTCACTAAGAAGCACTCCATGAACTGGCTACTTGACCCTAGACCAGCCTGGCAGCTACCTCAAGTTTAAGACCAGATCTACATCAAGTCTCCAAACAGAAGAACATCCTCCAATCAAAGTGGAAAAGAGTTCTTCAGACCCTACCAAAAGGCTTCAGGTGCATAGGGAAAAGCTGATGTCCCCTTTTCTGCACATTCCCACCCAAACACTGGTAAGAATCAAAGAAGGAAGCGTTAGAGACTGAATTATAAGTAAGATTAGGTTTGCTTGTTTGTCTATCTGTCTCTCTCTCTTTGCCACATTTGGTTTCCTTCTTCCTTTCCCATTGAAGGCAAGAGCTTCCACTTTTTCTCTGTAATCAGTCCCAAGAGTTCAAGCTGCCTTAGGTCGAACACTTACAGCACCAAGAAAGGAATCTTTAAATGTTATGGAGACATTCCTGTTTCCCCAGCCAGGCATTAGACTGGGCAGGTGCTTGCTGCTCATTCACTGGGATGGCACACAAGCCTAAGAAGGAACACACACTGGAAGCTGGGAGGAAAGGAAGGGTGTGGGTTCTCTTTTTTTTGCCCCACCTGGCGCTTTAGCACAGGCATGTGGTAGCATCCTCCTGCAGACAACATAAATGCATCTGACTGCTGGACCAGGGCTCTAAGTCAGATTGCCTCCCATAAAATGGCATGGAATTTTATATGAGGAGCTCAGCCTGCAATATTACTATTATGACCTTGTGTCCGGTAATTTGTGGTCATGGTTGCCTGATGTTACATGGGTACAACAGTTAATATATGTTGTAGTAGGAATAGCTATGATTTTCTTATGTTTTGGTTGCTGTTGCCAATGTCTTACTACTTTTTCAACCTTTTCTACATTTTGCAAATCTTCATTACCGCAGGCCCAACCTGACATGACTGAAACATATTGCAAGCTTGATGCTAAATATGGTTAAGTGTGCTTTAAATTTTTAGTATAATTTTAATGCACAGAGGGGGGATCGTTGGAGGAAATTAAGATCCTTCCCTGCCCTCCATGTTGTCTTCCCCAGAACACTGTCTCCTTGCAATACTGCCTTCTCCTTGAGCAAGGTTAAAGGTTAAAGGTTACAATTATGTACCTTAAGGGTACTTGACTGCCTTCACACAGATCTCTATTGTTTCAAAGAACAGAACACAGAATAATAACTACAATAACTTACCAGAAGGTAATTCCTGCTTGCTTGCTTGCTTGCTTGCTTGCTTGCTTGCTTGCTTGCTTGCTTGCTTGCTTGCTTGCTTATACTTATAGGCTGCTTCAATCTTTAGACTCAGAGGAACTAATAATTCCCCAGTACAGAAATGTTTAACATACAAACACAGAGTAAAAATTAAGACCAGGTACCCTCATTCACCTCAGGAACAACAATACAAGTATTTGTTGCATCCCCAATGGGTATACAGAAGACCCAGCACTTAACAGTTCTCCAGAATAGTAACAGGGATAGGACTATCCTTATCTCTGGGGTAAGCTGCTCCAGAGGATGGGATTCACCACTAAGAAGGCTCATCTCACGTACTCACCTTGCAAGGGGGGCACCTGTAACACTTTGGTACACTCCTTGGGGTGAAGGTGGGATACCTGTAACATGTTCTCACTATATGTTCTCATTGGATAAGCTGAATTCACTTAGGCAGTCTCACAGATATTCAGGTCCCAAGCCATTCAGCTTTAAAGGTAATAACAGCACCTTGAACTGCACCTAGAAGCCAACTGGTAGCCAATGAATCTCCACCTTAAAGATGCCATTTAAATGGGCAGAACCTGTAACTGCTTAGATGCTGTCTCTAAAAGAATTCCATCTGGTGGGGTCCAGGAGGTGGGCCTTCACTGCAGCAGCTCCCATCCTTTGGAACACCCTTCCCCCAGAAGGGCGGTTAGCCCCCTCTCTTCTGGACTTCAGAAAACAGCTGAAAACCTGGTTTTGTCACCATGCTTGGAGTAGGGAGAGGAAGAGCCATTCTTGGGGCTGGTTAGTTCCCTAGCCCTGCAGGGACCAGCCTTACCCCTTTATGGGCTGAATTTGATCTGCCCTTACTTGGATTTTATTGTATTTTATATTTATTGAGTATCGGTATTATTTATAATTTTACTGAATTTTAAATTGTTTTACTGTGAACCGCCCAGGGTCCCCCGTGTGGGCGGTGATAAAAATATGATAAATAAATAAATAAAATATGGGCCACCATATTCTGAACCCATATGAATATTAGGAAAAACTTCCTCATGGTAAAAGCAGGTCAACTGTTATAAGAAGATATGGATATATGCAGATCTGTTGGGCATACTTTAATTTTGATTCCTTCATAGACCAAGGCTTTTTAAATTAAATGTTCCCTTGCAATTCTGTTATTCCATGAATCATCTTGACATAATTTGGAAAAAGGGACACAGCCTTTTTAACGTAATCATTCTATAGTGGAAATAATGACCAAAACATCAATTGAGCAAGGTGACTTTCAGTCAACCTAACCAGCAACATTAACTAAGTAAAGATAGATAGATAGATAGATAGATAGATAGATAGATAGATAGATAGATAGATAGATAGATAGATAGATGACATTAATAGCTGTACGTGCAAGATATTAAGTTTACCTGGAAAGTTAAGATTCCTGTATTTGGAATTATCATAGTTAAACAGGTCCTAAGAGCCAGAAGTTAAGAAAAGCTCATTGCTACCCAACTCTGCCAACTCTACCATGTAGAAAAATTCCTTGACAGGTGACAGTATTTTGAATCCATCAAACCATTCAGCTTCAGTCCACACTGACTGCCCACACTCTTAGATTACTCCAATAAATGGCTAACATCAGGTCAAGAAAGAACAGAAAAAAATTGCTAGCTTGGTTTCCATTGATAACAGACATCAACTCATTTAACCAACTCTCCCTTGAAAACTTTATCTGGTTGGCAGTGGTATTTTGCCATTCAGAAGTACCAAGTCCTGCCTTGGTGGCAAATAAATTGCTCTCAGCCATTGGGAATATAAACAATGCGGCAGGTTCAGAAGTTTGATACTGATAAGACTTTATTACCCAGGGAAACACAACTTCATTGATGGAAGTAGTGGTGGTTCAGGGGTCCTGCAATTTTGGAAAGGTATTATTTTATGTTGTATAAGACAGACCAGAATTGAGTCAATTTTTCTTAACAATGTTGCAGAACTATGCCAACACAAATAATATTTGCCTTCCACAAGGGGGCATTCATGATCTACAGAATATAAGTATGCCACAAAATCATGAAGCCCTACCAGTAGTTCATCAGTTACAGCCTCTATTGCTAAGCACATAATTATTATCTAAATTACGTTAGCTACACAAACTTCTAAATAAATAATATTTGGAACATCTAAATAAATAATATTTGGGCTTCTTAAAGCTCATAAAGCAAAGTCCTGTTCCAAATTCCTCTTCTAGTTCATTCTTTTTTCTGAGTTGCTAAGCAAAATGACCCACTGTTGCAAATCAAACAACTTCACTGCCCTCAGTACCCCTGGAATTGGGAATCATTAAATTCTAGAACAGCGGGTCATATACCAGAATACCAACTGAAACAAATTAGAAATGGGTTTTTAAAAACATAAGCACAGACTATTGCAGATCTGAAACTGTAACAAAATGAAGCTCAAACCTATGTCGATCATTAGCCAACTTTCAACTACTCCAATTAGTAGTTAAAAGCTTTCAGGGATCTTCTTAAATGGGAATGGTGGTTCTCCTGGATGTCTTCAAGAGAAACTTATTTCAGGGCATACCCACACTTACCATTTAAGCTGCTCCTCTCCTATGCTTATTCTAAATCAGCTTAAGAAAATCTTGTCTGGACTGAGGTGCTCTGACAACAGCTTGCAAGGTATGCAATCCAAACAGCGGGCTACCACATGCTCCCATTGGACAATTCCCTAGGTGCTGTGTCCTCCCCACTTTCTTTTCCAAGAAAACAATCACTTTCCTCCCAGTATGATGGTTACTGGACATTTATATGTGTGTGTGGGCACGCGCGCATGCATGTGTGTATGTGTGTGTATTCTCTAAGTCACAAACTATAAGAAGGAGGAAGAGGAAAGTACAATCAGACTTGCAAGATACTATTATTATAGCCAATCTCAATAAAAGTAGTTTTAGCCTTCTTGAGGAACTTGAGGATTTCTTGGTGTGGTCTACCTATTTTTATTTGGTGATGCTATTAAAAGTAATACTTGAATCAGAGCTTACATTAGCAGAGTTTATGACTGAAAAAGAACCATCATGCATTCATACATACCCATCACACTACTGAATTTGATCTAAGGCTGAGCAACAATACACAAAATACAGAAAAAGAATGAGAAGTAATAAACAAAATATAAAGGCAGGAGTAAGAGAAAAGGAAAGGAAATCTTAAAAATCTGGGCTTTGCCAACATTATTCATTGTACCTCTTAAAATCCTTCCTCCCTAACAAACCATGCTGTCCTTCTATGAACTCATAGATTGCCTTTTATTCTTTAAGTTTCTTTTTCAGGTTCTCATCAGCTCTATTCAGCCACAAGAGAGGTTTTATCTCTCTTCTTGACTTGTTTAATCTTCCTTCATATATTTGTATTATATGTATGTATGTGTGTGTGTGTGTGTGTGTGTATGTTTGTGTGTGTGTGTGTATGTGTGTGTGTGTGTGTGTACTGTATATGTATATGCATATGTATATGCATATGTACTATGTATTATTAGATCTCTATTCTGCCTTTATTTTGTATATTATGCAGCTTCCATAATGCTCCCACTTCCTATTTCCTCACAACAACCACCCTGTGAGATGGGTTGGTCTGAGAGAAAGCGATTCATCCAAAGTCACCCAACTGGCTTTCATGCCTAAGGGAGGACTAGAACTCTCTGTTTCCTGATTTCTAGTCTAAAGCCTTAACCACTACACCAAACTGGCTCTATATTTGTTTTGCAGTTTGATCCTCATTCTCATTTCAACATAATTCTTCTGCAGTGGTCATTCACTTGTGTAGTTAATCCACATTCGTTCAGTACCCATCTGTTCTTGACCCTATCTCCTCACACACAATTCTTAAGCAGCCCATTCCCATTGCATTCAACTTAACTTTTATATTTCTCCTGGCATACCCAACTCATTTCCATATAACCAAATGCAGAGAAGCATGCTGCCATTTTTGCTTCTTTTGATAATCTTTCACTTCTTTCAACGTTCTCTCCTCACCACAAATCACATTATCCACTATGTTTCAAGCAGCAATTCTAAAAATTTCTCTCAGCCAGTTTCTCATCTTTAGTAAACATTCTTCCAAAGTACACAAATTCATCTACCTCTTCTAATGTTGCTGCCATGTATCTTGCTTTTGGTACCTTCAGGCAAGATCGCCTTAAACCAGAGTAGGGTCAGTCATCTGGGGAACATGTAATTTCCTCTCTTCTTTTTACTGCACAATACTGGCACAGATGATTCTTCTCTGTAAAGTGGTAACTCTTATAGGTTTGTGTTTCTTCTGGGTAGTTTTAAGGGAAGAAATGAGATGTAGAAGCAGACTACTCCCATTTCCTCTCTAAAATTCTGAAAGTTTCCCTCCTCCTTCCACCGCTCAGACTAAAACCATTTTGCTTTCTATTTTCATTCTTACTTTGGTTTGGAACTGTAAATGGAGTGCTGGCCCTATGCAACCTGAAGTCTCTTACCAGCCCTGACCTGTAGGATTAGTTTCCTGCGATTTTTTTTTCCATTGGCTGAAAATGACAGGTAAATGTGTAGATAAGGAAGATGGGGGAAAAAACTTAGCTAATTCATTATCTTCTCAGCACAGTTGGAAGAGAGGTAACTAAGACCAACATCTCTTTATACAATATATTCTGAAATGTGGTTTATTAAAGTGATATACAAAGCAGTTCATCGACTTCCTCTAAGTTGAACAGGGAGCACACAACAGAGCCAGGTATGTCTTTATTTGGTTAAATCCAAATAGAAACAAAGTCTTGATTAGAACCTGCAAAAAAGCATGAGTTTTCCTCTTCCCCTAGCTCAATTTTAAATCAAATTGGAACAAATGTTGTATTTACTGGCAAATGTTATAATAACATTTACATTAACAGATTTCAGACTGGCAGATTTTATTCTTTGCAGAGAAATTAGATACATTTTAGATTACTGAAACATTGCATTGTAAATTTAATCATAGTAAATTTAACTTGCAATAAATTTAACTTGTCCTAATAAATGCTCCTTTTAGGAGTTGTTTTCCCTATTAGACCAACACAGATTATACTATCCTTCTTTGAAATAATATTACTAAAGTTATAAGTCTTAACTAATGAACTACAGAGATAAATTATCCAACGGAAAATCCCATAAATCTGGCCTTCTGATTTTTCCTATACTCTATATTAATTGCTACAGTTCCTTCACCCACCTGAGATCAGGATTCACTATCAAGCACAATTTTATGACAGATATTGTAGCCTGTTGCTATAGAAATTGCACTTCAACTTCTGAAAAGTTTTCTTTGCCTGCAAATCTATAAATAATCTGTACTAACTGTAAAAATGTTTTATTTATTTATACTTTTTTAATGCAGCCGTCTTTAAATTGGTCTTTTGAGTTAAGCAATAAAGTAGTGCAGATTTATTAGAACATATAAACTTGCATATGTATATATATGTATATGTGTGTGTGTGTGTATACATATACATGCATACATACATACATACATTCCCTTTCATGTTAAGTGAAGTCATGGAAAGCACAGAAGAGCCAAGGCAATCTAAGGCACTGATAAGAAAGCTGTCATGAGTAAGGATGGCGAGCAGGGGGCTCCCACCCAGATTGTCAAGCGCATGCGTAGCACTGAGGAACTGTTCAGCCATTCAAAGAGACACAGATCGGGACCGCCTTAACCTTTGGGGTTATATGGCTGGGTTTTCCCACGCCTTCTCAGTTTGTTAGGATTCTTGTTAAGTACTACTAATAAATATTAGAGACCAAGTCCTCGTCTCAGTGTGTTTCCTGGTAATCAGGACAAAAGCATAGCTAATGTAGTTTATGATAATATGGGAAACCTACAAGTAATTTGGAATATCCTGTTTTGACAAATTAGTGGGCTAGAATTTCAAAGAATGGTCAATCAGTATCCTATGATCTTCAGCTGTAATTAATTATACATATCCATGTTTATTGGATATCCCCTAAGATTCATAGTAAGGACTGGGAGCTGAGAGTGAAACCCTTCTATCTTAAGTGAGTGGAAAAAACCATGAACTGAAGTTACTGAAAACTAATAATAAACCACAGAGAAAATAGGAAACCAGAAAGAATAACAAAAATTAAAAAGATTCTCTGCTGTTTCAAACCAAACTTTGACTTACAAGACAAGACTTACATTGGCAAGAGATCTAAAAGAGAGCTAAGGGTAAGCACTGGTTCAGCTGAAGAGGTATTCCTTCCTCTGGGAAGTAGCCTGCTAGAACTAGACTATGAGGAAATAAAACACTCCAGACAACATAAGAAGAAAAGACTACTTTCAAACAGCATTAGGAAAGAGTGCCTGGAGGCTGAATTTGCAATGCAAGGGAGGCCCTGGCCACTTTTTGGATATGGCCCCTGTCATGCCATTCAATGCAAATTTGTAACTCAGAAAAAGATTGTTGCTGCCCATGAATATACTGAAGTATTGAACATCTGACAATGGAGGCTGTATTTCCTGTCATAAATTCAGCTTCAACTGAATTTAAGATTTAACTATGACCTAAATGAAGTTACTTCA
Source organism: Candoia aspera (assembly GCF_035149785.1). NCBI lineage: Eukaryota > Metazoa > Chordata > Lepidosauria > Squamata > Candoiidae > Candoia > Candoia aspera. Next base: position 155,324,120 of record NC_086155.1, read on the forward strand.
CTGATGATGACATAAACCTGAAAGTCACACAGAGCTCTGAAAACATTATAAAAACTTAAATGTCCTTTCTTGTTCCCTCTCTCAGCAGTCACCACCTAGCAAAGTCTGAAACATAATGAAGGTTTCCAGGCTATAGTCGATGGCTGTCTTATATGACATCCATTTTCCTCCATTAACAGAAAAGCTTATTTGTCCAAAAGAGACTACATTAAGGGATCAATGGTAATATTGTTTAAAAGTTTATGACCTAGCTTTTGTTGTCCATTGTTAAGAGGCAACATATTCTTTTATTTAAGGCTGGTTAAAAAAAGAACGGGGTTAGATGTTATAGAAGTTCACTCATCGTTTGCCAAAGGGATGATTTATTAGTAAGATAAAAGTAAAGATAAAACCAGCTGTTCAGACTTATATTGACATCTTTACATGTCTGACAGAAATGTCCCAGATTGTGATCTAAAAAGACACTCTCATAGGTATTTATTAAGATGTAAGATCTTTTTAAAGAATGATATTTTTGTTCTTTTCTGTTAGCTGATAAAGAGACAGACAGCGAGACATATGGCTACTTCTTTAACTGGGTTAATAAATATCCAAAGAATTGTAGCTTATAGCTCTTTTCAGCCAACTTAGGGGGGGGGGTGTTTTGGTCTCTCTTTTGACATTCCATTAAATATCATTGCTCATAAAACAAATCAAAAACACCATAGGAATATAAGCCCTAAATTCACATCTAGAAGCATACCAAGTCTGATGAAAACTGGATGAAATTGCCCAAAGTATAGTAGTTTTTTTTAAAAAAATAATAATGTATCTTGGGATCCAGGCACCCAGGAATTCTGGTTAGCAACCAAATTTTAGCCTTTCACATTTCTATTAAACATCCAGTGTGATTTGACCATTTGAGAAAGTGTATTGCACTTTACCGGTGAACACACAGTCCTCACAATTTTGCTATGCTTTGCAGAAACAATTGATTCTTATTGTTAATATGTTTTCTACTACAGATTAAGGTTACTATGGTAACTAATCATTTTGGCCGGGTGAAGAGGTTGAATTTAATTGTCCCCTTTTCACGTGTTAATGGTTGCATTGCCTAAGGGAGGAACTTGCCTGAACTTGTTTCAGTTTCCCTTCTGTGTAGGCTTGCAGAGAGTATGCAGCTGAGAGAAATCTCTCCTCTCAGCAAACAGCCTTTAAATATGTTTGTTTTCTGTAAATAAACTTATTTTTATAGAAATACCTGGTGTGTGACTTTTCTGATCTCTCCTGGGCCAGATGCTTTCTAGCACTCTGCTAACAGGTTATGAGCCCAGTAAACCTAAGAAGCCCAGTAAAACCCCAGAGAGAATAGAGAGATCAGCTCCACACCTCATGCACGATTTAAAGGCAGGTAGCAAAGTCCTGTGAAGATTTTCTTTGGAGCCACCTGGAGATTTTCCAGCAACTGCCGGTCTACAGGACAAAGAAGCCAGCTGAGGTGACTTGCAAAAGAAGGAAGAAGCCATGGCTACCTCCCAGCCCTCAGCGATGCCTCTGGAGCGCCTATCAGAGACCAACTATTTGAATTGGGCCCTGAAGATGGAGATGTATCTTCACAGAGAGAATCTTTGGCTGCCAATTGGTGAGCAAACCCCCCAAAATCCCAGTGCTGAATGGCTTAGACAGGATGAGCAGGCTAGAGCTACCATTATCCTGGGAGCTGAGGACAATCAGCTAGTCCACGTGCGAAGTATGCAGTCTGCAAAGCAACTTTGGGATGCTTTGAGAGACTTGTATGTAAAGGCAACAGCAGGGAGTAAAGTTACCCTGACAAAAAAGCTGTACAAAGGAGTACCTTGCAGAAGGAGATAGCCTTCCTGAGCACCTGCATTATATTCAGCAGCTGTTTGTTGAGTTGCAGGAGAGAGGAATGGAATTTACACCTCTCACAAAATCCTATATCCTCCTGCCCTCACTGAATGAAATGTGGGACACACTGATTTGTACCCTGGAGGCTATGCCTGAAGCAGACCTCACCCCATCGTATGTTCAGTGCTTACTCGCTGAATGGGAGAAGAGAGAGGAAAGATCCCCCCCCCCATCTCTTCTGGAAAGCTGCAGTACCAGAAAACAAGGGAAAAGAAGGGAAAAGAAGCTGAGGCCACAGCGCTAGCCAGCCAGCGATGCTTCACTTGTGGTTCAGCTGGACATTTGCAGAAAGACTGTTCCTTGAGACCCAAGAGTAGAAGAACAGAGAAGAAGAACACAAGGGCAACACAGAAGAAGGCTCTTCAGACAACCCAAATTGCACAGGTTGCTGAGAAGGGTAATTCTGATGTATGGGTGTTAGATTCTGGGGCCAATTATCATTTATGCAATTGTAAAAGCCCTTTTGTGTCACTGTCTAAAACTGAAAGACAAAGTGTATCTTTGGCTGATGAGTCTGTGACCAAAATTATGGGACAAGGTGACCTGTATTTATCCTGCTTGGGAGAAACTGTAAAAGGTGTGTTGTATGTGCCAAATTTACAATCAAACCTTTTATCTGTGGCACAATTGGCTGCAACAGGGTATGTCATAACATTTAAGAAAAATAGTTGTGAGATACGTAAAAATGGAAAATTGTGTGCTACTGGTGTATTAAGACTCCTTGTACATCATGCAAAATGCAAGGAAGCCAAGCTGCAAGGCTGCAGTTGGCAACACGCCATATCATGACCAATGTGTACACCTGATGCACAGGAGATTTGGTCATGCTAATTTCAAGTATATAGCACAAATGCCACAGCTGTGTGCTGACCTAAAGATAAAACCCTGTGACAAATATTTAGATTGTGTAGTTTGCAAAGAATGCAAAACACTAAAAGCTCCTGTGAGTAAGCACAGTGACAGAGTTACAAGTAGACCTTTGGAAATTGTACACTCTGACATTATTGGTCCTTTTGCTCCAAGTCTTGGACAAGCAAGGTATGCAATGACCATCATTGATGATTTCTCAAGATACACATTTATCTACATCTTAAAACATAAAGATGAGGCATTTGAGAAATTTAAAGGTTTTGTGACATGGGCAAATGGAAAATTCCCTAGGCCTGTATCTGCACTCCAGTGTGATAGAGGAGAGTACCTTTCTCATAAATTCAAAAGGTTCCTAGCGGAAAAGGGGATAGAACGAATTCTTTCTAACCCTTACACCCCTCAACAAAATGATGTTGCTGAAAGAAAGGGCAGAACCTTGCAAAATGTGATGGAATACATGCTTAAAGATTCACATTTATCTTTTAAGTATTGGGGAGAGGCAATATCTACTGCCTGTTATGTACAAAACAGATTGTATAACTCTGTCATTCAGGACACTCCATTCCTTTTGTTTTATGGTGTGAAACCAAAGGTAAACCATCTTAGAATGTTTGGTAGCACTGCATGGGTTCATATTCCAAAACAGCAGAGAAGGAAAGGAGGCCCCACAACAAAGAAAGCCATCTTTGTTGGCTATGAACAAAGCCAAAGGAGCTACAGGTTCATAATGGGAGAGACATTAATAATTAGCAAAAGCGCTTCTTTTGCTGAACAAAACTGGGGGAGATTAAATTCTAGCTCTCCAGTTGATCTGACCACCACAAGAGAACAGCAAGGACTTGCTGATGGTGATCTTTTGCCTGATGAGGACATTAAACCAGAAAAGCAAACTGAAGATCTGTCTGATGAGACAGATGCTTCTCAGGAAAGTGATAGGAGTCAAAATTTTAGCCCTGTATTACCTCACAGATCTCAGAGAAGTAATAAAGGTGTTCCTCTATCATGTTTTCAGGCTGAAACAGTAAAGGCTTTTCACATATTCACAGAACCTGAGTCTTTAGAACAAGTGAATGCTTTACCACCTGAGATTGCACAAAATTGGCATTCTGCCATGCAACAGGAATTAGCATCCTTGAAAGAAAATAAAACATGGAAACTGGTAAATCTACCTCCCAATGAACGCTGTCTAGGTTGCAGGTGGGTTTTCAAACTGAAAAGGGATGCTGATGGCAAAATCCAAAAAATATAAAGCAAGGTTAGTTGCAAAAGGGTTCACTCAAAGGAAAGATTTAGACTTTGACAAGACTTTTGCACCAGTTACTAAAGGTGAATCAATTAGATTACTGTTAAAAATTGCTGCACTCAAAGGAATGTCAGTTCACCACTATGACATTCAAACTGCATTTCTCTATGGTGATTTAGACCACAAATTATACATGCAGCAACCCCCTGGCTATGAAAAAGGGGAGAATCTAGTCTGTGAACTGCAGAAGTCAAGCTATGGGTTAAAACAAGCTGCTAGATCCTGGAACCAAAAATTAGATGAAAAACTGCAGAATTTTGGTTTTGAAGAAGGAAAAGCAGATTCATGAAGAAAGACAAACAAGGCTGTATGTATCTATGCATTTATGTTGATGATTTACTGCTGTTCACACCAACAGAAAAACAAAGGCTTGATTTTGAAGCCTGCATGAAAAGCCATTTCACATTAAAAAGCCTTGGAACTGTAACAAATTACCTAGGTTTGGAAATACACAGGGAGAAGGATGGTAGCTTTATGTTAAACCAAAGGGGAAATAATGTTCAAATATTGTGAATGGAAAGCCATACAGAGTTGTCAAAGAAAATTGGTTTGCATCTTATTCTGTAGTATAAAAAGGGGAGTGTTAATGTTTTCTACTACAGATTAAGGTTACTATGGTAACTAATCATTTTGGCCGGGTGAAGAGGTTAAATTTAATTGTCCCCTTTTCACATGTTAATGGTTGCATTGCCTAAGGGAGGAACTTGCCTGAACTTGTTTCAGTTTCCCTTCTGTGTAGGCTTGCAGAGAGTATGCAGCTGAGAGAAATCTCTCCTCTCAGCAAACAGCCTTTAAATATGTTTGTTTTCTGTAAATAAACTTATTTCTATAGAAATGCCTGGTGTGTGACTTTTCTGATCTCTCCTGGGCCAGATGCTTTCTAGCACTCTGCTAACACTTATTGCATGTATTGTGGTGTTAGAATGGCTGGATCTTTTCACAGAAGGAAGCTGATCTGTTGCCTGAAGTCCTCAAGAGGGTAGGGAAAGGGGTGCTAATCCTGCTGTTGGCTGCTGGTCTGGCTTCCAGCCTGCACAGAACTTCAGGAGAACTAGTCAACAGCCACAACTACCACCAACATCATTCCCAGCAACTTCTTCTCCAGTTTCCACTGCCATTGGTGCAGCTTCTTCTCTAGAAATTCCCATTCTTCAGTACGATGGGTAGTAGTCAGAAAATGAATAGTTCTACAAGTCTAAATCTGGTCCTTGTCCATGCCACTTAAGTATTGTTCCATCTTGCAAAATTGAGGTGCTGTTCTGTTCATTGAACCTGCATTGTTCATTGTCTTTTCCCCTAATATACTGGTGTGACAGTATTAGGTAAAGCAAAGCCTCTTTCAGATGGTAGGCAAAAAAAAAAAATGGGAGGGGAAGATGGCTGAAATCATAAGTACATTTCTTCCACTGAGTTGTGAGATGATCTGAAAAGAACATGCATAACTGGCTCATCTAAAGAGCTGAGAACCAATACTGATCTATGTCCATAATAAGGACTTATTTATTTATTCCTTCTACTTAATCAGAATCAACTATGAAAAAAGATACTCCATACATGCAGTTGAATGAAGTAAAGTTTGTTTCAAATAAGCCCCTTCCCCTGCTTTGATATAATGTCTATGTTATACCAGTATGTGGTTTATAGATGTGGTAGATTTGCAGACATGATTTTACCTGTAGAAATCCTAACACTCTTTTCATACAATAAAGGCAAAATAATTTATGTGACTAAATCATTGCATCTTTATGATTTCAACAGGATGAAAAGTAAACAGCCATTAATGTCTACTCTTCTTGGCAAAATAGATAATTCAGGGTTGAAAATGGATATCTGATTACGACCTAATATGAATGACAAGACTTGTGAAAGCAGTAGAAAGGTGTGCCAAGAGTTTTGTTTAGAACAAGCTGAAAAAACTTGCACTTTAAATGTAGAGATCATGAAAGAGACCAGTACAAAAGAAGAGTTCAGTGAAGAAACACCAATACTTTTAAATGGAAACTAAATAATGGAAATATTTAATTATCAACCCTACCAAAACCTACACCCTAGCATTGGCTCATTGCAATCACTACAGATTTTGGCACTTCTTTCCTCTTCCTTACATACAGTATATTCCTAATGTCCTGCCTTCTACAAGTGAGTCATGAGTGAGTAAACTGAGGTGTAAACTTTGCATGTCATGATAAGAGACAAGCATTTTGTTTTTTTAATAAGATTTTTATTAAGTTTCAAGACAAAGATAAAAGCTATGAAAAACAAAAAAACTACAAAGGAAAAAAAAACTAAAAAAGAGTGAAAACAGAAGAGAATTTTTTTTTCAAAGTTACAAAGAAGTGTAACTTCCAAATTTTAACAGCAAGGATATACAAAAATTTTCCACAATCAATCTCTTCCTCTATATTAAACCAAAACACCACATTATTTCTATAAGTCATTCCACTTTGGCACATTATAAAAATCACTAAATACAGTTGCTCCCTCCCCTTATATTAAAAGAAAATGTGTGTGTGTGTGTGTATACACATATATATATATATACATACACACACACACATACACATACATGCATACATACATACATATACACACTGTATATATACATACATACACACACACCTCCTAATCAACTTCCCCCCAAAGATAAAACATATTTAATTATTCCCTTCCTACTACTATTCTATACATTTCTGTCTTTGTTGTTTATTCGTTTAGTCGCTTCCGACACTTCGTGACTTCATGGACCAGCCCACGCCAGAGCTTCCTGTCAGTCGTCAACACCCCCAGTTCCCCCTACTATAATAAAAATCAAACTAAAAAGCACATAAATCGTCTGCCATTATACTTAATAGTACAACAGTTTTAATAATCTTAATCTTAATAAACCCAAAACCATCCAAATAAACATTTTTATATACCCAAATAATCTTAATCCAAATCCTTAAAAACAAATAACATCAGTCAAACCCTAAAAACAATCCAGGTAAACATTCTTTAACCCTTATCCCACTTCAAAATAAACCAGAGCATTTACATATCCCCACAATGTGCCCAGAGCTTTTTTCTTTAAAAAAATCAAATAGCCCAACTGCCCCCTCAAAAATTCAAACTTCTCTTCAGAAAACCTCCCATACATAATGACCCTTCTTTTTCATGGCATTTCACCAGAAAGTCAATTTCACCTTATTGCTTGTAGATCCCTCTCTCCCTTAAATTTCTCCAACTCCACCATTCGATCTTCATCCAGCATCTCAATAGAAATCCCAATCTCACTCTTAGAAAAAATATTTCTATCACTGTTGAATTCCTCAATTTCATCCACTACATCCCCAGATGACACATTTTAGAGCTCATATTTTCCATTATGTCCTGAATGTCTTGTATAAAAGCTTGGTAGGAGTCAGAAAAAATCTGTTTAAAATATTCCATGTCTCATGCAATAGATTACGGTGCCCCCTAGGAGCTTAACCAGCAGAAGCTGAAGATATAGAAAAGTTTCAGCGTGTGTTTTCACAAAGTGGAATTGAGATAGACAGTTCCCAAGGGAAAGTAGAAACAGAAAGCTGAAAGTTCAAATCAGCCAATTCAACTTGTAGGAAAATGCTAATATCTTCAAATTTAATACAAAAATAATAACAGGAAGACAATTGTTTACTCTCCTTAATATTTGGAAGGAAAATGAAGTCCAAAATTTAAAAAATAATTTTTTAAAAAGTAATCCCAAAAATAATGATAAGCATCAAGACAGCCAGCTTCTCCTCGCTATAGAAAGCTTCTCTTAGGTTACGCATGCATACATACATACATACATACATACATACATACAGTGATTTAGAAATGGGGTGGCCGGTCTTAGTGTCCCTTTAAGGCTACAGCACAGCTTGCAAAATGATGACATCCCAGCCTCCCAGCTCGCTCTTACCAGTCAAATGCGAAACACTGTTTGAGATCTTCTGGCTGCAAGCAGCCATCTGGAGGACAGACAGGATGATTCCAGGTGTTTTTCCTTTATCCGGAGAACACTCCTGGGCTTCAGGAAAACCTGCCTGAGCCCAAAAAAGATTGCCACTAAGCCCGCGGGCACAGCTGTTCAGTCCACCATATCCCCACCGGAAGTCAAAAAAGAGATTACATTTTGTGAAAATGTTGATAATACTAAAAGGTACTGTAGCTTGGTGCTCACAGAAGTCAGTCTGCTCTCAGTGATGAATTTATTCAGTTGAGCCATTTAAGATCAAGATTATCCCATAGTATCTTCTGGCTGCTTTGTTCCAACAGTGTTGGTACTCCTCAGGTACCTTCAATTAAACAATGCTATCTATTGGGATTCTGAAAGCACACCTTCTTTGTCACAGCGCCTGCCTTCTGGAATGACGTTCCCACCCTACTGGCATTTCAGAGGGCCTTGAAGATTTGGCTCTTTGCCCAGGCTTTGGCTAGGCATTTGAAGCCCCTTTGAGTAGTGTGCATATGTTTTTCCTTGTTGCCCAGTTTTGCCTTCTTTTTGTCTTTTTATTGCTATATTCTTTTATTCCTATTTTTTTACTTTGTGAACTCCCCAAAGTCACTGGGAGTCAGGCATTAAACAAATGTAATAAGTATAACATAATATAGATGTTGGTTATTTGAAATAATCCCAGTCCCCAACCCCAGTAATATGACCTTTTGAACAATGGAGGTAAAAGTTGATAGATCCATTCTGAGGCAGATGGGTACAGCTACAGTATATGGTGCAATTAGCTTTTCACTGCCTGTTCCAAGCCAAACATTACAGCTGTATTTCTCGATCTGCGCAACTTTAAGATGTGTGGACTTCAACTCCCAGAATTCCCCAGCCAGCCTACTTCTCAGAAATCAGTATACTACTCACACGTCCCAGGCTGCCTGCCTTTAATGCTTGGAATTACCCATTCTGAAAAGAACCTATAGCCATCAAGCTCCAAAAATTCACAGGACGAGGCACATTTCTTGAATTCATTGAAAAGGAGGGCTTCTTTGTTTTACAGCACCATCTGGCAAAGTTCCAGGAGATCAGCAATATTTCTGGTTCATTTCTTTGTAGTCAGTCAGATGTTGCCGAGTCCAAACCTGCCCTAAAGGACAGATCGAGGCTTCATAAGAGGAATTGCCTTAGTCACAAGTTTGATGGACTCATCTTCTTTATAGTTTTTAGTAGGGCTCAGTATCACTGAAGGAACATGAATCTGGAAATCCTTCACATTTTTTAAGGTCTTGAATTGTAAAGATCTCCTAAAATTATGCTATGCTTATCCAGGGAAAGACAATTAGTTTGCTAGGAACCATCAACAGGTAGAACCTGTGAGTGAAAGAGGCTATATTTTGGGCTGCAGCCAATTTATTCGTATCAAGGAGAGAGAGAGAGAGAGTGTCATGAGTAAGGATGGTGAGCAGGGGGCTCCCTTCCAGACTGTTAAGCGCATGCGTAGCACTGAGGAATTGGGCAGCCATTCAAAGAGGCACAGATTGGGACCGCCGTAACCTGCGGGGTTTATATGGCTGGGTTTTTCCCACGCTTGTTCAGTTTGTTAGGATTACTGTTATGTATTAGCAAATAAACATTAGAGAACAGTTCCCTGTCTCAGAGTGTTTCCTGGGAGTCAGGACAGAGAGAGAGTTTAAAGTGTGTCATTTTTTAAGAATTCCCTTTTTAATTTATTTATTTATTTATTTATTTATTTATTGTCTATCCCACCTTTATTATTTTTATAAATAACTCAAGGCGGTGAATATACCTAATACTCCTTCCTCCTCCTATTTTCCCTACACCTGTGAGGTGAGTTGGGCTGAGAGAGAGGGACTGGCCCAAGGTCACCCAGCTGGCTTTCATGCCTAAGGCGGAACTAGAACTCACAGCCTCCTGGTTTCTAGCCCAGCACCTTAACCACTAGACCAAACTTTTCACTTGGGAGCAGTTTCAGTGAGGACTTTAGATGGTTTTCATCCTGCAGGGTGTTCGGTAGAGCGTAGTCAAATGACTCATTTTTTTGCTCATTACTGATATTACTCAAGAGCACTTTATCTGGCACACCAGTACTAATAAGGTCATGTTGTTCAAGATTTGACTCTATACCTGGATTTTCTATTCATTAGCAGAGGTTTAGGAGCTGCATCTTAAAAGACACATTTAGGCTATATTAAAAAACAAGCCAATAATTAGTAGGAAAATTCTATCTCTAAATTTCAGTAAAATTCTGCTTTTCACTTTGGGAGCCTTTCAGCTTCTTTTAAATGGACATGATTTATTTGGTAGTGGAGGAGTTGGCTGAAAGAAAATGTTTTATACTTCCTAGCAATCCTTCTCCCTTTATTTATATCATTACATATGATGTAAAGAAATATTTGGGCAAGAAGTAATGTGCAGCCATTTGTGGAAAATTGATTTTGGTTTGGATAATCTCTGATTTACTACCTCTTGGTTTATTATTTGGCTCCTTTATTGACTTTGTTGTCTTCTAGCATTGTACAATTATGCACTGCATAAGGAACGGTTCAGACAAAAGTGGATGTTCAAATGGAGTTCATGCAGAGCTAGAGGCCTGGAGAAATTGTATTTGAAAGTACTGCTGGAGTCTGTGAAGTGTCAGTGTGACAATATCAGCTTCTTTCTGGAAAATGTTGAATATTTCTGATTTTGCTGCTGTTTTCTCCATAACTTTCTTCCATTTCTATCTTATCAGGCTCTCTACATTTGGGTACCAAGTAAGCAGCACATTAAAAATGGACCATTGCTTGTTCAGTAATCATATCCTCCTGGTTCCTCCATTATTCATCTGACATATTGTAGGTTACTTGTCTAGGAACCATCACACAGCCATCGACTATCATTATTCTCACTTGCTGCCTCCATTCTCCAGCATTTCCTCCAATATCAGATGGGCTCCAACTCTGTTAGTTTTCATAAATCAATAAGGACAGGGTTGTTTTTGTGAGTCTTCAGAGTTTGAGAGGTTGTTTTGGTCTCTCCTGCAGGGTGAATCAGTGTAAGAGTTATGGTTGTTCCTCAGCATCTGAGTCAACTCTATAGTTGTTGTTGTTGTTGTTGTTATTATTATTATTATTTTAGTATTTAACTTTATTACTGTTGCATGTTTGTAAGCTACTAGACTGGAATGGCATATAAATAAATACATAAATCCATGCATGTAGAAAAGAGGAAGTGAAAAATACTATACCTCTTTCTCTGATTTGTTTTAGATTAATATTTAAAGCCACCTCTATCTATTGTTGTTGTTTATTCGTTTAGTCGCTTCCGACTCTTCGTGACTTCATGGACCAGCCCACGCCAGAGCTTCCTGTCGGTCGTCAACACCCCCAGCTCCCCCAGGACGAGTCCGTCACCTCTAGAATATCATCCATCCATCTTGCCCTTGGTCGGCCCCTCTTCCTTTTGCCTTCCACTCTCCCTAGCATCAGCATCTTCTCCAGGGTGTCCTGTCTTCTCATGATGTGGCCAAAGTATTTCAGTTTTGCCTTTAATATCATTCCCTCAAGTGAGCAGTCTGGCTTGATTTCCTGGAGGATGGACTGGTTTGATCTTCTTGCAGTCCAAGGCACTCTCAGAATTTTCCTCCAACACCACAGTTCAAAAGCATCGATCTTCCTTCGCTCAGCCTTCCTTATGGTCCAGCTCTCACAGCCATATGTTACTACGGGGAACACCATTGCTTTAACTATGCGGACCTTTGTTGTCAGTGTGATGTCTCTGCTCTTAACTATTTTATCGAGATTTGTCATTGCTCTTCTCCCAAAGATTAAGCGTCTTCTGATTTCCTGACTGCAGTCAGCATCTGCAGTAATCTTTGCACCTAGGGATACAAAGTTTTTCACTGCTTCTACATGTTCTCCCTCTATTTGCCAGTTATCAATCAAGCTGGTTGCCATAATCTTGGTTTTTTTGAGGTTTAGCTGCAAACCAGCTTTTGCACTTTCTTCTTTCACCTTCATCATAAGGCTCCTCAGTTCCTCTTCACTTTCAGCCATCAAAGTGGTATCATCTGCATATCTGAGATTGTTAATGTTTCTTCCAGAGATTTTAACTCCAGCCTTGGATTCCTCAAGCCCAGCACGCTGCATGATGTGTTCTGCGTACAAGTTGAATAGGTAGGGTGAGAGTATACAGCCCTGCCGTACTCCTTTCCCAATCTTAAACCAGTCCGTTGTTCTGTGGTCTGTTCTTACTGTTGCTACTTGGTCGTTATACAGATTCTTCAGGAGGCATACAAGATGACTTGGTATCCCCATACCACTAAGAACTTGCCACAATTTGTTATGGTCCACACAGTCAAAGGCTTTAGAATAGTCAATAAAACAGAAATAGATCTTTTTCTGAAACTCCCTGGCTTTTTCCATTATCCAGCGGATATTGGCAATTTGGTCTCTAGTTCCTCTGCCTTTTCTAAACCCAGCTTGTACATCTGGCAATTCTCGCTCCATGAACTGCTGAAGTCTACCTTGAAGGATCTTGAGCATTACCTTACTGGCATGTGAAATGAGTACCACTGTTCGATAGTTTGAACATTCTTTAGTGTTTCTCTTTTTTGGTATGGGGATATAAGTTGATTTTTTCCAATCTGATGGCCAATCTTGTGTTTTCCAAATTTGCTGGCATATAGCATGCATTACCTTGACAGCATCATCTTGCAAGATTTTGAACAGTTCAGCTGGGATACCGTCGTCTCCTGCTGCCTTGTTATTAGCAATGCTTCTTAAGGCCCACTCAACCTCACTCTTCAGGATGTCTGGCTCTAGCTCACTGACCACACCGTCAAAGCTATCCCCGATATTGTTATCCTTCCTATACAGGTCTTCTGTATATTCTTGCCACCTTTTCTTGATCTCTTCTTCTTCTGTTAGGTCCTTGCCATCTTTGTTTTTGATCATACCCATTTTTGCCTAGAAGTTACCTCCGATGTTTCTAATTTTCTGGAAGAGGTCTCTTGTCCTTCCTATTCTATTGTCTTCTTCCACTTCCACGCATTGCTTGTTTAAAAATAATTCCTTATCTCTTCTGGCTAACCTCTGGAATTTTGCATTTAATTGGGCATATCTCCCCCTATCACTGTTGCCTTTTGCTTTCCTTCTTTCTTGGGCTACTTCTAGTGTCTCAGCAGACAGCCATTTTGCCTTCTTGGTTTTCTCTTTCTTTGGGATGTATTTTGTTGCCACCTCCTGAACAATGCTGCCAACTTCTGTCCAGAGTTCTTCCGGGACCCTATCTACTAAGTCCAGTCCCTTAAATCTATTCTTCACCTCCACTGCATATTCCTTAGGAATATTAGTGAGCCCATATCTAGCTGATCTGTGGGTCTTCCCTAATCTCTTTAGTCTGATCCTAAATTGTGCAAGAAGAAGTTCGTGATCTGAACTACAGTCAGCTCCAGGCCTTGTTTTTACCGACTGTACAGATGTCCGCCACCTTTGGCTGCAAAGGATGTAATCAATCTGATTTCGGTGTTGTCCATCTGGTGAAGTCCATGTATAAAGCCGTCTCTTAGGTTGTTGGAAGAGAGTGTTTGTTATGCAGAGTGAATTGTCTTGGCAAAATTCTATCAGCCTATGTCCTGCTTCATTTTGTTCTCCCAGGCCATACTTACCTGTAATTCCAGGTGTCATTTGACTGCCCACCTTAGCATTTCAGTCTCCCGTGATGAAAATAACATCTCTTTTAGGCATGTTGTCCAGTAGGTGCTGCAGATCCTCATAGAACTGCTCTACTTCAGCTTCTTCAACATTTGTGGTTGGGGCGTATATTTGGATCACGGTGATGTTAGATGGCTTGCCCTGAATTCAAATTGAGATCATTCTGTTGTTTTTTGGGTTGTATCCAAGCACTGCTTTAGCCACTTTACTATTAATTATGAAGGCTACTCCATTTCTTCTGTGGTCCTCTTGTCTACAGTAGTAGATCTGGTGGTCATTTGATGTGAAGTGGCCCATTCCAGTCCATTTCAGTTCACTGATGCCCAGAATGTCTATCTTTAATCTTGACATCTCACCAATAACCACATCCAATTTGCCCTGGCTCATAGATCTTACATTCCAGGTTCCAATGGTGTGTTGATCCTTAGAACATCGGATTTGCCATTCACCACCAGCACCGTCAGCCGCTAGCCGTCCTTTTGGCTTTGAGCTAGCTGCGTCATCACGTCTGGGGCTAGTTGAGCTCATCCTCTGTTCCTCCCCAGTAGCATTTTGACCATTTTCCAACCTGGGGGTCTCATCTTCCGATGGTATACCGACATATCTCTGGTTGTACTGATCCATTTAGTTTTCACGGCAAGAATACTGGGGTGGGTTGCCATTACCTTCCCCAGGGATCGCATTTAGTCTGACCTCTCTGTCATGACCTTCCCATCTTGGGTGGCCCTTCACAGTTTAGCTCATGGCATCATCGAGGTGCTCAAGCTCCAGCACCACGACAAGGTAACGATCCTTTGCTGAAGACCTCTATCTATGCTTTATGTTATTTTCATAATCCTGAACTGCAAAGACCTTTTTTTTTGCCACCTCCCCACCTGAATTTGTTGTTGGAAGTCTTAATTCGCTTAGAAGGGACAACTTTATTCATTTTACTCACCTTTGCCAAAAGAAAAAGGAAGATTTTAGTAGTTGCTTTAAAACATAATAATAAATTAAAATATGCATAGCATGAAAACCCTACTTTATTTTTCTGAAATTTAACAGTCTTTATCCCTTCATAAGCATCTAGGTATGACTAGACTCTAGTTATACATGTAACATCAATTTCTCAGATATCAGAAAGCTACTCAGATTGTTAATTTGCAGTACTACCAGTGGGAAGCATGAAGATTCAGATTTCATGATTAATTAGGTATAGAGTCAGGTTCAACTCTTGGCAACTGCATAGACAAATGTTCATCATCTTGATATGTGTTCAGCAATATCCTGTATGTCATGTTCCCCGTTGCAAGGCAGAAGTGCATCACAACAGGGAACATGCACATCAGGAAAGAGGAAGGGATAACCATAAACAACCTCCTTTAAACACACACATCATCCCTTAAGCACCCAAACCCATAAATAAATCAACAGGACAAATGAACCGCACCCCGGACAGGGTCTGGAAACCATTAACAGATCGGGAGAACTCCCACCCATTACCCCGGGGGACGCACCTGCACCGGACGAAGACAAGGAGACAAAGGGGAACGTCAGAGATTGCCCGAATCACCCATCGTCGAACCCATGCCAATGCTAATCACCCATCTGGACCTGGCTTGGGGGACAATAGGGGGTGGAGGAGAACAAGGGCCGCCACCGGGGTATAAACGGAAGACCCTGATACCACACCCGCATTCCCGTCTTTTTTCTCCGCATGCATTCTGTTTCAATAAACCCGGAAATCCTTAAACCCTTTAAGTGAGTCCGCGTTTTATTTGGAGCAAGGCTGCCCTGACATAAAGATGGGAATCGGAAAAAAAAATTTCCACTAGCACCAGTCCAGATCCAATCTGTGAGGGAACCAAGCTAGTGATGGAAGATCGCATCTCACAGTGAGGCGGCTACCCGGCGACCGGCAACAGAACGCCCATCCCCACGAACGGAAGGTGCCCGAGGCCCCGACGGCACGAGGACCAGGTGAGCTCGGGATCGAGTTCAGAGGGGGAAGCAACGACGAACGCCACCCGTGAGTCCCGTGGCACATGGGCCACCATCGACGAGATGGGGGGATCCTCACCCAGATCACCCGGAACCCTGGAGGAACTGCGGGACGTCCCATCATCCACGGCGTCAGGAGCCGAAGGAGAGCGGAGGGGTGACCATACCAAGAAGGGCTCGCGAACAGCGGCAAGGCTGAGCGCGGTCGAGGAAAAGCTGGAGGCAATGCAGCAGCTGCTCCAGAGGTTAGCAGAGGCGTATGAATCCCACAGCCGGGGCGCGGAAGGACCAGGCACCAAATGCCCGACACCCCTTACCCCCCCCTCGGAGACGCACCAGCCAGAGAGACGGAGGAGAGGTCCAGAGGACGACGCGGCGCCAGGCAGAGTCCGCTTCCAGGAACCCGCCAGATGGACTGAACCCCACCCTCCCACCCCAATGGCGAGACGACCAGAACGAAGTGGGAGCCGGC
Source organism: Candoia aspera (assembly GCF_035149785.1). NCBI lineage: Eukaryota > Metazoa > Chordata > Lepidosauria > Squamata > Candoiidae > Candoia > Candoia aspera. The sequence continues at coordinate 155,340,313 of NC_086155.1, forward strand.
AAGAGATGGCACCAACACCACCCGATGCCCGATGGAGGGAATCCCCACAGCCAGACCATGGAGCCCCGACTGCCCGAAGCACACCTCGACGCCCAGATGCGGCTTGGAGCCCACCGAGAGCGGCGATCAAGGACTTCGGCATTAAGTTCGATGGGGACCTTCGGGGAACTATATGGAGGAATGGGGCCCCTACTTCCGAACAGAGAAAGGCAAGGTAAATGCCTTAGCAATTAAATTAAAAGGACGGGCCGCCGACTGGTATGTCCAGTTATGCCAGGCAGGCTCCCTGGAACTCGAGGACTGCAATGAATTCCTCTGGGCAGTGGAACTGCACTTCAGGGACCCCCTGGAAAGGGAGAGGGCAAAAAGAGCCCTGAAAACCCTCAAACAAGGACAGCACTCCATGGCAGATTATGCCATGGAGTTCCAAGCCCTGGCTGGTAAGGTCAAAGTATGGTCCCAGTCCACCCTCATTGAGCAGTTCAAGGAGGGTCTCAACCTGAACATGCTCAGGTGGGCACTGTGCAGAAATAACCCCGACACTCTGGTGGAGTGGATCCGGCTGGCAGGAGAGGGAGAGGATGCCCAGGACACTTTCCTCCAAGCAAAAAGGGAAGCGCAGCAGGCAGAGGCGGCGAGAGGACCCCGCACAGCTGCAGGACCGATGAAGCCGAGACCCCAACCTTGGAAGGAGGAAAGAGACCGACGGTTCGCAAAGGGTCAGTGCCTCAGGTGCGGGAAGGACGATCACAAGGTGGTGGCTTGCCCAAAAGCGAAGGCGAGGGACAGCTCGGGGAGGGCACCAACCAAGCCAACCCCAGCACCCAGGAAAATGCCAGTTGCGATGGGTGAAACCGCGGCAAAGGACTTCCCCTACTGCACTGAAGACGAGGAAAGCGACAACGACGAGCCGGCGGAAAATGCCAGCCACCTGCCCTAAGAAGTGCCAGAGGACAGGTGGATGAAAACAAGAGGCGCAACGACTTCGGGGTGAGTGATAATTGTCCCACCCTATATGTGAAAGTCACCCTAACCCACGGTGGAAAGACGGAAAAAGTTTGGGCACTAATTGACTCTGGCTGCTCAAAGTGCCTTATGCACCCGGACCTGGCGGCCGCGCTAAACCTCCGCTGCTATCCACTTCAGAACCATATTGTTTTTACACAGTTGGATGGTTCAACAGCGGGGGGAGGGGGCGGTCACCCAATACACGAACAAAGTCGCGCTGCAGCTCGGCAGCCACAAGGAAAGACTGCCCTTCATTGTGGCACCAGTGGGCCAACCCCTAATCATCCTAGGGATCCCGTGGCTAGTGCAACACAACCCACAAATAAACTGGACAACCAGGGAAATCACGTTTGCGGATGGGCGCTATCACGCACCCACAGGGGATCAGGTTCCCCGTGCTGCAATGGGGAGGGCGGCGACTACCTCGATGCATCTGGAGGCAGCGAACCTGGAGGGTCTGCCAGCCAGATTTGCAGTTTGCCGATGTGTTTGGCAAAAAGGAGGCTGACAAACTCCCACCCCATAGAAAAACAGACTGCACCATAGAGCTAGTCCCTGGCGCACCCCTACCAAAGCCCAAAATATATGCGATGACCCAGAAGGAGCTGGCAGCATTAAGGGAGTTCATCGATAAAAATTTAGCGCGGGGTTTTATTGAGCCCGCAAACTCACCAGTCGGAGCCCCGTCCTCTTTCAGGAAAAGAAGGATGGGCCACTGAGGCTCTGTACCGACTACCGCGGGTTGAACGCCGCGTCAATATCAAATAAATACCCCCTGCCCATAATAAAGGACATTCTTACCCACCTGGCAAAGGGCAAGATATTCTCAAAACTGGACCTGAGGGAAGCCTACTTCCAAATACGAATACGGGAGGCGGACAAATGGAAGACGGCTTTCAACTGCCCACTGGGGTCTTTTCAATATAAAGTTTTACCATTTGGGTTGGCGGCGGCACCAGGAGTGTTTATGTAGTTAATTAATGAGGTCCTGCACGACCACCTATTTAAGGGGGTGCTTGTGTATCTCGACGATGTTTTAATATATTCAGAGACCGAAAAAGAGCACAAACGCTTAGTAAAGCAAGTGCTCAGGAAACTCCGAAAGGCAGAGCTATATGCCAAGCTCTCCAAGTGTGAGTTTCACAAGGACCAAATTGACTACCTGGGCTATAGAATCTCAGCAAGGGGGATCGAGATGGACCCAAGCAAGGTCCAAGCCATACTGGCATGGGAGCGCCCACGCACGAGGAGGCAACTCCAAAGTTTCCTCGGTTTCACAAATTTCTATAGGGGTTTTATCCAGGGGCTGGCAGAAATTGTGCTGCCTCTAACTGACCTACTCCGGACAAAGGGCCTGAGAGACACACGTAAATCAAGGAACCCGGGGGCGCTCCTGAACTGGACAGCTGATTGTCAAAGGGCTCTCGAACGCCTCAAAAGCCTCTTTACAGCGGAGCCAGTACTGCAACACCCCGACCCCACCAGACCCTTCGTTGTGCAAGTCGACGCATCCGACTTCTCCATCGGACCACTCCTGCTTCAGCGAGATTTTGACAATCAGCTGAAGCCCTGCGCGTACTTTTCCCGCAAGTTCTCCAAAACGGAACGGAGATGGCACGTGTGGGAAAAGGAGGCATTCGCAGTCAAGGCAGCCCTAGAGACATGGAGGCACCTCCTGGAAGGGCCCTCCTGCCCCTTCGAGGTCTGGACAGACCACAAGAACCTAGAGGCTCTCAGCACTCCAAAATGCCTCAGCCCAAAGCAAGTACGCTGGGTGCAATTCTTCAGCCGGTTTAACTTTAAATTAAAGTTCATACCGGGGAGGAAGAACTTCCTAGCAGATGCTCCTTCCCGACGGCCTCAGGATGCCAGCCAGGCATCGGACATTGTGGGTACTGTGTGGACCGACACACAGCTGGGCTGCCCTGCAGTCACACGCAGCCAAACAAGAACCCAACGCACCCCAGCACGAACACCCGCGAACGGAGGGAGCTGCAGGTCAATTTCACCGAACTGGCAACAACGACTCGTTCAAGCCCTCGAGACAGATACATGGTTGCAAACCAACAAACACCATGTATCTGTTACAAACGGTCTAGCCTGGAGACAGAAGAACCTGTATGTGCCAGAGACACTGCGAGCGGAAGTTTTAAACCACTCCCATGATGACAAGATGGCCGGACACTTTGGGTTCGTCAAAACATTACATTTAATTAGGCGACAATTCTGGTGGCCTACTCTCAGAAAGGACGTTAAAGAATATGTCGCTGCTTGCCCCACATGTGCCATGTCAAAACGAAAGATGGGGAAGCCCCAGGGACTGCTGCAGCAAGTAGCAAGCCCCTCCCACCCCTGGGAGGAAATTTCCATGGACTTCATTGTAGACCTACCACCCAGCCAAAGAAAAACGGTCATCTGGGTGGTAAAAGACTATTTTTCCAAGCAGGCACACTTCATACCCTGCGCGTCCATTCCCTCCGCGCAACAGCTGTCACACCTATTCCTTACCCACATCTATAAACTCCACGGCGCCCCCTCCCGTTTGGTGACTGATAGAGGCACACAATTTACATCTAGGTTCTGGAAAGAATTTTTAAAACTTATTGGGACCAAGCAGGCACTGTCCACAGCCTGGCACCCCCACACAGATGGCTCTATGGAGATTCTCAACTCCACCCTGGAGCAATTCCTATGATCCTTCATTAACTATCAACAGGACAATTGGGTGGACCTGCTACCTTTTGCAGAGGTAGCCTACAACAACACAGTGCACCAGAGCACAGGTCACACCCCATTCAAAGTGGTTTATGGCAGAGACTTTGTGCCAATCCCAGAGCTGCCCCAACCAGACACCCCGCCCTGTTCCCCAGATGACTGGGCGGCACAACTGGCCACGGTTTGGCCCGTCATCCAGCTGGCCCTCGCAGACGCACAAGCTACATACAAAAAGTTTGCAGACAATCACAGGGCGGCACAACCGAACTACAAAGTGGGAGATAGGGTCTACCTCTCCACTAAGTTCATCAAATCCCCACAGCCCTCAAAGAAATTGGCACCCAAATTCATTGGACCGTTCCAAATCATAGAAATTATTAATCCAGTGACCTTCAAGCTGGACCTACCCCACAATTTGTGGCGCATACACCCAGTATTCCACTGTGCCCTACTGAAACCGGCCACCCCTTCAAGATGGCACAAGGAACCCCCCCCCCCCGCCTCCACCCATCATGATAGACGGGCAACAACATTTTGAAATTAAGGAGGTACTAGACTCCAGGAAACTAAGGGGCACCCTACAGTACCTCGTCAAATGGTGACATTTTCCACACCCAGAGTGGGTCCAAGTGCAAAACATTTCAGCAAAACGGCTGGTCAAAAGCTTCCACGAAGCATACCCGGACAAACCGGCACCTTAGAATTCTCTTAGGGGGGCAGCATGTCATGTTCCCCGTTGCAAGGCATAAGTGCATCACAACAGGGAACATGCACATCAGGAAAGAGGAAGGGATTAATTATCCTTTAAACACACACATCATCCCTTAAGCACCCAAACCCATAAATAAATCAACAGGACAAATGAACCGCACCCCAGACAGGATCTGGAAACCATTAACAGATCGGGAGAACTCCCACCCATTACCCCGGGGGACGCACCTGCACCGGACGAAGACAAGGAGACAAAGGGGAATGTCGGAGATCGCCCGAATCGCCCATCGTCGGACCCATACCAACGCTAATCACCCATCCGGACCTGGCTTGGGGGACAATAGGGGAGCAAGGCTGCCCTGACACTGTAGCTCTTCTTATTTGGAGCAAGGCTGCCCTGACACTGTAGCTCTTCCAGATACTTTCCACTAATCTCTTTGATCCCATCTTATTTATTGCTTTCCCTTTTTTTTACTTACTTCAGTCTTGCCAAGCATCACTTTTTCTTTTCTATTCCATCATCTGCTGGCATCACATGCCCAAAGTATGCAAGTTTCTGCTTGCTGATTATCACCTCAAGGGAGCAGTTACTCTTTATTTAGCCTAGCACTATGATTGGTTCTTCTTGCAGTCTGGGACACTTTTAGTAACTATCTTCAAATCATAATTCCAATAATTCCTTTCTCTTATTCTTTCTCAGTTTTCATAGCCACTCATACCATTGAAAAGATAATTGCTTTAATTACTTGATTTTTTTTTTCACTGAAATATCTTTATCTTTCATGAACTTGACTACGTCTGTAATTTCCTTCCTTCCTAGGATTAATCTCCTCCTTACTCCCCCAATACACCATTTGTTTTTAATCTACAATTAACACCCCCACAAATCAAGAAAACTTCACTTTCTCACAATGTTCTGTAAATTTACTAAACACACTGGTTGATACTACATTTGTTTTCTTAATATCTATTAACTCTGATTTTTCACTTTTTATTTTTCCTTTCATAATTAGCTCTGCTAAATCTTCCATGCTTTCAGTTAACAAATATCATTTGCATATCTCAAATTATTAAAGTTTAGGGTTAAAGTTTTTACCTCCAGCTTTGATTCCAGGTGTCATCTCTTTTGATATTCTTCTCATACATACATGTACTGTATAAACTAAACAAATATGGGATAATATGCATCCTTGCCTTGCTGTCGTCTTTGACCTGAACCACCTTGTTTTCCAAATTCAGGTCTTACAGGAGCTTCTTGTTAAACTAAAAGTCCCTCAAAAGAATAATCAGATGTTTAGGAATGCCCACAAACTTTAAACTGCTCCATATTCTGGCATGTCCTACCTCAAAGGTTTTGTTATAAACCTTGTTATAATTAAAAGTAAACCTCGTTCTTATATTCTCTTGCACTCTCCATAATCCATTTTATCTTAGCTATCTATCTAATGTCCCCCTGCTTTTCTTAGATATTTCCCTATATACTGGGCATTTTTCTATAGATATGCAGCTCTTGTCTAATTGGGAGCTCTTAAGCAAGCCAAAGTGAATTGGGCTGTTTTCCAAATAAGTAAGTCAGAGAACCTGTGTCATTTCCAGTTTTTGATGCACTAATTAAAACTAAAAGATGGCAACAAATACACACACAACAAGGCACCAAAAAGTAAGACAATATTTGATTTTTTTACTGCTTTTTAAGAAGCATCTAAAGTTGAACCCCCCTTTCAGCATACAGTTTGAATGAAAATTGTGTAAGGTTTTAACAGTCTGTTTCTCTGAAAATAAGGTGAAATTTATTTGTTTGCTTGTTTGTCAAATGGCTATAGACCAGAAAGACATGACAAAAAAAAAGCCAACAGGAACTATAAAATGTTTTTGAAGAGAGGAAGTCATGTAAGCCAGTGAGCTTTGTAGCTGGCATATATCAGGAGATGGGCATGCTATATAGGAATGAAGGCTACCAACTACTAGGGAGTGCTGTGGCAACCAGACTCTTGCCCAGAGATTAATAGAAAAGGTGGAGACAAAATAGTCAGGCTCCATACTAGTAAATAGAAAACAGAGTCCAAACTTAGTTAATTGCTTTAGTCACCTCCCAACTGGACTATTGCAATGAGCTCTACATGGAGGCTGCCCTTGAAGACCATTCAGAAACTGCAGCTGGTCCAGAATGCAGCAGAAAGGGCAGCAATGAACAACACCTCGGTACAACCATGTAAGAATATTGCTACATGAGCTGCACTGGCTCCCACTAGGCTTCCAGATGCAATTCAAAGTGCTGGTTGTCACCTTTAAAGGCCTACATGGCATGGGGCCTAGTTTCTTGCAGGACTATTCATTCCCAATAGTTTCTGCCCATCCTACTAGGTATGGCAGGGGTAACATGTTCTGGATCCCCTTGGTGAAACAATGTCACCTGGTAGGGCCTCAGAAGCAGATGTTCTCTATCATGGCGACTGCCTTATGGAACAACTTCACCCCAGAGATACAGATGGTCCTGACCCTGTTGGCCTTCAGGAAAGTGGTGAAGACCTGGCTTTTCCCCCAGGTACTATGGCCAGGTTGTTGACAGAGCTGGCATGGGGTGGTTGGTGGGGCCTCAACATCATTTATTGTTCTAAATGGTCTTTTTAGTGTATTGTGTTTTATTTTGTTCACCACCCACAGTTCCTTTTGGTATATGGGTAGCTATATAAGTTTGTTTAATTAATAAATAAATAAATTTGTAGGACACAAAGCTTCCAGCTTCTGATGGCCCCTGCATAGCTAAAATTTGTAAAACCTTCTTTGATGCATTAGTAAATTGCTGTCACGGTAACCAAGCTATAATCACTAACTGAGGTAGGTAGGAAAGCTTGCTAATTAAGTGGCTCAATAAGTCGAGATGCCAGATATCATGCAGAGAGAAGTTTGGCAAAATGTGCCACAGACTCAACTTCCATTTCTGAGCTCACACAGAGATGATCTTGGTAGGCAATACTGTACTGACACTTAAAGTCTGGTATTAATATGCTTTGCAGAGTGCATCGTTGAGTCATTGTTACCATGACAATAGATGAGAATCAAAGCCAGTCCTTCAGCAAATTATTTTGAATGCTAGAGAGCTCCTCTCCAAAACTGTACTTTCTTGAAGTACCCTGTTATTATCCTAGATCATACAGTTGTACTAAATAGCACCCAAGAAAATTATTCCAATCAAATTCCTACTAAGTGCACTTGATATGCTACAATGAAGCAGTGTCTGTTCTAAGGAAAGCAGATTTTGAGCAGCATTTGCTAACTGACAGACTGTCAAATCATAGTGGATTTCTGTTAATTTTCTCTTGTGCAGTTTCCTTTGGAAACTTTTTCAGATGATGAGTCAGTTGAATGGCTTCTGCTTCTGAAATTTATCTTTTCAGCTATGTTGCTTAACTTCTGTTTCCAGTGACAAAGGCTATTAAATATATTTTTTCCTATTTATATTAATTTATTTATCTAGCATACGCTTACCCTGTTTTTCCCTAAACGGGAAACAGTAATTTATGAACAATGAAAAGAAAAACAGTTAAAACAGAATTAAATAGCTAAACTATAAATTCAGCAGCACAATAAAATTCACATTAAGACTAAAAGATAGAATAATCCAGTCAAAATGTGGGCATGCTGAATAATAAAACTAAAATTAAAATCTTTAGATAGCTAAAAGGAAGTGTCAGTCTGAGGCTTAAAACATATACCAGATTGGAATCTAGGTGTCAGTTGAAATGCATTTTGACTCACTTTTTTTTCTGTAAAAACTTACCAAAGCAAGCGTCCTCCTCACCGAAATAACACTGGAGCAAATAAGATGAATTAATAGGATCATGAAGTGGACAAAGTGCTTGGCAGGGAGATGGCCTCAGTTCCACTGAATCCCAAAACTGAACCAAAGTCAGATTCAGGAGATGGCAAAATCAAAGACAAGTGACAGAACTGAGTCAGACCTTTCTGAAGCCTCCTCATTTTCTGAATGTTCAGAGTCTGTATCTGCAAAAACGTAACTTCATTCTCTGATGTTTTCAAGTTTTCTTTTGAAATTTGGGGTGCCTGACCCAGCCATATATGATAGCTATGTTTTATACCATTTTGTTCCATCAAGCCTGAATTCTACCCCCCCCCAAAAAAAAAACCTTTACCACCCATGCTTCTGTGTATACTTAAAACCTACACCAATTCTGTAAATCAGTTTGGTGGAACAAAGAAACAAGGTTTTTACATACTTTTTTGAGAAAACCACATTTCAGAGTTCAGCATTAATAAGCCAGTTCTGCCCTCTTCTCATCTGATGACACAGCCAAAGGTGAGCTGTTGGAGCCCAGATTTCTCTCCCATCATGGTCTCTAACAGAAGTATTTTATTAAAGATCCAGGACCTGCTGTTGATTACTTCCTATAAACAGCACAAGAAGATATAACTGAGGAAAGACCAAATATTATGATATGATGCCTCCCTTTTCATTTGACAAGCACTTTGATCAAATACTTAAAGATCCATCTTCCATAGACTTGACCAAACAGGTCACATTTACAACATAGGGACATTGCATGTGAAACAAGCCTGTTTGAAGCAACATAGGTAAAGGTAAAGGTTTCCCTTGACATTAAGTCCAGTTGTGTCCAACTCTAGGGGGCGGTGCTCATCTCCGTTTCAAAGCCAAAGAGCCAGTGTTTGTCCGTAGACAGTTCCGTGGTCATGTGGCCGGCATGACTAAACGGAACGCCGTTACCTGCCCGCCGAAGCGGTACCTATTGATCTACTCACATTTGCATGTTTTCGAACTGCTAGGTTGGCAGGAGTTGAAGCAACATAGATTTGCCTAAATGAAGACCTTCATGCCACTCAGGTAACATATTGGTTGTTTAATTATCTTATTCAGTTGCTATTATGTTTTATATATATTGGGTAGCTTTTTTAATGTGTGTCTTTGGTCATTTATTTATTTATAGTTTATTTGTTTTCGCTGTACGCTGCCCAAAGTCACATTGTTTGAATTTGGCATCCCTAAAAATCCATTAAATAAATAAATGAATACATATCCTCTTCAGCAAAGCAAAGAAGTGACATGATTTGCTTCAGCAAGGTACTTTTCAGCCCTTCATGGCAGTCCAGATCAGGAAACCAAAATCACGAATGCTAATACTACTTTTATTGTAAGGTTACAGTAACAGAATCTTGCAAGTCTGAAAGTGCTTCCCCCTTCCTCTGCCTTTACATTCCAGAGAACTAGGGAGGGTCAATTCTGAGACGCTTTCTCCATCCCCATTTGGACTCAGGTTATTGCTGCTCTTTCTCCTATCTCCCAAAGTTATTCTCACAGCCCATTACAGTGCTTGGCAGTACTTTACCTACTCCAATCACCACTTAGAAAAGTGGAAGAGGCTTCTTGTGCACATGTACAGAAACTTCTTCCAGCTATTGCAAGTGCCTATCAAAGCAGGTGAAGGAAAACAAGACAGCCATTTTGCTTCACATGCAGAAACACAAAGCAGCTTCAAGGGGCTGTTTCTCCTGAGCCTTCTTCAACTCAAAGCATCCACTGAAGTTCCACAAAGATCAGATTTTCTTCTGGAGATTGGCTATGCAGGAGGACTTCAGATGATATTCTGCTGTCAGTGAAGAAATATAAGTCCCACTGAAATCTTTGTCACAAATTAGACATAATCGGTATTCTCATTCCAAACTCTAATTAACAGCAGCATATGTTTCATTTCTGTAGAACACTTCCTCAGAGGCATCTTCATTAAGTTTAGGTATGTGACAGAGGACAGCTGTCAGTACTGCTGCTTTCTCATTAGGAAAACAGCCATCTACAGACATTATTAAGAGATATGCTTGTTAATAGAAAATGCTAATGCTAATAGCCTTCATAAAGGACAAATCCTATCCCAAAGGAGCTATCAGTCAAGTGGATAATTATACTGAATATTATCACAAAACTTCAACAATATCTAATTTCTCCTTTCAGGCAAATAGACCTGTAGAGGTATATCTTGCTTTAATTCACAAAATCAAACCTTCTTCATGCAAGTAATCTTTATAGCTATCCACTGAAACAAATATGCATTTTATGCTATTTTATATGATACATTTATCATCGTAGACTGTAACTATATTTACAGATACAAACAGAGAAGAAATGCAGATTCTAAAAAACAAGGAGACATGATCAGGAAAAGTGAAAATAAAGTAAAATAAAGCAACACCAAAATAAGATACAAATACATTTAAAATTATAAAGGGTGATGACTAAAGTTAAAGGGTTAAAAACTGATCTTAACTATAGCATGGTGAAAATAAATATTTAGGCACTTAGTATCTAGTACTGAGAAATTTCACCTATTCATCAATAATGATAGGAAGTACACAGATTATTATTATCATCATCATCATCTATTTATCAATGATAATGATAATAATCCATCTCAAATACATGATCCTGGGTAGCTAACAATGAATAAAAACACGACAGAAACATCACAACAAGATAACAGCATATACAGCAGCCAACCAACACAATAACATAACCATAATTTGGGCTCAGCCATATACCCAGGAGCCCAGGCTCAATAACGAAACCAGGTTTTCGAGGCCTTACAGAAAGCCAGTCAGGTCAGGGCAAGTCTAATCTAATCATTACCCATAATTTGAAGACATCAGTTGGGAAAAGGTTAACAAAAAGGGGGTTACTAAGATCTACATACCAAGCTACGTAAAAAGTGTATGTGCATCTTCCAGTCAGTTTTGGTTCCTGGAGACTTCCTGGACAAGTTGCTGCAGTTTTCTTGGCAAGATTTTGGAAGTGGCTTGCCATTGCCTGCTTCCTAGGACCAAGAGTGAGTGACTGGCCCAAGGTCACCCAGCTTGCTTTGTGCCTGAGGTGGGACTAGAACTCACTGTCTGGTTTCTAGCCTGGCCACTACACCAAACTGGCTTTATGTAAAAGAGCAGTGCAATAAAATTTGAGTGACACTCAATACCCTTCCTTTGACAGGGGACATAAATGGCCTTATACTGAAGTATTGTTCTTACTTCCCCTCTGTTAGCACAAAAGGTAGGGAGTTAAATCTTTCCAAGGAGAAAGTTCTTCAGTGTAACACACTCAAGATGTAAATGGTCTTCCATCCAGGCCACCCCCATAATAGGGGTGAGCACAAAGCTTCAAACCCCTATATTTTTATCTTCATAACTATTTATTTATTTATTTGTCCATCCGATTTATATGGCCACCCGTCTTAACCAGTGACTCCGTGTAATGGTATGTGGGAATGACCTTGGGAGACAGGGCAAAGAGATGCTGCCTAGGAAACGGTCAGATAAGAGAGAGCATAGCCTGCAACTGCATCGTGGGCAGAGCAAGAGGTTCAGAAGGGACCCTCTGTAAATTCTCAGGCTGTAAAGGTGACGGCGGGAGAATTATACTTTCAGACTTGCAAGGTTCTGTTTATATAGCTTTACAATAAAGTAGAATTGGTTTAACTGGTTGTGTTTCCTGTCTGGTCTACCTAGCAAGACTGACATTCTAGGCAGTGAACAGAGTTAAAATAAAACAGAAATAATTATAAACATTACAAAAATTAAAATACACAGCGGCCAAGCAACAACAAACCAAATCACTTACATAAACAAGAAGCACACCCTCAGGGCCCCAGGCCCGGGCACAGAAGCAGGTCTTCAGGGCCTTACGAAAGGCCAGCAATATGTAAGTTAGACTGAGAAATCAGTTAGTTCAAAGTCATCCAGTGAGCTTCATGACTGACTGGAGATTTTAATCTGGATCACCCTAATCCTAGTCCAAAAATGCATTTGTGGGACATGTTTGCCCATAATTGACTTAACCATGGTTAATGTTTTCCAGGTCTATGCAACACACTGGAACACACAACTTCATTACTGAGTTAACCCATTTCTTTACTTCATAGACAAAATTAAATCATAAACTAACCAAATGGATTAAACTCACATAGCATGCTATCACAGACACAAATGTAATAATAATAACAACAAAGATTTAAACCTACCAAGCTGACCTTGTTGTGCAAATGCAGCCACTATGTTCTAACCAATATAGAACTCTGTAATAGCAATAACAGTATTTTCTTGTTAAGTACTTGAGCATTCTTAGAGGCCAAAGCTTAAATATATTTACTTAGTATATATTTTATTGAGTTTAGTAGAATTTACTTGCAAATAAATGTACTTACAATACCAAACCCTGAAATGTAAGCAATAAAATTAGAATCTGCCTTCAAAGTAATTACAGATTAATTCAAAAGACTGTGCTTGGTAAGATCTTAAGTATCCTTAAATCGTGTTTCAGATCAGTGTCATTATTATTCATTAAGGTACACAAAACATAGCTGGGTGGGAAATAAGTGAAGTTTGTCTTTAAAATTGTAATTTAAAAGATCACCAGAGAAACTACAAGTTTTGGTAAAGAAAATGAAGCTAGAAAAGAGGAAAATGGTATACAACAGGGAAGAATAGATGCTTGTTCATGATCAGGAACAAGATAATTGATATCCAGAGAGAAACTATCAGAATGCGTTGGAAAGGAGGGATAAACAGCTTATGTTAGGTCAAAAATGCAAAGAAATAATGGGAACAATCCACCAATCAACACAAAATCTCTAATGACGCATTTTTATGGTGTTTTTCTTTAATCCATTCAATTGCATCTGATTCTCAGAGACTGGCTGGACAAGTCCCTGCAGTTTTCTTGGCACGGTTTTTCAGAAGTGGTTGGCCATTGCCTCCTTCCTAGGGCTGTGAGAGAGTGACTGGCCCAAGGTCACTCAGCTGGCTTTGTGCCTAAGGCGGGACTAGAACTCACAGTCTCCCAGTTTCTAGCCTGATGCCTTAACCACTTCAGCAGACTGGCTCTGTAATTCTTATGTAACAGCTTAGACCCAGAGCCATTTTTTCACATGGTATATTGTAATTTTGGTGCTAGTATCGTAGTTCATATGCAGGACTATCTGTTAGGAATGATATAATGCAATCCATTATAATGACTTGTGAGAATTGTCCAGTGGCTTGGCACTTCTACACAAGCTGTTTTAAAAATATGTCAGGTCATTTTTTTTTTAATTAAAAGATCAGAAGAGCAAAATGTTTTGGATCCAGAAGATATCATGCTGCACTAATCTGCTGCCACAGCTGTTTCAGACTTTATTACTAGCAGGCACAATTGTGGTGGTCTCTCATGAAGGATACACAGGCTGCAAGTTTTCTCGGGATGAGAGCTTGTGGTCTCTCATGAAGAATGTAGGAAGAATGCACAGACACAACTTCCTCGGGATGAGAGCCCCGATTCAAGCCGTAAGCTCTCTTTTATTTTCCCCCAGCTAAGCAAGTACACTAAAACAGTAATTCACATAGCAGAAGGCTGATTGGTCTAAATAGCAATGCATACCTCATGTAACCCCCCTGATAGCCTCCTGGCACAGCTCAGGTTACAGCTCGTGTTGCCTTGTGAGGAAAGTTTTTGCTACAACCATATCCACTATGGAAGTTCAAGGAAGGTTCAATGTAAATAAACATCTTGCACAGCTGTCGTGGTTTGCCAGCCAACAGCATAGCATGCAATGCTCTCTACATACAATATGCCTACGAACGTGTCAAAAGGCAAAACTGGGACCTTTTGGAGAATATGGCTGATCCAGAAGGGAATTGTCTGTCCAATAGCACAGCAAAACTTTGCCCCATTCCCAGGGCTGCAACTAGGAGGGGCAACCGGGGCATGTGCCCCAGGCGCCGCACTGGTGGGGCACCAAAATGAGTGCGGGGGGGGCACCAAAATGAGTGCTGGGGGGGCGCCAAAATGGGCATGGAATCCATGTTTGCCCCGGGTGACACAGACCCTAGTTGTGGCCCTGCCCATTCCTAACCTCTGCCAGACAGCAGATACAGGACTTAAGATAGTTCTCATAGCAGCAATATTGTGCAGCTATAAAGATGAATTACCATAAGCCTCACAAGCATTAGCAGGAGGAAGGATGAATCATCAAAAATATATCAATTTCTACAACTCAATACTTTAATATTTATAAGACATAAAACTGTAAAAATATTTGTTACATATGGGACTTATATACAGTACAAGATATTTTACATATGAACTGGGACAGATAGTCATGGAGAAAATCTATCTATGTAGTTTGGTAAGAGTTGACCCTGACTTGATGGCATATAATCATATATGAACTAAATACAAGGGGAAAAAGATAAGATAATTAAAGTTCTGTTGGTGCTGTTTTAAAATATTTATTTCATACACATTGCTTAAAGAAATGTCATATTATTTCCATGAAATTAAATAGAGTAAGATGTTGTTTTAGCATATTCTGCCATTGTGGAGAACTATTTATTGTGAATTAATTTTATATACTTCTACAGTTTGAAAAAAGTAATACAATATACCTGGAAAAAAAGGCTGAAATAGACTTATATTTAGGCCATTAAGGATAAGCTTTCTTACTGGTAATTTTCAAATTATGGAACCACCTCCATAGGCAATTCGTCCAACTTTATCACTATTAAGCTTCTGCATCTCAGTCAACTCATTCCCTTTCATAAAGCACTTAATTTGGCAGAGGGATATCTGGATTTGATTTCTGTTGCTTCATAGATTAATTGCAGTTGCTTTCTTGTTGCAAAATGTTGATATTTTTCTCCATTTTGATGAGCGAGAAAGGTCTCTGTCTCTTTTGGGTATATACATATTTTCTATCTTTGTTCTTGTTTGTTTTGTATATTTAAACATTCTAATTATATATATAATAAATATAACAAAATGTACAAAACAAACAAGAACAAAGATAGAAAATAAGAAATAGCAATTCAAGAGATAAATTGGAAAAAAAGGAAAGCGAAACATACAATTATGTCTTCCACCCGTCTTTCTATTGAATAGTTGTTATCTTAAACTTTTCCCCAACCTCTTCATCCCTTTTTTAATGCCCAAGACTCAAAATTACCAATTCATTTTTTATTTCTTTCAGCAAAAAGTCCATAAAAGATTTCCAGTCTTTCAAAAAAGTCTTTATCATTTTTTTCTCTGACCAAAGTGATCAGCTTGGCCATTTCTGCAAATTCAGTTAATTCTGTAACCCAAT
Source organism: Candoia aspera (assembly GCF_035149785.1). NCBI lineage: Eukaryota > Metazoa > Chordata > Lepidosauria > Squamata > Candoiidae > Candoia > Candoia aspera. The sequence goes on from NC_086155.1 coordinate 155,355,879, forward strand.
AACTCTCTTGGTTTTCATCAAAATGTTGGGAATAGACAACTGTTGCCCACCAAATCCTACTGAACTATAATTCTAGCACTAGCTACCATTAGCCAAACTTATTTATTGAATACAATTTAAATAGTCGCGAAGCAACTCTGGGCAGCAAACATGTTTTTAAAACATCAGTTTGAATGACAAGTAACAAAATAACCCAAAAACATGCAATAAAAGAAAGCAAAAGATGACAACCAAGGACAAGTCCTTCAATTATACCTAACAGAATTTCACAGGCTCAGTTAACTTGCTGTAATTATACAGGAGGTGACCAAAGCAAGAGTGGTTGTTCATACTTCCTCCCGGTCCAGAAAAGGGTACATTTTGCTGTTCTGATCCTTTAATTAAATGACCTGACATCTTTTTAAAAAACCTGTGTAGAAGTGCCAAGCCACTGGAGAATTCTCACAAGTCACTAGAATGGACTGTATGTTATATCATTCCTAATTGATAGTCTTACATGTGAGATACGATACTACCACCAAAATTACAATGTACCATGTAAAAGAATGGCTCTAGGTTATCAGCCACCAGAGTTCAAAGATCCTCCTGGGGACAGCTGCCCCCTCTCTTTGAACAGGAGCCCTGGAGGACCCCCCAAATTGTGCACCAGTTCTGTTTGGGTAAGGTGGCCCTAAAATCCAGAGCTATTCAGTCTTGCTGGGGTTAAGCTGAAAACTCTTCTTCCCCATGCAGGCCCCCACAGCCTTCAAAGATCGGGACAGAACCTCCACAGCATTGCTTGGTCAGCCCATATAAAGGTACTTATCTTAATAAGCAACCATTCTATCTAAAATCCATTTGAGCTGGACAAACAAGCTTTTATTGGCTGCATCTTCATGAAGTAGCCAGGAGTTCAAGGTAGTGAAAAGTGATGCTAAAAGCCATGCACTAACTGTTTTCACCTAAAGCTGGAAAAGCTAGGCAAGCTGAACAGAAACAGCAACTACTGCTAAAAGAAATTAGTGGCACTAGGGTCGGTCTTTATTATTTATTTGCTCACTTGTTTTGATGATTTGGATGTATTAGACACAGAGATAATCTTGGATTAAACTATTATCAGAACGATGGCCTATAATGTATCTCTTGGGCAATCTAAGTCCAAGGCAGATTGTCAAATTTCAATATACACATATATCAGAGTCCCTGTGTGTGTGTATATCTTCCATTATGAGTAATGGGGAGAAATACATTTAAGCCTGTTATGCTTTCCCATCCTTCTTCCATTATTTTATAACTGCCAAAACACACATCTGAACACTTCCTTGATGTACACATCAAAGGAGTTATTTTTAGAGAATGTGAAAAGAGAAAAGGTGTTCTTCCTTCTATAATATTACAGCAGAGGGGGAGAACTTCTTCCACTGAAGATAACCGTTCACCCATGGAAAAGCTAATTGGGGCCTGAACTTTCTGAGGTACGTGTAAGCAAAAACTGCAGGACTCTTTATTTACTACATATGCATTAAGGTCGTGCAATATTTCTGATTCACTCTCCAAAAAGTGCTTCCCAGACTACAGGAGCACCTGTCTACAACACTAAAGAAGCGATGCCCTTTCCTGGAATTGACTGGTACTTAGGCAGCTGAGGAAAATGCATGGCTGCTTTAGGTTAAAAAAAAACCTTGTGTAATTAAACTGAAGCAATGTTTACGCAGGTGTAAGTGATATATACATGCAACAGAATGTATTTCCTCAGAATGTAAGGAGGTGGGCTAAAAATGAGGGTTTAGCTTGTTCTGTAAATGCAACAAAATGCTCTTCACTCTAGACCCCACTGCATGTGAGGAAGCAGACTGGGTTTCACATATGCTAACAGAATAGTAAATTTGTTAGACTTTAAAGTGCCACAAGACTTCGATTTCAGCTTTCTGTGATTCAGCTGTTCTCAATATTTTATGAGTCCTGGAAGCTACTGCTACGAATCCTTATTGGGTGACTTTAGTATGTGTTTATCATTATATCCTTGACTATTTAAGGAGTATGTAAAAATGCTACCATTTGTATACATGCTCCTATCTTAGATATAAGCACCAGACTACCAAAGTTGGGAACTGAAGAAATAATGGAACAGTTCAGCAGCAGATAGCAATGCATAGAGAACAACTCTCTTTTAGCTTCTTCATTTCCTATGACTCAGTCAGAGAATACCTGAATCACGCTGTTGATCTGTGAAAAATGAAGAGAGCTGACTTTAGAATGACAGCTGCTGTTGGGAACCCTACTGGAACACCTGTTAAGCTCTTTCCTTAGTGAAAAATGCTGCTCACAATGCATTCATAGAGCAGATGCCTTAAAAGACTTTTTGAGTAATATTCAAGAAAAGTACTTAATAGAAGCAATTACGTGGGGCACATACAATTTCCTCTATCCACTGTCTGAAGAGATTACATGGATGCAAATTCAGGTAGCGCCAATAAGCATCTCTCACATTCGTTAGAAGTCTGTTGTAGGTAGAAGTAGAAATGAATATACTGAGGAGTCCTGGTTGGTCAAAGTCCCTTTGTAATGGTTGCCTATTCTAAAACACTATCAGGCCCTTAAGTAGGAATTCAAAGATATCTGATTTATTAAAGAATAGTGTGCAGGATCACAAAGAAAGCTGAGAATGATAAAAGCACGCCAAATGCAAACTAAAAACCCTCGGTGTGAATGAAATCCCTCCCCCCGTAGAATCTTCCCAAGCTCACAATCCCAGGTGCTCCTAATGGCTTCTGATGGTCTGCGGGAAAAGTCCTTGAGCAGAGCACATAACCCAAACACATTCCATTGAAATGAACACAGATACAGAGCTTGGTACAAGGTTTCACCACAGCTCCCTCCCAAAAACAAACGCGCGTCAGCACCATGGCATGTGAAACGTTACGATGTATATTGTACATTGAAACAGTGAACATGACACCCTTCTTATTTGCAGCTTTTCATGTGTGGATTTGTATGCACTTTTTTTTTTAATGACAAACATCAAAGCAACATTTGCCCATGGAGCATGGCATGATGCTCAATAGGTAGGATAGACCTTCATGGTCCTACAGCAAGCTTCATGTTTATTTAGCTTGCAAGCTGTCCTATATTGGAAGAAAACTGAATGAGGAACGGCATATATAAATAGTTCTGAATGAGGTTTCTTTTCGTTTATGAGAGGTAGAAGCTTAATAGAACAGCTCATTAGTTTTTATCATATTTATCAGAATCAAGACTTTTGGATATAAATTACATAGTAACTCATTTTAAAAGTATTAATTATTCTAATTTACCAGTTATTAAAGTTGTTCTAGACTCCTTTGATTTCAGGGCTCATGGACTCTCAACCTATAGTTCAGGAAGCAACAGGCTTTCAGTCACCTGTGATTGATGAGGATAATGCTGTGCAGGTAAGTGCTGATTCAGAGTCTGAGCCTGAATGAGAGTACAAAGCCCTAAATCAGACTGCCAGACAAAACTGGTTGAGCAGCAGAGGTCATCTTGGCTTCTCGGAGGAAACGGTGTTAACTCCTTTTATTAAGCACAGCAAGGAACTCTGGCTATTTAAGAGTGTGCTTCAGACTTCTCTTTGTTACAAAAACTCTCCTGTTTCCTGAACTGTGTTCCTGTGACATCTTCCTCTGAGGCCCTGTATTTTAGTTTGGGTTGGCTTCTGTAGAATTATCTGGTATTTAGCCTACTGACTGTTGTGGACTTTTCTCGGTAATCCTGCCTCTGAATTCTTGAAGCCAGCAGCTTGCAGCACTGGCATAATTTATGAGGCAGACAAAATTCTTTTTGGACTCTTCAAGCCTTTGTCTAAATTACCAGTTCCTAGGTCTATTTTGGCTACTGGTAGAAGATTTGCAATATATTCATAAAAGTTTTCAAACAGCAGTTATGTTTCTGTTTGCATCAGTCTAAGGCTTGAATAGGACAAAAATATTGGTTATACCGGGGGGCGGGGGGTGGTATATACAGAGAGAGAGAATAATATTTTGAACCAATAGCATTTTCTGCTGAAAATATCTGACGCTTAAATTAATAATATTCTGGAAAAAGTCTTTCTTTGCTCTGCTTTTAATTAAAATAAATACAAAACTGGTAGTTTGCTGGCTAGATTGCTGGATGATCATCTGGATAGCTGTTGATCAAAGGGAGTTACATTACTGAAATAATTTGAGAATCACTGGGCTTTTTTGAATGAAATACTATTGTAACTGGGTAAACAGAAAAAAACCAGAGTTTCCAACTAGCATTAGTTGAAGGTGTGTAAGGGCTGAAGCTGGTAAAGAAGGAACCAGTACCGCTCAGAGCAGACAGAACTGTTGCATAATCATGGATCAGGTGCATTCCATTCTCAGGACTGGAAAAAAGAATGGCAAGAGTCCATTGGCACAAAAGGGTGAAAGAAAAAGAGCTTATATTTAAGCCCTGGATCAGACAGATATGATTTAAAGACTGTGTTGCAGCATATCGATATTATGTGCATACATGAATTCTCTGTTATCTGCAATAAAGCAATCTGCCCAGACAATCAAGTTCTGAATACAAAGTTGAGCTTCTGGAAGATATTGATTTATACTTAATTATGCCTGGGCTGACAGTTTGGGTGGCTGCCAAATATCCTCCTTTCTATGCGATCTTTTATTTCCAGAGAGTACCTATTTTTTTCCACTTCTGTTCTGTTATTCTTTGTCTAAATTGATTAGTATCGTAAGTACAAAGTTACCTAGGTTTTCTCACCCAGAGGATATTAAACTCTTTAGCCCTAAACCTAAAATGTCTGACTTTTCAAAAGAATGGGATGCTTGTTAACCTATTAATAATTATTATTATTTATTATTATTAATATATATATATATATACATATATATATATTTAATTTATTTATTGATAAATATTAAATTTATATGCCACCCAATATATCATCCTCAGAAAATGTGGGGTGTCCCCACAAGTTAGCAATTGTTTTTCCATGAATTCAATGAATGCATGATGAGGTGCAATTAACTGGCTTTCAAGCTATGCATACTTACTGAACAGTAAAGCTTGGTTCACATATCACAAGCCAAAACCAAACCAACCAAAGTTTACCTTAACATTTGATGTAAATCAGGCATCATTTAATTGTTCTGATTTTAGTGAGTTATGTGAATACATGATGGTTTAATTATGGCTTTTAGTTTAGCATGTTATAAGAACACAACATTGTCTAAATAAGCCTATTGCATGAGTAATTCAGTGTATGGAAGGAGAATTCTGCAATGGTATAGACATACAATGAGCCTTCCACCCATATGGCTCTACCGGAAGACCTTCCTCCTCACCCCTAACCCCCATTTAAGCGTTCTGAACATGTGTAAAATAGCATTGTGGAAATCCTTTGAAAGAAGAGCTTTGCGAAAGTAGTTCTCTGCAAATCAAGAAATTTGCCCAGATTTACACAACAAAAAATTTGCTTTTTTGCCCAGATTTACACAACTGTTTTTAAAGCTGCTTATGCATTTGCATGTCTGCACAGCTGGTGTGCTTCACTGGAAGAGAAAAAAAAAACATTTCACATTCGTGCAGAGACAGCCAAAGCTGCTTGTTAGGCAGCTACTCTAAGCCTGGAAAAAAAGATGTGACTGCCTTAATGATTCAAGAAGGGGTGCTTTGTCCATGTTCCTGTACATTATGGAACACCTCTTTTAAACTATTTGCATAGCCTTAGTCAGGGTGGAGAAAGTGTCTGCAATGGACATTAGACAATTATCTATCGAGCCAAATAAAGCAATTGCTATTCAGTGGCTAATGAAAAAATAACAGTAACAGGATCAGAATTGAATAGATAAAGTAAGCTTTGGCATATAATTGAACTGCAATACATTTGTTTCTGAGAGGATGGAAGGGAGGGAGGGAGGGAGGGTTGGTTTTTTTTTTGCAACTGTTGTTTTTCTGTCCAGTTCTGAAACCAGTAGATCTTAGTCCCCTCATGAAGAAAGCATGACAGAGGATGGACCACAGGTGCATGTTTCTCTTGGTATTTAAATCCTAGGATAGTCAGCAGTTGAATCAGTCTAATTATCATGTGTGCAGATAAATCTTTGTTAAAATATAGCAAATAATTTTATTCAATTGATCCTATTAAGCTAGAAGACAATAAAATGCATCTTTCAAAATGTTTCTTTTCTTTTCCAGGGTTCTTCAGGAGTTAAAATTAACACAGTACAAAAAGTACAATTTCCAAATTAATTGAAATTTTTAATTTTTGATGGACTATTTGGTACATCAAAGTAAAGTAAATCTTTCTTTTCTCTTTGACTTATAAACATGTTCTAAACAAGCAAGATTTTCCTCAGTCTTTGCCATTTGTTTGCCTCAAATAAAGCTCCTACAAATACTTGATTTGAAAATAAAACTTAAAAGCAAGGTTTTAATTAGTGCTGTATAAATTTAAATGAAAAGACATTTAGGATTGTTACATTTATTGCTTTCAGTTAGCATTATACATTTAGAAACCATGTGTACATCAAACCATCAGCATGAGCATAACTGGATAGGGATATGCATAACTGCTTGTAGAGAAAATTCTGTGCTAATTACTTTGAACTTTTATAATCAACGATCTATATATAAGAATTATGCAAATATTTATATAATAGTATCACCAGCTTTTTGTCCTTTAAAGGCCACCATCTCAACACCTGTCCTGCCACTGAAGGTATATAAGGAGTGTGATAAATAGACCAATATGTCCTAAAGGGACTTTCACTTCAAAATGAACAACATTGAATTCCAAGTCAATCTTCAAGCAAAAAACATGCAAAATAATGTCACAGTAGATTAGACTGAAGCTATTAACTACTACTAAATGTCAATTATGTTAAGGAGGAATGGTCCACAGCCCTGTAATGTCTACACAATGATTCATTTGTCATAGAAAGAGTAATTACAGCTTTGGTGCATCTGTCAGTTTTGTCAATCTTTCCAATTCAAGTCATTAAGGATCTGGATCAACTCTAATTGCAATAGAAATAAGAAAAATTTATACTTAAGGAAACACAATAGTATTATGGGTGGAATGCCAAGAATAAAGCATAAGTATAAGAAAGAAGAGAGACCCAGTGTGGAAAACTTCCATAACATTCCAAGATGAAAGGTAGACTATCATGTGACACAATTCCAAAGTGTTTATACTGAACTACAGCACCAAATCTTTATGGATAGGCAAATGCTCAGCTTTTTAATATCCAACTTGCTCTCTAAGATCAAAAGTAAGGCCCTTCTTTGTGTCCTTCCTAGAAGGAATTGTGTCTTGCCTGACAAAAATCAAGAGGCACTAAAACTAGAAGACAAAGAGAAGTAATCTTCATCTGAGGATTATGAGGTTGACAAAGGAGCTTCTAGTTTCTCAGCAAATACATTCTTAGATTCACTTCTTTGTGATGCTGAGACCTCAGGCCCTGAATCTGATAGACCTGTGAAGTCATCACCTAATCCCAGCGAGTGCAGGTGGCAGAAGTACAGTTGAAGAAATTAGTTATTTTTCACCTGCAATTTGACTGAAACTGTTACGGAAGAAGAAGAATCAACATCAAGAAAGAAAGCCAAGCGTTTATTTTATGAATGAACACCAAGTTCCAAATTGCAGAGGTAGTGAAACACTGCTAGGGTAAAAAAGATAAGTTTATATAGAGAATTGAATTGCTGGTACCAAAATATGATTGGCTGTCAGTTTCATGAGCTCTGTGATGACTGGTTGTTGTTTTGACAGTTCCTAGAAAAGTTCACCCTTTTCCAGGAATTGGTTATGTACAGTGGGTAAAAGGATTTTCAGAATGAAGCAACTAACTTCAAAGGAATTACAGTGGATTCTTTTTAATGTTGGTTTAATACCTGAGGTTTTACCAGAAAGAATGTGTTATTAATCCCTGCATTGGTCCAATTAAGGATGCCAAAGAAAGTCTTTGCCTTGATTCAGTTAGTAATGGGGAAACGTGTTAGTGGGAAAACCTTTTTGCCACAATTCAGTCAAGAATGGAAAGATATCAGCAGAAAGACCTGCCGCTGGGCTAATCTTTCCAGGTCTCTGGTTGTTAGTAAATGAATGGGGTTGAGGAGGGGAGGAATGGCTGATGCTAGTGCAACTTTTGAATATGTGTACAAGAAATTTTTCCTTTATGAGCCTGTGACCATGTCAGAAGTCAAAGGCTGAACTTGCTCACTAATAAGGCCCTCTGAGAGCCATAGATGATCACAGAAGGCTGGCAGCTAAACACAAGCCTTTTTTTAACAAAGAAAAATCAGAATCTGTATTTTTATGTTTTTGTTCACAAATATTGCCTGCCACTTCTTTCAACTGGTTGCTGTGGCTCTCAGTTCTAATCTGAATTCTTCCTCCCTCCCCCTGATGCACTTGAAATCCATTCAGACTTTCAAATCCATTCAAGTCAGATTCTTTCCTTCATTTTTCTCCAGAAATATTTCTCTCAGCTGTATCACCTTTGATAATACATCTGAGAGAAATATGACCTTTACTGGGCTGGGTGTCTTCAGAATGTTTGACTCTACCTAAAATGCCTTATTTTCATTAGTTTTGATGTTTGGATTGTTGATACCATCACAATACAAATGATACTGTGTGCCTACAGAACTTCTAATCTTCAGCATCAGCAAGTATTCATTTAATCATGACAAGGTTTCTCTTCTCTACATAGGTTAGAGGTTCTTATATGTTTGGTTTAACACAATATTTCTGTCTTAATATCAAAAATATTAAGTATTTTTGAGAAATCATAATTCAAACTAATTCTTGGTATTAGTGGGCTATACTGCTCCCTAAAATCCACATACTGACATATTCTTTTGGCAGACATTGTTGAAGATACATATCAGAATCTGGTGCTTTTGTGATGTTACAGGTTTAAAGTTAGTGTCCACATGAACTGTTAGCTATTTTATTACTCATGAATTCCTCTCCACAGCTTGCAAAAGAAATGGTATGAATATCAAGAGAACAGTATGTATCGCCCTTAGGATTTCTTTTTCTTCTCTGTGTGATCAAGTGTGCCTTCAAGTCAGTCTTGACTCCTGGTGACTGCCTTGACTAGTCCCTGCAGTTTTCTTGGCAAGGTTTTTTGGAAATGGTGTGCCATTGCCTGCTTCCTAGGGCTGAGAGAAAGTGACTGGCCCAAGGTCACCCAGATGGCTTTGTGCCTAAGGTGGGACTAGATCTCACAGTCTCCCCATTTTATGGCCTGGTGCCTTGACCACTACACCAAACAGGCTCTTTCTTTTTACTGGTCATTCAAAAAAAACTGTTATTACTGAAATGTCACCACATTGTTTGTTCTACTGCTAACCTATTCATTTTGAATCGTTTTTTACTGGTCATTCAAAATTAATAGGTTAGCAATAGAACAAACAGTATGGTGACATTTCAGTAATAACAGTTTTTTTCACTTATACTCATTAAATTAGATTATTTATTTTCTGAAATCATTAAGTGCTGACCTGATTAATGTTGGGTCTAACATTCAGTCTCTTAGTATCAAATATCTGAAAACATGATTTACATACGTATATATAAATTTTAGCAAGACTATCAGGTTGAAATTAAAAAGCAGACAGTCTAAAGCCTAATTGAGAATTACTTTCCTGCAAAATGTCACCTGAATTCTTCTAAGTAGTTATTACTTTCTTCTTTCATCATATCCATGTATAGTGGTATATTATTATTATTATTATTATTATTATTATTATTATTATTATTATTTCCATGATTGGAAACGTATTATTTGTACATAATAAGATGTGAAAAATAATAACCATTATTTGTATAACTTTGTACAAATATATAAATCACTGCACTCTCCTAGTTCCTTGAATAGTTAAATAGCATGTGCCCATCTCTCTAAGGGGACATGCAGTGGAGCTCAAAACTAATCAATACAGCATCTGTGACCATGTGATTTAAACCTTGCCCTTTTATGTGCATCACATATGCAACATACATAAAAGAAGCTGGGGCTTTGATCATGCAGTCACAATCACAACTTGACTTTCTTGACACCCCTGCCGACAGCCTTGTTCCCTGCAGCAATAGAGCAGAACTATGAAGAGGAGCTATGTGGGTCAAGGTGATGAGATTACCCGTAACGCTTATGGATTACTAATGAGTGAGGACCATTGAGTTCTGCTCTATAAAAGAAGTTGAATGCAGAGTCATATGCCTCCATTGCCTTAGACAAGCAAGGTTAGAATATCAGCTCAGAATTATGTCTGGCAATTTTTAAAAACCTGAAGGCAGTGATGGTATGAGGCTAGTAAATTAATTGCATCAGCACAGCATCTCACTATCTGGATTAGGGCATTTTAGGCAGGAAGAAAATTGTCCCCTGCTCAGTCTCTGCCTGGAATGATTCAGAGCAGACATCTCATGGCAGCAACATTGCACTGATCAGAGGATGCTTCGAATGGCTTGTTCATGGTAAATTCATTCGGAAGCTGGCAGTCTCGGTGGGTGGGGGGCCTGAGGTGCTGCTGGGAAAGGAGCAGATTTGGTTTGACAATACTTAGAAAATTAAGTATGCATTTTTCTACACATAAAAAGTATATATTGCTTAAGTAGACTTTCAGTCAGGAACTGAAAAGATACACGTTGCTAGAACCACAGGGTGTAGTTGTAATTGTATAGTTCTTTGTACTTCCTTGTGTAGATTTTTATTCTCTTCTCTGGGACTTATGAACTACTTCAAGAATAAACAGTCTTTTTTCTGTGACACTCCAATGCACCCGTGCTAGGCTCACAGGTACCTCTGCCTCTTCAAATTAATTTTAAAAAGAATTAAAGTAGAAGCTGGCAAGCTGCAAAGAAAAATGTTCTGCTTATTTCCACAAATATCTTTTGGACTCACATAGTCCCAAAGGCAGTCTTAGAAAATAAGATGGTAAGGGGCTGCTAATTAATGCTTTGCTTTGAAATGTACCAACAGAAGGAAGACCAAAAGAAGCCCAGATCAGAGGCAGAATCCAACAAAGTGGTAAAAATGATATAACTACCACTGCAATGGCATGATGCAAGCTCTGTCCTTTCCATATACATGTGTGACATTATGATGCAAGTGCAAAATGGATGGACCTTGCATCATGATGGACCAACGCTTGTTCAACTTTTGCCCTTCCCTCACCTCCCTACCCCTGGATGCCTGTGGTCAAAACGATACAAAGATGCTAAAAGGTGCTCCGGTGGCTAGAAACACATTTTCTGATATATAAATGTTTGTGTCTGGCTGTGGTGGCCTGTTTTAAAAACATCTCAAAATTCCAATGTCTCAATATTCCAGATATGCCCACCAACCAAAAGCATTCCTAATTACCCAGTCTTCCATCCATTTAAAAGTAATGTCATAACTTCCTTAACAGTTCAAGAAACTACAATATAAATACATTAAACTACATTTTAAAATGTAACAATAAAATACCACTATATCTAAAAGTTATAGGTAATATAGTGATACAATATATTATGGATGAAATATATTTATATGATGGTGCAAAGCCAGAATAAAAATGGCCCTATCTTCCCAAAAAAGGCAGCCCAAGAGGGGATTTACTAGGATACATGAAGTAAGATGTTTTGTAAAGAGAAGGGCTATCATGAACAGCAAGCTCAAATGGTCAAGCTGATGTATCACTAAGGGGGTATGTGTTGCAAGGAAAGTTCTGCCAGAATTTTTTATTATCTGTGGATTCTAAAATTAGCTAGGAGTATCATTAGCACTTTGCACATGCATTTATATGCATAGCAGTTAACACAAACTCCAAACGAAAATAGTTTCTCATGTACATGTTAATGTTTTTTTCAAAAACACCATAATAAAAACAAATAATGAAGAAATCATATCCCATTTTTCTATCCACATACTCAAAATCTATTTCCTAAATAATCTCACACATATTGAACACCCAATTATTTTGATGATTTTAAGCAAAGGTGGGAAACGAAGTACATAATTAAAAAGTAAAGCCTTCATAAAGACACAACTTTCAGAACCTACAAAATCTTTTGCACAAAGGAATGTTTAAAAATGAACAAGAAATCTTCTTTTTAATAGGGTTAGGATCTTCCTAAGGTTGATTGTTCATGGCAACATCCTTGAAATATTACTAGAAGTTACCACATTTTCAGTGGACTGATGGGATTTCTTATCAGCTCTTTTAAATGATTTTCTTCCCAAAATTGGCCTTTTGAGTATAACCTCACGTAACACCTAAGATCAGAATAGCCTATACATTAAACTATGGACTGTGATTTCCCATAGTAGATAATATGCAGAGAAGAATATAATGATTTTGAATAGAAAATTCAGTAGCAAAGTTTTTTTAAAGAAATAATTTCTCAGCGCAAAAATATCCTACATTTCCCAGAAATAACCCAGCTTTAAGTATGCATAACGTGGTATACTTCACTTTTTAGTCTCATCCTTCCCTCTGCTAATTTCCTAACTCCTAGTTCCAATATTTCAGTGGTCAAGTTCTATTCATATAGAATTAGGGTTTCTAATTATTCTCTCCTTGATCCATCTGTTCTCAGCACTTGTTGCTGTTCATTTGTTCAGTCACTTCCAATTCTCCATGTCCTACTGACGTAATTTTGCTCAGATTGTCTGTTGGTAACTGCTTCTTGGAATTCTTGTAAGTTCATGGTTGTGTAATCAGTGATTGTACCTACTGTCCTTGTCTCTGTCAGAGTCTTTTTCAATTGTCTTCAGTTTTTCCAAGCACCAAGGTCTTCTCCATTATTCTTCTGTTTGTATTATATGTCCAAAATATTAAGTTATAGCTTCATTATTAGTGTTTCCAGTAAACTGTGGAATGATCTATCACTGAATTATTTGTTCTCCTTGCAATCCAAGACGTTCTCAACAATTTTCTTATGCACAGGTCAGTTTTTCTTCATCCAGCCTTTCTGATGGATTTTACAGCCAGAGATTGCAACTGAAGAAACTATGGTCTTGACAATACAGACTTTGTTGTCAGTGTGATGTCTCCTCACTTTACTGTTTTGTCTACATCTGTCATAATCTTTCTCCCAAGTAGAAAAATCTAGTCAATGTTTTTATACCTACAGTCACTATTCCTCTAAATTTTTGAGTCTATTGCCACTTCAATTTCATCTCTACCCATTTGCTTTGGGTTTTTATTGCCTGTTGACATATACTTGGGTTTTTGTTTTTTTAATACTGAGCAGCAGACCAGGTTTTGCACTCTCTTCTTTCACTTACAATAAGAGATTCCTTAACTGTTCCCCACTTCCAGTCATCAAAATGTTATAATTAGCATAGTTGCTGATATAGATATTTCCTCTAACAATTTCAGTTTTAATTCCTATTTCTTCTAGGGCAGCATTCTTCTGCATTTAAGTTAAATAAACAAAATGACAGTATGTGACATTGGCATGCTCATCCCAATTGTGAACCATTTAATTGCAGCATATTCCATCCTAACTGCTGTTCCTTGGTCATCATACAGATTCTTCAATAGGTAGATGAGGTGGTCTGATATGGTTATATTTTAAGGGCTATCCACGATTTACTTTCTACACAATCAAGCATCTTTCTATAAAAATAAAATCAATAAAGAATCAATAAAGAAACATAAGAGATTTTTTGGAACAATTTTGTCTCTGCTAACATTTGATAGCTAATAGTAATGTGATCTCAGGTACTGTACCCTGGCTTCTCAGAATCTAGTTTGTACATCTGGCAGTATTTGTTCTATGCACTGTTTTGACCTGGATTTATTTTACCAGTAGGTGAGATATGTGCAATTATCTCGTATTTTGAACATTCTTTAGCCCTGCTAAAGAATACTGCCCTTTTTTAGCATTGCAATATAAACTGATCTTCTTCAGTCCCTTGGCCATTGCAATATTTTCCATACCTGCTTACAAACCACAAGTAGCACTTTAACAGCATCATCTTGTAAGACTTTAAACTGTTCTACTGGTATTTCATCAATGTTTGTTAGTAATAATTTCTGCAGCTCCATTAACTTCGCTTTCCAAAGTCTACTAAAGAATTTTTCAGTCCAGGAAAGTAGGTTTGGGGGTCAGTAATTAAAAGATTTTCTATCAGCAGGGGAAGGTGATGTTCCACTGGAAGGAGATTATCTACCAACAGAATAACAGCACTGGGTATAACAAAGAAAGTTTGACATTGTAAACTCTGTGCATGCAGGGACTGTGATGCTTAAGTAACTACTATATAAGGCAGGCCAGCACAGCTTGTTGAGGGGAAGGGGCACACTGATAAATTAAACAACCTCATGGGTCATGAAGAAATACTGGAAGTGTGAATCAGCTACACAGGAGTGGCAGAAGTGATGGAACTGGTGGCAGCAGCAACATGGCAGCAATGGCTTTAAATATACTACTTTTTGAAAAAAAAGTTGGTTGGCTTCACAAGGCTGCTTGGTGGGCTGCATGTCGTACAGGCCTGGTATAATGCCTTCATTACATTCCCAGCACAATGACTGTTAGTGAATTGGGTTTTATATTTTATTGATTTACAAGGTTTGAAGGCAGCCTTAATGGATGGCATAAAAATCCTGCAAACACAAGCATTGCTTGCTGCATACACCTATAGCTTTGCATCTATCCATTTTTTTCATAATAAAGGGAGAATTAGATCTGTTCAAGTTCTCTGATGAAGAAGTAAAAAGCAAGGAGAAAATCAAAGCTGAGCTTATTTACAAGTGAATTTGCACAGTGACTCACAGTGCTTGTATAACATGCAAGTTTCAATCTTGCTTTATTTAATTAACTCAGTAGCCTGGTTTACACAAGATTCTGAACCCAAAACTAACCACTCTCTCTGAGATTGCACAATAGGAAGCCTAGCTGAGGTAAAAGCCAACCTAAACCCAACAGGTTAAAAGTAACTAAGCATAGAAATATTAATTCATTCATACATACATTTTATATAGCCACCCATTCAAATATGATTATACTGTGTCAATATAGTTTATATCAAGCTGACAAAAGAGGAGATGGCCACTTAGAATGCATAGTAGGTAGAATATTGAACTGGGAGACCTGGGTTCAAGTCTCTAATTAGTAATGAGGTGAACTGGATGACATTGGCCTGTCACTGCCTCTTAGCCCAATCTACCCCAGGAGTCATCCTGAGAAGCAACTGAGTATATTCTCTTGGGCTTCAAGCAGAAAGGTTGGATATGATAGCTCCACCTGGGGATGGCTGGTGCCATAGCACCTCTTAGTGATTGTGTTCCATCTCCACTTGGATTTTACATTTGTTTTTATGTATATTTTAATGGTAATTTTAGGTGGTTATGTTTTTAGTGTTATTTTATTGTAAACTGCCCAGAGTCCCAGAGTGGGGGAGATAGGCGGTGATATAAATTTAATAAATAATAATAATAATAATGATAATGATAATATACGGTAACTGTAAATGAACTGCATAGTGGCTGTGCTAACTTCATACAACCTAACTACTTTTCATTCAGTTAACCAGATTTTCTGGATTCGTATGATATACCACACTAATCATATGGGCTGAGTTTCTGTCACATAGGTAAAGGTAAAGGTTTCCCTTGACATTAAGTCCAGTCGTGTCTGACTCTAGGGGGCGGTGCTCATCTCCGTTTCAAGCCGAAGAGCCGGCGTTTGTCCGTAGACACTTGCGTGGTCATGTGGCCGGCATGACTAAACGGAATGCCGTTACCTGCCCGCCAAAGCGGTGCTAAGCTAAAATATAGTTGATTAATTGGGTCATACAAGTGCAGCCACTGTGATGCCCCAGAATATACAATTCTTCTGTAATTTGAGACATACTCATATACCAGTCATTTTAGCAATGGGGGCTGCTAACATCATAACTGCACAACAGGGATTACTAATACAAAGATACCATGTGGGATTTTATCTCCAGAAATCACTTGAGAACCGTTAGCTAAGAGCATTCAAGATAATGAGGAAACCCACATTCAGTATGACTCATAGATTATGTCTTCTGTCAAATACCAAGAGTATAATTTTCCAAGCATTAGAAGGGGAATACAAAATAACCTTCTGACCATTAATAATGATGAGCATTGATATAAGACTTCACACTTGATTATCAATTGTACTAGTGCTGCCTCTTAAAATTGCCCTTTCCAAGCTGCTTTCAAAACTCAGCTTTTAAATGGCCATGTGAATTGCAAAAGAAATTCTTGAAGACAGTAGTGCAAAGCACAGACTGTGAAGGGAAATGTTGAGCACATTTAACTGCCTTTTTAAATATTCAGTTATTCTATATTTGTACAGAAGGAAAAGGTGCTTGTGATGTCAATAGACTTTACTATAAATCAAGGCAACTTAAGCCATTGACTGAAATTGCCAAGAAATAAAAGAAAATTTAAAATATTTGTTTTAAATCAGATTTCTTATTGTGAATTTCCTCTTTTTCAGCCTCATCCTTTCCAACTGTTGTTATGTGATGACAATGCCGATCTAGCCTCTTTGGAAGCAGAAAAGGGAGTTGTATACAGCATGAACATACCTGGAATTATAAAAGTATAAATTACCTCTTCAGAAGAGAAGGGTAAAACTATTAATTATAATTGTAACATTTATTTAAAATCAGAAAATGCTGAGGTTTTTGTGGCGTAGCTGTTCAAGAAATACCTGGAAGTGTAAACCTTGACTGTAGAATACACAATCTGTAGCCCTCTAGTTGTTGCCAAACTGTAACTCAGCACCCTTCTAGCATATCTAATGGTGGAGATGTTGGAAGCTGTAGTTCAACAGTATGGACACCTTCACCCATTCCCATACTTGTAGATGTATAAAGCAGTAGATGTGTATAAAGAAAAGGCTAATGTCTAGATTAAATAACAGTTTTATCCAGGAAAAAAGAAGAATCTATTTTAATTTAAAATACAATTTCAATTAATTAAATCCAATTTAAACCATTTAAAAAATCATTCACATTAAAGATTAAGGAGTCCTGGAAACTAAATGGGATTCTGAAATCACAGGTGTCCTCTCCCAAATTAAAGACTAGTGCACAATTCATTTGTCAGTATTGATGAATGAGCTATGAAATGAGTACTGGCAGTATAAGAACGTTTGCTAATTGGAATCTTAATTACAGGCAATCACAGAAGATTAAGCTCTAGGCTTATCTGTTTTGCAGACACATTTAGATATGGCAGAAATGACAGCTACCCATAACTTTAGACAAAATGGGTCCCATTTCCATTTCTTTTCCTCTTAAAGTATTGTAAAGAGCTGAAAATATAAATATGAACTATAAACTATGAGAGGTATATATAAAAACAAAAAGTTTCCATTATGTGGTAGAAATTCATAAAACAAGCCAGGGAAACTTGTGATCCAGAAGACTGAATGCACCATTACAGCCCTCCCAAGACATGAGCGTTCTCCCTCTATAGAGACATATGTTTAAATCAGGTATTTGAAACAAACATATTTTCCTTAACAGTTGCTCACCAGACACTCACAATTCTCATTTATTCTTGGGTTTCCAAATGGCCCAATCACTTTTGCTATATCTTCTTATTTTCTTCCCATTCATCCATTGACATTACCTATCCAAATAATTTTTTTATCCTGGATCACATTCATCCAGAATATTCCACATTTATTTCCCAAAATTCATCTTTGGTTCCTTCATTATCATCAGTCACTGTAACATAACATGCAACTATCACTAACTGTCCTACTTTCATTCACACTCACAACAAAGCAGATAACACTAATTCACAGCTTCTGATGTATATTTTAACCTTTCCATTCCTAATTAAATCTACTTCACTTCCCTTCATGTCTTCATCAACTCTACCCACAACATCAGGCCACTTTCCTTCAAATCTATTACATCTTTCCCTTTTCTCTACTGCTGAATTTCTATAGGATGGTGTGTGTGTGTGTGTGTGTAAATAAAATATCTGGAAATGTATTTCTTTCTCTCTCTCTCTTCAAACTCTAATAGTTAAGAATTAACAGATCATGTTATGTGTATTAGACAAATACAGAAATACTCTAAAATTGTGGTATTGGCTCCCATCCTAACTACTGCAGGGTATTTCACAAGGGGGGGGGCGCACTACAGAAAATGCTTTTTCTCTTACTGACATATCAAGTACTTCTATTAACAATGATCCATGGCAATCTAATCACCATAGTATAGACTTGAATCTGAGTTCTTCTCTGTGTTCAGTTGGAGTCATTCCTTATCTTTCACCAGAACCAGAGATGCCTCTTCTGTTGCTTCATCCCCTGGAACCACAAGCTTTCTGGATTGGTGAATAGGGAGAAGCCACTTAGGTACAATCCTGTCCAAGGCCATTGCCACCTCCATATTCCAGGCATGATTAAAACCACAGAAGGATTGGCGTCTAGAAAAACCCTAACTGCCCTATGGAGACCAAAAGGATCCATTAAGTACCTGGGGCAGACCAATTAAATAGGTCCATCTCCCCTGTGGAGATTGGCACCACCAATCAACTCCATAGTAACCAGGTGACACAGGACAGATAGTACTACCCCCAGCTTTAGACCACATTACATCTGCTCCAAGATGAAAACTCAATCTAATATTTGTCTTCCTATATGAGTTGGGCCCCTGATGATGTTGGACAAGCCCTGGAGAAGGCATTTTAAAATCCTTCAATATGATTATTGCAAATCCTGAGACAAGGTCCAGCAGCTTGGGCAGAGATGCTACTGTGCAGCAGAGGGGCAGCCCAACAGCAACAATCCCAACTTGTCCCTATGTGGGACACTTTATAAAGACTATAAAAGGTTTGGAGACAAAATACTAAAATCCAAAAGCTGGAATTGCTTCCTTACAAGAAATAGCAATTGTTGTTAATTGGTTTTTTTTTTTCATTTGACTTGTCCACCCTTTATCTATTTTGAGGATGTTGATGTAATGTCAGGTTCTCACCTTTTCTATTTTTCTAATTTCTGACATGTACAGAAATTAAATGAATTTTCTCTAATAATTTATCACAATGTTTGGAGAAAAAAGTTTCCATGGCTTTTTTTTTCTCCCTCTGACACAGAACAGATTCATTTCAAAGTGATGCCCCTCAAGGTTGCAATAACATCAGTGCTGTTTTTTCTCTCTGATTTAAGTGTTTTCGTCTGCTGCTTGCGCAATGGCTTTATTCATTGCTTTAAAAGCAGATTCCCTCCCAGGCTTTGCCATCATGCTAACCTGATGTGTTATATCTTTTGTGTGGGAAACAAAAGAAGTAATGAGCTATACAAGGAAAGGTTGAGGGAAAGGCTTCCTTCCAAAGAAGGCTTACTACAGAACATCTGTGGGATGGCATGTATGTATGTAACTACAGTAGAAATGTATTTCTTTTTTCTTTCTCCAAACTCTTTTGATTGTTATGTACCTCCATTTCCATTTTCTTTACATATCTACAATTGCAGCCATCAATTGTTCCCTTTCTTCAGTATTCCTAGCTGGTCAATTATCTTTCTGAATGTGAAATTGGAGCAAGGGGATGTTTGTATGACCCTTTGTAGAATCTGGGTCTGCTGTAATTCGTAAAGCAATTCTTTTCTACGGAATTAATCTAACACTTTTGTTCTGGGGCAACAGAGAACTATGGGGGCTTTCCAGTTGCCCCTTCTCCTAGGAATGCAGATGTATCTGTTTATCTTTCTGAGTTCACAGTCCCCCTTTTTATGTCAAATAGAACTTCAAAGGAAAAGATGTTTTGCAGTTTAGAGATGTATGAAATGGGCCCAGGGCTTAAAGAACCCATTTTCCCTTAAAATCTCCAAATATGCAAAAGAAGAGACCCCAACTTTTGGTCTACCCACTTTGGTCTACCCACTAAGATCCCCAAAGAGACAGGCTACACATAATTTCTGGGCTGAACTTTTTGCATCCCTGCCAAAAACCCTTTGAAGCCAGAATCTTCAATTGGGAAACTGAGGAGAGTTTCTCACCTCATTTTCAAACCTTCCTACCTCAGAATTTGTCAGATCACATAAAGAAGAGACTGGAAATGACTGGTAATTACTGTCTGAAGATAAATAATGATGGGTAGAAATGGGAAAGTCTGCTTGGTGGCAATCTTAGTACTTTTACTTCTGGTTTGGCACAGAAGGAAGTTTGAATTGCTCAGAACAATGAAGTCTGCCTTTGGGATTAAATAATTAATTATTCCAGCCTTGTAAGAAAGTAGCTGATATTCTGTAGCGGCTAGGGAAACTCCAGATAACCTTTTCCCATGAAGGTGTACCTGAGTCTTTTCTTTTGTGGCTTTCTATCTAGGGCCAGTTATAGAACCAGTGGATCTAATGCTTTTCACCTCCCTGCATTGTCTACTAGGTTTGCAGCATGAGGTTTGTATGTACAGTATATTGGATTATTACTTCAGTTATTCATTCAGCCAAGATAGCTGTGTTGCTCTGTTACAAGGTAATATAGATGGAGATAAGACTTATATGGACTAAAGTCCATTTTTAACAAGATTTATATGTGACCATCTTTGCAAATACTAATTTAACCTGCAAAATCCCACCAGGGGATGTGTTCTTCCTACTCTAACATTTACTTGTTTTTTATGTGCCAGTGGTTATTATTTCTATGCAGGATTTGTGGGGAAATCAATTTCCTACACTATTACCTGCAGTTGTACAGTCTGCAGTTTTACTCTTGGTTCTACTGAAACTACTTTTCAGATTCTTTTCTGGTCAAAACAAACTACCTAGAGGAGGGGGAGGGGGCTTGGGGCAACAGTAGAATGCTGTCATGCTACTTTGGGGATAGGAGTTACGTTAAAGGAAGAATAAATCAGAGCTCAGCAATGAAATGCTCATTGAATGTATTGTCCGCAGTAGTGAACTAGGATGGAAAAAGCAGTGAAGCAGCAGTCCTGTGACCTGGGAGTAAATACCACTGAATTCAATATTGTCTTTTTAATAGACATGTAGAGGATGTGTTATATTTCCCCCCACCCCCACCCCCACCCCCACCCCCCAGTGTTTGACCCTCTAGATCGGTGTTTCTGAACACTGGCAACTTTAAGATGTGTGGACTTCAACTCCCAGAATTCCCTGGCCAGTTGCCAAGGTTGAGAAACACTGCTGTAGATATTTGACTATAAAAATGAACCACTGTCATTTAGCTTTCAAGTATGCTTGCTTTTTGAATATCTATATAAATTTAAGAAATAAATAAAACCAGTGTGATGTCCTACATGTGACAGGATAGTCCTTGGAAGTTACAAAATACGTTAAATATTGCAAGTACTATAAAAATATTTTTAAAATGCAGTATAAGTGAACTGTAAGGGAATGATTTGAAAACTAAATAACTTTTTTCATTCTTTTAAAGATAAAAATACCGATGAACAATTCATATTACAAAGAAGAAAATACAGCATTTAAGTTGCCAACTTGAAAATAATATGCTTGTTTATAATTGAAAATGTAGTTTTCATTTTTAAAGGCACATGTATAAAAGCAACAGTAAAAAATAAGAACAATCCCTCAAAAGACGAGGCACTAGGGCAGTGTTTCTCAACCTTGTCAACTTCAAGCTGTGTGGACTTCAGCTCCCAGAATTCCCCAGCCAGCCACACAGCTTGAAGTTGCCAAGGCTGAGAAACACTGCACTAGGGAGACCAATATATGAAGCTTTTTTGTAAGCTTCCCACAGCAGGGGTGGATCCAGGGATGGATCTGTGCATATCACATATAAAGGATCTGCCATCCATGCCACAGCAAAGGAGTTCACCTCCATGTCATTGAAGTTGTGTGGCTTGATCAGCAAACTATGATTTAAAATGGGTGAACCCAAAGTCACATGGTGGTGGTTGCCTATCGTAATATTGGATTGCTGGCACTGGAGGAGGAGGAACAGGAAAGCACACTAGCAAAGGAAAACATGGGGAGTCTCTGTACTCACCCATTGTACACATGAATGATTGAAAGGAAGGAATATGTGTATTATTGCCTGAGTTAATCCATCTCCAAAGTATTAAATTCTGGATTTATGTTAATTCTACTTGTTCCTTACAATAAGGTACCCTTAAATAATTCTGTGCTTGTCAATGGAATGAGGAATACTTGTTATGTTAACCATATTTGCATTCAGATATCTAGAAATGTCTAATATGAATAAAACACACTTTATAGGAAATGTAGGAGACCTGGGTTCAAGCATTAACTATTTTTGTCACAGGATATAATTGTAACTTCAGGAAACATTTCACAATGGTAATATAATGCTAAATTCTTATTTCTTTGGTGTTCTCTATAGAAAGAACCTTAAAAATGGTTTTAATATTTCCATTATTTCTATTTTACTGTTCCCTGTGTTATATTTGTGGAGATATTACCAGCAGCCCCTTAATTCTCTAAAAAACAAAGGAGTGTTCAGAGAAAACAAGATTTCTAACCCCTGCAGCCAATTCACTGACAACCTTCTTTGCTTCAATAGTTAATGGACTATTTGTAGTGGAATACAGCAGGTTTTCACCAAATAAAACTGGCAACTGAAGGATTCCTGGCTGATCTCTGTGGTGAACTCAAGGAACTCTTTGTACTAGGCACACTGAAGCTATATTTCTTCCCTCTTGCACAATAGTCAAATGAAAATGTCAAAGCATGCCTTAAGTTCATTGATTCTACAGATAAATATCAGGCAGATAAATCCTTTGATAAAGAGACTAGAGCTGGGAATAACTGACAATTCAAAACATTAACATAGTCTTTTTTGCAAACCTTGGAGAGTAAGTCTTTCTTGACAAAAAACTTTATTTATCATGGGCATATTTTGTGAAACCCTATAAAGATGCATATGATTCTTTTTTTCATAGCGACTCAATGGATCTGATTAAGGATCCAGGGTATCACACAAAAATTTCTTATCATAACAGGAAATTTATCAGGGATCATAGCTTTTATATATTTTTTTCTAACTTACCCATACTTTTTGTCAACTTCGACACTTGGGTGCTGAACTGCATTTGTTATAACTTCAGGAATGCTTGAGCTCACAAAATGAAATCTGCTACAGTCAGTGAAGAAACTCCATCACCAGCTTTTTTTCTTTATGGATACACTTCCATGAATCCTGTCTTCCCCTTCCATCTGGAAGCAGCTAATTACATTCAGAACAACTTTTCATGTGGATGGAACCTCCTCTACTCTTTTGTTATTTTTTTTAATTCAATGAATATACAATTTTCAAAGCTACGTTAAAATTTGTATGGTTCATCTGATCCAAACATCCCTAGCGGGAAATGTTAATAAGCTCTTCTTCTCTATTAAAAAGAGTTACAGAAGCTTTAATAAGCAATAACAATTGTGATCCATTTGTTTCTGGCATAAATAAGCAGTCAGATAAACAAGTAATAAAACATTTCTATTTTTAGGAAATATGCATTTGTATAGTGTTCACAAGAAAGTGTCACATTTGGAAGGGCATTTGGTATTGCTGTATGCTTACATCACAGAAAGCGGCAGTTGTAAGAAATAACTTTTCTATTTGGTCTTTCAATTATTCACGCAGTTCCTTTATAATTAAGATATAAAAGAATTTACCTTCATCAGTTAAGCTTACATATTCACAGAATAATTTTGGAAAAGGAAGCAATATTTTTGAGACATATGTAAATTGGGCAGGATATATTGAATGGAATATGTCATCAATGGTCATAAATACATTCTTTTTCTTTTTCTTTCTTTGCAGGAGCCACAAGTTAACAAAGTTAAGGAATCACTATAACTGGTTAATGTGAAGCTAATCAGCAACAAGAATGATGTTTCCTATGCCATTAATAAGGCATACTCCAAGAGAACAGTAGAATGCCAATAGAGAAGATCTGAGAGCCCAAACAAAGGAGCAAACATACAATGATCATTGAGCTGTAGATAATGCTTCATGCAAATTCTGTGAGTACTGAAAACACATGGCTCCAGCTAAGAATATGAAAATGTTTGGTGGATTTTATGCAATTGAAAAGTTTTGTAGATATTTGAACATGAATACCTCTAGTTTCAAGGCTTTGTGCTGCACTCAGGTAAAGATCACCACAGAGGAAGAATATGGCTGGCTTTGCAGTAAAGATTAAAAACATTTTAGGCAGTCCTAACTAAGAGTGATCAAAATTCTATATCCATTAGAGTCAGGTAAGTAAGTTTATTGTTGTAACCACAGCTGATAACATATAACTACCATAAAATACAATTAAAATAGCAGTAGAATAGTAAAATGAAATGTTTTTTAAAAAAGAAAGCATATTAGATGTAGGAAGGCTAAAACAAGATAAAGCCTGAGCTACAGCTAAGAACTCAAGGTTTTCAAAGTTTAAATGGCAGCAGAGCAAAAGTAGCGATCTGGTTGCTAACAATTAGAGTTATGCTGTTGCTGAGATTCAGTTCCAAAATAGGTTTTGGAGCAATGGGTGTGCAAATTCTGTAAAGTAGCATAGCATCTTTTCCTGAGATATAGCAGCTGCCCTTGGATACTAAGATGTGGCTGCTTAGTGTTGCAGACAGTAGTACTTTGGCACCTCCATGTGTCCAAAGCACTTTTTGTGGATCAAATCCAATGCACTGCACAGCCTTGTTATCCACGGCTTTCTGGGTTGGCGCCAACAGTAGTAACATTGGGCAGCTGTTTGATAAAAGGTGCTCTGTCCAAACTTTGCCATCCTTATCATTTGCACAATACCCATAAAAAATAAGAAAGAATAATAATAATTTGTAGAAAACCATCTATCAATGGGGCATAACATCTTTTTCTGCTTGCCTCTAACCATAGCACAAATATGCTCGCTAGCATCTTTTTCCTGTGTCTCATGATGTTACCCTTACTATATCCCCAACTACTAGTACTAGTATTTCCCTCTTTCATTTCAAGAACCTCCAAGGGCAGCCTTTGTAAACTATCACTTCTGTTGGGCTTTGTCACCACTACGCTGGAGAGTAGTCAGATAACTGGGAGCAAAGGCAAGATAGGAATCAGCAATAGAAACAGCAAATGTCTTGTTGGTGAATTTTTCTCCCAGCTCAAGTATAAGTGGATAGCACTTCAACTTAGCAATGGGGAAATGACCTTCCAAATCAGTACTGAGAGTCCTGTAAAACACAAGGCCTGGGTTGGTTGACAAATGTATATTGTAGGGCCTTCAGATGCCAAACAACAATGGAAAATAAAGCTTTTTCCCTTTTATGAAACACTGGAGTATCATAGCATCTTATATATTGACAAGCCCTGAATATATCCTTTAACCTCTGTACTTAAATAATTGAGGCTTTATTGTTTTTGCTGCAACAAACTAACATGCTCCCCATCCTGGAAGGTTTACAAGCTGTTCTTCATCTAAGACCTTGCATAGAATTCAAGTTGATTGCTAGAGCCCACTTAGTATTTCCATGCAGGAGTAGAAAGACTGCCAGCTGTTTCTTCTTTGAAGGGATACCTTCCATTTTAACAGCATGTTCTTAATCCAGGAACAGGGCTGGTCATAGAACATAATGTGTTTTAATACTTAAAGCAGTATACAGAATTTAGCATACAACAGATTCATAGCATTGTTTAGTGTGTATAGCAGGAGCTCATCTTGTCCCTTTTTTAGTTAATAGTCCCACTGAAGTAAGGTGGATAAATTATTACGATTGTCTTCTAGACTGAAAAAAACCATTTGTTTCAGAGCAGTGCACATTTTTAAATAAACCTCAGAAAGCTTGATTATGTAGCAGCAAATTGCCAACACTTTCTCTTACTCCCATTTCATTAAAGGTTTTCAGTAGGGATAAAAATGCATTTTGCAGATATTTGTTGGAGTTTGCTACCTCACCTCTCCTTTCTGAACAAAAAGCAATTTCTCAGCCTAAGTACTCATGAAAGAATACTGAAGCATCTGTAGAAAGATTAGAAGGATCATATACATTTTTCAGGGGTGTCTTGTATTCATGTTCACATCAATTAAGCAGGTGATTATTTTTGTAAGATTAAAATACAAGTACAGCATTGCTACATACATTCTTCATATTTAGATTGTAGACTAAAAGTTATATGATGCATGACTCACATTTGATGCACTAAAAATATAATTTGCCATCACTGACAAAAAATAAAATTAAAACTTTGCAGACATACGTATTTTTCTGCAATCAACCCTGGGATCTTGGACAAAGGAAGTTGAACTACCATCTTCAAAAATTTAAGGCCTGCATTCAGCAACTCTATAAGAGCAATCAAAATTAGCTTGCATTTGCACAACCCAACTTGTAGTTTAATTATAATTTTAATCTGTTTCCACACTAACATTATCGGTAGCTATCAAAAGTTCACAGAAATCTAATGGAAAAGGTTGTGTGATTTGCAGGTGTTTGGAAGAAATGGATAAAGGAAGTGCAGGTCTGGAAATTGTAATGCTGAGGAACTTATTCCAATGTCACTTAGGACAAGAGTTTCCAGTGATGCTCTGAAAACAAACAAAACAAAAAATGCCACTCATGCAGTGTCCTTGGAGGGAGGAAACAGACACACAGATATGGGAGATGGAGCTTTTTGCAATTCTTGATTGCTAGCAGCAAATAAAAAGACTTCATTATGCAAATTTAATCCTTGCAATTCTAGATGAGTTTACTGCTGTTCTGTATTGCCTGAAAAAAGCATGAAGCATGGGCAGTACAGTTATACACACTAACTAATTAACTTATAACTTCATCCTATAATCATATCAAGTCTATCCACATGAATGGTGTATCGCCACATCAGTGGCAAGGTGACTCTGTAAATCGCTAGCGTGAATCTCCTCAGTAAGCAAACACTTTTTAATACATTATTCATAGCTATCTATGAATACATAATACATTCATAGTATGTAGTCTATGGTTATATGACATAGCTAGTAACAGTAGGAATACTGGTCATGTAGGCCAGAAGATGAACTAAAAAAATCTCCTACCTGGAAACAAATTGTAGAGACCCAGAAAACTGTAAGCATAGAGCTCCAAAGAGTAAAAGGTACTTTTAGCCCATGGTTCACAGAGAGGAAAGAAACTAAATAAGAGATTTATTTTTGTTTCTCTATTTCTCTGTATTGGAAAACTCTTGGGCTGTCCCCTACAGACTGGGTTTCCTTCAGGAAGAAGGAAATACTTTCAATTTTCTTCTCTTTCTTCCAGTTAGTAATTTTGCTCTAAGATCACTAAAACTTGGTCAGAAAAGTTCTACTGAAAACCCCAGGGATCTGTTTACAAGTAAGTAAGTTTCCAATAAGGATTATGCAGAATTGATTAATTGTTTTAAAAATTAACCTGATTCTCAGCATTAAAAAGAAAAGAGATAGCTTTCCTTTCAGAAAACTGGAGGTGGGTTGCCAATAAGATCTACAGCACAGTGAGAATCAGGTGTTTTGAGAGCTGCTCTGAGGAAGAGACTGGAAAATCATTGGAGAAACCAGGGGTTAGGTGGTGACTGGACAAATTTGCTGCAGACAAGGCAGCAAACATAGCCATCAGCTAGTTGTCATGGCTACCAAACATCGTTCTTCCTAAGCAGTCTTCACTTCATAAGATTTTACTGTAATCTCAAATCATCTTATTGGGGAAAGATCTTATTGTTCATTTGGACAGGACACTGAATTTCAGAGAACACGGGTTATAGTACGTATATAAATTCAAGCCAGCCAAAAGAATTATAAGGCATAAACATGGTTTATGAATACATGTATAAAATCATATCAGGAAAAAAAATTATGGCAAGTGAATATGTGGATAGTTTACAAGTTAAGGGTAAGGACTCCCTTGAGGTTAGTTGATTTCCTAGGGACTATATACCCATGTCCATATAGTTTTCTTGGCAGCCATGTGGGAGTGTTCTGCCATTGCTTTCTTCTGGAAAGCTTTTCTGACACCCCAGTCTAGCCTACTGGCTTGCTATTTCCTAGTATCTCCTGTCCAAATATTAAGCAGGTCCAACCTTGTTTAATTTTTCAAGATCAGCCAAGGTCTCCAACCAATTTGCCTGATTTTCATGTTCCTGTGGAAGAATAGATCTACTCTAATGGAGAATCATAAAAAACAGAAGTTATTGCATACCAAGTGCCAGTCTGCACTTTCCGCTTTCACCTGAACACTGTTTACATGACTATTTATTTCACTGTAATAAGTATTTGAAAAATTCACCTGTCCTGAATGTTTGCAGTTCATATCCAAATGAGTAAAAATGATGATGTCTCCATTTGTTTGATCATATGAATGTTCAAGTAAGGAACTCATTGACGTAAATGTGTATATTACATCCATCTTGTTGCAGGAGCAAGCCTCGGGCTCAAAACCATCTTTATGTACTGTGCTTTCTACCAGCTTTCACTAATTTGGCACTTTCGAGATGCCTTAGGACTACCACATTTCCCAGTTTCTGTACACAGGCATCAGAAGAAGGCCAGGTTGCTTTAGATGTACTATCCAAACAAGGAGAACTAAAGAGATCCCAAAAGGGGGACATCTGCAGGCATTTCCACACATAAATACTCAATAAAGAGGGTAGATGAATGCCATATTCACTTCTATTTCCCTCCATACTGAGCCATAAAAGAACAGCTTCATGAGGTCTTAGCTATAATGAATCCACTCTATATAGGACTAGAGACACTAATAAATGAAGTTGCCAATTGCCCTTTATTTTACTGGTGATCTCAGAACACTCATTTTTTGTGAGGGTTCTTATATAGTGTGGTTTTATGATGGTGTAATTTAAAATGCTTCCAGTAGAAACAAACCTTAGAGATGTGAAAATCTTTAGAATGGTAAAGACATTTGAATATCTCTAGTTGTGAGACATACAATGTCCATCCTCTGATTTTTAATATCTATCTTGTTTTTTTTTCCATTAATTTGAATTGAGCACAGAAATATCTATTACATTTATGGAAAAAAAGTCCCTATGCAGGGAAAGAATATTTAATTAACCTTTTGCCTGACAGAGTTGCCTTCTTCAAATCCAGCTGAACTACAGCGTCCACGAGCTTTATTCCAACAAGCAGCTGTCAAATAATTTGGCCTGAAGTCATTTGCTGGCTTTCCGTCATGAATCTTCTCTGAATCACCAACTGACCTGGCCTCAAAGGAGAGGCACCTTTCCATTTTCATTTTCAGACAGAGACAAATATTGTCTTTCAAGATTTCTTCTCCCTCAGCCAACGATTTTCTAAAATACTCCTCCCCTTTTTGTATAGTATTATGGTATCTTTAGCTTATAGCCTTATGCTTCCCAGATTCCCCCATTAATTCCTACAGGGGGATTATTTTCACATTATTTTCTTAAGGCTGGAAAACAGGAGTGGAGAAGCAAAACTTGGGCAGATCAGAAAAGACCAAAGATTCTCAGGATTCAAATCCCTGCTTCTTTCCTACCCTTTCCCCAGCCCAGAGGAGAAAAAATATTTTCCTGGTTGCAATTCATTCCCATTGATTGATTAAAAATGCAGGAAGGGGACGATAGTCCACTTTTCTTCTCTCCCTTCTACTCTGCTGATCCATCTCTGGCAAGTTACTGAGTTGCTTGGAGTGCTCTGATGTTATTAAGCAGCCATGTCTCTTATGGCTCAGAATGGGTAGCCCATCAGGTCATGCTCTTTTACTAGGATTAAGGCACACTGTAAACTGTTTTATTACCCTAAAGTCACACTGCTTTCCAAAGTGGCTTGTTGTCCCACTGGCATCACTTTGAGGAGGTCCTTCACCTGTCCATGGAAAAGCCTATAAATCAACTGTTATATGAATGTGGGGAGGAGGGCGTCGGGCCTGTTTTTTGCCACAAGCAAGGGACAAGATGTGCTTTTGCTGTGCCTGAGCAGGTGCAACGCGACAAGCTCTGCAGTGCAGTGGTATCAACACGCAAGCATGTAAAGGAAGGGCTTGGGTAGAGATATCGTTGTGGGGCAGGGCTCACCTTAACTTACCATGCTTTTCAATAGACCCTCTGGGGGGAAGAATGGGAAATGATATTTTCATTATTTTTCATTGCAATTCCTTCCCCTCTATTACCTTCTCATCCAGGATTCTAACAGCGTTTAATGATTTTTATTTTAGGGTTTGGGAGCTTCTGTTGTTTTTACTGCTTTGTGCACCACTCAGGGTTGGTGTTATAATATGGGCAGCTACATAAGTCTTTTAAAATAAACATATAGTAATAATACACATGTGGTTTTTGCCCAGAAAAAGTATGTTAGAGAATAAGTTGAGTATCATTCCCTTGCCATTTCACCATAAATATGCTTAGTTGGATGAGTCTGACCAAAGCTGTGTAGAGTGGGACAATTATTTCCTGAGATTTGGAGTCCATACTCCTGTTACATTTTCTCTTTAAGTTAAATTGCTTTAATTGACTAAAGCTGGCCTTTGGGCTTCTAGCAGATGTGTGCCTAAATTGAAGGCATCAGTATTTGCCAATCTGATACTTAGCATATATAAACAAGCAATATTGAAGGTTTACTTGGCAATACATTATCAGTCCCTACAGTAGCTTCAGCATTTGTCTAACTTGTGTCTAAAGATGTAATCAGCCCTGAAATCTGAATGATTAAGAAATGTTTTAGGGCAAATGAAGCTTGCCAAGAATGAAGGAAAAAATTTATGAAATGTATAATTTTAAGTCTATACACAGTAAAAATGTAGGAAGCCCCATCAAACCCATTTTGGCTTAGATCTGAGTGATCATACATAGGGAAATATCAGAGTTATAGAGACTCAGAAGCCAAAAACACACTGCAAAACAAGCTGATGTTAAACCACTTCTATAAAGTAGCTCCCCCCAATCCCCCCAAAATGTGTCCATGTCACTAGGAGTTGAGCACAATTCCAGGGAGACTTTAACATTCCAGTTAAATTAACTTTAAATACATTCACTGGGACATTGGTTCCATGGAACCCAGCAGGCCTTTCTTCTAGTTAGATGTGCATATCCTATTGCATTGGGAAAATATTTTATCTAGAGCAATTTTTATTGCTATCCCATACATTTTATCTTTATCATTTATTTATCTTGCAGAATATGACATTTTTATTCTGTAAGGATTCTTTCCTCAGAAATTGAATTTGCAAGATCTTGCTGAGAGAAAGAAGTGATATTTTTCTGCCAATCTACTGGCGGGAAAAGAATGTAGTAGTCATAGTAGTATCAGAACACTCTGCTTACCAGAAAACTTCAGAGGGAAACATTTGTTACACCCAAAATAGCTAAAAGACTTTGAAGCATCAAAGATAACTCAAATTTATATATACTTTGTCCAGAAATAATCTATTTCATCCGAATATAAGATGTAAACAAACCCAGCAGTGAATGCCACATGTTGATCTTCCATTGCTTCTACCCAGCCATGACCAAAAGAGTCCATCTAAGAACAAATATCTATGATTCCAGAATGCAGCAGTCTGTTTAGTAATAAATCTTTATAAGCTTATTCTAATCCTGGTGTCTCATAAGCCCTGTTCAGATGTTGTGCCTGAACAGGACATTGAACAAAGGGCAGAAAGCTGCAGCCCCAGCCATATCCCAAACTCATCTTTTCTACTTTGATCTTTCTAGATGGCACAGGAAGATCTGAAAGGGGTTCCTACAAGCATTCAGCTGAACGCTCATAGAAGGGTCCAGGGAGTTTGGAATTCAGATAAAACAATCCCTTTCAAACATTTTGTTTACACAGGAAGGTGATGTCAAGCGGGCAGGATTGTGCAGCTGTGTGTGCATCCAACGCTGCTCTTAGGGATGAGACCAATGCAGGCCATTTGATACCCCAGTATATATTGCAATTCAAGAATAATGCACGAGGAGGGCTATTACTAATCAGTCAGCTCATAGCAACTCTCCCAGATCTAACTGAAGTGATTTCACCATAATAAGATGTTCAGCTTGACATATCTGCAGTTAAGTAATCAAGCCAGAGTGAATAACTGTCATACATTTCTCTCTACCCACCCGCCCCGCCCCCGTCCCCAAATCAAAAAGGTTAAGAAGATGAAGACCAACACAGATTCTGAAATAAGACGACTTCTGGAGCAGACAAGCATTCATGTCTTTGAAAACAACAGTGAGCAATCTCTGAACGTCTCTGACTGTATGAAAATTGCTGTGCCAGAGGAAATCTTCTTCACCATTGCTATAGTAGGAATCCTGGAAAACCTGCTAGTGCTCATTGCAATAGGGAAGAATAAGAACTTGCATTCCCCCATGTATATTTTCATTTGCAGCTTAGCTGTTTCAGACATGCTAGGAAGTTTGTACAAGACTCTGGAGAATATCATCTATATCATATTTTGCAAAATGAGATACCTTCCATGTCATGGAAAGATGGCAAGAACTCTGGATGATATAGTAGATTTCATGTTTATTTTATCTTTGCTGGGATCGATTTTCAGTCTCTTGGCCATTGCTGCTGATCGATATATCACCATATTCTATGCGCTGCGTTACCACAACATCATGACTCAAAGGCGTGCTTTGCTGATTTTGCTAGTAATTTGGGCATTCTGTGCTGGGAGTGGCATAGCAGTAGTGATTTTCTCCCATGAGATTGCCACTATTGTATCTTTCACAGCTCTATTTTATTTTATGCTCATTTTTATCCTCTGCCTTTACATCCATATGTTTCTGCTTGCCCGTTCCCATGCCATAAAGATTGCCCTGATGCCTGCAAGTTCGGTCCACCAGAAAGCTAACATGAAAGGAGCCATTACATTAACAGTATTACTTGGTGTTTTTCTCTGCTGTTGGGCTCCCTTTGTTCTTCACATGCTTCTAATACGTTTTTGCCCTGAAAACCCTTACTGTGTTTGTTACTTGTCCATCTTTCATGTGAATGGTATGTTAGTCATGTTCAATGCTGTTATTGATCCCATGATTTATGCATTTCGAAGCCCAGAACTGAGAAGTACTTTTAAAAGATTGTTCTGCTGCTGGCAGCCAAGCTGGGTTTAGCTACTAGAAATGCAAAACTCCGGGGAGCAATTTATCATGTAGGATCCCAAGGATTCTAAAGGATCTAGACATGCAGATTATCAATGCTGCTCCTCCAAGTTTAACATCTGTAATTAGACCACCGTCAGACACAGGCCTCATTCAGGTCTTCGCACATATGGCATTACAGCTGAAGCAGCTATATTATTTATTGGTGATGAACAAATGTGTTTTCTCTAACCATCCAAGAAATTATTTGAGATAGTTCAGTTATTTATCCTTTATTCTATCCAGCTA
Source organism: Candoia aspera (assembly GCF_035149785.1). Lineage (NCBI taxonomy): Eukaryota > Metazoa > Chordata > Lepidosauria > Squamata > Candoiidae > Candoia > Candoia aspera. The sequence goes on from NC_086155.1 coordinate 155,389,139, forward strand.
GCATTAAGATTTTGCTTTAATCTGTACACTGCACTATACGAATTGGGTTGCAGAGTTTGATTTTTTTTTCTTTTGTTTTAGTAGAGTTCCATCTCCCTCTTATAAAAGACAATGTACATAATTGATTTGAAAAATCAAAGAAAATAGCCTGAATACAGCTAACTAGTACCCAGGTTGCAGATCCCTAGTGGATGCTATAAACTAGGTCAACATTCAGGAAATATAAGAAGTATCTGCAAAATATAGTGACCAATAGTCATGACTGATATATCTTACCTCCATATACTAAGTCATCACCTCCCTCAGCACCAGTTTCTTGGGAACACACTGGGGTATGTATATTCATGTCCTGGTTGATATGCCATAGATACCAGAGAGGTCACTAAGGAAACAAGTTAATAGGCTAGATAAATTTTTTATCCCTCATAATGATGCCTTTCGATAAACAGGTGGCTACAAGTGACAAACATTATTTGTGTTGTGGTTCTTCTCTTTAAAAAGAATTAGTGCCTTAATTATCACCTCACTCTGGCCCAAGTATTGTTGCTGTTGTTATCATCATCATCATCATCCTATTTGCTTTATCTCTTCATTAAAATATCACAGGATTGATAACAGGAGTATTACAATGAACAAAATAGTAAATAAATAGCATCAATAAAATTGTTAACAACTAGTAAAACATAAACAAACTTCAGACTTACTATCGTATTTGTGTTGGAAGTCCTGGCAAATCCAGCATGCCTCATTAGCATGTGAATTAGCATGTAAATTGAGTTGTCCCACAATGCAACTCTGAGGAAGCTCCCACTTCCTCTTTCCCTCTTTCCCCTTCTTCCACTGATCAAGCAGGCAGCATGGATGCTGCTCTCTTCATCAGGGCCATATGCTTGGGCCTAAGTATTTAGAAAGAAAAGAAGAACAAAGGAACTTCATCTTTTCCACCAAGATGGATGTAACAGAACAACAAAGAATAAAGTCTGTAAGAATTCTTTTACTTATCTTAACCTAATCTGTCTAAGAGTGTGATTCTTTATGCTTGGGAGGACTGAATGTGTAAGATCAATAACCTGTGTTTCTCTGGCATTCTCACTGAAGCTATCTAAGATAATTTTTGTGTGTGTGTGCCAGCTTCTCAGCTGTGTTATTTCATATCCATTTCAGTGGTTCTAGCAGGCCACTAAATTGGCTTCAATTTGTTACTTCTTAGATGAACTGTAGATATATCAATATATTTTACAAACTAGCTGCTATATCCTTCTTAGATATCTGGAAGAGAAGAACCCAAGCAGAGAGAGAAAAAATGTGCCCAGACAAAACTATCTCAGTTATTTCAGGTTTTATTTGATTCATTTTAAAGCTGCCCAATTAACTAATTTGTTTTTAATATTTACTTTCTTCCTTTAAAATGATCATGAGAGACAGTAATAAATATTTTAAGATATAATGTTAAACTATGGCATGCTTTGTTAACAAAGTGGAATAATTTCTTTTAAGTCTTTAATTTTTAAATTGCAGCAGTAAGCAGATAAAAAGTAAATCTATAGGAAGCCAGTGGTTTTTAAATGAAATGTTAATAAATCTCTAACCTGCACTAAAATATATTCCTATGGTTTGTATTAATATTAAATTACTTTGTCTTGAAAATGTTTTTAACTTTCAGAACATTTCAGAAATTTCCAACATAAATTTGAAGTGCCTTTATACATGACATATACCAATGGTACATCATCTTATAAAAATTCTCTTTAAGATTATAACATAGTGTAAATTTCCATCCTTTCACCAACATATTTTCCCATTGTTCCATCTGTATATTATAACCAAAAATTTTAGCCCACTTTATCATACATTCTTTCACTTGTTGTTCTTCTGTTTCAAATTTCAGTAAAAGTTTATACATTTTAGCAATTACATGTTCATGTGTTAGGCTGACCATATGTCCCGTTTTGAACAGGACAGTCCTGTTTTTTTAACATTTCCAGACCATCCTGTCGTTTTAATATAAATGTCCATCTTGTCCCGTTTTCTTAAAAACCCTACTTAAAAATTTGAAAGTTCCATTGAACCTGTCAGAATGCAGTCTGACTTTGAGTGGAAGGAGGGGGAGCTCAACAGAAAAGGTGGGAAAAAAACTGCAGAGCTCAACCCGGTGGGAAACCTAAAAAGACAAAAACAGGATCAGCTGATAGGTGTGATCAAAGGGCGAGCTGATTGGCTCCTGCCTTGAAATGGCAGGAAGAAAAGAATGTAAAAGCACAGCCAGAGGAGGAACGGCTTGTCGGGGACAACCATTCACTAGACTCTCCAGCCCAGCCTTGCCTCTTGTGAACAAGGAATCCTAAGATTCCCAACCCGAGAAAACCGGAGAAGTTCCTGCCTGCCGATCCAACCCATCAACCAGCCCTGCCCCATTTTGCCATCCCCATGTCCCATTTTTAACCCCTTCCTGTTTTGCCATCCCAATGTCCTGTTTTTGTCTCAAGGAAATATGGTCAGCCTATCATTTGTATACAGTTCTATTTCAAACTCAGTCTTACAACGTTCAAAACCATAAATTATTTTTCCTACTTTAAATCTTCCTCATTATTGTAAATAAGAGAACTATTGACAACTATATCCCTCTGCCACCAGTTCTTCTCTTGATTTTATTTTACATTCCCCTTAACAAAAATCAAGTATCTCACAATAAGTTAGTCATTTGTGTTTGCTCATTATTTCTCATCTATAAAATGCTTCTTGTGCTGAGATCCACAAAGGTGTTTTCGGGCACAACTTGGATTTGTATCTATTCCATATTCTCAACATGGCATGTCTAACATAATGATTTTTAAAATCCTCATTAACCATGACTTTACTGTATCACAAATATCCATGCCACCCTGCTTCTGGTGGGAACATGGAGGTCTGAACAGCTGTGGTCACAGGCTCCATGAGCAGAACTGATAATGTGGCAATTTTGGGGGGCTCAGGCAGGTTTTTCCTGAAGCCCCAGAGCATTTTTCCAGAGAAAGGAAAACACTTGGAATTGCCTCATTTGTCGTCAGGAAGGCTGCTTGCAGCCAGAAATCTCAAACAGCATTTATGATCAACTGGTAAGAGCAGCCAGGAGGCTGGGGAGTCATCATTTCCAAGCTGTGTGTTAAAGGGACACTAAGACCAGCCACCCCATTTCTAAATCACCCAATTTATTTTTCTTTTAAGTATGTGTACCCTAAGAGAGGCTTTCTACAGCAAGGAGAAGTATGTTCTCTTGGTGCTTATCATTATATTTGTGATTAATTTCTTTAAACAATTTTTTTTAATTTGGATTTTGCTTCCCATCCAAACATTAGGAAGGTTGAGAGTACGTAATTGTATCCCTGTTGTTATTTTTGTACTAAATTTGAATATTTTAGCATTTCCCTACATGTTGAATCTGTGGGATTGAACTTTCAGCTTTCTGTTGCTACTTTCCCTGGGGAACTGCCTATTATCATACTTTCACTTGTGTAAACATGTTTCAGAATTTTCCTATTATCTCCCACTTTCACTGGTTAAGTACCTAGGAGGCACCATAATTTACTGCGTGAGACATGGAGGATTTCAATCAGACTTTCTCAGATTTTCATTGAGACTTTAAACAGATTCTTTTTGATTCCTGTCAAGTTTTTATGCAAGGCATTCAGGACATTGTGGAAGACATGAGGTCTAAAATGTGTCATCTGGTTGGGGATGTTGTGGAAGAAATTGAAGAGCTTAACAGCGATAGAAGTGTTTTTTCTAATGTCAAGATCGGGGCTTCTGTTGAAATGCTGGATAAAGATTGGATAGTTGAGTTGAAGAAATTAAAGGGAGAGATCGAGTTGCAAGTCATAAGTGAAATTGATCTTCTGATGGAACGGCATGGAAAAGAAGGGGTTATTATGTATGGGAGGCTTTCTGTTGAGAAGTCGGAGTTTTCAAGGGGGCAGTTGGGCTGTCTGATTTCTTTATGAAAAAAGCTCTGTGTGTATTGTGGGGATATGTAAATGCTCTGGTTTATTTTGAAGTGGGGTAAGGGTTGAAGAATATTTGTCTGGATTGCTTTTAGGGCTTGTTTGACTCCATTCATCTTTAATGATTTGGATTAAGATTAATAAGGTATAATAATAAATGCTTGATTTTAGGCTTAATATGATTAAATTATAATTATTGTATTATTAATTATAATGGCAGACATTTTATATGCTTTTTAGTTTGATTTTTATTATACTAGACAGAAGGTATAGAATAGTAGTAGGAAGGAAATAATTAAATAAGTGTTATCTTTGGGGGGAAGTTGATTAGGAGGTTTATATCTATACAGTATATATATTTCTTCTTTTTCTTTTAACATAAGGGGATGGAGCAAAGGTATTAAGTGATTTTTATAATGTGCCAATGGAATGATTTATAGAAATAATATGATTTTGGTTTAATATAGAGTAAGGGATTGATTATGGAAAATTTGTTGTATATCTTTGCTGTTAAAAGTCGGAAGTTACCTCTTCTTGTAATTGTTAAAAAAAAAAAAAATCTCTTGTGCTTTCACACTTTTTTACTTTTTTTTTATTTTTGTAGTTTTTTGCTTTTTTGTAATTTTTATCTTTGTCTTAAATCTAATAAAATTCTTATTAAAAAAATATCCATGCCACCCAAATCTCAGGTCAGGTTCTTCAAACTCCAAAAGCCTTCTATTTCTCAGCAACACCCACTCTTTCATCCATGGAGAACACAACTATTGAGCTGATTTCTTATAAACAGTATCTGGAGGCTGAAGCATTTGCTGAAGGGCCATAGAAAAGTGGTATTTTCAAGAAAACATTCTCTATCATCCATCATGTTTTAGCAAGACTTATGTACATACTATACCTAAGGGTGAGATCAGATACAACAGAAAGAAAATCAAACAGCTATAAATTTTGTGTTATATTCCTCACAGTGACAAATGAAATTTTTTAAATTGTATCTGAAGGTGAAAAAGTACAATAATGAAAAGGTCAGGAAACTGCTATTGATTTTCTTGCAGATTATGGAGTATGAAAGTATTTACTAAATTACTATCGGGCCATTTATTATAGCGCACCTCAGAAATTACATTCCCAGCATGACAGAGAATAGATTTTCATAGAGCATGGACAGCAATTCCTTATGAAAGCATTCAGTTTGTACCTCAAAATTCAGGCATTATTCTTTTATGTACCATAGCCATCATCTGTGAAGTTGTTCAACAGTTATTGACTGTGCCTTGTAGACTGCATAATTAAATTGTCTTTACACAGAGTTCTGAAAATTCTCATTATGGACTACTCAAAGTAATTAACCTCTGCCTGCTTTGAAGCAGAAGTACACCAATCAAAGTAATTAATCAAGTGACAGACAATGAATTTCAATTAGTTAAATGTAAGCATTCACTTGTAGAAAACATCTGCTGGTTGGGTAGTGGTGTAGGCATCCAAATGGGTATGTAGGATGGACTATTGCTCTGTATTGCTTTCAGTGATAAACATAGTCTGTTGGTGGCTCTTGCATGGGTTTGCCAATGAGCCATGGGGAAAAAAGGAAAGATTTATACTGGCTGAGCCAAAGACAAATGTAGAACCAGGAAAGAAAGCAGAGTCTTGTGAAAAGAGGACTAAATGTAAGGAATGGAACACTGGATTGTTGGAGGTCTCAGCAAATCAGCATGCCACATTAGCACGTGGATGAGTTTGTTCTAGGATGCAATTCTCTATGTGCTCCTGAAGGAAGTGTTTGTTGCCCCTCCCACATTCCTCCCTTCCTTCCTTCTTCCATCATCAGGGAATGAAGCACCATGCAGCTGCTCCTTCCATCTGGGTGCCATGCATGGGCCTAGAGTCAGGACTTTCTCCATGCAGCCTTCAGCAGCAATGAGGGCTGAGGGTTAATTCAGTTCAGGGAAAAGAAAGAAGAAGAACTATCATTTTTCTGGTGGATGTAACTGGACCAAATAAATGAGTAAGACTTCTTTTTGCTTACTTTTGAACCTACTTTGTCTAAGTGTGTACTTCTTTATGCTTGGGTGGGCTAAGTGTGTAAGATTAATAACCTATATTTCTCTAATGTGCTCATTAATGCTATTTTAGATATTCTTTTTCTGTGCATGCTTTTTTGCTGTATTAAGCTCTGCTCCATTCAGTGGTCCTAGCTGTCCACTAATGGCTTCATGGGTAACCATACCTCTTACCCAACTTTCTTTGAAAAGTGAGGATACTGAGACTAGAAAGGAAACTCTATTGGTTGAGTTTTAGAAATTGGTATTTTCAATCTATCTGGAATTTCCCTCTCCAAATAAAAAGGTCATGAACCTTTTATTACACCTGACCTCCAATAAAGGAATAGTTTATCCAGGAAATAGGTGAAAGTTAATTCAAAAACTATTATATTGTTTTGAAGACACAAACTAGATGCTATCATAATAAATTGCTGTCTACGCTCAATGAAAATCCATTCCTAATGGTTCTAGGACATTTTTATTCAGAAAATATGTATGTGTTAGATAAACACACCTACATCAAAAGACAATTTTTCATCACAGGAATCTACACTTCTTTGTGGGACCAAGTTTTATTTGAATTCCAAGGGTTCTGTCACATAAATGTATAATGAGGTAGTGGCTCCTAACAGAGAAATTATACATTCACAAGTAATATTGTCTGAATCAAGCTCTCCATCAGAAGACAAAGTGAAGTCCCACACTCCCCATGGCATTCTTTCATAGGAGATACACATATCTATAGGCTGCTCCTCTTGGTTGCATTAGCATGCTATCATCCAGTCCTTGAATTTATCTTCCTAGTCTACCATACAGCCCAGGAATTTCCTTCTCCCATTCAAGTACTAATCAGGTCTGATCCCATATAACTTCTCAAAATTAGTCAAAGTTAGCAAGGTGCTGCCACCTAGCAGAAATAGATAGGTATGGCATAATAAAAATTAGAGATCACCAGGCTGCATGAGGCACTGGGCTAAAAACCAGGAGACTGTGAGTTCTAATCTTGCCTCAGGCACAAAGCCAGCTGGATGGCTTTGGTCCAGCCACTGTTTCTCACCTCTAGGAAGATGAAGGCAATGGCAATACAATTCCAAAAAATGTTGCCAAGATAATGTAGTTGCCAGGACCCATGACTGACTCAAAGGCACAAAATAAATACTAAATCATAATTGTGATGATGTTGACATTCACATGCTATCACCATGATCTTCTACAGTTTTAATTTTTCAAACAAAGTACTCGAACAGCATCAAGTGTCTGCAGTTTACAAAAATAGAAATATTTTGTATATTTTATGAACTGACTTATTGAGAGTGGTGTATTTCATCTTTGGGACTTAAGAGAAACGGAAAATACTTCCTATGGCCTTTTGAGCAGTCTGAACAAGTGCAGATTTTTTAAAAGAGAGATTTGCATCTATTGTATCCTTTCTATGTGAGAAAAAATGGCTATTAATAACATGACCATAATCAGAAGCAAGATAGCATTTTTCAAATTAGTTAGGAGATATTATGATCAGAATGATGTACATTTTTAGAATCAATCTAATTTCCACTGTAGAAATAACAGTTTCAGTAAACCTCATCATGGTTGCCATGTAAACAAATAATAGCTTTAGATGTTAAGAGACTGAGTAATTTCTGAGCAAAAGTAAACTCATTCTTCAGCAATGCCTTTTTCTAGATGACTCATTGGTCCCCCTGCTGGTTCCTCTAACAGCCATAAATGTATGTAATATTTCCATAAAAAACTGTAATATTTCCATAAAAAACATAGCAGGGGACAAATATTGGAAAGGGAGTGGGTGGGAAAGAACATTAAAATGTCTTCTTACACAGAGTTGTTTCATTTCAGAAGTAGAGAGTCAGTTGTAGAATTAATAATTTGTAATATAACCTTTGCAAGTGATTTAAAAAGAACCAGGGCTTCAACTGCACTGCCATGGCCACTATCTTGAATATTTTGACCCTCATCCTCATGGATGTCCCTGGGCTGTAATTTGAAAGAGGACATAGCAGCCAAAGGACATAGGATATTTCATATTTCCCACTCTGAAAACAGAGACAAAAATTTGATTCACACACAGACAAGTTCTTGCTTCTCCTACATTTTTTTTTAATCCATTCAGTTGTGTCCGATTCTCAAAGACTGCCTGGACAAGTCCCTGCAGTTTTCTCGGCAAAGTTTTTCAGAAGTGGGTTGCCATTGCTTCTTCCTAGAGCTGAGAGGGAATGACTGGCCCAAGGTCACCCAGCTGGCTTTGTGCTTAAGACAGGACTAGAACTCACGGTCTCCCAGTTTCTAGCCTGATGCCGTAACCACTACACCAAACTGGCTCTCTCTCCTACAAAGATATAAGTAAACAGACTGTTGCAGGAGTTAGTGATGGTGGTTCAGGAAAAGGCTTGGATCTATGTGCTTATGACACATAAGGAACTGGGAAAAAATTATTTTCTGCAACCATGAGACTGAAATAGGTAAGCAAAGAAGAAGAAGAAGAAGAACTGAGCAGGGAAGAAAGGAAGAAATGTTATTCCATCCTGTAGGATGCTATGTCCCGCATGTTTGTCAAAAAATTGGAAAAGGAAGATTAATCCTGAGTAATGCAGGAACATGGTAGTATTTATTTTTAAATCCATGGAGTTGAGCAGAGTGGGGGGGCAATGGGAATAGTGTTTCATTTAGAAGATTCAAAGTTTGGACGCAGAAGATGAAAAATAAAAAGTGACTCTTAAGGTACTTAGATCTGAACTTATTTATGGCTTTAAAGGTTCAAACCAGTTTATGGAACTGAGCTCATAAATGATGGTGCCACTCTTTTTAAAAGTTGTTTGTTATAGTCTCTCTGTTCTTCCCATTCTGCAGCTATAAGTGTGCAAAAATGTCTACATTGCAAATATAAAGGAACATCTGAGCTGGTTAACTCTGGCACAGCACACACTTCTTTTGGATAGTTTTATTGGCTTTGAAGACACATCTTCTTTAAGGGTTTTTTTTTTTACTGGTTTTGGTGGTATTTTAATTGATACTTTTTGTGTTTTGTTCTGTAATTATAATTTGTTTTGTATCTTACTACTGGTAATTATTACTTGACTGCTACTGTATTTTACCACGCTTTGGTGATCAGAAAGGCAATTTAAAAATAAGCAAATAAGCACTGTTGTATTACTTGGCTAAAAGTCTTTAAAAATTAGCCTCTGGGAAGAGACTAGAGGTTTTGAGCAAAGAATTCTTACAAGCTGATAGGCTAAAAATTTCCAGTTTGAGAAGTTTTGTTAAGTTGATATGGATCAAAAATTGTCCACCAAACCAAATGAATGAGTCCCTTTTCTTGTCCTTCCTTCAAATGTCAGTCTGTCTGTTAGACCTGGTAGATCCTACTGGAGTGTAGCTTTTTATGCCAGATGAGCTGGTTATCTTGAGTTTCTTTGAACCACTAATGTCAAATGTCATGGTGAACTTTGCTCTGATGACACTTTCTAGATACAATTTTAGCTGGCTGAGATTTACCTTCCATTATAGAGTCCTGAAAATTATGTTGCAAATTGGAAGCAATCACTGAAGTAACATTATCTGAAATCATAGGGTCAATATTCAGGCAATGAAGTTATCTTAGCACCTTTCTGCTTGGACAGATTTGGGCTTGTTATTAAAAAAATATTTAATCACATCATCAAGCCGTAAATGAATGGATCTCCTGTGAAACCTCCTGAAACTCTTCCAACTAATCTTACCAAGATATTTCATGAAAATCATCACTATTTTTTTTAAACTCTGAACAGCATCAAATCATAGCATGTCATCTATTGAGAATAAGCTATGCTGCTTAACTTCCAAGCTGGTATGATAACAGTAGACACTGTTTTTTAATTCACATGATTGTCCCATTCCCTATAAAGCCATCACTAGAGAAGTACTGTCCCATTTTTTCACAGATTTGAATTCTATAACAATAGTTACATAAAATAGTGCAGAATGAGAAGATTTTCAGTGATTGGAAGGACCCAGGTCTATAGGCCAGTGTGCCTAATGACATTTTCCTTAGCACCTGCTTGGCTCCATGACCCATCTTTTTTTTTTTTAATCTTTTAACTTAAAAAAAAATGAGACATCCTGAACAGCCAATGCTAGCTTTAAGCTTCTGGCCACTGCAAGCTTTCTTAGGAAATAAACATGAATACAAGCCAGTGCTTTGTTTAGAAGGGTGTCTATCTGCCCTTAAAAAGACAGGAATAAATGTGGATTGTAGAAACCATCCTGGGAGTTTAGAAAGGGTGATACAGTTCAACATCACTGCTTTGTCTACTAGTAAATGGGTGTTTTGTGAGAGACCATATCAAATACAGTGGCCTTTTCTGAGAATGCCCACCATATTCTATCAAATTTCCAAATGTGCAAAAGGCTGTAGAGACTACTGCTTCAAATAGAGAAACCTAAATTGTTTACATCTGTAAAGTTAATAAGTAGTACTGGGATGGAATCAAATGAAAAGCTAATGTCATTATGCCAATGCCTTATACTATAGCCCTCATTGGACATTCACCAGCTTGCATGAAGACTACAAATTGGACAGGGCAGCAAAGTCATTCATGTTGGCCTCATTCCATTTGTTTTTCCTGGAAACCCATCTCACTTCCTCAACTGCAGCCCTTTCAGCACTGAGCACCAATCTCATGATGAATCAGAGAACCATAGCATAAGAAGGAGAGTTTTAAGATACCGAATCCAACAAAAATCTGAATCAATGCAGATATCCAGTTGAAAGTATCCCTGAAATGTGGCTATTTATCCTCTGCTTGAACATATCCAATAATGGGGAGCCCAACACTTCTATAAGTAATTGCTTCTACTATCAAATTGCAAATTCTTGTTTCATTCATCTGAATGTGAAACTATCTCTCCCCAGTGTGTTTTCTCATGACCCCAATCAAGCAATCTTTGTGATCATGATGAAATTGTATTCACATTCAAAAAAACATGGTAAGAATTCCTCCTGTTCAGCACAGCCAACTTAACAAAGCATAGTCAGCAAGAGATGAAGCAGGTAAGGCATGCAGGGATGGTGTAGGGGTGGGGCCAGCTTGTGAGGCCCCCTGGCCCATATCAGCCTTTTCCTGATGTATGAACCTCCACTCCCAGAATTACCCAGTCAGCATGACCATTACTGGACATTCTCAGAGCTGAAGTCCAAATGTGTGGAGGGCAAAGTTACCTTACATAGTTTGTAGATCTCACACATTTAGGAAAATGCTTGAAGAGAGCACATGTGTTGGTAAAGGGTGGGGAGTGGAAACTGCAGAAAATTTTCCAAGTTACTGTTGCCATTCAGATTGAAGTTTACTAAGTGACTACTGACAAGAGACAGCCATTTTTTTCCAATTTTCATTTTCCAGACTTCACATGTATGCAACACACTTTTTTTAGTTGAGCTACACTTGAATCACCCTTTTCATTTCTTAATTTAACTTGATTCCTCTAATCTAGTTTCCTTGCAGCTCCACTCATTCTCCTGAGATTCTTCTGCAAATTACGGTCTTTGTAAGAAAAAAAAGGAAAGGAAGCAGAATGATCAATAAACAATCTAGCAAGTCTTAAGGTGCTCTATGAAATTATTCATCAGGATATCAAGCCAAAACAAGGGATTTGAACCAACATTTACACAAGAAAGTATGAGTTAGTGCTTTCCTGAACTTCCAACATTATGCTCTACATACTGGCCATGAATAAATACAAAATTAAAATAAGATTGTAAGAGCAAATCCTATATTTACTGTAATTTGTAAGCAACTTTAACAAAAAGTTGAATCTTAATGAGTTTCTATTATCAGGTATGAGACACAAAAAGAATCCATTCTTAAGAATGGACTGGAGAATTCTCTCCTCTGAATAGTACTTTGGGTTATGATTAAAAAGAGAAAATTATGTTTTATTTGGTTTTCTGAGAGATTATATTCTTAGGGGTGGGATGTGGTTTCTTGCATTTACTTTAATTAGTCAGTATGGGTATATAAATATTTTTCATTATATAATTCTGTTTCTTCTAATAGGCCTTTTTCCAGAAAGATTGTAGATTGAGGAGGCATGTAGTTGAAAAACCAACAAGAACAAAAGTTGGCCACAAACAATAATAGGATAAGCTCAGAAAATAGAATAAGCTCAGAATGTTTCCATAGAACATTCTGAAGCATGAATAGGTGATCTGTGATCTCACAACTCCTTTTTTGCAGCACTAAGAGAGCCATCCAGCTGCATTCCTAAATTTCAATAGCATGCTTGCCTAAATTGGTGGCATAGCTTCCTGCCACTTAAAGAGAAAACGCTAAAACAGGATGCATGCCCCTCTTTTCTAAAAAGAACCCAAACAAGAAAAAAATGGAAAATCCCACCTCCACCATCTACAAGATATGGCTCCACCAACTTCACACACTCCTCCCTTGGCAAAGGAAAATATGTCCCCCCTCCAGCTGCAAAAAAATGCTACTTACCCATTCTTCTGAAATCCTGGGAGAATAAGATATAAAAACAGAATTTCTTCTCTATAAGAAAGAAGAAAACTTTCAGGAAATTAAAAATCAGATTTCAGCATATTAATGATATTAATTATTAATAATATTAATAATGTCTAGTGAGTACCCTTTGTTCCTGAACTTCAACATATACTTAGTTTTGGGACAGACAGCTACAGCAAATGGCAGCAACTGGCTGACCTTAGGCTACTGTTGAAAAAGCTGAACAGGGTAGGGCTGGATTACCATAATGCTTAGATGGGAGAGCAGCAGGAAATCACTTGTTTGCAGACCATATTGGGAAATTGAAGAACATCCCGAAAAGGGTGAGGACAAAATCCCTCTATGTTGCTGTCAGGAAACCTATGGACCTGTGTGTGTAGTCATCAGGAGCCAAGCTCAACTTCACCTTTATAATATAAACAAGTTTCACCACTAGGATAGCAGAATGATTTCAGTCAGAGATTCAAAGTGTACCTCTGTCTTTGGTTAGCAGTTTCAGCAGGAGCATCTGCAAAAAGAGTCAAAAAAGGCAACATGGCAGCCATGAGCCCTCAGTGGAAACACCACTCCTTTTTTAAGTGTGTAGGGGCTTCAGTCGTGTGTTCATGGCTGCCATCTTGACTTCTTTGATCTCCCCTTGGAGGCCACTGGGTCCCAGGGTATTTTTCTCTCTCAAAATCCAGTGGCAGGAGGGAAGTTGCTTGGATTAGAATGAAAAGAATGGATTGGAATGAAAAGAATTCCTACTTCTTGTTTGTACACTGCAGTTTCAGATTTAGTTCCTCAGTCCTAAAGCAGTTGCTTCATTCATTAAATGTTGGGCTATGAAATAATTGTATTGACCTCAGGTCAGCATCAGTAGTGATTTCCATTGATCTACATTCAGCTTCCTTTCTTAATTGGGACAGGATATCTAAGAATGTAAAGAACATAATGTAAGCTAAGGAGATGCAAGTTGGAAAACCGGAGTTTTAGTGCCACTTTAGGCTTAAAGCCAGATAAGTATAAGTATACAATAAGTTATATTGTAATTTATATGCTTTTAATTCTGATTTTATTGTAAACTGCCCAGAGTCCCCCTTTTGAAAGAGATGGGTGGTAATAGAAATTTGAAAAATAAATAAATAAATAAATAAAATAAGTCACCTTGGGCCAGTCATTCTTTCTCAGCCCTAGGAAGAAGGCAATGGTAAACAACTTCCAAAATGCTGTCTAGAAAACTGCATGGACTTGTCCACATTATTACTAGTAGAGGGGGGGGAAAAAGAAGTCTAGCTTTTTCAGCTGATGCTTTTAAGTAGCCATGCAGGGAGAAGTGCATACAGCTGATGTGCAGAAAAAGGTGTACGTAATTGATGCTGTTGTTCATTTTTTCTTTTTTACTTTTTCTATATCCACTTTAACTTTGGTACCACCAAAACTATAATATGCTCCTCAAAACTTTTCCCAGAATTGGGTTGTAAAAGTTACCTCTCTTGATGTAAATGCAATAAAAGCATTAATTGGATCACTCATTTGGTTGGCTCTGTATCAATATACTCTATGTAGAGTGGGAATCTGCACAGATGCAGGGAGAAAGAAGCAAAAAGGAAATATGTTGAAATAATCACGTCCCTACTTCTGATTCTGAAGTGTTGACAGCTACGTTATAACATGTGGTCAAAGCTTTAAACTGATCAGAGCAAATCTCATTAGTCTCATCGAGAGCTTTCATAGCCAAGGGTGCTGCCTTTGAAATGCAGGTATTAAACATGGAAATCAAAATGATTGCCCAGCTTTGCAAATACCCTAAGCAGACTCCAAAAAAATTCTACAAAAAGCATTTTAAAAGGAAAGCATGATCACCCCAGAAGTTAGGATACAAAGTAATGGATTGTAGTAAGAGCAAAATTCTGTAAAGCTGTAAAAGCAAATTTCTGTTGAATATTAGGAAAAATGCCCTGAGTAGTTTGACAATTAAACCAGTTACTCAGGTGACTGGCTTCTTTTTACTGGGTGTGGTCAAGCAAAAGCTAGATAGCCACCCATGCACACCATTACATAAGCATATTCTTTGTGAATGATGCATGTGTTGTCATTTTGGCCTCATTGTGGTTTGCTACAGATGCTGTGCATTTGGATGCTTCAATCTGGAGTCCTGCAGGAATAGCAGATTGGCCTCCAAGTCTTAAATGATCCCTTCCAAATCTATGATTCCATTGGTGTTATTATTTCCATCTCACTTTCCATTCAGGGGCACACGACAATAGCTCTTTCTCCCATTCCTTTCCTGCAACTTCTCTGCTGTGAGTAACTTGAGTTAAAGGAGAGTGACTGGCCCGAAGTCACCCAATGAATCTCCATGACTGGGAGTGGACTCCACAATCCTACTTCAGTACCTTAGCTCTACACTTCATATTGGCTCTTACAGGGAGAGCAATGTCAAAAATGGATGCAGTCATTGCATTTTGCCCTGCTCTGTAATTTTTTGGCTGGAGATACCTGTGATAAAAATATGCTACTCTTCATGGTATTGAATTCTACCAACATGCATATTACCGATCAAAGGATGCAGCAGATGAAGGTCCAATCAGCTGGTCTAAGGCCAGCCTTTTTTATTTTAATATTTTTCAAACACTAATATACTGAAAGTTGAAGCATTCTGTGCATGCATGTGAGTGTTTCTGAGAGTGAGAATCGGACCTGAGCAATGATGAGTGAAATAGGGTTTATAACAGAAATCAGATTTATTTACAAAGCCTAGCATTAAGCTAACTACCTCATGCCAGGAGGATATAATATAAGAGCATGGGTCCTGTGTATGTGTGCCCGCACACCTACAAAGAAGAGGAAGTAGCCTCAGTTTAGCAATCTCTTAGACCAAGAGCAGAAAGAGCGATAGAAAAAGAGAAGACACAAAGTAAATTCTTAACACTCTATCTACGCTTGACTGTCCTCTTATAGTCAGTAGTGCTGAAGTGCCATTGGATTTAGATCTTCAATGTGATGTATCTAACTTTATTGCAAACTACAAAGTCATTATATCACTTAAGCAAGAGCATTAACCTGAAATAACAAGTGCTTTCTTTAACTGTAGTTTATTTCCAATACTCAGAATCTTTTTAAATACTATATATATATATATCTACTTAGAATCTTGAGGTTATCTGCAAAAATTTAAAAGCCCCTGGTCAAAGTGTAAGTTTCAATGAATACTTAAGTCAACAACAGCTGATATAACCACTGCATGATAGAAACGTATTTTCTGCATGTGCATCTATTTATTAATTTGAATGTGGATGCATCTTTATTACGCTTGTGAATCTATTAATTCAAAATAAGAAAACGGTGAATGTGATACGTGTAGATGTTTGGACATGCTTCCAGTTGATGTAGTGCTATTTTGGCTTAATGTAAAGTTTTAATAAGACCCAAAATGGTGATTAACTTGTTAGATCTATAATTAATCAGGTGGAGACAATTTCACAGGTGAACAAATTCTCTGGCCCTTCTGATCTCTCAGGTTGTGATTATTATTCTGTCGGCTTTCAACCACCATGGACTCCTCTAAGCAGCTGTCAGCATTTGAAAATGAAGTTAATTAACTCTTACACAGCAAGGGAAGACTATAAAAAATCTCTAATTGCTTCCAACTAGCCATTTCAGTTGTGATAAGCATTCTTTAAAAAACTGAACTTACTTGCAACTGTTGAAGCCAGAGCAAGATCTGGACCACCAAGAAAAATATCAGCTAGAATTGGTCAAAACCTGGTTAGACCTCCTAAACAGAACAGTTTTCTTCTAACACCCTGCTGAAAAAATTTAGCTGACATTAGAGTAACTGGCCATAGACCTACAGGACAGCATTGCATATCCAACAATAATCTACACAGGAAAGTTTCAGAAAGAAATATTTCCAACAACCTCATCACAGAGCTCATATTTTAAGTCATAAGTCTGAAATGTTTTGGAACCAGGTGCTTTGGATTTATGAAACAAAAATTGAACTCTTTTATCACAACTATGAATTTGGAAACAAAAAATGTATCATTTGAAGAATAGAATACTTTTAAACACTGGCAGGGTTCTAGTATGCTTGGGGTTTATGTGGCAATCAGTAGCACAAAAAGTATTGTGTATGGGTGTAAAGAAGCATGGATTCAACTAAATGTCAACATATCCTCAAAGCTAATCTTTCAGTCAGTGAAGAAACTAAAGCTAAAAAGAGGCTAAATGGTTCAGCAAGACACAGTCTGAAACATACTTCCAAAGCAGCCATGAAATCCTTGAAAGAAAAGGAAAGGTTTTAGAATGGTCTTTGTAGCCCCCAGATGCAAATAATACTGAAAATCTGTGAGGAAATCTGACCTAAAAATATTAATTAGATTTCTGCAAGAAAAATCCAATAGGAAGAGTTGAAAAACTTCAAGTGTGCTATAGGAAACATTGGAAGCCTTTATATCTGCCAGTGGAGGCATTAGAAAGTACTACAAGTGGTCCTTGCTTAGTGATCTCTCGTTCAGCAACCATTCAAATTTACAATGGCACCAAACGAGTGGTACTTACAACCAGTCCTCAAAGTTCCAGTCATCACAGCACCCCTGCAATCATGTGATCACAATCTGGGTGCTTGGCAACCGGCTCACACCTACAACAGTTGCCGTGTCCTGCGGTCACATGATCACCATTTGCAACCTTCCCTGCCAGCTTCCCACAAGCAAAGTCAATGAGGAACCTGACAGGAGGTCACAAATGGCGATCATGTGACATTCTCACTTAACAACCCAGTGATTTGCTTAACAACAGCAACTGGGAGTGCCAGAAGTCCTGTTGCTAAGTGGTGTGGTCACGTGATGTTGCACTTTACAATTGCATTGCTTAGCAACAGCAATTCTGGTTCCAATTACCATCATTAAATTAGGACTCTTTTTTATTAATCTGTCCAATCATGTCCGATTCTCAGAGACTGCCTGGACAAGTTCTGCAGTTTTCTTGGCAAGGTTTTTTGGAACTGATTTGCCATTGCCTCCTTCCTAGGGCTGAGAGAGAGTGACTGGCCCAAGGTCACCCAGCTGGCTTTGTACCTAAGACAGAACTAGAACTCACAGTCTCCTGGTTTCTAGGTGATGCCTTAAGCACTACACCAAACTGGCACTCAACTGAGGACTACCTGTAACTAAAAAGGTGTCCCAACTTCTGCTCTCCATATTCACATTTTTTTATTGTGAAGTTGTAAACCACTGCACATAAATAGTATGTCTGCATTCAAATCTGCAAGAAAATTTTACATTTAACATTTAATCAGGTAGACAATGTATTCTGTTCATTTAGGGATTCACTGTGACCAGGAGTACCTGGTTGCATGCAGCTGTATGTTTAAGTGCTGTTGATATTGTTAACTAATCTTTGGTCAATTTATACTTTTCTGGTTTTGAGTTTGTTATCTGATTTTTGTTAGATTATTTCTTTGCATTCAAGAATGAAACCCCAAATCGATGGATCCATTTAGCATGTATTTAAATTGAACCAAAGAAGTTTGAAATTTCACTCTACACAGACATTTTACTAAAATATGTCTTGAAATTTTATGAACTTCTTTACCAGTGACTTTAAAAGGCACCATCATTATCAGGCAAAATAATGCATATCATAAGTAATTCCATTCCAACAACTTTAATTATTAGCTCAAATGTTGCATGTTTATTTCAAGTAAAATTGCAGAGCAAATTAAGCAACACACATTCAGCAAGGTTACACAACCTCAAATTTCCTATGCAACAGTTCCAGTTTACAACATAGTCTATATCACATGGAAATGAAATATCCTTTGGATATGTATGGTTTCCTTTTGAAACAACTCGAACACTGCCTTCTGCTTGAGACAATATTATTACAAATTCTTCAACATTCATCCTACAGCAAAATGTACTACTGCACAAAGAATCGATGTGTATAGCAGTATATAGCTACCTTATTCAGGTTAGGGCTTGAGATAATGCAGTCATGTCAATAAGAGTTACATTTCAACAAGATAAGATTATTCAAAATCCTTCACTAAGAGTAATTTTGATATGGTAATCCATTTAAAAGCAAACGGAATATGAACATAGGAATCATTTCTAGCAGCTTTTCCTAACCAGATATATTGGAACAGCTATTCCCACAGTTTCCAGCCTTGCTGAATACTAAACTGTAGGATCATTCTGCTTTTATGGGGATGCGTTTCATTCTTAACCTTAGAGTACCATCAGAAAAAAAAGAATAATAGTCTTACATATGGTCTAGAGCCTGAAAATATGAAAAGATTGTGATTTACCTGCTTCCATGGCATTTCAGGATCACAAGCATACTGGGAGCTACACATAAAAAGTTACTACATCTGCATGAATCTACCCTATACGTACAAGATATGGAACTCTCTTCAAAAAAAGTTGGATTTTTTTTTCTCATCTGAGTACAATTAAACTGCAAGTCTTCGGGGCAACATTTCAGTCATATGGGTTTCAACCAGAAGTTTCCATAGAAAAGAAATTTGGATAAAACATCTTCCAATAAGTAAAGGACTGCAGTAAATCTGCAAAATGTTTGTGTAGATTTTAAATCTACCAATATTTTGGGGTGTATAAACTGCATTAAAACTAAAGGAATATTTCAAACAGAAATTATGAAACAAGTAATTATTTGTTACTTTAAAATTAATAATCAGAAAAATATCTTGCAGATGTAACACATTTCCTAGAAGACTTGGTGTATTTTCAGTAGAAAGTAGAATCATAGACTTGGGTGGCCCTCTACTGAATACTGTCCCTTGCTCAGAATATGAATCAGAATTAAAGCATACCAATATATGATTGTCTAGCTTCTGTCTGAATATATCCAGTGAAGGTGAGCCTACCATGCTATGCATCCATTTCATTCTCATACCATCCCATACTTAATTAGCTTGCTAATTAGAGTGTCATGGAATACTTTGTCACACATTTTGGTGAAATCAATATATGTTACATCTACAGCAGGGTTTCTCAACTAGGGTTCCATGGAATCCTAGGGTTCCACAAGAGGTCACTAGGGGTTCCCTGGGAGATTATGATTTCAAAAATTATTTCCAATTCAGGCAACTTCACATTAAAGAGGTAAGTTTCATCCTTTATTTTTAGTTTTAGAACACTGTTAATGCATATATACAGAAGTACACATGAAAGAAATATAATAATTTTGTAACTTCTGGCCTATATTTGAAACTGAATGTGCAGGGGTTCCCGGAGGCCTGAAAAATATTACAAGGGTTCCTCCATGGTCAAAAGGTTGAGAAAGGCTGATCTACAGATTCCCAGTCTACTAAGAAAATTATTAGATAAGACTTGCTTGCCATGCTAACAACTGGTAATTACTATATTGTTTTAAGGCTGTTCTTGGAAACATATTTGTTTGTGTGTTTCTGGAAGCACTTGTTCACTATAAGTATGAATTCTACAAGTTTGTGGGTCCACATTTTTCTAAAATCACCTCCAAGGCTAACTGTGGACTTGCTGTATATTTCTTAGAAGAAAAAGTGATCTATTATTTCCCAATATTGACCTTGGAACAACATCCTAGTCATCCTTAAACTGATTGTGAAATGTATGCTTGTAGATAGAAAAAAAGTTAATGCTAGAATATTCTTCCCTGAGCAATTGAAAAACTAGGATATTAATCCAGCCAACATTAAATCCCATCTAATCTGTTACATATATCACCATGTATTTAACTTTATTACGGAAATCAGTGGAACTATTAAAATGCTCCATATTAACCATACACTAGTTATTCTAAGCATGGCGTTTTTAAAAAATTTTTAATAGTTTTTTATGTGAAACATAAAATACAGCAGTAATGGCTGTAAATGCCTAGGATCAAGCCACAGACCTCTGACCACCTGCAGCATGCATTCCCATTCAACCCCCACTGGTCAGATTAAGACACATCTATCCTAGATCCAGGGCCACAACTGGGGGGGCAACTGGGGCATGTGTCCTGGGCACTGCGCTGGTGGGGCGCCAAAATGAGTGCTGGGGGGTGCCAAAATGGGTGCGGAATCCATGTTTGCCCCAGGTGACACAGACCCTAGTTGCGGCCCTGCCTAGATCTATAGAGGACAGGTTATTCTTAGCTGTTTTTCATAGATAAGAAAAAGAAAAGGACACAATAGAACAGATATCAGTAAATATCAAAGAATTCATACTACACATAATCATAGAGTTGGGTGGCTTTATACATTTTTAAATAAATATGAAATTATTTTACTTACATTTAGTAATCTATTGTGCTTTTCTTATACTTTGGCTTCTCTTTTCCCATAAAGAACTGAGTTTACATATGGATATTCTTTGACCATTCTCATGGAGGCTGAGTCACATAGATCCTGATATTTTTAAATTATTTATAAATTACATTCATGCATAGAGTTCAGCAAAGACATTTTTTTAGGGAACAATGTGATTCTTAAGTATTGGTTGTTTAAAAGACTCATCTGGATTTCAGGAAGTACAAAGACAATTTACTATATCTGTCTACCATTATAAAACCAAACCAAACAATTGTTTGCATTTCTGTAAATAATTAACATGTATCATATTCATGCTTGCTCAAGGAAGAGAAAATCATCCAAAAATGGTATTACAAATAGAAAAATGCTTGTTTCCCACACAAACTGTCAACAAGGATCACAAGTTAAAAGTGTAGCGGCCCATAAGGAACAAGAAGATAAAATCAATAATTTAGTTTGTGAACTAACAGACAACCCTATGCATGTTTATTCACAAATAAGCACCACTGAATGAGCTTTCAGGTAACTGTGTTTAGGCTAACTGTTATTTCTTAAAAAGTTCTTACAGTATGAGATCCAAATCTGTTTTCTAATACTTGCTGGGTAGTCCACAGGCCATGCTTATGCTATAACAGCAGATGATCTCCTTAAAAGTTTTCCACATTTCCTGGCTCCGAAAGGCATAGATCAAGGGATCAATAACTGAATTGCACATTATGAGAATGAGGTACATGTTGAAGTGAGACATGAAGCAAACACAGTAGAGGTTCTGAGGGCAGGAGATCATCAGGATGAGATGGAGGAAAAAGGGAGCCCAGCATACAATGAAGATACCCAGCAGTATTGTCACAGTGATAGCCCCTTTCATGCTAGTCCTTTGATGGACAGAATTATATCCTGGCAAAGCTGCTATCCTCTTAACATGAGTACGAGCCAAAAGAAACATGTGTATGTAGAGAGAAACCATGAGAAACAACATGGTGAAAAACATTGTGATGAGACACATGATTACATACTTTGATTCATAATAAAGGATGAAGATGATTCCACAGCCAGTGCAGAAAGTCCATATGCATGCAATGATGAGCCCTGATCTTCTCACAGTCATGATATTATGATAACGGAGGGCATAGAAGATGGTGATGTACCTGTCAACAGCTATAGCTAGCAAACTGCACATGGAAGCCACCACAGATATGCATATCATTGAATCAAAAACATTATCTATGTGACGTACAAAAGCATCTTCAATAATAAGATGCCTATTATTTAATAAATATATAGTTATAGTCTCCCAGGCATTTGACACACTGACCAGCATGTCAGCAACCGCTAAGCTGCATACAAAGAAATACATAGGAGAGTGCAAGTTCTTGTTCTTAACTATGGCACAGATGACAAGGATGTTTTCAAGAAGGCTAACAATGCCAAGCATGAGAAACACTTCAGCTGCTATAGCTACTTGGTCACATGTTGATGGATTTGTCCTTGCTGTAGGGATGGTGAAGTTGCTCCCAAGAGGAGTGAAGTTAGGGTCTAGAAAGTTGGGTTGGTCAGATAAATTCATCTCTGCTGGCAATTATGCCCTTTGAAAATCGTCTTTTCAGTCTGGCAGTCTTGTCAGAACATAATCTTGGAAAGGCAGTTTCCAGAAATGTGGACGTTCCTACAAAGAGAATGACCGAAAATAGTCTGATACTAGGAAAAGAAATGGAATCTAAAGACATTGTTTCTGAGCTCATATAAAGCTAGGAGGCGGTAGGAATACAGAGCACAAGAATCCAAAGGCAGTGGTGGTGATCAGTCCTGTCTCTCCCCCAAAGTGCTTCCTTCGTCCCCCTACATCCAGCTTTCACCTGATTTTTTATGGATTCGAGGAAATATTAATATGCCAACATGTCTAGATTAGCAAATAATGCTGCAAAGTTGATCAGCCTTAAATCTCTAGGTCAATGTTTATCTGCTCCTCTGTTCTAAATTATACAAAAGTGTGAATTTCTTCAATTGCCTCTTAATCCGTAAAGCAACAGGGTTTAAATATTTTCCATGATCTTTCCATCTATTAAACAATGATACATACAGCTGTATGTCAGCTTCCTTGCAGCAAATCTCACACCTTATAATATATTGATATTCAAAAGTTTATTAGATAGCTTTTCTTGTTTGTTAGCATAATACATCAGTTTGATCTGAATTTTAGCCTGACAATAGGTGCTTGAATTCAGATTTCTTTGAGATGGCAGGAACATTATGAAAAAACAGTGCAAGCTGTTCAGACCATCCAGGTTGACGACATATTTAGATTCTTAGTCTAAGCAATAATATTCAAAGAATCAAGGTATTCCCCAAATACTTACTTTGCAAATAAAGAACTTTAGCTATTTACCAAGTCCTGTTATTTGTTCTGATCCTGTTTCTCTTCAGACCTTGAATATGTTCGTCTGGGTGTCAGAAGTTTCTTTTGCTTTGTCCATACATCATCAAAGCTTCTTACGTTTTTTGCAGTTGTAGGTGCCATGTCAGGAGAAATGCACAATTCACATCCAAAAAGACAGGGCTGCTTGTATTATAAATTAGTTACCAAGGACCTGCCTATTTATAGTCTCAAGAGGTAAAATGATTTCAGTGCTCTAGCTTTCAGCTCCTCCTATACCCCTCCTTTCACTGACTTCTCACCGGCTTCCCAAAGATGCAAAGACTTGAATGTTTAGTGCCACCTCATGGCTGATACTGGTGATACACCTCCTCCTCCTCCTCCTCCCTCCATGGCTGCTTTTTTCTTAGAAATCATCCCTATAATATTATTTCTTTTTCTCCTGTCCCAAACTGTAAACATTTTTAAAAATTATCTGGGCTTTCTGTTTTTAAAACAACCTATTTCATATATTTACTCCGCAAGGTTTAATTTGAATCAGAGTTCCCATGCCCTTAGGTCCAGCATCTGTTTTCAGCATCCAGGCTCTTTCCTAATATTAGCCTCTGAGCATGTGCAAAATTCCTTCTGCTCACCCTGAGTGTATACCTAGGTGTAATCTGAATTTGGCTGCTCTGTTTGTCGGCTTTAATAAGGAAAAGTCTGGAATTTGGCATCTATTAATGACTAAGCGAGGGTGCCCCAAAATTAGTATACTGATCTGATGTTGCTTTGGAGTGGATCATCTTACAAAAATTCAGCCTGACCTGTAAAAGAAATGGAGCTGGATTGGAACTGTATTCTTCCTTTTGCTGCATACTCTCTGAATACGTTGTCTATGACAAAGGTTTTTAAATAAACATGAAATATATTTCTAAAACGGTCACAGTGTCTGATGGGCAGCAAGCCCCATTTCGAGGTAAGGATGGGCTAACCCCAGAATCAGTTGGCCTTTGAATCCACAGCTATACTATCTTGCTAGGGTTAAGCCTGAGCTTCTTTTTCCCCATCCAGTCCCTAACAGACTCCAGGTACTATTTACGTAGATGTTAAACAGCAGGGAAGAAAGGACCAAGCCTGTGGCATCCCACAATGGACTGACCTCTTCCCCAATCACCTGCAGGAACTGGCCATTCAAGAAGGAAGAGAATCATTGCGATATAGTGTCCCCACTCCCAGCTGTCACAGCCAGTCCAGAAGGATGCCATCACCAATGGTACTGAAAGCCACTGAGGGACCCAGCAGGACCAGAAGGGTTATACTTGTCCTATCCCAGTCCTGTCAAAGGTCATCCAAACAAGCAACCAACTCAGTTTCCATTCCATATTCAGTCCTGAATCCTAACTGATAGAAATCTGGATAAACCACTACAGCTTTATGTCAACTACCTTCTCAACAACGTTTTCTTCAAACTAAAGGTAGGAGACAAGACTATAATGGTCTAAAATAGCCAGGTTGAGCAATGGCTTCTTGAGAAAGGGGCACACCACCTCCTCTTTCAAAACAGGATGTAGATGCCTTTCTCCCAAGGATGAACCCAGCCTCTTGTAACCTCCCTGGCAGCTTTCACTAGCCAGGTAGGGGATGGATCCCAATCCACACATGGCCATATTTACACCCCAGAAGATCCTGTCCACTTCCTCAGGAAATGCTTGATGCTCATATTGGTAGTAAAACGTTTTTTATACTGACCAACTTATATATTGGGTAGTAGTTTTACTTTTGGGGAATTTTTAAATAGTTTTGTTCCCATTGGTGTTCTTTGGTTTCAGTAAGCGCCATATACAGCACCAGTTTGGTGTAGTGGTTTAAGGACCCAAGCTAGAAACACAAGACTGTAAATTCTAGTTCTACCTTAGGCAGAAAATCAGCTGAATGACCTTGGGCCAGTCACTCTCTCCCTCAGCCCTAGGAAGGCAGTGGAAACCCCTTCTGAAAATGTTGCCAAGAAAACTGCAGGGACTTGTCCAGGCAGTCACAATGAGGCAAGACTTGACTTGAAAGCACCAAAATAAACAAGCAAGCAAGCAAGCAAGCTTCTATCAAAGTACAGCTTAAGGCCTTTTTCTCCCCAAACTACCTGTTAAATAGGTTGGGCTGAGAAACAGTAATCTCCATGGCTAAGAATACATGACTCTTCCCATTCCTACCCCAACACCCTAATCACTACACCACACTGGATCTTCAATTATTTCATTTATAATCTTCAGTTCTTACATTTCTTGTCCTTTTAACACTTTCCCTTGGAGAAGGTCTTCTTTCCCAAAACCACGTATTTGTTTACTTTCTGTCAATCTCATCCACATCCTCACCCAATGGGTTAGAGTGACCCTATCCTATGAAATAACTTGAGACAGAGAATTCCATCTTCCTGATCAGGATCTAATATACAGAATGCCTTATTTATCTACTCTGGAGGTTGATCTCATTAAAAGTGCCTTGGAGAAAAAAAGCAATTAACAGCTGTGCTTCTAATCCTTCTTGACTGCAACTGAATTAAAAGCTATCCTTGAGTAGCATTCTCTTGGTTCTAGAGACGTAGTGCTACTCCATGATGGTATACCAAGACTTTTTGAAAGCATAAGTGTCTTTTACAGGGCAGCATTTTCAGTTCAAATTCATCCAGCAGAACAACATAATGTCTTACTTGTCCTTTTCACTTGGCTCTTCCATATACCATGGAGGTATTTTTTTTGTTTTGCTTTGTTTTGTGTTTCTCTATCATTTCTAATCCTATTTTTGCACGCACGCGCACAGAGAGAGAGAGAGAGAGAGAGAGAGAGAGAGAGAGAGAGAGATTCTCTAAAAGCAATATCACTTCCATTTGGACAAAATATTTCTTTTATATATGTGTGTGTGTGTGTGTATAGTTTTATCAGCAATAATAACTAATACAAACTAAAATAAAACAGAGAAAACAAAAAGGAGAAATAAAAAAGCTAGAAGTACAATAGGAAAAAAGAGAAAGATATTTTAAAAAGATATATATAAAGAAGTAGCTTCCAATATTCTTCAGAGCAGTTTTAAGTACAAATATTTTAATCTCTCTCTCTAGTGTTACATCATAACTCTCTTTATTTCTATAATCTATCCTGTCTAATCATCAAAACAATAAATCACAAGGTCATTTTTTTTAATGCAAAAAGTCTATAAGGGGTTTCCAGTCACCAATTAATGTAGATATTGTCCTTTCTCTAATCAAAGAAGTCAGTTTGTCCATCTCAGTAAGTTCTGTCAGTTTCACCAACCATTCCTCCATGGTGGATAATGCTGAATCTTGTGCATATAGTATTCTTGCCACACTAATCATACATTGAAATAATCTTCCATGGCCACTTGGGACAAAATCTTTCAACAGGAGAGACATTACTCTTTTAAGGACTGGTCATAGTACTTAATCTCTACTTATTATTTGTTCAGATTTAATTTCTACTGTTCCCGTTTTAATCATTTTTCCTGTACACTTTGTTTATTCCATTACAATTCTGTTTATTAACAAAAGGTTTAATCAGCCTTTTCTTGTTCCACAGAAACTGTAATATTTTACTTTGTATGGATCAATAACACAATGAAATTTAACACAAACAGCAAATGCAGCAAAGATATTTTAGCCATCTTGACATCCATTTCTTGCCCAGCCTCAAGAAGTAATAAGATATATTTTAACATAGAAGACGACAGGAAGACAGAAAGTCTGTCTGCGTGTGTACATTAAAGATATTGTATTTCAGCTTTATTTTTTATCTTTTCTTCTGCAAAATATTCAGAAATTGTTAAATGCATTTAAGTTTCACTGTAAAATGGGCGAATAATTATCTTGTCTCGAATATGAAACTATAACACTTTATGACAATTAGCTTCCTTGGAGGAACTAGAGAAAACCACAGCTGTTTCAAGTAGTGTCTAAAACAAGAAAAGGACTGAACGATGGAAGGAGACCCCTGCAATTGTTGATTCTTTTGTAAGCACCATTCTAAAATATGTGTGACAAGCACTATGGCTGTCTTTAGACAAGTGGGATTCTTGTCCAATGTGCAAGAACTAACAAAGCTCCTAATCATTAACAGCTTGATTTTCCAAGTCCTTTATAGCACTTAGGATGAACCTCCTACATGTACTTGTTGCATAGATGTTGAAGGAAGTCATCTCAACATAGGCAGATACATGAACTCAGGAAGCTATTTTAGAATCTCTTTAAAATGTAACTATGAATAAATACTTAAACTATATCCAGTCCTGAAATACTTCACTGAACTGGAAAGGTCAAAAGAATATATTTGATGCCTCTAATCCAGTGTTTCTCAACCTCAGCAACTTTAAACTGTGTGGACTTCAACTCCCAGAATTCCCCAGCCAGCATTTAACCCTATATGGCTAAATCAGACACACTAATATGTAATGATAAAATTTAACCTACCATTAGAATCTGAAGGATCTTCTTAGTAAATTCATTTTAGTAAATTCATAGTAAATTCTTTTAGTAAATTCTTTTCATCCCTTCTCTGCAGAGCATTTATGGAACTATTTCATGATAAATGCAACAGCAAGTCAGCTAATGAATACTTGAAAAATAATCCTTGAATTACAGCAATTCAGTGGTTCTTGGATGGAGCATAACTTAAGGATGATCACAAAATACGTATTTCTGGCAGAGATGTCATACCAAAGGGAAAATGGCATAATTTTTAATTTTAAAGCCATCAATATAGCATCACTTTCTGAGTGGTGAATAATATTTAATAATATTCATCAGAAGCAGAACTTAGCATAAGGCCACCGCCTATTTCTTATGATAAAATAGCAATGGAACATACAATAACTGGGCTTTCCTACAAATACATGAGAGAGAGAGAGAGATTTTTCCTTTCCATCAATGGGCTACATTTATGCCAATAGTTCAGCGACCACCCAAATCCACGAGGAACATCTTCTCCACCAGCTGTCTTAAAAGCAATAGGAAATCCCAGCCCCCTATCTCATTCAATAAAACATTAAAGGAAAGGCTGACAACTATTTCTGTCTATGGAATGTTGCAACTTCTAAATCTGTAACACTGTTCAGAAAACATGATCTAGGTTTCTAAAAAAACCTAAACAAAATGACCCAATCTTGAAACATCCCCATTCATTTCATGTATGGGTTTGTTTTTTTTAAAAAAAGAATATGCTCACATTCAAATCACGGTCTCCAG
Organism: Candoia aspera; assembly: GCF_035149785.1. Classification (NCBI taxonomy): domain Eukaryota; kingdom Metazoa; phylum Chordata; class Lepidosauria; order Squamata; family Candoiidae; genus Candoia; species Candoia aspera. The sequence continues at coordinate 155,417,552 of NC_086155.1, forward strand.
AACTTGAGGTATAGTATCAACTGAAGGGCAGTGAATGCAATTAAAATTAATGTGAGGGAACTGCATACAATGTTTATGAATAGGAGAATTTCCTGTAGTTAGTATCTGAAATCTCCATTGTCAGAGTTAAGCAAGAGCTGCCATTTGAAATCAATAATACTTTAATTATAGGAGGCAGTGTTTCTGATCCAGCAGAGTGTTCAAAGCTCTCACCATCTAATTCCAGGGAGTGGCCTTCTTTTCATCCCAAGAGTGACGCTTGGCCTTTTAATGCCAAGCTTGGGACTTCCTTCAAAAAGTAGACTGGCATAGGACAAAACCAAATTGGATTAAGGATATGCAATTAAAATTATAGTTAATATTATTCCTGTGTAATAAATTCCTGTTCTGTACACTGAAAATCATAATTAGTAGCAAACTTTTGAGGGGCTTGAGAGTTGTGCTGTTATGCATTCCTAATTTAATGAAACTCAAAAGATCTGGGGTTCCCCATGGACTTGCAGGAGGACAGGCCCCTTCAAGGCTGGAGAGAGTGCTGCCTCATCTAGAATAGTTAGCTAAGAGTGGATGTGACCTTTAAAAAGAAAATTAAAGGCTTGCCTCTCTACATGCCCAAATCATTCATTTACAATTCATGACTGACTGTTTTTTACAAGTTACATTACCAAGAATATACCAAGAATGTAGTTCATTAGCCATTTTATTATTTATTTCCCTAGTTTTTAGCTACAGTGATTAGACTGCATAATTCAGTCTTCCAGCAACAAAAAAGATCCTCAGGGAAGCACCACATGTAATCTATTCCATACTAAAATGGTTTACTTTTTCCTAGCCTTAGTTTTGTATATACAGGTAGTCCTTGACTTATGACCATTTAGCGACCATTCAAAGTTACAACAGCACTGAAAAAGTGACTCACGACCAGCCCTCGCACTTACAACCATCGCAGCATCCGCGTGGCTAGGTGATCAAATTCGGGCACTTGGCAACCAGCATGTATTTACATTTGCAGCATCCCAGGGTCACATGATCACCATTTGTGACCTTCCCAGCCGGCTTCTGACAAGCAAAATCAATGGGGACTGCGTGATTCACTTAACAGCTGCTGTGATTTGCTTAACAACTGCAGCAAAAAAGGTTGTAAAATCAGATGGTCATGTGCTTGCTGCTTCCATTGTTGTATCAGACAAATATGCTCTTCTAATTAGTTGGAGGGAAATACTGATTACTACAAATTCTGTTGCTTTTTAAGTTATTCCTATGCTACAGAGACCTTGGAATTCATGTACGCTGAGATAGATTTAATTTCTGTATGCATATCCTGTTGTTGGCAGTAACACGAATTTGGAAATACTGTATGCTAGTTGCCATCAATCTAAACAGTGTTTCTCAACCTTGGCAACTTTAAGAAGTATGGACTTCAACTCCCAGAATTCCCCAGCCAGCATGGGAGTTGAAGTCCATACATCTTAAAGTTGCCAAAATTGAGAAACACTGATCTAAAGCCTTTATTCTTTCCATATTCACTGCTACACTTCTATTTCAAGCACCTGTACTGTTATTAAAGTTCCTTACATCAAGTGATGGCGAATTCTTCCTGGATTTTAATGCCACTGAAGCCCTTGAGGTTCCCTTGGCCAAATAAAGAAATGTATTCCAATACTGAATACACAAGTGATGTTTAGCTGTTATTGCTGACACCTCACCTTTAGTTCAGTATTTGCCTGAATACCTCACATCCCTCATGTCAAAGTGGGTAGGAATTGTGATTTTTGAAGCAGTTGAGTGGTGCACTCATTTTTTAAGATTACAACTCAAAGCTATGGTTACAACAAATATAAATATATATATATAGAAAGAGAGAGAGAGAGAGAAAGAGAGAGAATTTGATGGGAAGGGCATAGACAAAAATCTTTTCTCTCATTTCAAAAAAATAAGTCTCATCTCTTCATATATATCTCACATATCAGAAAAATGTGCCACCAGCCACAAACAATTTTTATATGTGCAATCATGTCAAAATGTGCAAAATCTATGATTCCAGGAACTCCACAATGTTCCAGTTCTCCAGACTATGCTTATCTAGCCATTGTCCACCAGTATTCCAGAAGTTAACCCTCTGAGCCTCAGAAACAGGGTGTAGTGTTTTGCATGATATAAAACTGGCCTGTTTCATCTGGAACACCATGGCCAGACAATACACATTCCTGCATGCACCTACCATCATTTAGTGTGTACTTCACTGTAGTATCAACCCATGAATCTCTCATTTAAAAGGGTATGTCCAATTAAATCCAGCTCACCAAAATCATGATTTGTAGGACAATTCTGACTAGCAAAACATGCTATTTGTAAAAATTCTACTGGCAATGGCTTTTGCTACTTATGTATCTCAAGTTTTCAAATTGTATATGCGAACAGTCAGTTAGGAATACGACTTCTCAGATACAGTTAAATGATAAGAACAGAAATATCTTTAATTTTCATTTCCTATTTGAAAAGAAATTACACACTAAGGAGTACAAACAGCAAATTAGTATCTCTCCAAATATTACCCACCTTACATACCAACCACAATTAATTTAGCACTGAAAATACTGTATTGTGAAATAGAAAATCCAAGCCATGAATAATGAATTTCTGGTATCCTGATACACACAGAGCTTGCAAGCATGCAAGAGCTTTGGAATCACTTAAACTCCTTTACAAGTTGTCTGAAAGGAAATACCCACTAATATAGTTCTAAAACAGGGTAACAACATTTCTATTGATTGCAATGGCTACTGGATCCAGGCTTACACTTCAGTGCTTACAAATTTACTAGCCTACAACTGTATACAACCCAACAACATCTTGCGACAGGGGATCTCAGGTGATAATCACTTGGAAGTTTATTTTGCAACAACTGTAACAGTAAGTAGAGCTGCTTATTTGTAGTCCCTGGGAATGTAATTATCAAATCCCTGATTCCTTAAATGTTTTAGCTGGCAACACTTACATTATCATACTACTACATTATGATCAGTTCTTCATACAGTACTGTGACAACTGTCATGATACAGCTTTAAGGAGTCAATAAGTAGCAATAAGTAGCCTGAAAACACCCTAAGTATTCCAGAAAACTCATGTTTTGTTAACAGTAGGAACTCAACCATCCCACACAAAAGGTAAATTCCAATTCCTATTTCATGGTTATATAACACATATACGTACCACACACACACACACACACAAATTCCATCTGTCACAGATAGGCAGCCATAACTCAAACGTAAGCTTCCCCAATTTTGGTTGTGTCCTGCACACTCTCAAACATAAAAATATAAAATTAGCTGTCCCTTTGGATGCTAGATCATTTCATCTGTATTTCATTGTTTTCTTTTTCCTTTTAAAGTTTTTCAAATGCAAAAATCAAGTATATACCTGGAAAGGAAAAAAACAAACATTAATAGCCTGATCTCATTTCAAAAATTTTAGCACAATAACTTGTTCCTAGTTCTCCTTTCATTACTTACATATACAAATTTGAAACTATGCATGTCCTATTCATATTTACTAGAGAATTATTATTATTATTATTATTAATCATAATATAGCCAGTGGACTAAAGTACTTCCAATAACATGTCAATACATGGAAAGCACCTGTACTCAGTGGTATACTTTTAAGAAAAGACAGTTATTTTTTAAAATACCACATACTATTCTGCAAGGTAAGTAAATTATATCAACCACATTTAACTGTTGTAAATCCATGTCCTCTCTTAGTATAGCAGTACAGAATCTGCAGCACCTGTTACCAAAGACTTGGCCGCAGCCATGATTTTTCTAACAGTTGCTAATGCATTTTAATTCATACTGACAGAGATTACAAAAACTACTGCATATCTAGAAAGTAATTAAATGCACTGAATTTTTTAATTTAAATTAAATCAAGACCAGTTTGTTTCAACCTTATACTTTTTCCTTTTGCTATAACTATAGTATCTACACTGATGGGGGTCACTTCTGTAAATCTATTAACAGTATGAATAATAATGTATATGGTTGTGCTTAACACATGTGGTTTATGTCATGTAAGCCAAGATAATAAGAAATCACTTTATGTATGTATGTATGTATGAATGAATGATGCAATTAAAGGACTGAATTTAATCTAAGTACCCACACTGAATAAGGGTCTGATCAATTTGCATTTACTACTATGAATAGCAAGTCCTTTTCTGCAAAAATTGCACTTTGTAGGTCTGTGGAGTCCTTGGCGCTGATCTTGGTTGTTTGCTTGCAGACATTTCGTTGCCTGACTAGGCATCATCTTCAGTGCTAGAAGGGAGTGGGGTGTGCTCTCTGTTTATATACAGGAGCTTGGTCTGATAGTGTTGGTGGGGGTTGATTAATCAAGGAACTACCAAGGAGAGAACACCTCCACCAACACTTCGTAGATTTATGAAATATCCCGCTAAAGAAATTTGTCATAATAGTAAAATAGCATGACAACTGCAGAAATGCAGGATTTGATATCTATATTTGATAGATATTTGATACTGATATAGATATAGATCTATTTTGATACATATTTGATTATAACTGAACTATTCCAGGAATTTTCAAACACTGCTCACAATACGTACTTGCTGCTTCCCATTCAGGTTTACTCAGTGTTCCCTAAAAGGAGAGAGAGAAATCAACAAGAATTTTTCACTGTACATATGTTAAGCAGTTATAAATAAAGGGCGATCATTGATTAACTCTTTAATTAATGCTTCGCCTAACACTAATTTTTTTTTCTCTTAAGCTTTCCTGTATTTCAGAAAGCCAAACTGTGTTCTACAATACTTATGCATTTTCTTTGAACCTGGAAGATGAATTAATACGAAGATCTCATACCTTTGAAACAGCCAAAATCATGTTAGGTTTCAATTTCAACCCATCTGAAGTTAAGCACCCAGAAGAATCTATGAGCAGCCTCCCATTCCTGAGAGATTAGACAGATGGAGGATTTCTATGATGGGAGCAATGTTACTGAATTCCCTGCCCTCTGAAATCTGATCAGTTCTTATTTTGTTAAGCTTCAAGAAATTATTTAAAATTATTATTATTATTATTATTTAAACTAGTATGCTGCCTAACTCTGGGCACCTCACTTTAAGAAGCCCTTTGCTTATAGAAGTTGCCATTTACATGTATTGTTATTGGTTGCCTTATCATTTTATCTATGGTTTGATTATTGTTTATCATTATGTAAAATGATTTGTACTGTGGATGTTTTATTGTTAAAAGTGTAACCTGGCAAGAGCCTCACAAATTATATGAAAATAGGGGCTTCTGGTGGGGAATGGCAGACTGAGCGGCTGTGCCCACGAGCTCAGTGGGCGGAGCTGACAATGTGGCAATTTTTTTCAGGTTCAGGCAGTTTCTCCTGAAGCCCAGGAGTGTTCTCCAGATAAAGGAAAACACCTGGAATCACCCCATCTGCCCTCCGGACGGCTACTTGCAACCAGAAGATCGCAAACAGCATTCGCATTTGACTGGTATGAGCCAGCTGGGAGGCGGGGACGTCATCACTTTCCAAGCCGCGCTGTAGCCTTAAAGGGACATTAAGACCAGCCATCCCATTTCTGTATCACCAATTTGTATTTTTTTTTAAAAAAGTATATGTAACCCTTCTACAGCAAGGAGAAGCTGGTTCTCTTGGTGCTTATCGTTATTTTTGGGATTATTTTTTTTTTAAAAAAATTAGTTCTGGATTCCGTTTTCCTTTCAAATATAAAGGAGGACTGAGAGTAAATAATTGCCTTCCTGTTATTATTTTTGTATTAAATTTGAAGATATTAGCATTTTCCTACACATTGAATCGGCTGATCTGAACCTTCAGCTTTCTGTTTTCACTTTCCCTTGGAACTGTCTATCTCACTTTCACTGCGTAAACACACTCCAGAACTTTTCCTTAGCTTCAACTTTCACTGGTTAAGCTCCATGGGGGCACCATATTCTACTGTGTGAGACATGGAGGATTTCAAACAGATTCTTTCTGACTTCCACCAAGATTTTAAACAAATCTTTTTCGACTATCAGACTTTTATGCAAGATATTCAGAACACTGGAAAATATGAGATCTAAAATGTGCTATCAGGCTGGGGATGTGGTGGATGAAATTGAGGAATTTAACAGTGATAGAAATGTTTAAGAGTGACATTGGGATTTTTATTGAGATGTTGGATGAAGATTGGATAGTGGAGTTGGAGAAATTTAAGGGAGAGAGGGATCTGCAAGCCACAAGTGAAATTGACTTTCTGGTGGAATGCCATGAAAAGAACCTGGCATCTTTGAGGGGGGCAGTTGGGTTATTTGACTCTTTCAAGAGAAAAGCTCTGTGCACATTGTGGGGGTATATTCAGGTTTATTTTGAAGTGAGATAAGATTTGGATTTATTGCTTTGAACTCTTTGGCTTTTTTGGGTTAAGATTAATATTATTAAAACTGTTGTATTAGGGTTAAATAATGTTTATCTGGTTTGCTTTAAGGATTTGATTGAAATTATTTGCTTTTAAAGATTTGGATTTACTGTTTTGAATTGTTCTTGTTTTTTGGGTTTATTGAGATTAAGATTACTAAAACTGTTGTATTATCAAGTATAATAGCAGACAACCTATGTGCTTTTTAAATTTATTCTTATTATAGTAGACATAAATGTACAGAATAGTGGTAGGAAGGGAATAATTAAATAGGTGTTATCTTTTGGAGGGGAGAAAGATGTTTAGGAGGTTTATATTTTTCTTCTTTATTTTAATATAAGGGGGAGGAGTAACTGTATTGAGTGATCTTTATTATGTGCTAAAGTGGAATGACTTATAGAAATAATTTGGTGTTTTGGTTTAATATAGAGTAAGAGATTGATTATGGAAATTTTTGTATATCCTTGCTGTTAAAAGTCGGAAGCCACATCTTTTTGTAAATCTGAAAAAAAAATTCTCATGTTTTTGCACTGTTTAGTTTTTTTTCTTTGTAGTTTTTTGTTTTTGTAGTTTTTATTCTTCTCTTGAAACTTAATAAAATGTATTAACAAAATAAAACAAATGAGATGAAAATAAATAAATAATAACGTCCAATTATAGATATTTGAGAAATTCCATCTTTCTAAAGTTAAAATACCATTTTCACAGGAAGAAAATTTAAAGAAAGAGTGAGTTTTGTCATATATAGGCTAACAGCATCTGGAGGACCTTGTCTGGTCTTAGAACCTGAGCAGGGTCAGTCCCTGATCAGTACTTTGGATCAGGGACCACCAAGGCAGTAGGCTAGACTTGGAAGCGAAAAATATTCTGGAAGACAACAATGGTAAACCACTTCCATACTGTTCCCCACAAAAAACTACATGGTAAGACTTTATATAGCTACCAGAAGTTAAGTTTAACTCAAGGATATCTTCAAGTTACCCTAAACTTATGCTGTTTTCTTCTGTATTTCAAGCACCAATAAATCAGTTAACAAACAATGATATACAAGCCTACAACTGCTCAATCCATTGTGCATAATATTGTACTGCTAGTTAGTTCCTTAATATTAATATTCTCATGGTAAAAATAGTGTCTGCGACTCTCCACATATATTAAAGCTATTGTGGCAAACATAGTTAGCAATTGGCTCGAATATAACTATTTGTCTACCTGGAACAATTTCTTAATATTAGAACTCCCTAATTTCTAAATATTAGTAGGTAATAATAATATTCCCTGGTTTCTTACTTTTTTTTTACCTAGGTGATAACAATATTCCCTAATTTCTTAATATTAGTACAGGTAGTCCTCATTTAGCAACCACAATTGGGACCATTAAGTGAAGCAGTCACTAAGTGAATCCACAACTGTGCTTATGATCTTACTTCAACTTTCCTTTGCTTTACAGACCTGCAAAGGTCATAAATGCAAGGATTGGTTGTATAGTTTCTTTTTCATCACTGCCATAACTTTGAACAGTTGTTAAACAAGGGCTACTTATATTCTCGTACAACTTTTGCTCTTGTACCCAGAGCAAAAACCACTTTCAGGAATAAGGACACAAAGCATTTTGTCAATTCAATTCATTTTGACATTACTTCTGTTTTCAAGCAGTAGCTGAACTCTCTTAAATTACTATTTCTAGATAGGTAGACAAGTAAAGTTATATAAGCTAGCAATTTTTATAAACGTATGTAAAAGGCTAGGGACGTGGTGGCGCTGCGGGTTAAACCGCTGAGCTGCTGAGCTTGCTGACTGGAAGGTCGGAGGTTCGAATCTGTGTGACGGAGTGAGCTCCTGTTGCTAGTCCCAGCTCCTGCCAACCTAGCAGTTCGAAAACATGCAAATGTGAGTAGATTAATAGGTACCGCTTCAGCGGGCAGGTAACGGCGTTCCGTTTAGTCATGCCGGCCACATGACCACAGAAGTGTCTACGGACAAACGCCGGCTCTTTGGCTTTGAAACGGAGATGAGCACCGCCCCCTAGAGTCGGACACGACTGGACTTAATGTCAAGGGAAACCTTTACCTTTACTATGTAAAAGGCTAATGTTACTTCATTTTGAACACCCCTGGTTATACATAAAGCCATCTTTGTAAGTTATCATATGCTAATATCATAAACAAAATACCTACACTATATTTTTTCTCCTTTTAAGGCTCAGATGTTTCAAATAATAACTATAAAAACGTTATTTGCTGCACAAGCAAACCTAATGTTAACATTGTGTGCCTAACATGACATTTGGACAATGAGACAGGCTGGCTTCATAATTTGCAGCCAAGTTGGCAAACTGAGAAAATATCCTTGCTTCATAGTGGCACCAGAAGAGAGGAGAATGTGTGCAATATGCCATCTAACACAGACATTTATTGAGTCCTAAGCCTGCCCAACAGAGGGAAGATGGAGAAAAAAAATACCTGGAATTGCAACACTTCAACCAAATTGATCTGGTCAAAAGACAGGATATTGCAGTAATCACATTGACTTAGATAGTTACTATGCCTTCGAAAGACAGGTCTTATGCTTCAAAGAAATACAATTCTGCAAATACTTACAAAAGGAAGCTTTGCTTTTCCATCCCTCTTAAACATTTCTGCATGCTCATAATCCTCTTTTATATGTGAGGCCGATCTGGAACCTTCATCAGCAGGGTATTTCTGAAAAACAGCTTAAACAGACTTAATGCGAATATAACCCAAGGGCAACAACTAAAAATTATATGGGCAGGTGATCATCTCCACAACAAAATGCACTGTTTCATAACATCTGTATCTTCCAATCTATGTTTATATACCTCATTTCACCCATTATGGAACTAAAGGAGCTAGAAGTGATTTCTATTCAGGCTCTTAACAGAATGAGACCAACTTAGCTTTGGCATGATACTACATTTTGTGTCCACAGCCCATATCTCAGCTTAACCTTCTGCAATCTGATGCTGTCCAAGTGTGTCGCAACTGCATTTCTTATAATTTTGATCACATCCAAAAGGGGAAGGTAGGATCTGTCAATAACAGACTTAAACATTTTACAGTAGGTTAGTCCCACTGTTGTATCCATACATCAATTAGATTTTAAATACGTTTTAATGTTTATTACAGAAGCGATTAGCCAGTAGCACAAGCCAAAACCTTGTAATAAATACATTTGATTCAAATGCAAACTAACATGGAAACTATTACAAAATTCACTTTTAGCCTAATGACAGTACATTATTTGAAAAGTACCTGATACTTGACCAGACCAACATTTTAAGATTGCACATATCTACATCTATATTGAGCAGTTACCTCCAATGCCATCATTTGTTGCAGAAGTATTTTATGTTCCACATTCTTCACTTTTTCTTCATAAAACTCCCAAAAAGTTTTTTTGTAGAGTAGTTTCATTCCATACTTCTTTGCCATGCTGCAGAATAAATTTAGTAACATATCATGAAATTACTATTTCTATCCTCAAAATACTAAGTTTTCAAATGCTATTTCATTTGTATCACAGGAATGCCATGTAATCTGCATCAAAATTGCAGCAATTCTTCTACATGCATTATAGGATCAGAAGGAATTATTTAGGTCACCAAGTCCAATACTGTGCTCAATGTGGAAATCAAAATTAAGGCATCTGTTAAAAATGTTTGTCTAAATTTTGCTTGAAGATATCCAGCCCACTACCTCCTAAAGTAACAAGTTTCACTGTCAAACTGATCTTACCGTAAAGAAGCATTTAATTAGAATCTACATTCTCATAATTTAATACCATTATTCTATTTTCCGATTCTGAGACAACAGAGAACATGTTGTGGCATTCTTTTGTGTGACACTTCTTCTGGTACTTGAAAAGACGTATTTTCTCAAGAGTTCTCCAGTTGTCTTGTTTCTGGAAAATCTAATTTCTAGTCCCCTGATCATCCTCTTTGCCATTTTACATTTGTTTTGAATTGCCTGAGTCCTTTTAAAATACTGCATCCAGTGCCAGAAGCAATTCTTGAGGTGGAGTATGACTAATGCAGAGAAACAATTATTTTCCATGATTTTGGAAATTGTACTTTTAAACAAGCAGCCTTAAATTATGTTTGCCTTTTTTGCAGACACACCATACTGCTGATTCTATGAACACTGGAAAGTAAGTCAGAATTCAGCATTAGACTATAGGACCAAAGACACTGATTTTAATCAGTGTTAATTCTGCCCGAGAGAGGATATTAAGAAAAGGAAGGAATGAAGAAGAAGATACTGTATAAGGGAATTCAAAGTCCACTGTTTGTTTGAATAAGAACAAGAACAGTTCAGTACTCCTGAAAGAAACTTAAACCTAAGTTACTCCATAGAGAAACTTAAAATAGGCAAAACCAACTTATGGGCAACTCTGACAAACATTTAAATAAAACAGAGTATTACTTCTGTTGCTGTTGTTTTATAACCTACCTTTCCACTTTGTCAACTACTCAAAGTAGCTGACAATACTTAAAATACAGAGCAAAGAGGTTTAAAAAAATAAAACTAAACTAAGCTAACATGCAAAAAATAAATAATAAGGTTAAGTAAGAACTTACTCCACCAGCAGTGGAAAATAAACCAGGAATTCTGGGACATCAACCACTTGTTCCAAGTGGAAGTCATATTTGCAACCAAACAAGGGATAATCTCCCTTCTTCTGAAACTTCACAGTATAAATTTCATTCCCAAATGAGTTTGTTTCTGAAGACTCAAGGCGTTTTCTATGGCAAAACATTACAAAAGACAATTACAACATTTGGTTAAACTTAAGTAGAATCATACAGCTTATCCAAAGATCACTAAGAAGCTAGCTAACAGAACAAAGTATCTTCAAAGCCGTGAAGCAGCCACACTTTCCCAAAGGCTTAGTGCAGCGGCTCAGAGAGCTTTTCCAGGTTGTCTGCACATTCGTGCATGTGGAAATCACTTTTGCTGAGACTGCTGGCATAGTGAAGCAGCTGTGGAAAATGCGACTGCCTCGACACTTTGGTAAGGGGCATCTGACTTGCCCCAACATGCTTGGAGCAGCAACCTTTCAACAGGCTCACAGAGAAACGCGGTGGCCACATGTCTTTGGATATTCTGAATAAGTAAGTTAGTTAATAGAGAATAGCCAAAGCCTAATGGCTGTGCAGTGCTTCAAATTAGAAAGAAAAATGGGGAGATGCAAAAATAGCATATTTCTGCAAGTCCTTAAACCAAAGGGCTTGTGTCTTCCTAGGATCACCTGTCACATTCTTGCTTTCAAGTCCAATGTGCTCCTACTTATTAACTGTATTTTTTTAAAAAGATAATAGTTTCTACTTATGGCTGTAATTGTCAATTATCTCATGGTTTCACATTCAGTGTTTGGAACAGTGAAAATACTTGATGGGGTACTTTCAAGATATAGAAGTGAGGTGCTTATTTAAGAGGAAGTCTGAGAATTTAAAACTGTTAGGAACCCTGTGGGCCAACATGATACAGAATCAAACCAGACATATTTCTCACTTACATATTTATATTATATATTAAATACAGGATTACATTAGATTATAGCCACAAGGTCCACAAACTGGAGCTGGATCAGTATTGACTGACTGGTTATGTACCATCAAGTCATTTTCAACTCTTCACAACCACACAGATACATTGGATCAATATATATGAAGCATAATTCTGAGTCCTGCAATTGATTTTGGGATACCAGAATGGAATGGAACTCACTTCTTTCACAGAAAAATCTATTAAGCTTCTTTCATTCAAGCTTTATAATGTTGTGTGGGTGAAAAAGAGGTATGTTGTTGCAATTGTTTAATAACTGACAGAAATTAATGTTGATTATCATGTGTCCTTTTCCGTTCTGGAGAAAGTTTACTGCTCCAATTGTACTGAGATACAACAGCAGCTGTAAAAAGCGTAAGAGAAAAGCTGCAGGTAGGCTAACAAATGAAACAGGGGGGATAATATAAGAGGATGAGTATTCATCATTGTTACGGCAGGAATGGTTTGTCAAATCAATTTCAAAGTAGCTCACATTTGAAAATATCTGACTTAAGATATTTGCTGTGTGCGAGATGGGCGGCAGAGAAATTTGATAAATAAATAAATAGTATTTCCTTTGTTTGCTCTCGCATAATTCATTCTCACCCACTTACACAAGTTCATAACTATCTGGAGTTGTGCCAATGAAGTATCCTCCTGGGGAAAGCTGCTCACAAGCATTTTTAAGCATCATATCTGCTTGCTCATAGGTCTCAAATGAATAATGATACACAAACTGACAACTGCAAATGTCAAAGTACATATTGCTATCCCTGTACTTTTTAGACAGAAGTTCCTGAAACAAACAAACAAGAGAAGTAAAAACAAATGTCCATTATTCCAGCATCCTAACCACAAAGCTTTTTGAAAACCTAATTAAAGTACCTTTTTATATCTACTGTGTCTAATATCTGTTACATCTTTATGAACTGAATTCTAAAAAATACCATTTGGAGATTTTTTTTCCAGGAAAGAAAACAACAAAGAAGAGAACAATTTTAGGCAAACCATATGTTGATTTGTGGTATATAAAAAAATAGTTACATAAACTTCTGAATTTCTGAACACATGGTTCCATATGATAAAAATTACCAATTTGTGCTTTTCTCATCAATATGCCACAAATCTTAACAGTTCTAGAGAGAATGTTTAAGACTAATTCCTTGTAGGTTCCTGACTCCCCTTCCAGTAAGATTATTAATTATTCAGTCTGTAAAATATGCAACAATTTTACTGAAAGTGTTCTTCAACACCTTTTTCTAAATTTTTACTTCACTAATAATGTAACTACTTTCCACATTTTATACTAAGAACAACAAATCTCAAAGAAATAGAAAGAAAATAAGAGCATGAAACAACTATACCTTGGTACTATCAGCAGTTACAAATTCTACACTAAAAAATCTATCATTCTGGCGACCACGGTTTCTCATATCTTGATAACGCTGTTCACACTGTTGTACAGATACACCAGCAATATCTATGTAAAAAAAAAACACACACACACAGTAAAAATCTAAAATAGTATCACTCATTTGAAGGCTGACATTTAGCAAAACTGTAGGCTTAATGGAAATCAATTCATTTCTATTTAGAACATATGTACAATAGTTCTTATTTATAGTACACAGGTACCACTGTTCGGTGGTGCTTATTCACAGCAAATATTAGATCAAACCTAAAAGTAACACCTTCGGCAAGTGTTTAACACAAGTGTTTGCCATGAGCACAGTATAGGACAACACAGTTTGCTTTTTTATCACCAATGGATGCATTTTGTTTTATTTTTTAGATCTCAAATCTTTCCAGGATATAGGGTACAGTCACCATTCACAGTTACGACAGTGATGAAAAAGTAACTTTGCAACCAGTCCTTACGTTTGTGACGTTCGCAGGTCTGTAAAGGAAAGGAAAGCCAAAGTAAAATTGTAAAAGCTTGATGTTTTACTTAGCAGCCTCTGTGCTTAACAACCAAGTTTCTGGTCCCAACTGTGGTTGCTAAATGAGGACTGTCTGTACTACAAAAGACAATAAGCTCTTCATCTTCAGTTCTTTTATTTGCATGGATATTTGTGGTTTTGAGAGGCCTTCATTCCAAATTTAAAGACAAATGAAAAAAAGCAACCTCAAACGTATTTTGATTTTCCAGACTTAGAATAATTCTTTATTCACTAGCCTGCTTTGGACTCTAGAAAACTGGGCTACTTTATGAATAGAACCAAACTGACTGAAGAAATGGAACTTCTATCTACTTATTTACTCAATCATCCATTCAAACATACCTTTAGAAATATTCAAAAAATAGCTTTCCAGGCCTTACTTTTTATATGGTGCATTTTTATATTAAAGCACCCAAGAATCTTTCAGAACCTACAGACTTTTTTTTTAAAATGAAGCTGATTACTGGTTGCCGCTAGTGTAGCATGAACCTCCATGTATAAATCCATAATGACTTCCATCTTTCTTTTTAAATGCTTATGTATTTGCCATCTGGCACTTTGTCCAGTGATTCTTAATCAGTATATCATATGTACTATCTCCCTACTCAATTTTTCCATTTGTTACATCACTTGTCCTTTGTGACTTTATTTTGTGCTGCACTTGATCCAGGAACTAAGTATAAAAGATCACATTGGCAAATTACACACACAAAATATAAACAAATAATTAAATTATAAATTATAAATAACTATATATGTAAATATATATGAATAATTATAATTATTTACATATAAACAAAAGTAAAATTCAATAAACCTGGTCTTATGGGATGCCTTTTGTGTCTGTGTGTGTATATACATATATATATGTGCTTCTGCATAGTTGAGCTTCGTATAGACATTATCCTGATATGAGAACAGATACATATGAATAATTGTGGCAAGGCGGGAAAGCAAAAACCAGGCCAGGTCAAAGATGCCATCACTCTTGCCTTGTCTCTGAGCTGGATAGCATTACTCTCATCAGGAACAGGTTGGACTGCCCTGAAAATTAGTCATTATCAAAAAGGCATCAATTACATTTCCCTTTTAATATTAAGGCATTATTCAGCAGGATCCCATAGCTGTAAAGGTGGGAAGATAAACAGTGATATTGTTATATTTGATCCAGGTCACCAGAGAGGATCTACCATCATTACTGTCAGACAGAGTTAGCCAATGCTGGCAAACCAACCTCAGATCCTAAACAAGCCTTTTGAATCAAATATTCCAGTGCTGTCCTGGTTGCTAGTGATTTGAGTATTTTGAGGAATATGGGGGCTTATGTATGTCAACCATGTACCAAATAGGATTTAAGAGACCTTAGAAATGGAACATCCGCATTGAGGAGATCTAACTAAAGAATGATTAAAGAGTATTTCAGTCAGCACATGTGCTACTTATTTATCGTATGTGTAGCTGACATACACATTTTCTGTGAGGACAATAATGCATCTTATGATTCCAGATAGCAATCTAGCAGGTTGGCAAGACAAACAGAATTCCAGCTGTAAAATCAGCCAAATACAAGAAATTTGGCTCTCTTCCATATTGTGTGTGCTATTTAAAACATCTCTTCTAGTAGATACTGTTAAGTACTGCAGAACCGGTTTTACTTACACCATTCAAGAAACTATGCACCTGAATCAGAGTTTAAATCTCCTCACCTGCAGGAAAAGGGCTGCCTTCCCTCTTCATGGTGGTGTGTAAAGAGAAACTGTTTTAGACTACTGCACAGGAGGACACTAGATTCTAATTTTGCTGCTTTTATTCTGCTTTAATTGTACAATATCCAAGTTTAATTCAATTTCAGAATCGATTCAGAATTGTTTTCAATGTTAGCCATCTTGAGTATAACTGAAGCATAAAATGGATATAAATAGCCCTTTGGAATTTTTTTTCCACTCCTTCACCCCAGCAGAGCCAGGTACTATTAAGCTAGTTTATCCTATATCTGGATTTAAAGTATCTTATTGTTTTCACAAATCATATTTGCAGAATGAAAATCACTAAAGATATCTCAAACTCCCTTTTCTATGTTGACAATTTAACATGATTCCCATATTGAATTAATCTGCCTTCTTACCTGTACATACAAGCCTACTTATTCGGCCTTTTCTCCATTTCAGCAAGTCCCCACCTTTACCACATCCCAAGTCTAACACTGTAATGTTTTGTTTTCTCTGTCGTACCCTATCAAGGAATTCACCTAAAAGAAAAAATAACAACAATCCTGAGAAGATGAAATATTGTCCCTGTATTAAAATACAGCTCCCTGGTTATTTTGAGAGCTTTAGAGCTCCAGTGTATTGTTCCTATCTTTGAGAGGTATGAGATAAAAAGAAAATCATGGTGCACTTGCATGGAGCAAGAGTTTTCATCTCAGAAGTTAGCTTCACTGTGCTCAATGGAATTTATTTCTAGTTAAGTGTATAGGACTGCATCCCAAGAAAACTTAATTCACATCAGAATGTTTCTAGTTTATGTGTTAAATCTTAGGAAAGCTATTTTCATCACTGAATTCTCAGGATTCCAATGATTAATTTTAGTTATATCCAAAGATGACTAGTCTGGTCTGAGGTGTACTTTTGACAAAAAGTATCACTTCTACCTCACAATATATTCATGACTACAATCTCACATTTTTTAGACCAAAACAATAAACAGAAAAATACTCTGACAGATACATGTAATGCTTGCATTATAGCACAACACTGACGAGTGCAGTCCTTTTTTTTTTTGGTGCATTAATAAAAATATTAATGTTCTAATATAAAATCTAATATTTAGAATTTACAAATTAAGTTTGAGATTTGTTCCTTATGGCCAGCTGTAATACCAGTCAATTTTTCCCCCAAAAGTAGATGTCTGAATATACAAATACTTGGAACTCTTTAAAACAAAGACATACCAATAAGCACACTTTTTATCCAATTGTTAAAATTTCGGAGATAGACGATGCGACTCATGCTACGTTGTTCCAATCCAACCTCTTCAAGCTTATTATAATGTGCTGCTACAGCTTCTGTATGCTACATAAAACATAAAATAAACAATTAAGTGTACCATGTAAAGATTTACATACATTTAGGTGATAGCTAAGTCCCAATATTTTTAATTTGGTGCATTCCTTTCACAGTAAAAATTACATCTTTACATCTGGAGTTTATATGTCCTGCCAAATTCTAACCCACTTTAAAAAAAAAACAAAATAAATAAGAGTACAGAAAAAAAGAAAGCAGAACTATAAAAGTGTGACTACAGTAAACATGAAAAAGATCATATTAAACAAATACTAAAAGATGAATAAGCAAACTTATTTAAGTATCTTACTATTGCATTTTGAATCAAGTGAAGTTCCATATATTATTTAAAAGCAAGCTTTCATAGAATGCACTGTAGTAATTTAATTTCAGTATAAATAAGATGCGTTTGTCTATAACAATAAATTCTTTCTCCTCCTGATTTATTTTATATAAAGGGGAACAACATGAAGCTGGTGTTTCTGTTTACAGTGGCAAAGGCATTTTTTGGATATTGCTGCTACTTTATTATCAAAAGCAATACTGGTTTGAAGAACAGTCTAAAGTTGCTTCATTTCCTTCATATGTAACTCACTACTGTTTAGAAAAGCTGTGAAGATCTGGCTTTTCATCCAGGCCTTTGGTGAGGGAGAAAGAGAGATCTCTCACTTCACCACACTTGCCATCTTTCATCTTTAATATTTTATTGATTTTATTTTAATTTTTTTGTTTGATTGTTGTGAGTTGCCCAGAGACAATGAGAATCAGGCAGCATACAAAATTAGTATATTATAGTCGGTCGCACAGTCAGCCAGATGTTTAGACTGGATTTGGCATTTTTGTCCACCTATCAAGTCCTTCCCAAGGATCTGGGATAGGCAGATGTTGTTGTTTAATAATATTAAAGGTATCATCACAGGATGTCGAGCTGTTCCAAGTAAAGCTGCCTTCTGCAATTGACTGATGGTGATTTTGTCAATGCCGGTAGCATTCAAGTGGTGCTCCAGGTATCTAGGAATTGCACCCAAGGCACCTATTACTATTGGTACTATCTTTGCTTTCTTTTGCTGCAGTCGTTCTATTTCTGTTTGCAGGTCTTTTGTGATTTTCTCCAGTTCTTTCTCTTCTATTCTGCTGTCTTCAGGTCTTGCAATGTCCACTATCCAGACTTTTTTGTCTTTCTTATCAATTATTTAGCCTGGGGTGTTGTGTAGCAGATGCTTGTCTGTTTGAATTCTAAAGTCCAGGAGCACTTTGGCTTCTTCATTTTCTATTACTTTGCCTATTTTATGGTCCCACCAGTTCTTGCTTGCAGGCAAGTGGTATCTCTTGCAGATATGCCAATGCACCATTGTTGCTACTTTGTCATGCTGTTGTTGTTGCTGCTGCTGTTGTCATTTAAAAGCAAACCTTCTGCTCTTGTGTGTCATAGACTCATTAAGTTGGAAAGGCCCAGTCACCTTAAATCTTGTTCCTGCTCCTCTTACTCAGTTTTTTGTCAATTTGATAAGCATTCCCACTACTTCTTCATCCAAATCATCAATGAAAATGTTAAAAGAGTATTCTGAACTCTGTACCATAATATTTCATTCCAGTTCTATGAGAACTATGTATTAGCATTCTTTGATTATAGTTTTCAAATCAGCTATGGATCCACCAAACAGACATAACCATCAGGATATCATGAGATACTTTGTTAAATGTTTTCCTGAAGTATAAATATATTATGTCCACAGCATTCTCACAATCTACTAAGAAACTTATATGAACAAAAAATGCAGTAAGATTAGTCTGGCAAACCTGTCCTTGACAAATCCATGCTGACTTCCAGGAATCACTACTAGTATACTGCACTGTTTTATAAAATCTTCCCAGACATGGCTATCCATCAGTCTGAAGTTCCTAATATCCATCTATGGGTGAATATATCTAAGTCTTGACTTGGTCCATAACAGCAGAATCCTATGCAAGTCTACCCAAAAGGTCAACAAAACTTTAACACAACAGCCTAGAATATAAAGTTGTATATGTTTCTAAAGTTCTATCCAAATAGTAGCCTACATTTTAATTATCCTCAAACATAGGGAAAAAGAGACTGGAAGAATTTGATTACTGTAAAAATTAATATTTGAAACACTCACTCTTTTCCTTTTACGAACTTCTTCAGTTTCTATTTCACGATTGAGAGTGTTTTTATCTCCTGTTTGACCTTCATCACAAGACTTTTTATCTGCAATTTTATCATCATTTTCAACAAGAGAATCGGTATGTGGGCGTTTAGTAGTTACGCTATCATCTTCTTCAACAAACTTTCTCTTATGCTTTCCACTCTCTACTACCTCAGCCATATTAGCTGAAGAGCTTGTTCTCCTGTTACAGCTGCAAACAAAAAATAATATTTTCTATTATTATTAAACAAGACCTTGCTGACAGACCATTCTGATAAACTGATGTCTACTGGGTCATAAAGATGTCCACATCAACTTCTACTGCAATGAGCTCTTTTGGCTATGCTGCTAAATAAAGGCAATGGTAGGCTCTGCTTTGTCAAACAAATCACACACAAGCTTATTCTACACCTTTTTCCAAGATACTCTATTACAATTCTTTCCCATCCTACCCAACCAAGTTCCCTTCTCACATGCCTCCTCAGTATTTTGTGTTCTCTAAGGCCCTTAACCCACACTAGGTTATTTGGACACATGGCTTATACCCTTAGGCCCCTTCTACATTTTTTTTAAATTTAATCTATTTTCTCTCCCACCTTTATTATTTTTATAAATAACTCAATTTTTAATTTAATTTCTATCCCTTTATTATTTTTACAAATAACTCAAGGCGGCAAACATACCTAATCCTCCTTCCTCCTAATTTCCTCCACAACAGCAACCCTGTGAGGTGGGTTGGGCTGAGAGAGAGTGACTGGCCCAAGGTCACCCACCCGGCTTTCATGCCTAAGGCGGGACTAGAACTCAGTTTCCTAGTTTCTAGCCTGGTGCCTTAACCACTAGACCAGACTGGTTCTCCAATCCAAGTACTACCAAATCCAAGTACTACCCTGCTTTTCCAATATTTTTAAAAGAAAGAGTACTGGGGATGATTCATCTGTATGACTGTTAAAAGTGATGTGCAAAATATTCAAAAAAGTTTCTTCAAAACATATGAATGCAAACAATCTCTTTTCACATAATTAAAACAGCAGCATCCTTTGTGAGGTACACACAGCTGGTTGACAGCTATCCCCACATAGCTGGGTACATGCAGCCATTTTATTGGTAAAACCAGCAGAAATGTTGCCAGTGCATGCACATAAAAAACCAAGGGTAGCTTTTAAGTGGCTTCATTAGTCTTGCAAAAAAGAATGGCTGCTTTATTAATTCAAAGAGGTGATTCATTCGTATTAATGTGCACTGCAAAACAACAATTTCAAACCCTTTGCACGGGCCTGCGGGAAAAGTAAGAGGCAGAAGTATTAGGTATGTTCGGCGCCTTAGTTATATATAAAAAGGTGGACACAAATCTAGTAACAATAATCCTCAACATCGGGAGACTGCCGAGCAGTTGACTGACTGCGAGCAGCTCCTCTTTCGCCTCGGTCCCTCGATTGACCCCAGAAGCAGGGGTCCCATCTCCTCGACCTCCAGGAGACGCGACAGAAAAGAGCGAGAGAAGGCCCAACATCACTGGAGCAGCCCAGCTCCACTTTCCCTTCCGAAAAGGAGGAAACGGGCACAGCGAGGGAAACAGCAGGCCCTGCTCGCGGCCCCGAGGAAAGGCGCCGAATTGGGCCAGGCAACAACGGCGCCTCCCGGACGCACGGCGCAGCTCACCCTCCTAGTCCCCCGAAGCGGAGACGTTTGCCTCCCGCTCGAAGGAAATGAGGCGCTACAGCACGGCGCAGCTCACCCTCCTGGTCCCCCGAAGCGGAGACGTTTGCCTCCCGCTCGAAGGAAATGAGGCGCTACCGCTCCCCGCTTTCCATCCGGGGTCGCCCTGCCACTTCCTCTTCGGAAAGGTCAGGAGAAGAGGGCGGGCGGTGGGGCGGGAAGCGGAAAAGGTCCTAGAAGGCTCTCGCGGGGAACGTGCGCGGAGGGGTCGGGGCGTCTGAGGGCACGTGGTCCGCCTGAGTCAGTGGCAGCCGGGAGAAAAGTGGGCCTAGCGCTGTCCTGCACCTGCGAGGAAGGCGGTCTTCTTCAAAAGGTAGCGAGCAGTACATGCAGAGGAGGCGTGTTCATCTTTCTGCGCCCAGAGCCAACACGGGGGCGGCGGGAGGGAGGGGTTCCGTGTCCTGGGCTGCTTGTCGGAAAAGCTGTGGGGGGGACGTCTTAACTCCGCGAATGCTGCTCCCAGCATTGATGTAACATTACGTCAGGCTTCCCCATCTGAAGGCCATCAAGGATGCCGAGACTCCAACTCCCATAACACCCAGCCAGCATGTACGCGTGTTGGAACTTGCAGCCGCACGCACCTGCAGAGCTTCAGGTCAGAGCAGGCCGCCTTAAACGCCCCTCGGCGGTGACTGCAGCGCTAGGTAGGATTTCAGTGCATAAAGTTGGAGGCTGTTTTTTTTTAACTGAATGACAAGAGCTCCATTATTTATTTGGAATGCGTGAGAGAGACGGAATTTTCCCCAGCGCGGGTTTGTAAACACCTTCTTCAAAGGTTTGGCATAGCTTGAGCTAGTGTTTTTTCTCTGTGTGGTAGTCTGTGTAGTGTGAGAGCACTAAAGATTCTTTCAGGAAATCTTCAGGATTTGAGCTTCCTTCCTTCAGCCTGCCAAAGGGTTTCCCTTTCCCTCCATGCACAGAGGGGAAATACTTAGTAGGGCTGGAAGAAGGAAGCAGAGATCTTCAGGATCTGAGTTTCATTCCTTGCAACGAGGGGAGGAGAAGCCCTTTGGCAAGCAGCTCTTTCGCTCCACCCATTTAACAACCCAACCTGGGAGACTGCTTAACAACCACAACCAAGAGTGCCGGGATTGCGGTCGTTGAGCAGAGTAGTCACATGGGCGTCTCGCTTAATGACAAATTTGGTCAACAACCAAGATTCTGGTCCCAGTTGTGGTCCTTAATCAAGGACTACCTGTGTGTGTGCGCGCGCACGCCTTCAAATCATCATTGACACCTGGCAACTGTCTGGACTAGTCCTTGCAGTTTTCTTGGCAAGATTTTCTGAAGTGGCTTGTAGTTGCCTTCTTCCTAGGTTGAAAGAGAGTGACTGATCCAAGGTCACCCAGCTGGCTTTGAGCCTAAGATAAGACTAAAACTCCAAATTTCTAGCCTACACCACACTGGCCCTCAAAGCTGTATTATGATTGGTATATTATTTTTAAATTAGTCTATTAAATAGTATACATTTTGTGCCAAACTCAACTTAAAAAGTCTCAGAGGGATATTGAGGCCTGTCATCACTACTTAAGCCACATATCTGGATTGAAATGACCACTTAAAAACATTTCTGCTGAAACTGAATGAGAAGCCAAAGGCAGTAGATCAGAGGCAGTTAAGTACCCTGCCTTCTCTGAGAACCACAAATACTTGAAGGGGAACTTAGCTTTTCACTCAAGTAATATTAATTTGGGGTGCTTTGGGAGCATGGCAATGGAGATCCTTTTAGGGAAGGCTTAGCTTAAATTCAGGGTTGTCTTCCTTCCAGGTAAATATGGCAAAGGGCCCATTTCTTCTCAACCATTTAATTCATCATCTGCTTCCATATTTGTTCTCTGTGCAGTGTAACTGGATTCAGTTCAGAATCAATTTCAGACAGCAGGTTAAGAAGTCTCAGTACAATTCTGTTGTGTATATGGAAACTTTCCATATTTTAATATGGTAGCTATTTGTCCAGGAAACCTTGTGGATAATGCAAGTTGATTAGTTAGTTCAGTACCAGAATCTCCAGTGTCTTTGGTTTCCCAGTGCTCCATATAGTATATGAACCTTCTATTCATGCTTCTCAGAACCCATGAGTACTCAGAGGAGACGGGTGCTTATGGCACATCCATCCCCTACAGCAAAGTTGGTTTAAAAAGGGTCCTTGAGAAAACAATCTGCAATCATGAGGAACTTCTACTTGCACTTAACTGAAAGCAACAATAGAAAGAGTTGTGGTGCTAAAAATACATTATGTTGAGTCCATATGCTTTCCAAGGAATGGGAAGCTTGCTTTTAAGATTGTGAAGATTTCTTTTACAATTTAGGTTTTTGATGCCTTCAAGAGTGCACTTTGTCTTAGCTTATAATCACAATACCATCTCTGCCTTGTACTTCAGAATTAATGCTGTGTAATGCCAAGTAGTTGAGACCAGGTCTGTCCTAACAGCCAGGAACCATGCTGAGACAAGGAATAGGTCTCTAGTGCTTTATTACTGCTACATTAGACAGAAAATCCTAACAAACTGAAGAAGCGTGGGGAAAACCCAGACAGATAAACCCCAAAAGTTAAGGCGGGTCTGTTCTGTGTCTCGTTGAATGGCTGCTTAACTCCTCAGTACTACACATGCGTTTTCCCCCCGGATAGAGGCCCCCTCCTACTCACCATCAGTACTCATGACAAAGTCTGTCCTAGTCTACTTTGGAAGCCAAAGTAGATAATGTATTGTATAATGTACTTATGGACATTATTGTCACAGTTTTGAAAATGTCTAATTTTTTTGTAGGTCTTGCTCTTATTGGTAGCTGAAAAGCCTTTTTGTTGAAGGAATGTTTTGATCTGTTTGCTGTGATCTTACATGACATACCTGAAGACAATGACTTGATTATGATTCTCCTGCAACGGTATAATCCATCTGTAATGTTTTGCCCTAGAGGCAAATTTTTGGTTCCAGGAGTGCTGTAAACTGGTGAGAACCTTTCTCCTTAAAATTAATACTATAGCTTTCTTTGTACAACTATTGTCAAATTAGACAAGCCTTTGATATTATATCCATATCATAATGTGTTGACAATGATATATTTGGACTTAAGGCAACAATTCTCTTTCAAGTGGGTATTGTTGTGCTTTCTAGTGATCTTCTCACAGTTAAACGTGACTTACTGGAGCACTTAAGATTTTCAAGTATTTGAGTTATGGTATTTCTGCTCCAAACTTAATCTTAATTGTGGGTGATGCTGTTGATCAACAAGCTTTACTTAGGTTCTGTAGTTCTGTTAGCTGTCCTTTTTAAAGACAGAATTTATATGGGTATGTAATTGAAGTCAGGATTTTTCTGAATTGGCAGCAAGATTAGTGTGCAGTGGCAATGGGCCATAAATGCCATCACCTATTTGAAGTGAGGGGCTGAAAGTATTAAGTTTAAAAGTAAGTGATTTGAGCCTACTGGAATTGAGTATGGCTAATAAAAATGAAGTAGTTCAGTATTTCTGAAATTCAGATGGCTATTTTATATGCTACCACATTGATGATGTTATGGCTTGTGCTGTTCATTTATTACAGAAAAATCACTTGACTTTTATCTGATGCAAGCAAGTTGTAAATTGCCTTTGTAATATCTCTAATCCATGTAATAAGTACTATACAGTATTGATATCATTGTGCAGTTTCTCTTGTTTATGGTACTTTTTATTGATAGTCAATGAAAAGCCTGACTCTACTATTTTGGGACTGAGTCTTCGTCTAAGAGAAGGAAAGATACTTATCCAAGGAAGTGGTTACGTTATTTAACTAGTAATACAAGATTTTAATTACCATTTTCTATGTGTTAAATAAAACTGACCAGAGTAACTAAGATATTTAATTAGGTGTGGGGTTAACAGCTCACAGAGAATGTTATGCAATTGTTGTTTAGGAAAGAGAAAGCAAAACCACAATTACACTGTAGCTTGGCCATTGTAAAATTTTTATATGGGAAAAGATAGTTATACTGGTCAGAGTAAGTTCACAACACTAGTTGTAGTGCTAAAATGATACATTAGAGGGCAGGCTGTAACTTCAGATTGGTATGCCTAGTGTATTGTAAAAATTTACGAATAATACTAAAGTGCAACATAAGCATTAGTCAGTGGAACATAATTAATATTTTTTATCTTTAATGTGAAACCTGTGAAAGGTTTTGATATACAAAAGTGTTTCAATATATGTGCTGGATTTAATCCTCAGTACTAAATGTGGGTGGATTCTGATGCTATTTTATCTATGTATTCTATATGAAATATGGATGATAGCAGGTGAGCAGCCCAGATCAGGAAGACTGAATTCTTGGAAAAAGGGACTGCTCACCACTTAAACGTCTAAGCGTTGCTGCTGTGGATTTTGTTTAAGCCAGGTTTACATACCTCAACATTTGGTTATAATAACTTACAATTTGATTAAACCAGGGACCCAATTTTTCTTGCTTTTATTTTGCAATTATGATACCAGGGATAATTTTTTGCTTAATTTAACAATTCAACTGTTAATATTTCTTAGGAGCTATATACAAGAGTATCAGCACAATGCTGCCACCATTGACCAAAATGCAAAAACCACTTCAGTTGGCATACAGGACCTGTTTGCTACCCTATCGCTCCTGTATCTTTCCATGCATAAAAGAAAAAACATCCTTACATCCCATAAGATGGAAAACGATGTCCTTGGTCCTCAGCTGCCAAAGCCAATGTCTGCATGTGTCTGCTGCTTTTTGTGTTTCCAAGGAAGGGGGCTTCGTGGGCAAGACATCTTCTCAACCTGAAGACCTTCACAATAAAGAACTGGAGAGAGAAAAACTTACCACATCAGCTGGTAATTTTGCCAAAGGAACACCTATAGAGCCCAATTCTGTAGAGCTTGACCCTTTACAAGATAAATCAATTAGTCTTGTGCAGAGATTCAAGAAAACTTTTAAACAGTATGGCAAAGTTCTGATTCCAGTGCATCTTTTGACTTCCAGCATATGGTTTGGAACTTTTTACTATGCAGCTTTAAAGTAAGTGCAGAAGTATTAACTGGAACACAGATGATAATTTCTGTGTTGTAGTTCATGTTGCGTACCTTTTTAAAAAAAATTAACCTTCCATTACAAATACTGCTTTCTATAATCCTGAATCCTAAAAGCCTGGGAAGAGCAATAATGTGCTATTTAAGAAGCAATGCAAAGTTGAGTAAATATATATATTTGTTTTATTGTGTTAGTGGGACTCATGAGAGCTTCAGTCTAATCAGTCAGGCATGTATAGATTTGGGAAGGATGGACCAGAAGAAAGGAAAAGGTGGGGAAGAGGGAACACTATCCTGTGTTCCATTTCAAAACAAGAGTGTATGTTATCTTGTATGACCAAGCATTCAATGAAAGGATCGACTGAACAAGTTTATCATAGGATAGTTTTTAAAGGCTGCCACAATGCTGAGAATTAACAAACACTGTTTTGCTTATTGAAAGCCTTAGGTATCTCCAAGAATAGCAGAATTAAAGAGACTGGAACCATGATAGGAAAATCTTAAAGCATTAACAAGAATCTGGGATCATGCTTGAACAATTGCTATGAAAAGACTTGATTTTGTACGAGAAAAGGAAGCATGCATACGGATGTACAAGCGAAGTAATGAAACACTTAAGGGAGTTGTAGCTTATCTGAGTAGGAAGCCCAAATAAACATAATTAAAGTGCCTGTGCAGACTGTAAAATAAAGTTGATTTTAATGGATTAACTAAAGTTGTAAGTTTATACCATTACCCCCTCAACTCAGTGGGAATTTTAATACAAATCCATAGAATTTCACTGTGATTTTCTTACCTAAATTTATCAAATTAGATATTGTTTCTGTTAAGAGGTCCCCTTTCCTCATTCTTGTTCTGTTCTACTTTACTGATTAGTGGAAAGTAGAATTTGTAGGTAGTAAAGAAAATCTGTGTTAAATGCCATCCTTCATTTATTTCCATGTGCTAGCATGCCAGCAAATTTTGTAATAGTCAACACACTTCTGTTGGGTTAGAAAAAACCTCTAAATTTAGTTCCTGGGTCTACCAGTTAGGAAGAAACAACAGTTTTTAAATCGCTGCTATCCTTATTATTTTTCCAAAAAAAATTACAAGGGCAACATTAAGTATGCATCTGCTTTGCGCAATAAAACAGGTTTTAAAAAATGATAAGTTGTTTGTATTAAAAGTAAAAGTAAGAAAACAGTTGATGGGATGTCATCTTATAAAAAAAAGTATTAGTGTGAGGGAGTCTATTCATAAAATAGGAAGATATACTTGTTTATGGAGAATATTTGTTTATAGCAGTTCTAATGTTTTATTTTCTGTTTCAGTCCTAGCTTTATTTCAAAAGGTGAGCAGTTCCTTGTACCGTGTAATGTGTAAAAATGCTAATGATGAAGCTAGAATAAGTAGTACAGGCTAATACCTTAAGAAAATATCTGTTAGCACTGTGAACTTAATGTATAATATAGGTTCTCTGCTCAGTGTTTTTTGCTCCTAGCTTGCACACATACTCTGAAAGTTACTTTTTTTTTTCAATCCATTCAGTCGTGTCCAATTCTCGGAGACTGCCTGGACAAGTCCCTGCAGTTTTCTTGGCAAGGTTTTTCAGAAGTGGTTTGCCACTGCCTCTTCCTAGGCCTGAGAGAGTGACTGGCCCAAGGTCACCCTGCTGGCTTCATGCCTAAGGCAGGACTAGAACTCACGGTCTCCTGGTTTTTAGCCTGATGCCTTAACCACTACACCAGACTGGCTCTCATAGGAGTGTTACTAGTGAAGTAAGAGAGTTACTAGAGAATATTTAAAATATCTTACTCTTAACTTACAAAATTGGAACCCCTGTCAATACATGAAAGTGTGACAGAGTTCAGTGGGATTTGTCCCACATACGTATGAATAGAGTAGCAGCCTAAATGAGCTTAAAGGTTCTGTGCTGTATTAATTCAGTGCTTCTACAAGAAGGATCCTAAATATATTCCTTTATATATTTAAAACTTAATACCTTGTTTAAGACTATGAACAATGATCCCAAACATCAGTATTCCTACTTCCTAGTTTAGATCCTTAGATTTGTTTGGCATCAAGCTACATGATCAGGAAGTATACTTCACTGGGCACAGTGATCTATTTGATTGATTTCTGGTTCAAAATGCCAGTAACTAAATATGCTTAATGCCTATAGTATCTAAGAAAAACCGACTGTTTACTCTTAATGAAATACCTGGAGATAAATATCTGGATACCACTAAAATAAAATTTTAAACAGCTTCAGTCTTTATTACTCTGAGGAGGGATAAATTTAGAATGACATTTAGACCCATTAGTTTTTGAAAGGCACTTAATGCCATCTGGTTAAAATAACTAAAACAGTTACAATACATCCTGATGTCAGAGATTTGTGCTTCTTGTCACCAATTATTGTTCTACCGCTTCTATGAGAGTCCAAACATTGTAACTTACTTAAAGCTGACAGATCTTGGCTTGGGCATTGCCAGTGTCACAGGAGCTGCTTATCCTAATGACTTCCCCTTTTCAAAGAGAACAGTTAAGTTCTGTCCTGACAGCTTATGGCTGTGGCAAGTCAGGCTTCAAGACCATCCCTTGAAAACTTTCTGCCAGTCAAAAGTGGTGGAATTCATAAAGATAAGCTGAAAGGAAAAGCATGGTTATACTATACTTAAGCCTTAAAGATATAATTGAATTTGCTCTCAGAGAAAGATATGTAGGATTGTGACCTTACTTTAAGAATTGTTTCATTGTTTGGATTTTTCATTTTGTGAGTTAGATCCAGTAAAGTTTCCAAAAATATTAACTCTGCCATGGCACAGGTGAAAGTATTGTATGAATTCAGCTAGTGTCCAGTGGCTGAAATGGACCAGGCTCAAAATTTAATACCCAATTTTAATTCATATATTTGGAAAAGGTGCCAACAAAAACTATAGATAGCAGTAGTATTGCATACAAAATTGGTTTTCAGAAAAGTCACATATAACTCTTTAGTTTTTAAAATAATTTTCATAACTAATATGGTCTGAATACATGTCTCTCAGACCAGATTTACATTGATCATATTCGTACTTGCATCCAAATTATTTTTTCAGTCAGTTCAGTGTTTGATAATGTCAAATAATGAAACAGAACAACCAAATGGAGACTACGTGTTCAAGGTTATCTTTAATCTATGTTTTTCAGAAGAACTTGAATACATTTTTCTCTTAAGACATGTTAACTAATTGTGTGGCTTGTTTAGACATGAAGTTGATATATACAAGATAGAATTTTGATTTTTTTAACTTGGTATTATCTACTTCAGCATTAGCTTTCACAGTTGAGACAGACATTCCAACATCCTTTTAATGCAAATCATACTGTCTGACCCTGAGGCCTAACACTTTCATTCATCTTGGCCTTGAGTTACCACAGTAGAGAGAAGGCAATAGTGAAATAGCTCCAAGAATCAGTTGTATCTGAGTAGTTTAGAGCAGTGATTCTTAACTTTTTATTGCAAACCACTAAATTGTTTTAAAGACCACTATATAAGCCAAAAATCATCAACCTGGCACCTGCAGGTACAATGTCATGCTTGATCCCTTCCATATGAATCCTTAGGACTCCCGAATTAAATAAAAATAAGCAGAGCCATACAAAATCATTATATCTTCCGAGCTGTTGGTTTTCCCACCTGAAATACCAAATTGACAGTCTTGTGAGATTTTGCCATTTAAGTATGTTTACCTGAGGGACCGTCTCACCCCATTACATCGACCCAGTCAGGCAGAGAGGGCATGTTACGGACCCCATCCATGAGATACTGTTGATCAGTGGGGCCCAAGAAGAGAGCCTTCTCTGCTGTGGCCCCTGCCCTGTGGAATATCCTGCCCCAGAGGTGAGGTAGGTCCCCACTCTCCTGGCCTTCCGGAACAGGGTGGTTAACACCTTGAAGAGGCCCCTGTGAATTACATGTGTTTAAATTAAGAACTTTTGATATCACCATCTTGGTTTTTATATTTTATATTTATACGAAGAATATTGTTTTTATTGTATTTTAATCTGTAGTCATCTTAGTTTTATTGTAAACCACCCAGAGTCGCTCTTCGAGTGAGATGGGCAGTGACAAAATTATGTATCTATCTATACACACACACACACACACACACACACACATTTACTTTGTTAGCTGTACCATGGATCAGGTACAGTACCCTTCCAGACCTCTAATGGTCATGGAACACAGGTTATAAATCATTGTTTTAAGATACTGAAATTATATTTCAAAACTGGAAATGTTCTGTAAGTGAGGCACTTCCATGTTTTCCTCCTGATGACCAATTGACACTTAAATCATTACTCTGTATCAGTCCAGGAAAAAACAAGTGGCT
Organism: Candoia aspera; assembly: GCF_035149785.1. NCBI lineage: Eukaryota > Metazoa > Chordata > Lepidosauria > Squamata > Candoiidae > Candoia > Candoia aspera. Next base: position 155,447,843 of record NC_086155.1, read on the forward strand.
TATTTACTGTCAAATATAAAAATCCTTCATTTCTGATAACTATACAAAAAAAGTTTACAGAAATATGAATTATGTAATTTATTTTAATGTCTTTGTTTCACAGGGGAGTAAATGTCGTTCCATTTCTTGAATTCATAGGGTTGCCTGAAAGCATTGTAAACATTCTAAAGCATTCTCAAAGTGGAAATGCATTAACTGCCTATGCATTGTATAAGGTAAGTAGATGCATAGGTTTCTTAACTCTACCTGCAGGAACATTTGAATTTACAGTTACAATAGAAGAGCATATCTGTAGCTCAGGGTTGAACTGTGGAGTGCTTGGTGCTCTTTGAGCTTGGTTGTTCGCTTGCAGACATTTCATTACCCAACTAAGTAACATCCAAAGTGCTAGTGAGTGTGGGGTTTGTGTGCATCCATGAACACCAACTAGCAGTCAGAAGACATGATGAAAATTCCTTAATCTCACAACACATGGACAGACTCAACCATAGTTTCAACTGGGAAACTGAGCATCTTAGACCAAGCAAAATCCAAAATGCTAGGGAATTCCTGGAAGCTTGGCATTCAGACAAATCAGTCATTACTACACACACATAGATAAACCACATTTACACACTATTCAAAAGCAACATAAAAAAAGCTAAGGAAACAAAAAAACCAGAACACATCCTCACCAACAGCCAACACTCAGATAAGCAGACAAGCAGAAAACCCTAATCAAGGAACTACCAAGGAGACAACCACACCCCCCACCAACACCAGCAGGGCAAGCTACTGTATATAAACGGAACAAATCCCTCAATCACACTGATGATGTTACCTAGTTGGGTAATGAAATGTCTGCAAGCAAGCTCAGAGAGCACCAAGAATTTACAGTTAATTAATCCAGGCTTCCCTAACTCAGGGGCCCTTCTGATGTTTGGCAGACTGCTAGAATTTGTGGATAGAGGCAGGTTAAAGAAAGCTGAATTAACCAACCTCAGGCTATCCCTTTTTTGTGGTGGTTATTCGTTCAGTCACTTCCGACTCTTCATGACTTCATGGATCAGCCCATGCCAGAGTTTCCTGTTGGTTGTCGCCACCCCCAGGTCCCCTAAGGTCGAATCCGTCACCTCTAGAATATCATCCATCCATCTTGTCCTTGGTCGGCCCCTCTTCCTTTTGCCTTCCACTCTCCCTAGCATCAGCATCTTCTCCAGGGTGTCCTGTCTTCTCATTATGTGGCCAAAGTATTTCAGTTTTGCCTTTAATATCATTCCCTCAAGTGAGCAGTCTGGCTTGATTTCCTGGAGTATGGACTGGTTTGATCTTCTGGCAGTCCAAGGCACTCTCAGAATTTTCCTCCGACACCACAGTTCAAAAGCATCGATCTTCCTTCTCTCAGCCTTCCTTATGGTCCAGCTCTCGCAGCCATATGTTCCTACTGGGAATACCATTGCTTTAACTATGCGGACCTTTGTTGTCAGTGTGATGTCTCTGCTCTTAACTATTGTCCTGACAAGCAGGAACCACGCCGAGACGAGGAATAAGTCTCTAGTGTTTTGTTACTGCTACAGTAGACAGAAAATCCTACCAAACTGAAGAAGCATGAGAAAACCCATACAGATAAACCCCAAAAGTCAAGGCAGGTCTGTTCTGTGTCTCTTCGAAGGACAGCTCAAATTCTCTCTACTACGCATGTGTTTCCCCCTGGATAGGGGCCCCCTCCTGCTCACCATCAGTGATCATGACAACTATTTTATCGAGATTTGTCATTGCTCTCCTCCCAAGAATTGAACGACTTCTGATTTCCTGGCTGCTGTCAGCATCTGTGGTAATCTTTGCGCCTAGAAATACAAAGTCTGTCACTGCCTCTACATTTTCTCCCTCTATTTGCCAGTTATCAGTCAAGCTGATAGCCGTAATCTTGGTTTTTTTTATATATAACTGCAATCCAGCTTTTGCACGTTCTTCTTTCACCTTCGTCATGAGTTCCTCATTTCCTCCTCGCTTTCAGCCATCAAAGTGGTGTCATCTGCATATCTGAGATTGTTAATGTTTCTTCCAGTGATCTTAACCCCAGCCTTGGATTCATCCAGCCCAGCACATCACATGATGTGTTCTGCGTACAAGTTGAATAGGTAGGGTGAGAGTATACAACCCTGCTGCACTCCTTTCCCAGTCTTAAACCAGTCCGTTGTTCCGTGGTCTGTTCTTACCGTTGCCACTTAGTCGTTATACAGATTCCTCAAGAGGCAGATGATGACTTGGTATCCCCATACCGCTAAGAACTTGCCACAATCTGTTATGGTCCACACAGTCAAAGCCTTTAGAATAGTCAATAAAACAGAAATAGATGTTTTTCTGAAACTCCCTGGCTTTTTCCATTATCCAGCGGATATTGGCAATTTGGTCCCTAGTTCCTCTGCCTTTTCTAAACCCAGCTTGTACATCTGGCAATTCTCACTCCATGAATTGCTGAAGTCTACCTTGCAGGATCTTGAGCATTACCTTACTGGCATGTGAAATAAGCATCAATGTTTGATAGTTTGAACATTCTTTAGTGTTTCCCTTTTTTGGTATGGGGATATAAGTTGATTTTTTCCAATCTGATGGCCATTCTTCTGTTTTCCAAATTTGCTGGCATATAGCATGCATTACCTTGACAGCATCATCTTGCAAGTTTCTCCTGCTGCCTTGTTATTAGCAATGCTTCTTAAGGCCCCTTCAACCTCACTCTTCAGGATGTCTGGCTCTAGCTCACTGACCACACCATCAAAGCTATCCCCGATATTGTTATCCTTCCTATACAGGTCTTCTGTATATTCTTGCCACCTTTTCATGATCTCTGTCCATAGTTCTTCCGGGATCCTATCTACTAAATCTAGTCCCTTAAATCTATTCTTCACATCCACTGCATATTCATTAGGAATATTAGTTAGCTCATATCTAATTGATCTGTGGGTCTTCCCTAATCTCTTTAGTCTGATCCTTAATTGTTCAATAAGGAGTTCGTGATCTGAACTACAGTCAGCTCCAGGTCTTGTTTTTACCAACTGCATAGATGTCTGCCACTTTTGGCTGCAAAGGATGTAGTCAATCTGATTTCGGTGTTTGTCCATCTGGTGAAGTCCACGTATAAAGCCGTCTCTTAGGTTGTTGGAAGAGAGTGTTTGTTATGCAGAGTGAGTTGTCTTGGCAAAATTCTATCAGCCTATGTCCCGCTTCATTTTGTTCTCCCATGCCATGTTTACCTGTAATTCCAGGTGTCATCTGATTGACCACCTTAGCATTCCAGTCTCCTGTGATGAGAACAACGTCTCTTCTAGGCGTGTTGTCCAGTAGGTGCTGCAGATCCTCATAGAACTGCTCTACTTCAGCTTCTTCAGCATCTTTGGTTGGGGCGTATAGTTGGATCACTGTGATGTTAGATGGCTTGCCCTGAATTCAAATTGAGATCATTCTATCATTTTTTGGATTGTATCTGAGCACTGCTTTAGCCACTTTACTATTAATTATGAAGGTTACTCCATTTCTTCTGTGGTCCTCTTGTCCACAGTAGTAGATCTGGTGGTCATTTGATGTGAAGTGGCCTATTCCAGTCCATTTCAGTTCACTGATGCCCAAAATGTCTATCTTTAATCTTGACATCTGACCAGTAACCACATCCAATTTGCCCTGGCTCATAGATCTTACATTCCAGGTTCCAATGGTGTGTTAATCCTTAGAACATCAGATTCGCCATACACCACCAGCACCATCAGCCGCTAGCCATCCTTTCGGCTTTGAGCTAGCTCTGTCATCACATCTGGGGCTAGTTGAACTCATCCTCTGTTTCTCCCCAGTAGCATTTTGACAATCTTCCGACCTGGGAGTCTCATCTTCCGATGGTATACCGACATATCTCTGGTTGTAGTGATCCATTTAGTTTTCATGGCAAGAATACTGGGATGGGTTCCTGTTACCTTCCCCAGGGATCATGTTTAGTCTGACCTCTCTGTCATGACCTTCCCATCTTGGGTGGCCCTTCACAGTTTAGCTCATGGTGTCATTGAGGTGCTAAAGCTCCAGCACCACAACAAGGTAACAATTGTTTGCTGGAGCAGGCTGTCCCTACAGAATTAGAAATGAGACTGGGATTCTGCATTCAAATTGTGTGTGTGAATTTTCTAATTGTGATTATAATTACTGAGGAATATATTCTGTCACAAAGGCTCTGTAGATAATGCTATAATTAATAATAAATTCTACTCTGTATGGCGGTAAAAGAAGAGAAACCATGTTAAGGACTGCTTTATATAATTTGAAGTTTCTAACAGTGAAAATATTTAGTTGGATGCAAACATAGTTAAAAAGCAGTTTATAAGAAAGTAAAGAGACTGCAGGAGGAATAAAAAGGAAGAAAGGAGACATCTATTTAGAAATGAAGAAGACATTGGGTTGTATTTAATGGTATCATTCTGCTCATTAGATAGCATTCTTCCCCCCTGTATCCATTGTGATTCTCTAGAGGAGATTTGGGATGCACTTGGCAATGCAGGGATTGGAGAACCTTAGAAAATCACATTGCCCAAGTCCACTTCTACAGCAGACCCACTGAGTTTACACTGAGTGACTATTTTGTATCATTATCTGTAAAACATTTATTGTCGTGGGAAAATGTTCCACTTAAAATTTTCTATATTTCACAACTTTTATTACATACCATCTTGTTTAATAAAATGTGATTCCACAATTTTTGCAAACTCTAGTTGTCACAGCCTTTCCCCCTATTTTTAACATTCAGAGGCCTTAACAAGTTATATAAGACTCTGTGCCTGGATGTGTTGCTCCAGGAACCTCATTTTCAGTACCCTCTATTAGCCTTTGGGCATGATAGAACCTGCTTTCCCATCAGTGTCTCCATTACTACTGTGGCACTCCTATTAGTGCCACACAGTGGAAGAATAATGGAATGCAAATAATACTGCTTTGCAATGAATCTTGACCTTTTTATATAAATAAAAAAAAGGACAAAATTCATTGCAAAGTGATACTATTTAAGTTGCTAATGTGCCTGTGAGCTTATGACACTGTGGCTTAAACTATCATCAGCAGTGCCACTTGACAGCATTAAAAGTGCTGGCTCTGTGGAATTATCAATATTAAATTATTGATAATTAAGTTATCTATTAAAAATAGTATAAAAACACACAGACTTAAACTCCTGTTAATTTTTATAAAATCTAAATTTTAGGTTTTAATATCTTTTCTGGTAATAATTATTTTAAAATGGTATGTCTAATGCATGAATTGCTGATTTTCAGCCTTGAAGAACAACCTTGGAAAATTATTTCCATATTTCCTTTTAGCATTTTATGCTAAAAAGCATAACTTTAATTTTTTTTATTTTTGTTTCTCGGTATTTTAAAAAGTTTTGCTTTACTGCATGACAAAGAACTACTTTCCTGTCTCAATAGAATTTAGGATTTTAAATATATAAATACACACACAAACACACACACAAAGTGCTTTTTTATTCCTCTCGGATCTTTCTTTCTATTTATTTATTTCCTATCCCGCCTTTATTATTTTTATAAATAATTCAAAGCGGCAAACATACCTAATACTCCCTCCTCCTCTTTTCCCCACAACAACCCTGTGAGGTGAGTTGGGCTGAGAGAGAGTGACCGACCCAAGGTCACCCAGCCGGCTTTCATGCCTAAGGAAGGCCTAGAACTCAGTCTCCTAGTTTCTCTGCCTAATGCCAAACACTTGACTGTCTTTGAGCTGAATCTCTTCCATCCAGTGCTGAAGTATTTGCTAAATATTTTCCAATAAGACACTATTAAATAAAGTAAGAGGCTATTCTTAAACAAGAAGTAGAGAGAATGTTTAAATGAATATAAAATGCCAAACCATCAACCAAGGAATTTGTTTTCTCACTTAATTCCTCATGATAGGTCATTACATAGAACTCAAAACTGGGAAAGGTTATTTGGGTAGGAGGAAAGATTGAAGGAGCACACAGGGTACAAAATTGGAAAGGGCAATCAAAACTGCATAAAGATCATATTTAATTCATACAGAGATAATGTTTTCTTCCTTCTCTGAATATTTGGAAAGTTTTCACCTGGTTTCCAGGAATCACTCTTCTAGACAATTTTCATTGCATCTCCATAGAAAATGTAATTATCTTTCAGTGGCTGCATTTTATTTTTATCTTTATTCAAATGAAACTGCACAACTCATCTTTCGAAGCTTTAAGAGCAGTGAAGTAATTCAGACAACCATGAGACTAAATCCCACTTTCCCTTCCTTCTTCAGAAGTGACCTGTTCCCTTAAAGTATTCTGCAGATGATGCATTCCACACTTCAGAGCAGATTTTGGGAGGCACAGACGCTGCAGATGAGAGCAGCTTGTTCTTTTAGTGACCGACTGATTAAAGTGGCATAGACCTATAGAAGTCTCTTTAAGGAACGTCCTGGATAGCTTGGAGAGCTTCCTTGCTAGAGTTATGTTAGTATTTTAACTTCACTAGCACAGTCATTGTCTAAAGAGCTGCAGCTAAAGCCAAGCCTCTGAATGCTGTTACTCAGTCCATAGAATGCTTTTTCTTCACTTTTAAAGTCATTTAAGTCCTTAATGTTTTTATACACATATACACACATACTTTTTTTTTTATTGGTAAGATTGCAACTCCAGCCAGATACACAGTGACATTAGGAGGAACGTCCATCACTGTGAAGTATCTTCGCAAGCAGGGGTATATGTCCACACCGCCTCCAGTGAAGGAATATATTCAGGACCGAATGGAAGAAACAAAAGAACGACTCTCAGGAAAAATGGAGGAGACAAGAGACATGATTAGTGGCAAAATGGAAGAAACAAAAGAAAAATTAACTGAGAAAATGGAAGAAACAAAAGAAAAATTAACTGAGAAAATGGAAGAAACGAAAGAGAGGATAACTGAAAAGATACAAGAAACCAAAGAGAAAGTTTCATTTATAAAGAAGAAAGAATAGGAAAGTTGGCGTGAAAGGTGACATTTTTAACCCTTTAGAATATCTGAAATATATGTTCTTGCTACTATTCATTTCTACTTTGTTGTAGGCTGACTAGAAATTTGAAAGCTAAAAAGATAACATTTAAGACTTGCACTTGCCTTAATAAAAATTATCCAACATTTTTCAATGTAGGATGTGGTAAATACAACAGCTTTCTCCACAACTGAGTTCCTGAAGAATATTCTGTGGTCATCCCATTAGTGGCTTGACTGGATTTATGGAGAGGCAGATTCTCTCTGCACATCTGATAGAGCTTACATTCTTACCTGGCATCCCTCACCTCGTTGTAAAGCAAAATATTAAAATGGCTGGGTCATGTAAACAATGTCTTGAATATTGGAAATTGTGTCAATATTTGTATATTAATTAATCTTACTATCTCTAGGAAGATCAGGTAATTAGAAAGCTATATTATGTTCCATATTCCTGTTATAAAAACTTGACTTAAAATGATGTGTGAGGCTGAGTGAAATGGTACTAAATGTAATTGCATATTTATATTGCAAAAAGGATTTTGATTCTTCCGTAATTAGGCTAAAATAAGTATTACATTTCATGTCACTGATAAATCTTTCAAAAGAAAGGAGATAGATCTGTCTTTGTTCATGGAATAAATGTTTACATCTCTGTAACTCTGCTTAGTGAAAAAAAGGAAACACTGCTACCATTTGCATAGAAAATCCTCCAATATTTCTATTAGAGGCTACATACAACATTATTGCGCTAATGAATGCTATAGATTCATCTCAGGTATGTGCTTTGGATGGGTGGGGAGCACTTGGATGAGATCAAGAGGCTATGATTTCCATGTTTTGTATTTTGGTGACCACAGCTCTGAACATCGGCATTCCAGGTATTTTTCCTGTGTTGAAAGAAAAGATCATGGGCAGTGACAATATAAGGGATGGAAGCATCAGGGTGAGAAGAACCTTAGAAATGACTGTTGCATCCATTTTAAGACCCATGGTTTATATTACTACCTCTATTGTGAGTTGAAGGAATGCTTTCAAAGTGCTTTACATTAATGTAACTCAAACACTTCGTCTGGTTTATAATTCAATTACTTTGGAACTGTGTGATATATTTTTTTTAAAAATCTGATTTGCTTCTTTCAGCTCTGTTCAATTAAAACAAAATATCTGACACTAGTTAGTCTTAAAGCTCTGTGTCCAAGAAGCAGTAAAAAAGTGGTTATTGAAGGGATGGGGACCAAGGAGACCACTGTGAGCCAGTACCAAAATCAACCTTGCCTACCTTTAAAGCAGTTGCTTTAGAAAATGTATTTTCTTAATTGGTAAAGTTTGATACAGCATAAAAACACAGTACCACTAGGCAATACTTGTGTAAAAGCAAAATAATGATTTTGAGAATTGGTCATGAGGTTATGTACTCTCATCATGGCATTGCTGAGTGCTCTCTTAAGCTTACAGTGGAGAGATTTGTCCCATGACGTCATTCCATTTCATTCCCAGAAACAAAATCCTGCTATATTTACGCAATAGTTTTTTGATGAGAGAGCTCTTACAGCTGTTTTCAAGCAGTTTTACTCCTGCAGAATACTTGTTCCAGATGCTTACTGTGAGGTAAGTTTAAAAACGATACGCTTCTTTTAAACTTAATGAATATTGTACTCAGCAAATACTCTTCATACTGCCTGTTGCTATCCTAGCATTGCCAGAAAATTCTAACAATGACACAAGCTTCGCAGAACTGCTTTTCTGACCTATCAAAGAGAAGCTTGATAAAAGTAGGACATTGTCTTCGCCAATATTATGTCCGTGGTGTGCCCCTATAAGCTGTGGTATGTAAAATAGACGCTGCTCATTTATTAAATGTACCTTACCATCCTTGTGATATGCAAGCCTCAGCCTATTTCTTCTTTAGTAGATTCAGAGCAACTTTCCTAAATCTGCCTGCAGAGGAATGCTGACTTTTGAAGCTTAGAATCAGGTGATTTGGCAACTAGCAAAAACCATTTTTAAAAGGGCACAGAACAGGTGGTACAGTAAAGAGCCTTGTCTACAAGTAAATTTTGGAGAAGCAAGTTTGGACATAAGCATATTCCATTTCTGTAGAAGACGCATGTTGGAAACTTGTTTATCCATAATTCCATGGATATTTACTTTCTTGCTACTGTAGGCTGCCTCTAATTTTAAATGTAAAATTAACAGACATGATCAAATGGCACAACAGGAAATAATGTGAGGACTGTCCCCTAGGGGAAAAAGTGAATAAAATATTTCCCTTGTTTCTGTACTTTGAAGTAATTTTTAAAGAATGGCTTCTGATTTAATGCCAGTGTATTCAGAATGAAAATGTGTCTCTCCCAATATTTGAACTTGATTCTCTAATAGCATCAGAAATTTAAAAATAATAGTTCCAAACTGATATAAATGGAAGCAGTATTGGCCTATTGCTAAACACAATAAATGGAGTTGGCTAAGCAGTATTTAACAGTATTCATCCAACCACTGCTCAGTTCTTTCACAAGTTTGTTTTCATCATAGTCACTGCAGAGGAGTTGTTCTTAAATTAATAATACAGATGACATTAATTGAATTAAAGCACTCCTGCTATACCACATTGTGTGTTCCTTGTGAATAATTGGCTCAGAGTACCTATTCTAATACTGTTTTATCATTCTCCAAACAAGCTGCTACAAATCACATACACAAATTTTACACAAGTATTTATACTTCCCAAACTTGAAAGGGTTAAAATGATCACTGTGGAAGCTTGCTTAGTCACACTGGACTTCAACAATGCTGGGGCTGCTTCAGGGCTGCTCTTTTGCTGAGGGGACCAGCTTCATCAAAACAGCTGGACAGTCTGCCTCAACCCACCAAATCTGCTCTATACAGCTGGGGATCCTGGAGCAGATGTGGGTGAGGGTGGAGAAGAAAGGAAAGCTGTGGCCCTTCTGGCAGGAGTTCTGAGGGTAAAAAGGAAGCATTGAATTCTGTCACATATTGGACAGAGAAGTACCTGTTTTTCCTTTTTTAAAAAGTTATAAATTAAAATTCAAATTGGTGTGCAGTGTCATATATGAGTGTACAGCCTAGTTCGTTTAATTTTTCTACTTGTCAAATAATCTCTGACTATATTATTCTAAGCAGAGTGTTAACTGTATAAAGGGCTGAGCTGATACTAATTGTAGAGCTTTGGTTGAAGCAAGAATTATCAAGACTTTTCATATCCAAAGAGAAGGAAATATTCCTTAGCAAATACCAAAGCTATCTATAGAAAAACACTTAAGTGATATCTTGACTCAGTAGTAAAATACTGCTTTAGAGGTGTGGAGGTTTTGGACTCTCTTTGGAATGAATATTAAAGAGAAGACAAAATATTTTCTGTTTCAGCCCTTTTAGCTACCAGATTGCTATCTATAACACACTGTAATGGTTGTGTTTAAAAATGCTTCATAGCAATGTAGGAATTTTATTCAAAACATTTCAGGCTTCATGTCAGCAGTATTTCAGCAAGTCTGTAGAAGGAATTATGCATTTCAGTCAATTTAGCTTTTGTTTATTCTGAACTTCTGTCTGCAAATAGAATTTGCCTTCCAGATTTCTACTTGTGAATAGTGGGGAAGTGTATGTATCACTTCATACATATTCTGCATCTTAAGGTCCACAGAGCTAATACATACAATCAAAATGCCAGCATCAAATGTTGCACAAATCTCTAGTTTATCGATACATAGTAAAAGATGAAAGTGTATTATCTTCAAGATTTAAGTAGGCTTCCTGTATTTGAGAAACAAGAAGACTGAATTATCTCTGCATAGTGCAGTCCATTACTGATTTGATACAGCATTTCTTCCTGGTTGGTTGGTTTTTAAGAGCAAAGGCACAGTATATACAGGTCATCCTAGTTTAGTGAATGTCTCGTACAGTGACCGTTTGCAGTTACAACAGTGATGAAAAAGTAACTTTGCAACCAATCCTTGCATTTACGACCTTCACAAGTCTGTAGAGCAAAAGAAAGCTGATATAAGCTCATAAGCACAGTCAGTTTCACTTAGCGACTGCTTCACTTAACAACCAAGTTGCCTGGCCCAATTGCGGTCTCTAAACGATGACTATTGTATATGAGATAAGAACTGTTGATTCTGAGACTGCATGTACATGCATAAAAGCCTGTGCTACAGGTTCAAACTGCCCTTCAAGCTGTTTTTCCACCAATAACATAAAAAGATATTGTCAAAAGAGGTTCTCCACTGTTGAAAAAAATAACATTTACAGGAAGTCATACAAAGGAAAATGTTGAGTGGTCCAAAGCCTTTCCAATCAACTTTTAAAAGGGAGGGGGGAGTTAGTATACAAAACTGTCTTTTGTATAATTTAATCTCACCAAAAATCAAATTGGTTTTAATATGGATATATAATCATATATATAAATTATCAATTTTTGTTTGTGCTTTCCTTCATCATCTGAAAAGACTGGGAGTCTTAACTAAATTGTTAAAAAAAATGTGATGAGTTCTCAAAGATTATGTATTAAATTTATATGCTGTCTGACTCCCAATGACTGGCCAGTTAGAAATAAAAACACTAAGAAGAAGAAAAAATATGATAGACCAAAATGAAGAGTAAAGATGACATGGATGAGAGAAAGAAACACGCACAGAACCCAAGGGAGGCTTCACAAGGGTTGGGTGAAGAGCCAGGTCTCCAAAGCCCTTCATAACACCAGCAGGATGGGACCTGTCCAGAACTCAGGAGGAACCTCATTCCAGAGGGCAGGCACCACTACAGGGAAGGCACACTTCTGGGGTCCCAATAAATGGCATTGTTTATTGAAGGAACCCAGAATGTGCCAACCCTGTCAGATTGAATTGGCCAGGCAGATACTATGGGAGACAGGCATTCCTTCAAGTAACCAGACCCTATGCCATGTAGAGCTTTATGGGTAACAAGCAGCACTTTGAATTGCACACACAAGCTAACTGGCAACCAGTGCAGCCTGTGAACCAGAGGTGTAACATGGACATAACAAGGCATGTCCATCGCTGCCTGTGCATCTGCATTCTGCACCAGCTGAAATTTCCAGGTGGTCTTTAAGGGCAGCCCCATGTAGAACACATTGCAATAATCAAGCCATGATATGACCAGGGCATGAGTGACTGTCTGAAGGGCCCCCCAATCTAGGAAAGCATGTAACTGGTGCACTGGATGAAGCTGCAAAGCCTGCCTGGCCACAGCTGCCAGCTGCTAATTGAGCAGAAGCTGTGAATCCAGGAAGACTCCCAGATTGTGCATCGCCCATGAATGGGGAAGTACAATCCCATCCAAGGCCAGAGATGAAATATCCCCAGATCTAGATGGCCCAAACACCCACAGCCACTCGGTCTTGGTAGGATTGAGTCAGAGATCCTCATCCAAAGCTGCAAAGGCTCCAGGCATTGGGAAAGAACCTCGGTAGTCTTACTTGGCCGCCCAGGGGTTGAAAGATACCATTGGGTATCATCAGATTATTTATGATACCAAACCTCAGACTGGCAGATGACTGCACCCAGCAGTTTCATGCAGAAGTTGATAAGGAGAGGAGAGAGAATAGAACCCTGCAGCACCCAACAAAGGAGGAGCCTGTGGATCTATTTTTCCCTCTCCAACCAACACCAATTGGAACCAGCTCTGGAGAAAGGAAGAGAACCGCCATAAAACAGAGGCCCCAATACCCAACCCACAGAGCCATCTCCGAAGGATACCATGGTATCAAAAGCCACCAAGATATCAAGGAGCACAAGGATGGATGCACCACTTCCATCCCAGCTCTGTCACAGGTCATCTACAAGCACAATCAAATCTGTCTCAGCATTAAGTCCCAGCCTGAAACTAGACGAATGGGTCTTAAACTATTTCCTCCAAGTTTCTCAACTGCAGACCAACCGTCTTCTCAACAACCTTCCCCAAAAAGGGAAGGTTGGAGACTGGTCAATAGTTACTGAAAACTGTTGGGTCCATGAATGAGCTCTTGAGGAGGGAGTCCACCAAGATTTGAGATTTTTTATCTTGAATTCTGAAAAAGGACAATAAGCAAAATGGATCTAGGAAATGGATGTTTTTTGCTTGCTGCTGCATCTGATCACCTCCTTGTCAAAGTTAAATATATAATATGTATGCTATATTTCACTGATCCCATGTGTCATCATAATAAGATGCTCTCTAATGTATGCCCAAGGTCTTCACACCACATGTCCACTTTCAGTTTGGTATATTTTTCTTCTCATGATTTGAGGGGGGAAGGAGCTCACATTTGTTTAATATTCTGGTCCCCTTTTGCAACTCGACTAGGGTTTGCACTTCTAAAAACAAAAACAAACAAACGCCATTCTTTCTCATAAATCCTTTCTGTCAGATATAATAACAATTACACAAACTTAATTAGTTTTAGCAATCAAGTTTTGATAAAGCTGTTTCTTTAAGTAGAAATAACACATCTTGAATGTATAAGCCAGAAGGGTAACTTCTGTTTCCCAGTCTATTTAATAAATCAAACAAACGCAGGAGATACTGTGTGTTAGTATGAAGTTGGATGTCTTTCCTTTTTTTAAAGGTGGTGGTGGGGATTGTGATTAATCATTTATTAAAAAGACACAAATTAGTGGCAAACAGACTGTGGTTAAGGGGGCAAAAAGTGCATGTATACAAGCATGGTACATATTTAAGTAGAATACAGTAAATAGGTAATGGGGAAGCCACCCAATACAAGAAGTTAATGAGATTCACAGCAGGAATTAACAGCCGCTCATTGGATTAAGGCTGCAATCCTATGACTAGCCAACTTTAGGAAGTTTTTATTCCCCCTTTATTGAAATGCAACTTATAGTTATTTCTGATTCTAGTTTCTGTATGGAAAATAGTTCTTCTCCATCTTTCTAGTAGCTTTCCTTTAAGTACCTGAATGTGGCTATGAGATCTCCCCTGGGTCTTCTTTTCTCCAGGCTGAACATCCCCAGTTCCTTCAGCCTGTCCTCCTAAGGCATGTCTTCAAGTTCCTGTATCATTTTTATTGCCATCCTCTGAGGCCTCTGTAATCATTCAACATCCTTCTGTAAATATAGTGCACACATCCAGAATCGACACAGTATGAATATTAGAGCTAGTTTGGTGTAGTGGTGAAGGCATCAGGCTAGAAACTGGGAGACTCAGTTCTAGTCCCACCTTGGGCACAAAGCCAGCTGGGTGACTTTGGGCCAGTCACTCTCTATCACCCTAGGAAGGAGGCAATGGCAAACCACTTCCTAAAAAAACCCTTGCCAAAAAAACTGCAGGGACTTGTCCAGGCAATCTCCAAGAATTGGACATGATTGAATGGATAAAAAAAAAAAAAGTAATGCTAACGGGGAGGGGGGACAGAGGGACTATCATTCACCACAATGTAGGTGAATAATAGGAAAAGTTCAGATTAATTTTTCTGTTAGGTAATTCCATTTATAATTTCCATGAATTGATTTAATCTAATTTAATTGTATATTAGAACTTCCAAAGTAGTTTTCTCCACTTCGTAATGCATTTTGCATCTAAAAAGTGTACACAAAACACTTTACATAATATATATTTACATTTTTATATAACTGCACATTTTTTGTAGCAAAATCACATGCAGAACTATAAACAGAATTATCTATTAAAAAGTGTTCAACCTAGGAAATGTACACAAATTCTTACTAATTTTGTGCAAACGTTTCCTTAATTTACAAGACCTAGAAACAGGCTGTAATAAATGCATGATTGGTAAAATGAGAAACAGAAAAATCACGAAAAAAATTGCCCTCCCTTAACCCTACAATGAATGAACATGGTTTATTTTAGCTCAGCTTGACTAAGAGATTTGAAGTGCAGGGCGTTAAATGTGGGTCAAGCTGCCTGAAGCTGCATCTACAGCATCTAGTCAACGCAAGGTTAAATCGGGGTGCACGTATGCGCGTCTTGCTCATACCTTAACTGTCAATATCAGCAAAAGTTAAATTAATTAGGAGTGAGATGAAGCTGGTTTCGAAGGATTGCTTGAGCTCTTGAATGTTGCTGAGGCTTATAGTTGTAGGGAAGGAAAAGTAGCCCTTCTGTCACTGAGAAGCTCTTACATTCTGGCATTTCGCCCAGCAGCCTGAGTGGAAGAGAGAACAGGAAGGATAGAGAAAGAAAAAGAGGCCATTGAGGCTTTTTTTAAAATGTATGAAAATGGCATAATTTACATCATTAGTCCGTCTCAATATGTGGTTGGGGATTGAATATAGCAACACGTCTGCCATCATAAGTAATTCCTGCAGCATTAACACCCCAAACCTTTAGTACATAACACAAGAAACTCCTGTAGTGAATCAGTGGATTTGGCCATCATTCTCAGTATCATCACATGACTGAGTTTCACCCTCCTGGCATTTGGGATGTATCATTCCCACCTCTCTGTGCATGCTGTGGAAGTTAGAAGTGCCCAGAGCTGGCATACTGGTCATGTCAGCAACCAACAGCCATTGGCCCCAACTCTCAGACTCACAAAACAAGGTGCCCATTGAGATTGGGGAAAGGTAGCCAAAAGAAGTGCAGAGAACTGTGCTGTCATGTTGACATAGAAAAGTCTATGGCTTAATAGGGCTTCATCCTAATTCGCAATACATATTTGGACACTTCTTAAGAGTCATAGGACTGCAGGAGTTTGGAAGTCAAATATGTACTGGGTTGAATGTCTGGGTAGCTTTTGGTGAGCTCAGTCTGGGAAGCCCAATGATCTACTTGGAGATCTCAGGATTGCAGTGGAGACCTTTGGCATCCATATATACTCAGTGTAGATCCTCATCTAGTTTTACAAATGGTATGGAATGATGCTGTTTGCCCTACCACAGTGCAGGCAGTTATTGCAACAAGTACTACCAGGATGCCTCACACTGGTTACCCATCAGAGCAAGGCATGTGGGTCTAGTGTGCCCCACCAGCAGAACTTTGATACCATGCCCTTCAGAAGGAAATAGTGGTTGAGATGCTGAAGAGTTCTTCCAACAAACCACTGGGAAGGAAGGCCTTTCCAGCATGAATCAGATGGGGACTTGGCCATCATTTTCCACCCTTCCCAGTCCAATGCCAGAACTCTTTGGCTTCATCCTGCTGTTATCAATACATTAATCACAGGGAGGTTGTGGAAATGGGCTTCTGGTGCTCCTTGACCATTGTTTTAGCTTGAAGCCACAGTTAAGGTAGATTTTGCATATGTAATGATCATATACCTCCAGGCTACAGTATTTTGTGAATGCATGTTGTTCTTTTGTTGAACATTTGCTATTATCAATCTTTTCTAGATACCAGATTTAATGACATCTTGGATGAAAAGCCATAATGCCTGAATTTATCACATTTCAAAATAAAAATTGGTCTCATCTTAATGGCATGTATATGGGGTCATATAAGATGATGATGCAGAAACTTTAAAAAAAACCTGCAGGTTAATCAGAGCCAACTCAAAGCACTGCAGATCAAAACAGTGATAAGGAAAATAAGTCTTCTTTTTTTTTTTTGCCTAAAGCAGTAAAATCCCATTAGAAAAGGAATTTTAGCTAGAAAAGATGCTGAAATTATTTTAACACATGTATTTATCAAACAGCAATACGCTTGGAAGACTAAAAGTGAAACCTGAACATTTTATTGCCCAGCAGCAAAAACTGGATTAATCTTCCAGCAGGAAACCTCATAAGGAGATAACATGTCTTTAATTGGTCCAAAGATGTCAAGAGACAAAAATAAATGGAAATCATATTTTCAAACAAACAATAATTACTGTCAGTAGCAGATGAGAGGAAAGATCAAAACATTTTCAGAAATTAAGTTTTACATCTACCTGTGCATCTGGGATTTGGGACCAGGGTTAAAAACTAGCTTTAATTAGCTATTTTTAACCCTTAAATTAGCTTTAATCTTTATGGCACCCATAACTTGAAGCTGAAGACGGGGAGAGAGAGAGAGAGGTCTGAAAAGTGGTGCTCTGAGAAACACCTAGGAGACTTGGGGTGGGGGTGGGGATTTCTTAGTAATTAAAAACGGGTTCATAATATATTACACTTCTCCTATTACTACCCCGACAATGGTATGAAACACAAATCACTAGGGCTGTGCAGCACCTCAGATTCCAGAGCAAGACAGGGAAAAGCATGCAGGGAATGGCTTCTAGAATTCTTTCCAACCCCTGTAGAGTGGATCTTCTGGGTCTCCTGATCAAGAAGCAGGACGACAACTTAGCCTGGAGGAGCTGCCAACTTTCCTAGTTGCTGCTGAACTGCCTGTCTCACAGGAATCCATTAGGGGAATTGGAGATTTTCATTTTCATTTTATTTTTTTATTCATCAAATTTGTCACCACCCATCTCCTCTCACCAGAAGGACTCTGGGCAGTTTACAACAATAATCAATAAAACAAAAAATATACAATAAAATTACAATATATAAAAATACAATATCTAAAAATACAGTTACAACAAACAATAATTATAATTATAGATAAAAATAGAATCCAAATTTTGTTTCTCTTCTCAGCCCCTTGATGGATGTGTCCCTTTTCTTTGCCATCTTCTCCCCATGGACCAAATTTGGTTCCACACTGTTCAGTGTTCAGTCACCTTGATGGTGGACAATCAGACAGGGTTCCAATACCTGCACTTAGTTTTCCTCCAACATGCTGTTGGGTTAGAAACAACAAGGGGTTTCACAATGGGCACCTGTCAGCAGCTCCTTCAAGCAGCAGCATTGGAATCACACAGCTCCCCTCCACAACCACAGCATGAACTTAGCTAAGGCCACATTCGGTTTAAGGCTGAGGTTCTCAAACTGCATGCCACAGTACCCCAGGGCACCACAAGCAGCTCACGGGCACCACAGGATATTTACATTTTCAAAGGAAACACAGCAATGCTCAACACCTGTTGGAAACTACATGAACTACTAGACTAGCTTTGCTGTGTTTTCCCCAAAATTTAAACTACCCCGTGGCACCCCTGAGAATCAGCTGTTTCTCTTAAGTCCACCGTTCCCATAATTTGGGTGTGCAGAGTTTGGGAACCACAAAAGATTACTGAGAAACTAAGGGCGCCATGAACTAAGAAAGTTTGGGAACCTCTGGTTTAAGGAGCTGCCAACAGGGTCTCCATGAGCACTGCACGGCCCAAAAATTATCTCTGAAATTTTCAAGGACAGATGGTCCTTGATGCAGTTCCCTTCCTATGCACAAAACGACCATCCCGGGGATATCAGTGGTTAACCCGGCTGTGGCACATGTACAAACAATGGTCATTTTAAAATAATAGAGCTACTGTCAAAAGAATACATTTTAGATTAAGGGAAACTGCCGATTTCAGTAGTTAAGTCAACTGACAATGTAGAAATAGTGAAAGGGTCCAAATTTATTTTTATTTTAACACATGATTTTGGTGTGCATCCTTCTGTAGTTGAAAGTGCACATCCATCTATTATGCTACAGATGAGGACAAGAGTATTTAACAGAATACTCCTGTCTGTAGTCTTATTTGACAGATATGGCCTGGGACCATCATAACTCATGCAATACATTCTAGAACAAAGAGGCTAGCTTTACCTTTCATCCAGACAGCAATGTGGTATAGTGGTTAAGAGGCTGGACTAGGATTGGGGAGAGTCTAGTTCTAACCCACTCTCAACTGTGCAAACTCACTGGATAACTTCAGACAGTCTCTGTCTCTCACTCAAGCCTACCTGACAGGGATCTTGTATGCAGAAATTAGAGGAGAAAATTGTTGAGGTTTTCCTACTAACGATTAAGACTGCTATTGTACCTAATCATTTTGGCCCGGTGAAGAGGTTGTATTTGATTGTCTCCTCTCACGTGCTTCATGCAAATTACCTGGGGGGAGAAAACCTGCCCGGACTTGTTTCTTACTTCCTCTTTTTTCTCTGCCGGCAATGTAGCCAAGCAAGGCTTGCTCCAAAGGGGAGCTAAGTCCTTTAAATATGTTTTGCTTTTGTTTTGCTTTCTGTAAATAAATTATTTTTATAGAAATGCTTGGTGTGTGACTTTTTTGACCTCTCCTGGGCTAAAGGCTTTCCCAGCATCTGCCAACAAAAATGTCATGTACACTGGCTTACTTCTGGAGAAAAGGAGGGATACAAATCCAACAAATACACAAATCTTTTCACTCACCCTTATTCCTAGTGCAAAGGCATTTCTCAGCCAGAAATAGGGGTGCCTATCAGTAACACTCCTAGGTCGTTTCTAGTTTAGAATAAGAAAAGGAGGAAAAAAAACACAAGAGACCAATCAATGTCTGCATTTTTTTAATAGTTTTGTTCTGCAGTTTGACCACAGCTTCTTAAGAACAAGCATAAAATCTGTATTTAAAACTAACAATAGCACTTAGAGCAACATTTTCCTTTAAAAGTATTGCAAGAACAGACCTTAGGTCTAAAAATTAAAACATCACCATTTGCTCAGTTAGGAGGAGGCAGGTACACAACTGTTAAAGTCTTTTTCTGCATATAACCACAAGTTACATTAAAATTAAACAGCAAACTGATTAGTTTAAAAGGATCTTTCACAATCTGGTGCCTTGAAGGTATGTTCAACTACAGTTCCTGTTATCCATGCTGGCCGGGGACACTGGGAGCTCTAGTAAAAAAATACAGGAAGTCTCCAGATTGGGATTAAGCTGGGTTAAAGGGAAAGACTCTTAAAGCAAACCAAGATTCATGTAGCTTCACATGAACAGCTGTTGAGAAGTTGCAGTAAAAACCACAACATAGTTTCCTTTCTTAAAACATTTAAAAAGCAAACTTTTAAATGAAAGGCTAAATATCGAGAATAGTGCTGTATTTCGTCATTTAGAGAAAAAAACTTGAAACAAACTGAATACATACCAAGCAACCTGGGTAGATACAAAAACGAGACCCAGTGGCAAAAGCAACAGCCTTATTGGGCAATACATATTAAATGCAAAATTAGCATTACTATGTAACTAAACAGTGTGCGGAAAGCAGGCCTGAATTCAATGGAGCAGAGAGATGTTTGTGACCGTGCCTTTCCTTAGCAGCCTCTGGGCCATATAAAATGCCCTTGGAGACTTTATGGAGAGGCAACACAAGCCCTGCAGGAGGGGAATTAAGTGGAGATTGCCCACCTTCTTCCTACAGAAGTGGTCCTCCAAAAGGTTTTGTTTGTTCTGTGAATGGAACCCAATAGACAGGTTTCTGTAAATACTATGACATTTTCTGCATCAAAGTTATCTAACAACTAACTTTAAGATTGTTTGCTGGTAATGTGTAAATTGCTTTTGTACTAGAGGTAAAGCAATGATTACTCTGTTGAAATGAAATGTCTTTTTGCTTGTTGGGTAATATGCCTACAATGCTATTCACACTGAAAAGTGTGCATGTGTCTTTTGGTTTGCCCTAAAATATGAGTGACTTCTAACAGTACATTCGGTCATACCTTCCACCACTGCAGCTTCACAGGCTGGCAATTTTGAAAGGAGCAGCATCTTGTTTGGTCCTCTGGCTATACACAGCAACTGTTATTGCAATTGGCAACTTGCACCTGGCACATCATTCGCTCAGATGCAAGCTTTTTGTACTCTGCAAAGCATTACCATAATGCAGGGTTAACACAGAACTGACCAATACATCAAACTAATAAAAGTTAGAATTTCGTGTCCCCATTCAGTTAATACCAATTAATTAGGCATATTTGATTTTTTTTCTAAACAACCTAATTGCATCTCATGTGCAAGGAGGTGGAATAATAGAACAGTCCATTTGTAGATGAAAAACTCACACTACAGGGAGGATTGTACGTCATTTAGTATCCTAGTACAGGACAGAAGTATACTGTCTACACCTATGATATTAGGAAAACACTAGTGCAGGTCCATATAAAAGTTAAGATAAACCAATATAACTTTCCCAGCCTGATCTCTTCCAGATGTGTTCCACTAAAACACCCAGAATTCTAAGCTAGCTATCTAGTAAGAACAGGGTAAAAACGTATTTCTGAACTTCTTTGACTATAATTTCCCTGTGAAGACCATCTACTATTTCATATTAAGATCAGTCCTTCCCAAAAATAGTTTGGTGATGGCTTCAGTTCATGGTAGTCAAACATCAATACTCTTAAAATACATACTTGAGATCACTTTGCTCTCTCTGTGGCTAAAAGATGGTCAAACTACTAATGGGTATGGAAAACTTTTTCTGGCCACCTGTTATGGCAATAGTGGAGGTGATCCATTAATTTGTGTTTCCAGATTGTAGCAGCTAGGGGATAATTTTAAAATATGAGCAGAGTGGGACAGTTCTACTGAGTTAAAGCTGAAGAGGTCCCTATGCTTACCTTACCACTCATAATGGAGAAACCCAGTAGATCAATAAACCCTACTTCTATGATGTGGCCTCCCATTGCTAGATCATAGGATATTGAATGAGGTTCTTAAGGGGGAAAAAGACATTCAGTTGTTTTCAGTGTTAAAACCTGCTTTTCCGAGATATCTGCTTTGCCCAACCAAAAAGCCCTCAAAGCAGACCTTGGCCTGCACAGATGGTAAACTTGCCCTGCCAGGACAATCATGCTGAGATCAGTATCTGTCTTATAGAAGAATGTTTTTCTGGTGTAATCCAGAAACTAAAACTCATCTCATTCTCCAAATGAAAACCAAAGCACCCAAAACATATTACTTAGATTCAGTAGGATAATGTTTGCAATATTTAAGTCATCAACCAGGAAATGAGAGAACCTGTAAGATGGAAATACAGAAAAATTGTAACTCACATTCTTCAGAAGTCAGTGTAATTTAAAGTATTCCAAATATCAACATGTAACATTCAGGCAGACCTCTTTTTTAAAAAAATCACACACAAACATAGGAAAAGACACACCAATATGACAGTGTTGTGCATCAAATCAAAAATGCAGCAAGTTAATGGAGTAGGTAACCTAGAAAATGCAGATATCTGTTTTGAGGATGCTATGAATGCTGTTTCAGATCATCTCATAGTGCACTGTTGCATGTATTGTGAACATACAATATATAATATATGTAGAAAAGATGTACACTAAATACAAACATGTTCCCCTTAAAAAAAAATCTCTTTGAAAACTTTAAAAGTAGAAATTGCATCTTTAAAAAAATCTTTATCTTGTAAAATTATCCACCTTATATTTTTCAGGGATGGTTTGAAATCAGGTTCATAATATTTTTTTTTAAATATTGGTATTTCAGAAACAATGGCTCAAGAGATCTGGTCCATATTGAGATTGCTAGGGAATAATAAATAATGGGTTGAATACTGGTCCAATTTCATTTAGAACAGGAAAAAATGAAACTAGCAGCCACCTACAGTTAAAAAATTGATTTTTTGTTTTGTTTTGTTTTTAAAGTGACAAATATAAACATAATCATGCTCACAAAAGTCTCCTTATAAATAAAGATTCATGGATCAATTACCATCTACAGACTAGTTGAAAGTGATTTGTTCCAGGTTTTCTTTTTCCCTTATAGCATTTGGATATTTCATAATAAAATAAAAATACATGGATTTCTCACTTTGTGTATGCATTCCATTGCAAATTCCCTTACAAAACACAGATGAAAGATGTGTAAGCAGGTATTAACAAGTTGTATGCCTTTTTGTACTAAAACAGTTATCATCTATACAGCAGAGTATTTCACAATATTAAAAACAGATTTCATTTTGTTCTACCCATTGGGTAGGATATGTGCATAATATATTCATGTTATATACAGCACCTTAAAAATCAAAACCAAAAGAGACAAGTGGCAAAAAAAGAGCACCATTTTAAGTGAGGCACGACAAAGAGGGAGCGTAACACTAGCTCCAAAGAATCATTTGACTCCATGGGAATCTTTCCATTGATTTCTGTGGACGCTGATGATGCCGAGTGTGCTGGGGGACAGGGGCTCTGTCTGCTGAGCAGGTGGCACCTGAGTTACTTTACAAACTACGAACATGCAGAATCCTTCGAACTATATCCTCATCTACACACATGCATTTACATGAGAGGTAATATCCCTAGAGGAACATAGGAAACCAATCAACCAACAGGGAGGGGGGGGGAAGGCAGAGGGAAAGGAAGAGGCACAGGAACGTCCATAAGATCCTAGCGCATGCCACACTGTCTCCACACAATCTCACAAACTAGTCAAAGCAGCATCAAAATAGCAACTAATCACTTCTCCTACCCAAAATTACCTGGAGACAAATCCCCCCAGATTTTTATAGGACCCATTTCCAAGCAAGGAAGTTTAGGGCTGCAGCATCTGTAACAGCCATCTCAGGCAATCAATGCTTTGGTAGGGTTAACCAGATTCACTTTCTCCCTCAAACCCCAGGTGAGTTTTCTAGCACTGAGGGATGCACTGACAACTCCTAAATAAGTATTCCCTAATCATAAACCTCTGAAGTTCATGACTAAAGCAGACATATTTAGTTCGACCTTCCTTCAATATTCCCCTTTACCTTTCCAACTGTAGCCTTCCTCAACTTAGTGGCCTCCAAATGAAGAGAACTACACTTCCCATTTTTCCTACATCTAACACTCATTAGAAGTGATTTTAGTGTAAGCAACATCCCATCACAAAACAGAATTACCACAAGACTTCCCAAAACAGAAGGCCATTTTCCCTGTGGGCATGCCAGTCCACTTGTAAAATGATTACTTAATACAGTAGATGGGCAGAGACATCACTTACAAGGTTCACAATGTGTTATAGTATAAATCTTGTATATATAATGCAAAGCTCATATCCCAAAATTTATGTAGGTAAAACAATTAGAGCTCTCAAACGAAGGACTAGGGATTATTTAGGGAATATAAAAATCAGAAGGTAAGAGCAACTTTAGTAAAGCATGTCATGGAAATAAAGACATCAAATTTCAGAACTACGTTTCTGGATTACAGAGCAAAGTAGACGTAGTAATAAAAACTTTATAAAACAAAAACAAAAATGTATTATTCTTCAATAGTTGAATCCCCAGAGGACAAAATGAGGACAGCCAATGTTTACTATTGATTTGATCCTCAGATACTGCACTTTTCGTTCCCTTTGCCTTCCCTTTCCCTCCAAAGCATATCCCTAAAGTATTTTCCTTGCACAGCAAAATGATGCATTCATTCATTTCCAGCTTTATATTTTTTTTCAGTTAGACATACCTAGTCAATTTCCTATTAAAGGGAAAATATCTTTATATACTAAAAGCATCAACACTTTGAGATTAAACAGCTGCTCCCCTTCAAGCAAGCCTGACAGCATCCTTTAATTGAAATGATTTAGCTGATAAGCACAGGTAAGATAAATATGCAAAATACTTCTCTTTTGTGGATTCTTCCTCTTAGGTCTTTTTTTCTCCCAAAGAAGTGTAAGTCAAAACAGATTATTAACAACTAGAAAAACAGCAAAAATTACCTAGGTATTTTCAGTGACCAGGTGGAGAAACTGGGTCTATTGCATTTTATAAAAAATGCAAAGCATAATTAAAAAGGGACAAAAGATGAGCCAACAAAATAATTTCAAATATGAATTTAATTCATGAAGTCTTACTGTCCTCTCCAAATATACAGGTCTTCCATTCTTTTAATGGCAGTTCTTTTTATAACTCCAAGGTATTTTGCTATATTGACTTCTGTGTTTTGGCTTTAGCTTTAAAGTGATAATAAAACTAATTTTAAAAGATTTTTAAAATGTGCCTCTTCTGCTGCAAATTTCAAACAATATAGTGCCAAGAGAGGGTCTTTATCTACATGTTAACATCTTTAAAATGGATTAAATTGTGTAAGTTTTGTACGTTTTTTTTTCTTTTGAAATACTGTTGATAAAGGACTTGTGTGGGGCCTCCATTTATTTAATTTTCTGTAATGGCAGTTAATTTTTCAGAGGTTTTTTTTTTTTTTTTTTTAACTTTTGACACCCACTTTTTCTTCTTTTTAAATGGAGAAGATGGAAGTTGCAATGCAATATTTCTGGAACACACTATGGCTGAGGATGCCAGCATCAGTGCTTTCTCCAATGTATTTGTTCTGGTTGTTGTCACTGTCCATTTAGCAGGAAGGTAATGTCAGAAGCAGGTAAACCGCTCACCTGTAAAACTAGTATACATAAAAGGCATTGAACCAACTATCCACCATCCCCTTAAGACTGGCATATCTCAGAGCTTAGCAGAAGTAAAGCCTGAGAGCTTCTCAGAGATGAAACACGCCAGGCCATTACCGAGACTGTGCTTTTTCTTCAGACGTTAGATACTCAGGGAGCTGATCAGGAAACCTGGTATCTTCAGGATGTTTTCATAGGTCATGTCTCCAGAATATTGGCAGCACAACTCAGTGTGCAATTTGTATAGCATTTGCTCAGGTTGAAATTCACACAGGGTGGGAATGGAGAAACTTCTCTTGTAAAACAGAGTAATATTTTGTTTAGGGATTAGCTATGTGTTCTGGTAAATTCACAAATGGAAAGGAGCAAAATTAACTTAATTTCTGTCTTACAAAATACTGTTTGTCATACAAAATACTTAACTTCGTGACATTAAGAAAATCCACAGAAGGTAGTGGGTGCTTCTTCCTTATTTCCCAGACTGAAACCTCACTGTACATTATGACATCGCGCATTCAAGTCAAATTGGTAATGTGCCAAACAATGATTTAATGAATGAGCCTTGTTTCTCTTTAGGAAAATATAGAGGAACAATAGTATTACAAATTTTAAAAGAGGGTTCTCATATAAAACCTGGGTCATGGTTTATCCTAGCCAAATGTCACAGACTTCCCTCCAATCTATCCAGAAGAGGAAGTTCATTTTTATATTCTTCCTGTCCAAACCATACAACATTGCACATAGACCATACTCCTTTCAAGTACTAGGGAAAGAAGACTTTTCAGAATGACAGTCATGAAATTAGGAGGTTCTTTTACGTAACAGTAATCTGATTTCCTTCCTTATCAGTTAAAGGACAATGATTTTACCAAAATTCTTTTCACATCTATCCACTGAACTAGGAAGGTAAAGATTACAAGCATGTATGGATTGAATTACGAAAAGAAAAGATTCTGAATCAAAAGACATCTGCTATAAACAATTCAATAGGAGGCTTTGCTACCTGCTGTAATATAAAAAGAGTCCCTGGAAAATGAGAAAAACATATTGACACTAACCAAAGAAAACAAGCTAGCTGACGAAAGCCAAGTAGATGAGAACGTATATGCTGAAGATGAAATAAAGAGAATTTGACTGCAGGTGAAATAGTTCATGCTTTCTCAACAACACTTCTGCAGTGAAAAGCTGAATTCCCTCAAGTCTTCAAGGATAAAAAGGCATTCTTAACTGGTCGTACTATTAACTAAATCCATGTCACATCTCTAGGAGAATGTTATAAACCTATGTTTGAATAGACCAAGTATTAGAAATAGTTACATAAACAAAATACTAAAAATCTATTGATTTTACTGCAACATCTTGTGGAACAAGTACATTTGGCTACCCCACAAAGTGTTTAATGTGGGTCATTTAATTATAGACACAAGTATTATTGAATAAGGGTTTCATACGTTTCAAAGGAATATTGCAGGGCAATTTCATCTTCCCTCCTCCCCACCTCATCTTCCCTTCCCTCCACCTCTATTATTTTAAACAGAAATTCAATTGTTTCTACCAAACAAAACAGAAGAAATGGGGTAGTGATTGATTTGCTTCTAGATAGCACAAGGACCATCCAGGACTTAACTATAGATATACTGTATTTCCTATAAAATCTCTTGAAAATGGGTAGTTTTTATATCAAAAATCTCTGAATAGTTGAATGGAGCTGTCCAGATTGGACTCAGCAAATGGCTGAAATTGTTCTGACAACAGCACTCACCAGCGCTGAATAGAAATAAGAATGGAGAATGGAATTAAGAAAGAGATGATGGTAAGAAGCACAGTGCCAGTTACAATTAGGATGGGACAGATTCACATTATTTAGCCAAGCCAGAAATGCAACTTCTTTACTATCAGTAGGAAAAAAAGCAAGATAAAAGAAATAATTATATTTGAGATTACTTACAGGAACATAATTGTCCCTACCTATATAGCTTGTTCAGTTCTTGTGAGATGTAGCAGAGAAAGTGAGGAAGTGCTAGAACTAAACAAGTAACAGCAACAGACAATGTGATTAAAGTAGGACTTGTAGCTTGAGAGCCCAGAAAATCTATACTTCCCTGTGACCCTGCTCCTTCCAAAATATGTGCTAAGCTGCCACCACCCCTCCCCCCCTGCCAATAATATTCTTTAAACCTTAAAGCTGAATGCATCACAGATATTGGTCTCAAGGACCAATGTTGAATGGCAAAGGGGAGGGGTAACTGGAGCACTCACATAGCAAGTACTCCAATTTTATAATGGCTCAAAGCAGGAGGGATCTCCCCACCCCCTCACTCCCCCCACCCACCCACCCACCCAAGATGAAGCCTTGTGGCATTCTAGACATCTCAGACTATAGCAACACATTCTGCATCACCTGGTACAGAAGGTTTATAAAATGAGATAGTATTGTACTATTTTAAACATCTTTCTAAAAAAAAGTAATAATATATTGAAAAAATGTTGAAGAGTATAATATATAATTCATTATTTTTGCAATGAAAAATGCCCCCCAAATAAAGCTTCAATGGAATTTACTTATAAAATGTTTACATTATGTTTTGTTCACTGAACTGAAATATGAACAGGGTAATATCTTCTTTCAAATCTTCATATAAAGAATAATATGTTTATTAATTTACAAAATAGTAAATAGAACAAATTCTGTAGGGTTTTATGTTGAACAGGCAGATTTAGAGGCTTGGCAGAAAAGTCCTAATATAACCACAGAGAAGTTTTGAAAAAAGCCAGAAATATAACCGATACAGAATTATTTCACAACTCAAGAGATTATACATATTGGGATGAGACTGCCACATATATGAGGTGGTATGGATAGGTGGGCTATGTAGCACTCCAAATTCAGAAACAATATATTAGGCCCTAAGTCGTTTAGAATTTCTCACCTTTGTCTATTTATATTAACACAGAATTAACACACTTCCTTAGTAGCTTGCAAATTCAGGTCTCTCCTTCCCCACCCCAAGTAATATTGCAAAATATCCATCCATGCATGTGTATTTAGACTAACTGCTAAATAAAAGTTACACAGTTAAAGAAACATGTGAAGTTTTGCCCTTTATTTTAGCCACAAACATATTCCAGAATTGAAATGTATCTGTTCTTATACAGAAATTTCAAACCCACACATTATGAATGTTAGAGATAATGGGTCATGGAAAATGTATGTTCTTGGAATTATGGTAAATTGCTTCTTCTTTCAAAAATAAAGGTGTCAGGGCATAGTTCTTATATTGTTTATCTCTATTATTATTTATTATTATATATTTAGGACTTACCAGGCTGACTTTTCAATATTATCAAGGCCTCAGTGTAAATAACTGCAACATGGTTTTGTTTTAGAAAACTAACGTAAAGAACAGTATGTTAAAATTGTTGTATTCTATTACATACAAAGAAAACCATCTCCAGTAAGTCTTGGAAATGATTATAAGTAATTTGCCATTGCAATCTCTCAGCTTCCATGGGGTCAAATGAACCCATTAAGTATTTATTTATGCATTGAAATATGCAGCAGAATAATTTCTGTCTCCTTATTTTCAGTATCAATAATAGTCTGATTTCCTTTCTCTATCAGTATTAACTTATCTTAACAAGCACTACCACAACCTTGTGTTTCCTGCCTAGAACTTTGGGTGTAAGTATAATCAAGCATGCCTTCATGGCAATGTATTTTTCAATATTGTTTTAAACATTTTGGTCAAATTCCCTTGTTTATAAACACAAATTGTCCATTTAATTGTCCTTTTAATATCACTCTCTCAGAGATTTAGACTGAAATTACCTGAAATTGAGATTTGAATTTGTTTTTCTTGAGTTTAATACCCACCTCCCCCACCAAAGTTTAGAAAGATGAAACATGCCTTTGGAAAGATCAGTAAATTTGACCAGTGAAAACTAACCAAATTTATTTCACAAACACCTTAAACTTCACATGTACCATCATTTATCTTCTTCCTTCCCCAGCCTTATGATCCTGAGAGCACCTGTGCAAAGTATCTGAAGTTATGGAGCATAAAGCATGAGGAGAAAGAATCCTGTATCTGTACCTGTGTAGCAAAAGGGTATTAAGTAAGTACTTCATAAGAAGAAGCTGAAGGTGTAATGTACATTGCTATGTTTCATACACAACAACCAACACATGGACTAATTCTTGGAAATGTACACACAGGGATGATGAATTGAGTTGATGAAACTTAATTTATCACATTAAAGTTGTAAGCCTGTACGTAGTTATATCAAAACAAATCATAGGACTTATTTCTGCATAGAAAGTAATAAGTAACTACAAGTAATCACCATTGCAAAAAGGAAAAAAAAAGGTGGAGGTGGGCTTTAATTGTGTGGTTTAAATTTAGATTAAAGCCATTTATTTCTTTGCAACTTTTTTGGCAAGTGAAGAACTCTGAGATTAAAGGTAGACTTCTGGGCTCCTAACCAAACATGCTCTATAAACCTACATAATATTTTCTTGAGGGAACAACGGATTTCAGAACAGATGAAATAATAAACTTCATTAATTAAGGGAGTGTTGAGGTTAATTCTGTACTAATCCCTATGCATTCTCATGTCTCTTCTTTGAATACAGAGAAGTTATACTAAGATTTTTTTTATTTGATAAAAAAGATTATTAAGAATGTCTAACTGGATTCTAACCTGAAAATAAACAGCCATCATACCTGGATTAAACAAGACCATCTATCCTAATTAAAATATGACTTAAGTAAAAAAAAAAAAAAAAGGTGTTCATGTATATGTGTATCATACGCAAACATGACTTATTTATAACATTTGATATTTAGGTGGTTCAGAGCTGCACACAATTGTAGTTAGGTAATGAAAGAAAATTTCCATGGATTGCATTGTTCAACAGTTGGAATTAATTCTGCCTTGCATATGTAGGTACAAAAAAAATATCTAACTTATACAGTTTTCAATAGACAGCTTGTCTTTTTCTCACAGGCTGGTTGGTCTATAAAAGGAAGTTGCTCCTTCTTGAAGAATGAAAAACATGAAATTAACTTTATTACAAGCATTTTATTATCTATATGTGGCTTGCATGCTAGCCACTGGACAAGGCCAACCTATTATTAGGCAGAGTGAGGTCATAACCTCAGACAACCAGTTCTGAAAGGGTCATAAAAAGAACATTACTGCTATGTTTTGACTACCAGGTTGCAGGAAAGTAGCCTTATGGCATTTCCTGCTTCAAGGGCTACAGATAACTTATCAGCTTTTAGTAGCATGAATATTGACTTGGGGAGGGTGCCATTTGATGCTCCACCTTAGGAAGGAAAATGTCTTGCATCAGACTTATCATTACAACTGATACTTCCATGGCATTTCATCTGGATCGTAAAAGCAATGACTCAGTTTCAGGTTTAAGCTTATAGCATTTTCACCATTAAAAGAGGGACAAATAATTTCAAATTTTGAAAACCCCCAAATACTCCATTCCTATGAACCTATCTCATTAAAATTTTTTGCCATATTAAATATCTGCTGGAGATACAATGTCTGAAGCAGCACTCTAGAATTAACGTATTTCTAAGCTCCCCAGTAATTCTCATCCTAACTCCTAAGCAAACTGCTTTCATATGAATTTGGTATAAAGCTTTCAAACAGCATTTCTGGAAAATATGAGTATGACAGTAGTAAGAGAAGATAATCCTCTTAATATACAGAGGTGCCAGATTCAAAAA
This sequence comes from Candoia aspera, assembly GCF_035149785.1. Taxonomy (NCBI): domain Eukaryota; kingdom Metazoa; phylum Chordata; class Lepidosauria; order Squamata; family Candoiidae; genus Candoia; species Candoia aspera. Next base: position 155,478,733 of record NC_086155.1, read on the forward strand.
AGAGAAAGGAAGAAAGAATAAAAGAACCATCCAATCAACCTACTGAGATTGTTGTGGCACTGTTCCCGGATAGCATTATTTAAAGCAAGCTCCAGGAATTATACAAGAGGTTGCATAAGGAAAGGCTCATTTCTAAAGTAAGCATCTGTTCCTACACATTATAACACATTTTGAATCCTAATACATGAGCTATCTGGAGCTTTCAGCAATAACAGGACCAAAATAATAAAACATTTGAATAAAATAAAGGAAATAGAGTTTAGTAACTTGAGGGAGTTTTCTAGTAATAATCTAAAAATTGAACAAGTCAGTGCTTAAATTAAAATCTGGTTTAACATCAAATAAAATTACTTTTTATGAAACATCATTTTGAATAAATAGTACATAAATTTCAATTCCAAGCAGTTTCATTACTATACCCACTTCCCATCTAAATATTCAATAGTTTCCAGTTAAGACTGGCAACTTCCAAATTAAAAAACTAGGTTTGACTTATCCATTCACACAATGAAAATTATTTTATAGCTATAAACTGTATTAACACATTTAGCTCTTTTGCCCTCTCGGCTAAATCCAAGTTGTATTTAAGATATGTCATGTATATGACCATGTCATTCTGAGTTTTAGTTCAGAGAAATTTCATTTGGAAATCAGGGTTTCAAAAATAGATTCACTGAACTTCAGTCTTACATCTTTAAATGGGCAATACCAAATAATATTAAAACATCCATTGAAAGGAACAGTGTTCACCAAAAATGAGAACTCTGAATATGCCAACTTGTAATGACTGTTTCACATAATTATCACAAAATGTTTACAGTTACCACATGACAGATATGTGAATCAGCCAAGATCACATAGATCAGAAAAACAGCTTCTAAATCATGGCTACATAACCAGTACACAAGCAGATTCTAGCCAACTACAAAAACAGGATTCTATCTTTAGAACAGAATGGTTATTTAAGGGTGTTCTTCAAGCTAGTCATCAAGTTCATGAGCCACGTTAAGACTCATGAAAGCATCCAGACACAGATGCAACTAAAACACACATCCACCACACATGCTATTTTGGCATAAAAACTCTGCATAGATCAGAAACTCAGTTCAGATTCCAGATTTCAGTCTAACTTACTTCAGGTAATAGAAGTCCTCCAGAAAGAGAAAAACTTCTGCAAACAGAACAAAGATATAAGTACAGTACATTACTATAGTGCAGTTGGTGCACTTGTCAGATTATTTCAGTTAGGAAAATTTTGCCTATAAAACCATAGAAAAAGGAAACTTTGAAGGAAATTTGCTGTGCAATTGCAATTTTGCCCAGAATATCAGAATTAAGATTCTATATTTTGTTTTCTTTTAAAGTTCATTTAGTAACCGTATTTGAAGTGCCTGTTGTGCTTTAGGTGTGCTTTTGAATTGAAAACCATTTCCTTCAAAACTCTTTCAATTTACTTAAAACACAGAGATCAAGCATAAAAGCCAACAACATATGATTCCCAAACAGATCAAAGTTGCTAGAATACCTTAAAGTCCAATTCTAAATATTGGAGCAGTCCTAATATGGCATTCAAGAGGATGACAATTTCAGTTAAGAAAAGAGGATCCTAAACATTATATGATTGCTTGCTCAATAGATATAAAATCAGATTGATGCAGAAGGCTGACAATAACTAATTGTAAAACTGATTAATATTCTGAAACAGTTCCTAGTAGCATTTTGCAATCAATTATTTTCGCATTATCAGTTAAGAAATGCAGACTGAGAAGAAAGAGATCCACTGTCTTTAGGAAGTAAAACACAAAAACTAATATTAAACCACAACAAAAATATAATTTAACAGCAGAATCCATGTTGTACTTTTTAAATCATTTATTGTATGATGTAAGGCTATATGACTGAATATATTACGGGCTACACTGAAGATAAAAATTTGCAAAAGCTTTAAGTACTGCTGACACTGAATTGTGTAAAAAAAGGGTGACAAGCAGTTAAGATATAGATGTAATTACAAAAAAAGTAAATGTGGCATTTTAATCTGCTTCTAGTGAAACAAATGGCTTATAGCTAAAATCACCTAGAAAAGGTGCTTCTGTATTTTCACATTTGTTTTCTTCCATCTATAAGTTTCTAAGTCAATTTGCTGATACCCTATTTGAATGCAAAATTATTGCAAACAGTAACGTGTTAAAATGTCTTCTATCATTTATTCTTAGTTATATAAAATGATAAGAGACCTATTTAAATCTATTTGTCCCAAAATGGTGATTATCAATAGAGGCCGGGGTAAAGTCCTAGGGGTAATAATCTTTCTACAGGTGAAAAGACAATGTTTAAAAGAACCTTATGTGAAACAGTTCCCTCGCATATATTTAAAACATTAAAGATAGTGCAAATTTAACACACTGGTATCACAACACAAATTAACTCCTTGTATTCATTTAGTTTTTTTAAAAAAAACTTGGCACACAACATAAATGTGGAGACAGGAAAAAAGAAATTATATATTCTGGGAGAGGGGAGGGAAAGCAAACTGGCCAATTTTGCCCCCATTTATCTAACAACCTTTCTTACTCTCTTCTTTTAGCCTTTAACACTATAAAATAGGCCAATCAAGCCATGTTTCTGTGCCTAAGTTACTTCTTAAAATTAAATAATTCAAATACATTATTAAAAAAATAATATATTTTTAAAAAACACTGCTCATGGCCAAACTGAATGGAAGGTTGCAATTATTTCAAAACAATTTTCATGCAATTCCCCTTAAAAGAATTGGAAATAAAGAACAGCTTTGTACGTTTGGTTTTACTAAATTATGTCACATGAAACTTTTAACAAAGTTGTGCACAGGGGCATAGAAGCTTCCATTATGCTCCTGTTTGATTCTCCCGTCTCTCTTCAAGTGCACATGGAAAAAGAAACTAGACAAAGTTTCCTGGTTTCCTGTCTTTGCTTTCAATAGGGACTATTGTGCTCTCTGAATTGTTCTGCTGAAATTGAAGTCTGCTCCCCCTCTGTGATGAAGAAGGCGCATTGCTTTGCTGGTGATGGAAAAAAGAGGAACCTGGATAATGCCCCATGACCTCACTGTAAGTTGGGGGTGGTCCTTCCATCCTTCCATTACTGCTATAATTGGTTGCACTTATTCCCGAATTGCTGCTTGGTGGGCAAGGGCCCGCATTGTATACTGAAATATCTATCAAGTCGCTGTCAAATATAGTCCTGTTTGGTGGTGCTCTCACGGATTCTCTATTGAGTTCCATCTGCTGTTCTGGATCCCGAAGCTGCAGCGTGCATGGCCCTTGATATGGTGGAGGCTCTTCACCATCAGAAAGAGAGATAGTAGGAGGAAGGTCAATCTCATGCTGCACATATGGATAAGTTGGCTGGAAGCGACTGAAATGTTCTCTCTGCATAAAGGATGGAGCAGTAAATCTGTCCCTGGACCGTGGGGCATACATAATCTGCAATACAAAGTAATCAGTATAGTCAAACCTAAACAAATTCAGAAATGCATGCAACATTCAGTGTGTACACATATACACACACAAACCCAACTTGATCTTGAAACAATTTCAGGGGGAAAGAAGATTTCTTAAGAGGCCTTAACACATTGCTTTACAGATTAATGCCATTATCTAAAATCAGAACAATTCCGTAAGAAAGCATATTCCTATGAAATCTTCCATGTACTTTCTGTAGCATTTGTCAATGCAGTATCACAGGAAAACTGAAGCACAGGTAAATGTGCAACAGCAGCAATAAACTTTCTTTTCCTTTAATGATATTTTTTAATTCTGATATCCGTATGCTTGAAGTCAAGGGCTGCAACATAACCGTCACAATGCCACATGCAACTTCCATACCACATCTGCCTCCCCCCCCACAATTAAGAAACAAGATAATTGAAATTTCAAATTAGGAATGAACCTCTGATGCTCCTTCTGAGGCTTACCTCTGAAGGTCCCTGTCGAGAAGATGAGTTGTCAGAAGGCCACAGACACCCTTCCTAGGACACAGAGGAAAAAAAGACAGCTTCAGCATTTAAGTGCTACATAGCACTGGCCTGTTTTACTTCAATATTAGTGTATAATTTCTACTCAAGCATACATATTTTAGAGCTTTTTTTACTTTTTTACTTTTTTTTTTACCATGGCCTCCCATGGTCAATCTACATGCTTTATTTTTATTTCTTACTCAGGCTCAGAAGATAATTCAGTTACAACTGACTCTAGGCACTGTACATTTCAATTCAATAAACAGATTTTTAAAAATAGAGTAACAAAATAAAAAGCATAACGTAATTTAATCATACCACATGGAGGAATAAGATAAAGGGGGGGGGGTGGCATTTAATCTTTCAAACCAGTCCCTAAATGCCTTCTAGAATAGCCAGGTCTCAATGGCTTTCCTAAATGGTGCTGATCTAATCCCTGTGGGAATGCTGTTTCACAGAAGAGGAAAAAAACTGCCTTCATGGCCCCTGATGGTAAGACTACTTTAGAACAGGTATCCCTCCCTTCCGGATCTTATTGGATAGGAAATTCTGCTGTGCAAGCGCCGGCTGGTTCCACTCCAACCGGAGGCGGAGTGAGAGACTTTTCTGTCAAATTTGATGGGGATCCAACAAAGTTACCTTTCTTTTTAACTAATGCTAAAAGTTATATGAGGCAGTTTGGGGCATGCTTCCCTTCCGAAGAGGCTAAAGTAACTGCCATTGCCACCAAGTTGAAGGGTTGAGCGGCTGACTGGTATGTTCAATTAAGTGATGCTGACTCCCCTGGATTTGATTATTTCAATGATTTCATGTGGGTGTTAAAGCTGCATTTTGAGGATCCTCTGGCCAAGGTAAGAGCTAAGAAGGCGCTGAAGGATCTTACCCAGGGCCAAATGTCAGTAGCTGATTACGCCCTGGAGTTTAAAGCTCTGGCCGGGAAGATCACTGACTGGTCTGAGTCAACTCTAATACAGCATTTTAAAGAGGGACTCAACCGGGACGTCCTGCGTTGAGCATTGTGTAGAGACGACCCCAAGTCATTGTACGACTGGATCTGTCTGGCAGGAAAGGCTGAGCACGCTCAGCATACCTTCATGCAAACTAGAAAACCTGAAAAACCACCCACCACCATGAAAGGACCCCGAAGTGCTGCGACTGCTGCCCAGCCAAGCTATAGAGCCTGGGATAAGGAGAGAGATCAGCGCTACGTAAGGGGCCAGTGTCTCTATGTGGAAAGGAGGGCCATCGAGCAGCTGATTGCCCAAAAGCCAAGGCTGGAGATCGAGCGGGGAAGCTGCCGGCCAAATCGCCTCCCCCACTTGCGGCGAATGACAGCAGCCAAAGGGACAGCTAACGCTGAAGAAGTAATCTACTTCTCAGGAGAGGCTGAAGATGACTAAGGAGCCGGTGGGAAACTCCAGCCACCTGCCATGAAGGGCGCCAGCGGGCAGGTGGAAGAGGATGGGCGCAAAGATGCTATAGTGAGTGCTGACTGTCCCACTTGAGCAGTAAAAGTGAAACTGGGTTCCCGCACAAAAACTACAGAGGTATGGGCTTTAGTTGACTCTGGGTGTTCCAGGTGTTTAATTCACCCTGATCTGGTTGCTGCTTTGGAACTGCCTAGTTTCCCCCTCCAGCATCCTTTGATCTTCACAGAGTTGGATGGTTCAACAGCGGGGGCGGAGGGTGCGGCAACCCATTTCACTGGAACTGTGGCAATGCAAATGTGCAGCCACCATGAGACTTTGAAATTCGTTGTAGCACCTGTTGGCAATCCCTTGGTAATCCTGGGGATCCCCTGGTTGACCTATCAAAGCCCCTATATAAACTGGGAACACAGAACTGTGACTTTTAAAGATGGATTTTACCAAGCTCCTACAGCAGAAGATAGTTGCACGTGCGGGGGTTGGAAGGGCAGCGATCGCCATGCCGCGCCCTGACTTGCCACATTTAGAAGGCTTGCCTGCACAATACCAAGAATTTGCAGACGTATTTGGGGGCATGGAAGCAGATCAGTTACCCCCCTACCGGAAAACTGACTGTGCAATAGAGTTGGTCCCCAATGCTCAATTGCCCAAGCCAAAAATTTATCCAATGACTCAGAAGGAGCTTGAAGCATTACGGGACTTCATTGACAAAAATCTGTCAAGGGGGTTTATTGAACCTGCTAATTCCCCAGTTGGGGCTCCTGTGTTATTCCGGGAGAAGAAAAATGGCACGCTTCGACTCTGTACAGACTATCAAGGGTTAAATTCTGTCTCTATTGTCAACAAGTACCCTCTGCCCCTCATGAAGGACATGTTAGCTCATTTGTCAAAGGGCAAGATTTTCTCCAAGCTCGATCTTTGTGAAGCCTATTTCCGCATTCGCATAAAAGCTGGGGATGAGTGGAAAACTGCTTTTAATTGCCCACTAGGATCGTTTCAGTACAAAGTCCTCCCTTTTGGGTTGGCAGGGGCACCTGGAGTCTTCATGCAATTGATTAATGAAGTATTACATGATCATTTGTTTAAAGGGGTCCTGGTTTATTTAGATGATGTTCTCATTTACACTGAAACCGAGGAGGAACACAAACGCCTCCTCAGACAGGTGTTACGCAAACTTAGAGATGCCAAACTCTATGCCAAACTTTTGAAATGTGAGTTTCACAAAACCCAACTTGACTATCTGGGCTATCGAGCGTCTGACAGGGGTATAGAAATGGACCCTGCAAAAATTAAGGCGATTCTAAGTTGGGAACGTCCCCGCACCTGGAGGCAAAGTTTCCTAGGGTTCAGTAATTACTATCGGCAATTTATCCAGGAGTTCGCTGAGATTGCTCTGCCCCTCACTGATTTACTCCGTACCAAGGCTTGGGGGAGACACACAAAGTAAAAAACCCTGGGGCAGTGCTGAATTGGATGCCTGAATGCCAGGCAGCATTTGAGAAATTAAAAACCCTTTTCACTGCTGAGCCTATTCTACAGCACCCTGATCCTGAACGCCCCTTTGTGGTCCAAGTTGATGCTTCTGACTCCTCTGTTGGGGCTATTTTGTTACAAAGGGATGCAGAAGATCGCTTAAAACCCTGCGCTTATCTATCCAGGAAATTTTCTGAAACAGAACGCCGTTGGCATGTTCAGGAAAAGGAGGCGTTTGCTGTAAAAGCAGCTTTAGAAACCTGGTGCCATCTCCTTGAAAGCGCTAAATGCCCTTTCGAGGTTTGGACCAATCACAGGAATTTGGAAGCCCTCTGCACCCCGCGACGTCTCAGCCCTAAACAGATTCGCTGGGCTCAGTTTTTCAGTCGCTTTAACTTCCAGTTAAAATTTATTCCGGGAAAGAAAAACTTTCTGGCCGATGCTTTGTCATGGTTGCCTCAGGACCTTGACCAGGTGGCAGATGTGGTTGGGACTGTTCTCACTGAACCACAACTGGGCTTGGTTGCTGCCACTTGGAGCCAGACCTGTGCACAGGCAACCCTGCCCCCAGCCCAGTCTGGGAAGCGGAAAGTGCAAGTTCCTTGTCAGTTACAGAAGGACTTTCTCCAGGGGCTGAAATCTGACACTTGGTTGCTAGCTAATAGAGACACTGTTTCTTTTGAAAACGGTCTGGCATGGATGGAACACGGCCTTTATGTGCCTGAAACTTTAAGAGCTGATGTTTTGCAGCGTTCCCATGATGATAAACTTGCTGGACACTTTGGTTTTGTCAAAACCTTGCATTTGGTTCGCCATCAATTCTGGTGGCCAACCTTGAGACATGATGTAAAAGACTATGTTGCTTCCTGTCCTGTTTGTGCCATGTCAAAACGAAAAGGGGGGAAACCACAGGGGCTTCTACAGCCAGTGGCCAGCCCATCCTGCCCCGGGGATGAGATTTCTATGGATTTAATTGTGGACCTACCTCCCAGTCAAAAGAAAATTGTCATTTGGGTTGTAAAGGATTTTTTCTCTAAACAAGCTCATTTCATTCTATGTGCATCCATCCCGTCAGCCCCACAATTAGCACGCCTATTTCTCCACCACATCTACTGCCTCCACGGTAGCCCCTCCCGTTTAATTTCTGACCGCGGCACACAGTTTACTTCCCAATTTTGGAAATCATTTTTAAAATTGATTGGCACTAAACAAGCACTGTCCACATCGCCCCATCCACAGACTGACGGTTCTACTGAGATTTTAAATGCCACTCTTGAACAGTTTCTTAGAGCATACATTAACTACTATCAGGACGATTGGGTGGAGTTGTTACCTTTTGCTGAAGTTGCTTACAACAATGCTGTGCATCAAAGTACCGGACAAACCCCTTTTCGCGTGGTTTATGGTCACAACTTTGTTCCCATCCCTGAACTGCCACAGCTCCCTTCCCAAACATGTTCTGCATCTGACTGGGCTGTTAAACTGTCTGATTCCTGGCCAGTAATTCAACAAGCTTTGGCTGATGCCCAGGCTGCTTACAAGTCTCAAGCTGATAAGCATCGTTCTTTACAACATGACTTCAAAGTTGGGGATCAGGTGTATCTATCTACTAAATTTATCAAATCACCTCAACCCTCTAAAAAACTTGCTCCCAAATTCTTTGGTCCTTTTCCTGTTGTTCATCGTGTCAATCCAGTTACTGTTAAATTGGAACTGCTTCACAATTTGAAACGCTTGCACCCTGTTTTCCATTGCAGCTTGTTTAAGCCTGTGCACCACTCACCGCATTGGCAACCTCAACCTCCTCCTCCTGCTCCAATTATGATTGATGGCCAACACCACTTTGAAGTCAAGGACATCGTTGATTCTCGCAAGCTTCAAGGCACCCTGCAATATCTGGTCCGATGGAAACACTTTCCTCATCCTGAATGGGTGTCTGCCCACCATGTTAACGCTCCTGATTTAGTTAACCATTTCCACCTTGCTTATCCTTTGAAGCCTGCTGCTTAATGTATTCTTCATTTTGGGGGGACAGTATGTCATGTTCACTGATTCAATGTAGTTTATACATTGTAACGTTTCACATGCCATGGTGCTGACACGCATTTCTGTTTGGGAGGGAGCTGCTGTGAGACTTTGTACCAAGCTCTGTATGTGAAATCAGTACAATGGAATGTGTTTGGGTTATGTTATCTGTTCAAGGACTTTTCCCGCAGACCATCAGAAACCGTTAGGAGCACCTGGGATTGTGAACTTGAGATGATTCTACGGGGGGAGGGATTTCATTTGCACCGAGGGTTTTTAATTTGAATTTGGTGCGCTTTCATCATTCTCAGCTTTCTCTGTGATCCTGCATACTATTCTTTAATAAATCAGATATCTTTGAATTCATACTCATGAGTCTGATGGTGTTTTAGAATAGGCATCGTTAAAGAGTGAGTATCCACAAGTTCCAGCACAATAGTTTGCAGCAAGCACCATTCCTCTACATACGAATTCTTCCATATAAGATGGAACCTACAGCGTAACAGACGCTTGGGCACAGTACAGCATCATAAAAATCATGGGAGGAAGATCTTCCAAAGTCTCATAGGAGACCATGAGGACTGCCTATTCAATGATGTGTGCAGCTTGATTAGAGCAGCAAGGAGATATTTACTGTTTTCTCCATGCTGAGTTCAATTCCACTGACCTACTTTGAATGCAATTTTGACATCATCTAGTTTAACATCATCTATTTTAATTAAACTACTTTTGCAACTCACCTCTCAATTACACACATACAAACACAAAACACAGCTTTTTCTCCTAACAAGGCTATAGATCTTTATCCACTGCTGAGCTGAAGTGCTCTCTACTCAAAGTATATCAATCTACAATTAGCAGACCCCACTGCTGATTCCTATCCTGCATCTACTGCCGTTCTCTCAAGTCAATACAGTCATCTGACTGTCACCAAACTAAGCCTAACAGACTTTTTTTGCGTCTTGTGACTACCCGATTGGTGCAGAATAAATCAAAATATATTGCTTTAAAATTGGTACTGCTAGCCTGTCTCACTCATAAGCTGAGGACAGATGAAAGCAATGGCATGGAAATGGCATTAAAAAAAAATGTTAGCAGGTCATGTTTGTTACAAGAACAAGAATTCCATATGTAAGATCCTGATCAGTGTGCCAAATTTTTGACCCACTTACTGTGCAAACTCAATCAATGAAAATAAATCACTATAAAGATTTCATTGTATTATATACATGGTAGTACGTACTCTCATCCCTTGTTTAATCTGTGTCTCATATTTCGGTATAGTTATTTGTTTTATTTTTACTATCATATGATCAGGAAATAGGCAAAGCTGATCATTTACATGTTAAAAAGATGAAATAATCTTACTTCAGGATTTCAAATAAAGGAGCTTTAATCTTTGCTTCCACCAACAAGGCACTGAAAAGTCATTACCCTAACTCAGCATCTTCACTTTATGCTTATTTGGCTGAAGAATCTTTGGGTAAAAGACCCCATTTATCACTGACATGATATCCTGAATCCATAAACTTGCTGCAAACTGTCAAGGATTCCAACAATCACACTATTAGCAAAATTACCCTAATGAAAAATGTGCACAAATAAGGATTTGCTTCCATATACACAGGACTTTGCCAATATGCTCTCTTCATCTAGGATCTGGATTCAACTCTTTAACTATAATCAGTGGGAATAAAATGGTGGTTTATTAGAAATGCAATGGTTGTTTAATTTCAGCTCTCCTGAAAAGAACAGGAAGCTGATGTCATGTCAGTCAAATCAGCAGGTGGCCAAGATTATTAAGTGTATGAGCATGATAGCTTTAATAATGTGTGAACATGGATAATATAAACAAAGAACTTGGGAATTTGGAGCAAATGGATTGTTAAATTTAACTAAATTTAGTGTTGCCGCACTCCAGTTTACAAATAAATAAGCGTTAATTGTGACTGCACTGGATTATGATTTATAAAATATTACTAATACTGCCCAAGCCACTATCTAAAGCAAGCCATTTGTGAATAACAGGGTTAAAAAAAACTACTTGCCCACCAAAATCACTAATACGAAATTTGAAATTGATTTACGATGTTCACTAAAACAAAGACATTTGCTGACAAATAGGGAAATACAGCAGCAACTGAAGCCATTTAAATAAACACAATTTTATAGAGAAGAAATAAAAAACAGTCAGGAATAGAATTCGACCAATTAATTGTCCATTACAGTTAAGTGTTGGTATAAAGAATATGCTAGAATGCAGCTGCAGGCTGCAATTTGCCATTCCATGGCCAAATAAATGCTCTGTGATTAAAGAAGAGTTCTCTACCATTTCCTTTGGGTGGTGATGTTCTTCACTCTCCACTATTTCTCAAGATTACCCTTACAGAATAATTGCTCTTCAGCAATTTTTCAGAACTAAAGCAGGTTGCGTTTCTGGCACCCTGCAAGGGCCTGCACGGCACAGGATTATAAACATGCATTCATCAGTTTGTACGACAGACATACAGTTTGTTAGACATATGATCTGTACCTTAGACTAAAGTAGGTATGTGTGCCCATTTCAGATACGGGTGTTTATAAGTTAAACCTTTTCAAGCACTAACAAAAATGGGCACATATCGTAGATGGGATTTTGTATACATCCTGACATAAAGACGTCCTGAAGCAATGAAGCACATAACCCTGCCTGACCTTCATACATTTTTTTTAAATATTTGTAAACACTAGATTCTTTCAACAGTCTTAAAAATGTATAAATGTGACACAAAAATATATTCGCTGTAATATATAAAGTTTTACTGCATTCACCAATAAAGGGGTTAGCATACTATTCTTAATGTTATCCCTGGGTGGCAGCAAGAGGTCTGAAACACTGAATATTGCTGCACACCAAAGCTCTGCTTTTGTCCTAGATACGGTCTAACCGTCCCTTGGGGCAGAGAAGAGACCCATTTTATTTCTTTAAAAATATTTCTTTGAAGTGCACATTCATAATGCATTAAAATGAACCAACTATTCTAAGCACATAGTTTGAAAGACGTCATATTTGCCAAATTCAGGAAAAAATATAGAATCACATAAACACAAAGAAATGAGCTAGAGTGAAGTTTGCTGAAAACCTGGAAAAAAAATCTGAAAAGACTGGGAAATTATTTTCACAAGATGAGAATTTTAAGTTATCGGTTTTCTTAAACAAGTAGGCTATATATAGTGCTATAAATGGCTCAAACTGGTAATATATAGAAAGAGAATACATATTACTGGTGTTCATTTATTACTGCTTTCCTTTTAGCATATTCAGTTATGTTACCGGCAATCTATTTTTCAAATCTGGAAAAATGCAGATGGGGGTTAATTTTGACGGCTGGGTAGGATCAACAATGTGCCATTCCCAAACTTCCAGGCTTATGACTTGTATATGAAGGCTTCTGCCCTGCAGATATTCATATAAACAGACATCCAGCAGTAGTCCAAACTAGTAAGTACAGTATCAGGAGGAAGGCTGAGGTCAGAACACTCATCCCCTTACTCACACACTGATTCAATGCACAAATGTCTAAAAAGTGATTTTAAAAAAAATGAAAGGACTGGTGAGAGAGCAGTTTCACATCCTGCCCTATTTCCTCTGTCAACTGAAATCTGTCCAATTTTCAGCAGTTGCTATGAGGAAATGTCTGTTCCTGTCGTTTACCTTTCTACTGAAAATAGCTGTTTTACCATCCCACTGCAGAACAACCTCTTCTTTTTATCCCACCACCTAATACCTCAAAAAACCCTGAAATTCCTGCCGCACAAAGCCGACAATGAAACTAAATGGACCAATAGTTTGTAATCATATAGGGCAGCTTCTTCACATGGTGATTATTCAAAGTGGTCACCTCTAGTCTTTCACAGTATAAGTAGTGCTCTTGTAACAATACATGTATTGCAGAATTTAAGAATTTAAGAGGTAGGAGGGAAAGACAGGTATTTTACCTATTCATAAATGTACAATGACATAAGACATATTTCCTTTAAAAATATAATGTCATACTCTAGCAGAATCAAAGGAACACTTTTATTTCAAATATGAATCCATTTAAAAAATTTTAAAATTTAAAAAAATATATATTCCCATATGAATTTTTCCACTGCTAGGAAGTTTGCAGTAGCCTTAGCATTATTAATCTGCAAATTTTCTGAATCTAATAATAGAATCTGCATATCCATTATAAAGGCCTATGCAGAAATTTGGATTAGAAAGGAAACAGATTATCTGGAGCATGCATGGGTGCACACATGGTACCACCCTAAGCTAAATGTCTAATTTCCTTCTGTGCAAGTGCAGGAAAAGATGCAGGTTCTTTAAGGACTAACTGCCCCTCTGCACTCCAAATCAAATTTTTCCCTATGAAACTAGATTGCTGCACTGGCCTAAAATAAAAACACACACACAAACACAGGAAACCACATACCCTTGAAATGAAAGCACATTGTCAAGTAACTTTTTTAGAAAAGTTAGACAATTAAATAGATTTTAAAGGTTTGTTTTTTAAAGAAACAATTATGTCTGCTCAAACCTATTTTTCCTGCAGCAAGATGTGTTACAGAGGGAAGTGAACTAGCCTTTTTTTAGCCTTTGCAAGAGTTTAATTAATTGAAATAGCAGTTATTATAATTTTTTAACAAAGCAGAAGTAGCTAAAACAAAAAGGCAAAGTTTCTTCTATTTCATGTATTGTGTCATTTACATTTCTGTTCTTAGCAACAGTGACATCTTTCTTTGTTCAGTAGGCACACAGCCTCTATTCATAGAGGCCAAATCCTATAAATAATTTGTCATGAGCAGAAGAGCCAATTTGGTAGGCCACTGTTCCATCCCCTCTCCTCAAAAGCAAAACCAATCTAATCCACTGCAGCAAATATAAGAAACACTATTCCCCATAGTAACTAAACTTCTCTTGATGGTCCTCGTTTGGGATAGAGATTAAAAAAAAAAAACCTCAATAATGCATAAAGCTGAACAGTTGATTTGAGGCTGTCTCTTCAATTAGTTCACCTATAGGAATCTTGCAGAATGACTGTCCCAAGTCTATTGAAGCTTGAATAGGCTATAGTATGCTGGACATGAGATTTCAAAGAAAGCCTTTAAAGAGCTGTACAAAATGTAGATACCTCTTAAAACTGATTAATTTCAAAACAGCAAATGTGTTAGCTGATCTTGGATAATCTTGAAAGGCTAAGCAGGGTCCAGCCTGGTTAGTACAGACGAGGGCTGTAGGCTAGACTGCAAAGTTAAAAGAACGTAGGAGGGCAGTGGCAAAACCATTTCCATATAGCTGTCAAGAAAACAACATGAATATGTCCATGAAGTCACCAGGTCACTGACTTCATCTTTACCTTCAAAGCATTACTCATACATAAAAACTGTCCACGTTTCAGACTAGTTGTCAGTTCCAGGAAGAAAACTTCCCAAATAACAACATATTTTGCTGTATCAGTTGGTATAAACAAGTGAACACTGACTTGATTAAATAATATGGAGATCCAACAGAGAATATTGCTATTATTTCCTTCTCTTAACAATCAATGACCTATAAACAAGAAAATTAGCTTTTGCTACCAGGTGTCCTCTAGTTGTACTAAAGATATAAATCCAAGAAAAAGTTGAAGTCTCAACACACGTGGAGTGTGCTAAGTGAAGAAGACTAAGCAAACTCCTACAAAATAAATGCTTCTTATATCCAAAGTAAGTGATACATAAAAATTTAAACTCACTGGTTGCAAAGATTCCTCTTGCCTCCTGCTTTGGCTCTGACGACTGATGAAGGACCGTGTTGACACTTTATAATGATTCAGCAAGCAGATGATCACTACTATCATAACAGTTATCACCACAATGATGATGATAATCTGAATAAACTCTAGTTCCGCTGTAGAGAAAAGAAAAAAAAAATCATTTAAGACAGAATGACAAACAAGAAACAGCATGTAAAAAACCAAAACAAAACAGAGGTACAAAACCCCAATAGATCAAGATTTGCTGATACATATAAATTGCAGAATGTGTCAAAGAAAAAATGATCTTCTGTACAGTAATAAAAATGCTCCCAAGATACAGAAGAAAAACAAATCGTTTATGGATAGTTAAGTAACTGAATAGCACTGGAATATAGAGATGAATTGTTTATGTCTTCACTATTGGGGATATGCTCCCCTCCAAAGTCTAGAAGACAATTTCCACCATACTTTGAGTTTTGATCTGTAACAGTACACATCTTAAAATTCAGTTTAAATATTACTTCTTTTGGAAATGATTTCATTAAGTTTAGACCTCAGGGTAATTAAGACAACAGATCTAGATCACATATATAATAAAAAATAAAAGCTTAACTGTTATGGAATACGTGATGCATCATCTAGATACACAATTCTTATTGCATTTAGTACATAGTGAACATACTAAAAAGTAAACCAATATTAGGACCCTGTGATGACATATACTTCAAGGCAGAAAGAAAAAGACACAGATATTAAAAATAATACTATTTATTATTGCAACAGGTTATATACCTCATGCTATAAGATAGGAACAATAGCCAAAGCTGATACACCGTCATGCTATTTTGTTAAGTTGTACATTTTCAAAACACTCTACAAGGCAAAGAAAAACAGTCTTCGCACAAACGTTTCAC